>NC_139945.1:56703919-57348919 GCF_963454915.1 Gymnoscopelus microlampas
CTATCTATCTATCTATATGTCCATCTGTCTAACATTGATGTAGCCATAGTAATGTTATAATCATGTAGCCTACGGTATAATAAAATTATATTTAATTATATATATATATATATATATACACACACACACAAACACACACTTTTATTTTTAAGTCCTAAATCTACTTCCGCTTCTGGTCTAGTCTTTACAGTATCTTTGATATTAAGATCGAGAAATGAAAGAATGAAAAAGCAAAACCCTGTTTTCTTACGTTTCATTTTTTATTTTTTATTGAAGAATGAAAAATGAAAGACGGGAGCGAAACGAACGTAACTTGTGTTAAAATGAAGAATGAAAAATGAAACACGGGAGCGAACGGGAGCGAAAGAACCGACACGACCCTAAATGAAAAATGAAAAATGAAAAACGAGCGCAACGGGCGGTTTTCTGTTTGTGGTTTTCAAAAGAAAATCCAACTGCCAGAAGGTACACGGTCCGTGTACCTTCTGGCAGTTGGATTTTCTTAGTATTTACTTACTACGGAAGTACCCGTATCTCTCGTATTGTTCTATAAAAAGCATTTTAATCCCATCACCGGCCATTTTCTTTTTTCTTTTTCTTTTTTTTGGTAATGTATCAGAGTGCAATACACCTCCCAACCATTAGTGTCGCATGGTTGAAAGTATCGGAGACAATTTGGAGAAAATGGCCGGCAATCGGATTAAAATGCTTTTTATTTAACATTGCGGGAGATAAGGGTGCTTACCGTGGTCCGGATCATGAGGTAACATCCGTGGCTCGGGGGTAAGCACTTTATATTTGAAATCTGAACGTTTATGTACATGTGAGAGTTGGCAATGTAAAAAAAATGAACACGCCGATAAACCGGGGGGACATGGCACCATGACTGTCTGACAGTCCGGCTTTCCGGCATGGTGCCTTTCCGACATGTCGCCATTTCGACATGTCATCATTTAGACATATTCTAACTGTCAGCGTGGAGGTAGGTTACTTTCCATAGTTTTCAAACGACCCACCATTCCGACTTGACTTTGGCCAAGGGTGAGACCGCCGTTGGGGCCGTCAGCAGCGAAGTTGGGACCTCCATCCACCCTGCGGGTTAGGGCTGACCCGTTGCCCGCGGGTTGGACCGCGGGGCGAGCGGCAGAGTCAAGTGATCAGAGGCAATTATCGTGGGGCGGGATGGTGCGGGCTGCGCAAAGACGCAAACAAATAAAGAAAAGAAAAAGCATTTGATACCTTCTCTCTCTCCCATTGTTATCTCACTCTCCTATCTCCTACTCTCCAGTTATTTCCTCCTGGCTGGAATAATCTGGGCTTATGTTAAATGTGTTGCTTATTTGAACAATGATGCACAGCTGCCTTTAATGTAGCCTAATGATATCCCCACTGCAACTTTAGTTTATATTGGAGTGTCCCTTGTAGTGCTGTTGTAGTAGGACTGGACACACTCACTGCACATGGCGCTCCCCTAGAGTTAGTGTCGAAGTGTCCTTGAGCAAGACGCTGAAGTTGAACCCCTAATTGCTCCCGGTGAGCAGGTTGGTGCCTTGCATGGTTTCCTCCGCCATCGGTGTATGAATTTGTGTGTGAATGGGTTAATGGCACAATCAATGTAAAGCGCTTCGGATAGAAGCGCTATATAAATGCACCATTTACCATTTTATTTTACCACAGTGTTGCCAACTTAGATTTAACTTCTTTCCAGACCCCCCCAGCGACTTATTTAGTGAAAAGCTTCTAGCGACAAATCTAGTTACTTTTTCTGGCGCAAGGGGTCACTCATAATAATTGTATATCATATTTTGCGCATTCGGACAGAACAGTTGAGATTTCATTAGACCAGATCTCTGGCAATTGTGCTTGAATTCTTATAATTTTAATGTTTATATGGTCTGTCAAGTTTATATTTTCATTTGGTATCAGTCATGAATGTATTAGAATTTATTAGAATTTATATCAAGCCGGATTTTTCCATGTGCGTAATTACGCACGCAAGTGCATGCTGTAACATATTAATACACAACGTGTACTGTACATATATATAGTAAACATTTTTGGGGGTCTTATTATGGACCCCCAAACTCCAAGCTCCACCTTAGCGCCGCTAATGGGGCGGTTTCAGAAAAGAAAAATGAAAAAAAAATAAACCGAAAAAAAGGCGTGTCTGTGTGTCTGTCTATCTATACATCTATCTAAATATCTAAATATCTATCTATCTAACTAACTATCTCCAGCAATATGTACCGCTAAGCAACATGTTGTTCAACAAATAGCAGATCTACAAGCTCACAACAACTGTTATTGTGAGCTTAATAATTTATATCTGCGAAGTGTAGGATTATTATAATTATTATTATTATATTATAATTAAAGTAAGCGCATCGGTTAGTGTGAGTGAGTGCATTCCCACGGCCCAGGTCTGTCTGTCTGTCTGTCTGTCTGTCTGTCTGTCTGTCTGTCTGTCTATCTATCTACTAGTAGTAAGTATAAGTAACGTTTTCAAACACTGCGCATAGCGTGTGTGTGTGTGTGTGTGTGTGTGTGTGTGTGTGTGTGTGTGTGTGTGTGTGTGTGTGTGTGTGTGTGTGTGTGTGTGTGTGTGTGTGTGTGTGTGTGTGTGCCTGACTGTGCAGCGTGTGTGCAAGACAGACAGACAGACGACCCACCCAGGCCGACACCAAAAATAGCCAAGCTCACAATGCCTGGCAGCGCGATAGATAGATAGATAGATAGATAGATAGATAGATAGATAGATAGATAGATAGATAGATAGATAATCATTTATGTTGCATGCAAGTAAATCCAACGTGCGTAAAGACGGTGCGTATATAAAGTCCAGCCCCTGTGTGCAAAACTGTTCTTATATTTAAAATATACAGCTCAAGCAATTCATTATTAGTTATAAATTATGAATGTATTATTAATGATTTAAAAGGGGGGGGGGGGGTGATCCTCAATGCGCACTCAACCAGGGATTTCACATGCTGCTCATCCCTGCCTGGGTGCACAGTAGGCAAAATTCAGAGCTCTCCTTCTCTCGTAATTCCCCACAAATCTGATATTCTAATTTTACTATAGTGTCAATTCCATTGCCCATCATGGGCAGAGGGCATGCGATTGCACTGGTGATCAAGCCTTACCTTGATCATTAATTGAGGTGATTGAGATGACATCATGACATCATGATTTCTCCATGAGTCTTTTAACAACTTTGCTTTCGAGGAAAAACAAACAAACAATTAAATAGGTGTGGATGGCTTCAGTCAATGAATCAACAACGGTCGTTAGCTCCCCTCTGGGAGATCAGACAAACTTGATGGCCCATTCGCGCGCACATCAAAGGTGGTTAGGATCAAAGGCACTTAGTTTGTAGACAGACGCACAGAGAGAGAGAGAGAGAGAGAGAGAGAGAGAGAGAGAGAGAGAGAGAGAGAGAGAGAGAGGACACCAAAACATTCTGGGCACTAGGGATAACTGGGCACCTTGGACGAGTGGGCATTAGGGACATGTGGGCACTTGGAAGAGTGGGCACTTATGGGTGGATATGAGTGGGCGCTAGGGAAATGTGGGCACCAGGAAGACTGGGCACCGGTAAACTGGTGTTAATAATCATTGTTAATAAAGAATACAGACAGAGAGACAGACAGACAGACAGACAGACAGACAGACAGACAGACAGACAGGCAGGCAGGCAGGCAGGCAGGCAGGCAGGCAGGCAGGCAGACAGACAGACAGACAGACAGACCCACCCAGGCCGTGACACCAAAAAAGCTCACAACGCCTGGCAGCGCGATATAGGCTATAGATAGACAGACAGACAGACAGACAGACAGACAGACAGACAGACAGACAGACCCGGGCCGTGGGAATGCACTCACTCACACTAACCGATGCGCTTACTTTAATTATAATATAATAATAATAATCCTACACTTCGCAGATATAAATTATTATATTATGAACCACCAACATACATACGCTATTTGAAAATAGCAGATCTACAAGCTCACAATAACTTGTGAGCTTGTGTTGTTGTGAGCTTGTAGATCTGCTATATGTTGATTTTTTTATTTATTTTTTCATTTTTCTTTTCTGAAACCGCTCCGTTAGCGGCGCTAAGGTGGAGCTTGGAGTTTGGGGGTCCCTAATAAGACCCCCAAAAATGTTTACTGCAGTGGGCTATAGCCTACTAGGCCTACATATGTACAGTACACGTTGTGTATTATTATGTTACAGCATGCACTTGCGTGCGTAATTACGCACGTGGAAAAATCCGGCTTGATATAAATTCTAATAAATTCATGACTGATACCAAATGAAAATATAAACTTGACAGACCATATACACATTAAAATTATAAGAATTCAAGTACAATTGCCAGAGATCTGGTCTAATGAAATCTCAACTGTTCTGTCCGAATGCGCAAAATATGATATACATTTATTATGAGTGACCCCTTGGGCCAGAAAAAGTAACTAGATTTGTTGCTAGAAGCTTTTCACTAAATAAGTCGCTGGGGGGGTCTGGAAAGAAGTTAAATCTAAGTTGGCAACACTGTGCAGTGAGTGTGTCCAGTCCTACTACAACAGCACTACAAGGGACACTCCAATATAAACTAAAGTTGCAGTGGGGATATCATTAGGCTACATTAAAGGCAGCTGTGCATCATTGTTCAAATAAGCAACACATTTAACATAAGCCCAGATGATTCCAGCCAGGAGGAAAGAACTGGAGAGTAGGAGATAGGAGAGTGAGATAACAATGGGAGAGAGAGAAGGTATCAAATGCTTTTTCTTTTCTTTATTTTTTTGCGTCTTTGCGCAGCCTGCACCATCCCGCCCCACGATAATTGCCTCTGATCTCTTGACTCTCCCGCTCGCCCCGCGGTCCAACCCGCGGGCAACGGGTCAGCCCGCGCATCACTCGTGCTGAGGAACACCTCGGTATATGGCGCAGGGTGGATGGAGGTCCCAACTTCGCTGCTGACGGCCCCAACGGCGGTCTCACCCTTGGCCAAAGTCAAGTCGGAATGTTGGGTCGTTTGAAAACTATGGAAAGTACCTCCACGCTGACAGTTAGAATATGTCTAAATGCCGACATGTCGGAAAGGCGCCATGTCGGAAAGCTAGCCTCGCGTAGCCAGACAATATCACACGACACACTGCCGAGGACTAAAGTGCATGCAATTTTGCAAAGGCAGATTCGTCTGGAACCAGGCTATCGGAAAGCCGGACTGTCAGACAGTCATGGTGCCATGTCCCCCCGGTTTATCAGCGTGTTCATTTTTTTTTTTACATTGCCAACTCTCACATGTACATAAACGTTCAGATTTCAAATATAAAGTGCTTACCCCCGAGCCACGGGATGTTACCTCACGATCCGGACCGCGATAAGTACCCTTATCTCCCGTAATGTTAAATAAAAAGCATTTTAATCCGATCGCCGGCCATTTTCTCCAAATTGTCTCCGATACTTTCAACCATGCGACACTAATGGTTGGGAGGTGTATTGCACTCTGATACATTACAAAAAAAAGAAAAAGAAAAAAGAAAATGGCCGGCGATGGGATTAAAATGCTTTTTATAGAACAATACGGGAGATACGGGTACTTATCGTAGTCCGGATCGCCTTGTAACATCCGTGGCTCGGGGGTAAGCACTTTATATTTGAAATCTGAACGGTTATGTACATGTGAGAGTTGAACACGCCGATAAACCTGGGGTACATGGCACCATGTCATGTGAACCTGGCTAGTCTCAACCCAACTTTCCAAGTTTGAATTCTATAGGTAGATTTTTTTCTGTTTTCCTATTCCGTAATATTGCTATTAATGTATCATGCTGCAACTGAATAATATAAATATAACACACATTTTGGATGAAAAAACGCATGTCTAAATGAAAAGAAGAGAATCACGTAGGCCTATATCTGCCAGTCCGTCCGTCCGTCCGTCCGACAGACAGACAGACAGACAGACAGACAGACAGACAGACAGACAGACAGACAGACAGACAGATATAGATCTGTCTGTCTTCTTTTTGACGTAACCATGGTAAATATACAGCTTGCATAATGTTAATAGCCTAATATAATAATATAGCCGACAGTATAATATATTTATATTATCTATCTATCTATCTATCTATCTATCTATCTATCTATCTATCTATCTATCTATCTATCTATCTATATGTCCATCTGTCTAACATTGATGTAGCCATAGTAATGTTATAATCATGTAGCCTACGGTATAATAAAATTATATTTAATTATATATATATATATATACACACACACACACAAACACACACTTTTATTTTTAAGTCCTAAATCTACTTCCGCTTCTGGTCTAGTCTTTACAGTATCTTTGATATTAAGATCGAGAAATGAAAGAATGAAAAAGCAAAACCCTGTTTTCTTACGTTTCATTTTTTATTTTTTATTGAAGAATGAAAAATGAAAGACGGGAGCGAAACGAACGTAACTTGTGTTAAAATGAAGAATGAAAAATGAAACACGGGAGCGAACGGGAGCGAAAGAACCGACACGACCCTAAATGAAAAATGAAAAATGAAAAACGAGCGCAACGGGCGGTTTTCTGTTTGTGGTTTTCAAAAGAAAATCCAACTGCCAGAAAGTACACGGACCGTACACGGACCGCAAAGGCCTTTAGTCGGACATCCCAATAGTCAGACATAGGGTTACTATGGGGTTAGGGTTAGGTTGTCTTTAGGTTGTCTGACTGTTGGCCTGTCTGACAGACACCATGCACCCCTGAAAGGTTTGGGAACCCATGGGCAATGTGGTCTGAAGTACACTCTGTGTTGATTTAATTCATATAAACAGGCACAAACACATCCACCAGTCCTCAATATGGCCGCTAAAGGACTACAAATGAAACCCATGAATAGCATTACTAACCTTTTTGCTTTTTTTGGGATGAAGCCACTTTCAATAGACTGTCTACATATAGAGACCACCTACAATATTCAAGAGTTAAAAAGAAAAAGTTACTTGACATTGTTAAGAATTTTCAGTGGATTTCCTATACAGCTCCTTCAAAGCTTTTCAGCTGAGAATCAAACTGAGTGCCTTCATTGTGAAGTATTTAGGACGTTTTATTAGCAGCACGAATAGCTAATTAGCTTGACACAAGAGCATTCGCAGATATTTGGAGCCGATTTGTTTCAGTCAACCACTGCATTAACACCACTACAGAAAGGCAAGCAAAGTAGAGAGGTGTAGAAGAATCAGAAACAAATATGTGATTGTACATAGGTGGGGCATTTTACCCAAACCGAAAAAAAAACATCATAACGGGGCTTTAATCCCTTGAAACATTATCAAAAACATACTGTTTTGTTGCAAATAAAACCTGTTAAAAGTTCACGTGCACATTTCAATAAATACCCTATGTCTCCAATGTCGAGTCTTCATCCGCATCCGGGGTATCTTCATCCTGACCATCTGAATATCAACAGTCACATTAAACCATGTTGAGATTTTAATAAAAGTTACTAATTAAAATCTTAATGTTATTGACCTTAAGTCAAGGAGTATCTGACTTCTATGCTGAATAAAACCTGACCATTACGTTGAGTGCAAGAATGGCCTTATAAATAAATATGGACCAATAAATGGACTGTATAAAAAAGCAATGTTTCAACCCTACTGGGTCACACACACAGATTAACATGGTTATCCTTTAGCAATGACACAGGTGTGTCGTACATTTCACTTACATTCAGTGTGTGATACATTCACACACTCTAGTTTGAACTGAATTGATCACTGTACCTGCACAACTTCTTCTTTTGTTTGTGCTTTTTTTTCCAGGCACAACATGGCCCACTGCACCATAAGGACCTGCAGTAAAAATGTAGCATTACAAAAGTGGTGTTTTTAATAAACAAGTTTAGAATATTCATTCACAGCCTGAACATTATCGTCTCGCAGATAAACACCTACAGTCTGACCACCATGTCTGGTTATCATGGTGCTTAGTGTGTAGCCCGAGACCAGTAAGTGCCAGTGTTCCTGGTATATCCTGGGAGGGAGCAGTGGTCACTGGCAGGTCGGGGTCAGTAACGGTCTGTGGGGTCGGGATGTCCTGGGAGGGAGTAGTCTTCGCTGGCAGGTCGGGGTCAGTAACGGTCTGTGGGGGTGGAGTCCTGATGTTACCTGCAACCTAAATTCAGGATGAGAGGCAGATGCAGGGAAATTCAGAGTCATACTGATAAACGAGATCTAAATACAAAGAGTCAAGGATAAAGCCACAATCAAACAACCAATGAGTATAAATACACAAAAAAGAGGGGCAGGTGCTCAAGTAAATTATACTTTTTTTTTGTTTACTTGGTCTGCTCTTTTTTCCCTCTACATCTATACCTCTTTGCCAAAAATATATGCCAAATATTTCATTTGAAAGCTGAAATTTTAAGCTATGATATTGCAAAACTACATGACAAAGATTACGCTCACCTAATGCTGCCCATAGCTCTGCTGCCAGTTCCTCTTCTTTTGAGGGTCCTGGAACTGGTAGTTTTCTCCATGTAGCAGGCATTCGGCAAACTGGTAATTCGGTAATTCCGTTGCGAAAATTTGTCTTTCGCTGTACTGTGATTGGCTGCGACGTACTGTGATTGGCTAGCGAGAAATGAAGAACTCATAAATAGGACTATGCACTTCAAAAAAAGTATTATCTTTTTTGTGTGAAACTTGTATATTTTGAGCTTCCATCACTGTGATGACCACTGTGATGACCACACCGCCCACTTCACACTGGGTGTGATTTTTCCTCTTTTTTCCTGTTTTCCTCTGCACACACGTCATGCGAAGTCCGGCCATTCAGATTTCAACCACTAGGGGTCTGGCAGTACCAGGTCTCCTGGTTCCCTTGTTTTTTTTCGGGTGAAAACGAGCCATTTTCAATGGACGAAAGGAACAAAATGGCAGATCGCGGTAGAAATGTTTTTGTTCCAGTGGATGGACGGGAGCCTCCCCCACCCCCCGGACACTTTTTGTTTACATCCACATACACGTCGTGGCTTCTGCGGCTCCTCAAGGATCGTCAAAACACGGCACTGAGGATGATTTAGATGCATAGTACCTGGCACTCAATGTGTTAAGAAATGGACAAACTGCCGGTCGAGGTGGAGGACGGAGGGTGAGGACATTTTTTTTTTTTTTTCGTGACGATTTTTGTTTTCTTGGCTCGCCATGCCAGTACCATCACGTCCCTGGAGTGGCGAGAGATGGTGGACCCCAGTGGCAGCTTTGCAGGGGTAACATCTGCGATGGCTGCTGGCTGTCCTCGGCGCTTACGAAGGGTCCCGCAGACATATGTCTTTTTCTTGTCCAGGAGCATAATGGCCGTCCCCACCGAGTTGTACAGGTTGTCCATATAGAGCCTATATCCACATCCGGCTAAACTGCCTAAGAGTTGTGTTATGGTGGCAGGTAGTGTCTGCTTCCGCTTACAGTATGGCAGCATGTTGTGGAGGTAGCCTGTTGCTGAATCACACATAATGTACGACCTGATGCCGTACTTGATCGGCCACAACAGCATTCCCTCATCAAGACTGATGTCCACGCTCGGCAGGTACATCTCCTGGAAATTGGCCAGCAAGGACTGCAGCACTGGGCGGACTCTCCAGAGTTTGTCCCCGTCTTCGGGCTTTTTTGGTACAGGGCGGGGGATGGTGTTGTTCACGAAGTGGAGGTTGCTCAAAATGGCCTGGAACCTGCTCCTCGCCATGACTTTCCGGAAGACGGCGGCCTCGATGTACTCATCAGTGGACCAGTACATTTCGAGCTCAGGCTTTTGGTTGATTCCTGTGAGAAGAAAGAGCCCCAGGAAGCGCTTGAGCTCGTTTAGATCCACCGGTTCCCACTATATCTTACCTCCACGCCCTCTCTATCTATGATATATATATATATATATATATATATATATATATATATATATATATATATATATATATATATATATATATATATATATATATATATATATATATATATATATATATATAAACTCAGTAGGATTTATATATATATCACTCACACTTACTACACTCAAAATATCAACTCACACACACAAACTCACGTACAAACAATTCACTCTTTCACTCAATATAACTCTCCCACACAAACTCACGTACAATTCACTCGTTCACTCACGTATCTCACACTCGTATCTCTCGTTCAATATAACTTACGTATCTCACACTCGTATCTCTCGTTCACTCACAACTGCTACTACTACTACTACTGCTGCTGCTGCTACTACTACTACTACTATCAAACTTTCAATCTATCTATATCTCTCTCTCTCAATGACGACCGGCTCTTGACTAAACCCCCCCCCCCCCCCCTTCTCCTCTCGTCCTCTCTCTTCTCGTTCTCCCTTTGGTTGTGTGGGTTTGTGTCCCAATGGTACAATCGTAATTAACCCTGTACGGATTCACGCTCTAGTAAGGCCTGCCACTAATTCTACAACTGGGGACCCGCTCCCCGGAGTTTCTTTTATTTCCCACGTCGCAGGTCCATGGACTGTCACTACGGACCCCCAGCTGCGGCTCAAGACTGTGACTGCGGACCGGGCCTCTCCATGGAGCACGACCGTGGATTTCTACTACACTGCACTATACCACTATACTATATACAGTATACTGTATATTATCTTAACGTTCTTATATTATACCATTATATACTACATACACATTATTGCTGTACTATATTATACTATCATATATATCTTACACTATTATATGTGCTACTATTGTTACTGTTACTACCTGCACTGTATCTCTCTCTGTCTCTGTCTCTGTCTCTGTCTCTCTCTCTCTCTCTCTCTCTCTCTCTCTCTCTCTCTCTCTCTCTCTCTCTCTCTCTCTCTCTCTCTCTCTCTCTCTCTCTCTCTCTCTCTCTCTCTCTCTCTCTCTCTCCTCTTTCCCCCGACACGGTCGAGGCAGAAGGCCCCCGCCCTAGAACCTATAGGGTCTGCCTGACGTTTCTTCCAGTTAAGAGGGAGTTTTTCGTTGCCACTGTCGCAAAAATTGCTTGTTCAGGGTGGGATTGTCGGGTCTCTTCTCTACATGTAAAGTGTCTTGAGACAACTTGTGCTGCTTTGTTGATTACTGCAGCGCAGCTGAGGGAGAGAGAGAGAGAGAGAGAGAGTGACGCTCGGATTAAACTTTAGGTTTGGGACCCCTGATCACTGCTTTAGTGCTTTGTAAAAGATGTTTTGTGTGATCACATGTTCAGATTTTTTTTTTTTCAACTTCTACGTCATTTTCATGAAAGAGATTAACCCACAATGTGCCTGAGGGGTTAATCTAATGTAAACCATTAAAAAGACTGTAGGGCTACGGTCTCGGCGCTTAACAGTTGGATTTAATGGACCGTAGGACTATGGTCTAGGCGGTTAATGTGTTAAAAGCCACCAGAGAATTCACACTGGAGAAAAGGCCCATGGATGTGATCAGTGTGGTCAACACTTCTCTACAATGAAAAACCTTAAAATACACCAGAGAATTCACACAGGAGAGAAACCCTATGGATGTGATCAGTGTGGACAACACTTCTCTCAAAAGACCAGCCATAATATTTGTTATGACCCTGGCCTAGGGGGACCAGGGGACACAACAAAAATACAGGGGAGACGCAGTTTACAAAGAATATAGTGTTTATTAAAGTAATCAAAATGAACGAATAAACCATAAATGAACAGATGAGGTGTGGAAATCAGTAAAGTCAGTAGTGTAATGCGCAGAGATGCTCATAGGCCTGCGTCCTGCGTCTCTGACGCACCGTATTGAAAAAGGACGCATTCATGACACGGTCCTTGCGTCCACGGGACGCACTACAATTGTCACTAACAACAGTACATTTTTTTTTTTTAAATCGCGGTAAAATATTTTTTTTATCGCGAATATTTTACAAATCCATGGGACACCACCATTTTGCATGGCCACATCCTACTTTATCCTACTTTATAAACGATAAAATCCACGTAGAAATAGTCTTAGTAAGACGATACAAATGTTAATAATGACCCATGGGAGCCGCCATTTTGCGCACGCTCAGACCGCTCCGACCAAATTCTTTGGGTAACGGTATTGCGTGTAACACACACACACACAAGGGCCGTCTGTTGCGGAGTTGAAAAGTGAGAGTGACGTCTCTGCCATGACGTAGACCCAGTAGACCCGTAGCAGACCTGATTATATGGTTAGCTTAGCACGTTTGAAAACAACAAACATGAATTAAAAATAAATAATAATGGTGTAAAATGGCACCAAAAAAGATTCTAAAGCCTGCTGCAGGGCAACAGAAAATAGCAAGCCTATTTTCTAAACCCAAAGCAAGTACTGCTAATGATGATGACTCCATACCTACCTCCATGACTACATCCTCTGTATCTACCTGTGATTCTACTTCATCTCAAGGTAATAGTTTAGATTGTTTTTATTATTATTTTTATTTTTTTAATGTATTGTGTAATATAAACAATCGATGTAAAGATGTATTAACAGTTCAAACTGGCATAGCTAAAAATAATTGGAAATAGATTATTTAGCCTATGCTATACTATGAAATATCATATTTCATAGTATACATACTACATATTATATGTAGTATGAAACATTGTTGTTTTTGTCTCATCACATATTCAGTAAGTTATCTATTTTGCTAGTTTTAGTTATAATAATTTCTTTCTTCTTCTGTTATACAGTGTCTTCTACTCCTACATTTCCCTGTGATGCTCCTCTCCCTGTCACAGCCTGTGCACAGCCTACCTCTCCATTGCCAATGATTAGCTCTGCCTCTACTTCAGAGTCTGATGAGCCAACTGCTGCAGATGAACTGCCACCTTCTGCACCTCCACCCTCTAAAAAGAGAAAGCGGACCTTTATCAAGCAGTGGCTCACCACATTCACATGGCTGCGATACTCGAATGATAAATTCATGTACTGTGACATTTGTACAAAATACAACAAAACCAGCTCAGCTCTGCACAAATTTAAGCAATGCAACAACTTCCAGTGCTCCGCCCTCACTCGCCATGTCACTACCAACGAACATCAGTCCTGCCTCAAAGTTCCTGCTCTGCAAAGAGACTTAGAACAAATTCAAGTGAAGGTGGACAGCCAGCAGGACAAGGCAGCACTGGCACTGTTTAAAACCACTCACTGGATGGCCCAGGAGGGGGTCCCCCTTTCCAAGTTTGGGTCGTTAAGTAGCTTTATGACAGAGATTGGTGTCCCAGATCTTTCACATCTACAGCAAAAGGCTGTTTCATACAGTTCACGATACACAGCCACAGAAATGCTGTCCAGTATGACAGCCACTTTGGATGCTGGCCTAAAAAAGAAGTTGAAGGAATCTCCATTTGTGACAGTACTCACAGATGAGTCTACAGACATCACAAACCATAAACGGCTTGTTGTGTATGTCCAAATCCTTGACGCTGGCACATTTGAACCAAGCACTCATTTTGTTGCCAATAAAGAGTGTAGGGATGCAACGGGTGTGGGGATTGCAAAGGCCATTGAGGAAGTGATGTCAGAGCTGGACGTCCCATTAACCAAGGTGATGAGCATGGGATCGGATGGAGCGGCCGTCATGACAGGAAGAAACAAAGGCTGCACAGGAATACTGCTTCGGGCCAACCCACACATGGTTAATGTGCACTGTGCTGCCCATTCCCTTGCCTTGTGTACATCTCAAGCAGCAGAGTCAATAGCAGATCTCAAAGAACATCAGCAGATTCTGACTGATCTGTTCTACTACTTCCGTGGCAGTCCCAAAAGAGCAGCCAGAATCAAAGATATACAGATACTGCTGGAAGACCCTGTGTTGACATACAAAGAGATGCATTCAGTCCGATGGCTGTCATATTTCAATGCTCTGCAAAGTGTGCACAGGACCATGGACAGTTTGCTGTCCTATTTCACAGATGTGTCCCAGGATGTCAGCAAAGACCCCAAGGCAAATGGCCTGAAGAAGAAGATGGGTACAGTCAAATTCATCAGCATCACCGCTCTGATGATGGATGCAATGGCCCCTGTGACCATCTTGTCCCAGTTCCTGCAAACTGAGAATGTTGATATTGCCTTGGTTAAAGTGAAGCTGGACCTGGCAATACAAGATCTGGGAAAGATCAAAGAGATGAAATCCCCCAACCTGATGGCATTAGCCAGCGACATCCAGGACAACATGTACAAGGGTGAGCACCAAATCACCAGGAGCACATTCAATCTGGAGCAGCTATGCGTCAAATTCATTGACAACATGATTGGTAACATGCACTCCAGATTTCCAAACACCTCTCTGGTGTCTGCATTTGGTGTGCTGAGTCTCCGCCCAGTAGCCTTCATGGGTGAGGAGGAGTTGAAGGTCTTTGGGGAGGAGGAGCTGGAAATACTTATTGCTCACTATGGGTGTGAGCAAACCCATCGATGGAAGGAGGACAGGGAGGACCACCAGACAACTTCTAAGCCCCTTATTAACGCTGCACAAACACGAGAGGAGTGGGCTTTGGTGAAGAAGGTTGTGAAAGCGCAGCACTACCCCAAAGACAGCATGTGGAGGCTATGGTCATTGGTTACTAAGTACCACAAGAAAGATTTCCCTAACCTCACTATCCTAGCTCAACTGGCCACTACCCTAGCTGTGCACACAGCTGGCTGCGAACGAGGGTTTTCCAAACAGAACCTCATCCTCACCCCTCTCAGGAACAGGCTGACATTGGAGCACCAGGAGCAGCTCCTCAAGGTCAACCTGGGTCCCACACGGCCAGAGTTCCCTTTTGAAGAGGCACTTGGCCACTGGAAACATGCCAAGGATAGGAAGCTGTACACAATGAAGTACAAGAAGTAGAAGTGCTACTGAGACTTAATTCTGCTTTATTTTTCAGTTTTATATCTAGAGTCCCAAATGGACCTCAAACTCTTTATTTTTGCTAAAAGAAAATCATTTATTTTGGTGCTATTTAATATATGTTCTATGCTACAGAGCCTTTGATTGAGCAGTGCATAATGCACCATACACTGTATTTACCTCACTGAGTGCACCACAAAGTATTTCATTTACTATGTCTTTATTTTACTGTATTTATTTTGGTGCCATTTAATTAACTTTATACACTGTTCTGTTTGCATATACTTTGCACTGTTCTATGTTACACTTGCACTATTAAAGTTGTCGGATTTGGAATTGTGTACTTTTCTTTCAGATACATGTTCTACATGAATATAACCATATAAGATGAAACACGAGTTAAACGCTGTGCATTTTTGTGGGACCCATCAAATGTCCCTGGGACCCATCTAAAAGACCACCCTTGCATCCCAGGATGCAAGGGATTGAAAACCTAGCAACATCACTGAATGCGTGTATGCATGAGTGGATTGTGTAGTGTGTGTGAGTGTTGTATGTGTGAACATAAATGTGGGAGCAAAAGGTGTAGCTGGGTTGAGGAGCAAAAGCAAATGAACTGAAGGGAGAGAAAGAGGACTGGGGAGGCAGGCTTTTATAGGGCGTCGACACCCGGGCCCAGGTGCACGCCAATCTGGCTGATTGCCAACATATCTCACTGCTCCCCAAGTCCTAGGAACCAATGAGAAACAGAAATGAATACAAAGCAAACCATATACAACCTAAGAGTGACACATTATCATACTATACAGGGAACCGTCACACCCCCCCCCATAAAGACGGGGTCCCTAAGGGATCACCGGCATCCAATTTACACAAAATATATACTACCTATCTACTATACCAAACCTCTACTCCAATGGCCGCCCGCACCCTGTCACAGACCTCCACCCCAGCAACCGGATCCAAGGAAGCATTTAAGGGGTGAAAGACAGAGGCAAGAGGAGGACCTACGGAGATAGTCAGGACCTCAGTCATGAGGAGCCCGTGATAACGCATCGGCCACCACATTCTCCGTCCCTTTAACATGACGGATGTCCAAGGTATAGGACTGCAGGAACAGTGACCACCTTATCAACCTCTGGTTTGGACACTGCAGAGAATTCAGGAAAGTCAAGGGGTTATGGTCAGTGTAAATAACAACGGGGGTACTACCGCCCACATAAACGTCAAAATGTTGTAAAGCTAAAATCAAAGCCAATCCTTCCTTTTCTATGACTGAGTAATTTAGCTGGTAAGAGTTGAATTTCTTGGAATAAAAGCTAACAGGCTTATCTATTCCTAGATTGTCCTCCTGCATCAGTACGGCGCCAGCCCCCACATGACTTGCATCAGTGTAGATTTTAAATGGCCTGTCTAAACGTGGAGCCGCCAGAACAGGAGCGGTACACAAGAGCAATTTAGCCTGCTCAAATGCTTCCTGGCAAGCGGGCGACTAGACAAACTGTGCCTTAGCCTTAAGTAGGTTGGTGAGAGGCACCACAACTGTCGCAAAATTCCTACAGAAACTACGATAGTAACCTATTAAACCAAGATAGCGCATGAGCTCTTTCTTTGTAGTTGGAACCGGATACTGCTCAACAGCATGAACTTTGGCACCAACCGGACACACTTGGCCCTGCCCAACCACTCGCCCGAGGTAGGTCACTGTCGCCCTTGCAAACTCACACTTTGCAAGATTGACAGTGAGCCTTGCCTCCCTCAAGCGGTTGAACAGTTCCCGAATGCGTTCCATGTGAACCTCCCATGTGTCCGAATAGACAACCACATCGTCCAAATACACTGCACACCCCGGCATATCCCAAATCACTTGATTCATAAGCCGCTGAAAGGTAGCAGGCGCATTTCTAAGTCCGAAAGGCATGACCTTGTATGAATAAAGACCATTAGGGGTTATAAAAGCGGCTATCTCACGCGCTCGTGCTGACAGAGGTACCTGCCAGTATCCCTTCAATAGATCGAATTTACTCACGAATTTCGCGGAGCCCACCTGATCGATGCAATCTTCCATTCTAGGAAGTGGAAAAGAATCGGGTTTAGTGACATTATTCACTTTACGGAAATCAGAACAAAAACGAAATGTACCGTCTGACTTGGGAACCAATATACAAGGTGAAGCCCAACTAGATGCACATGGCTCTGCAATGCCATTTGTTAGCATGTAATTGACCTCTGCTTCTAAATATTGACGCTTATCCGCATTCACCCTGTAAAATCTCTGTTTTATTGGCTTCGCATCGCCAATGTCAATGTCATGTTCGATTAGATGAGTACAACTCGGTGTATCACCAAATAGGCATGGAAACTCCCGGATTAAACCTGCAAGTTCCCTCCGGCCTGTCGCAGGCAAATGAGCCAACAGTGTATCGAGGCACGCAAGCGCTTCAGAATTTTTCAGCCGCCCGTGCACCAACGCTGGATCAGGTGTACCCAACCCATCTTCCTCTACCTCCCGACTGGGAGACAACACCGGAACCGCCATGCAAACTGCATGAGCCAAGCCTACCTCTGGCTGCACACACAACACCGGTGTCTCAGAAGTGCGTGCATAATAAGGCTTAAGCAAGTTTACATGGCAAAGTTGGGTTGGTTTCTTACGTTTAGGCGTTGAAATAATGTAATTTTGCTCGGAAACCTGTTTTACCACATTGTGTGGACCGGAGAATTTTGCCTGAAAGGGTGAAGTAACAATTGGAAGTAGAGCCAACACTTGGTCTCCAGGGCTAAACACACGGCGCTCGGCTTTAGAGTCATACAACAATTTCATCTTTTCCTGAACTGAAGCTAACTTTTCTTTAGCCAACAACCCGGCTGTGTAAAGCCGATGACGAAAACCATTAACATAGTCAATCAAATTTTTGGGAGGCTTTGCCTCTATCCATTCCCCAGACAGCGCAGCCAAGGGACCTCGTACAGTATGAGCAAAGACCAGCTCGTTTGGACTGAACCCTGTGCTCTCCTGTGTTACCTCCCTAGCAGCAAGCATCAGCCACGGCAGACCCTCTTCCCAATCTTTACCCAGCTCAGTACAGTAGGCGCGCAAGATGGCTTTTAGCGTTTGGTGAAAGCGTTCTAACGCCCCCTGACTCTGAGCATGGTACGCAGAGCTCCGGTTGTGTTGGACATGTAGCTGCTTCAGAACCTGGGAAAACATGTGAGAACAGAAGTTCGATCCCTGATCAGATTGGATGACCTTCGGAATGCCAAATATAGAAATAAACTGAGAAAGTGCACATACCACCGACCGAGTGGTAATGGTGCGCAGAGGATATGCAGCAGGATAGCGAGTTGCTTGGCACATTACTGTTAACAAATACACTGCTCCTGACTTTGAACGTGGTAGAGGACCCACACAATCAATTATTAGATGTTCAAATGGCTGGCTAATGGCAGGAATGGGATACAATGGGGCTGGTTTCAGCTTCTGATTAGGTTTGTCAGTTAACTGACATGTATGACACGTTTTGATAAATGCTGACACATCTCTCTTCATTCGAGGCCAAAAGAAATGTCTAAGAAGCCTGTCATAAGTTTTTCTCACACCAGCATGTCCAGATTCATCATGAGCTACTTTTAACACTGATTGGCGAAGTTTGACTGGCAACACAATTTGGAACACTGGTTCACCCACAAACCTTCCCTCATGTGGCAGCCACTTTCTCACCAACAAGGAGTCCTGCAGAAAATACCCACAAGCACTGTCAAGCAGCTCATCCTCTGGCCGTATCAGCGGCCCCAGCTCCGTCAGAGATGGGTCAGCCTGCTGCTCAGCAACCAGATCTGAACGTGTTATGGACAATGGAAAATTAGCAAGAGGTATTGAAAACTTTTAAGATACTTTAGTCTTAATCGATTCTTGTGACTCAGATTTGTCTTTCAACTTAGCCATTGCACGTGTCACCGCACAAGCTGTAAAAACCTCTGGGAAGTCACGTTCACTTTCATCCGTTTCCCCTGTTACCAGGGGAACGGACGTCACCACTGCCGGCGGCGGAACCTCCGCCCACACCCGAGCACCAACCAGGTCGTTACCTAGAATCACCGTCACCCCTGGAATCGGCAGTGCGGGGCGCACGGCAAGCTTTGCTTCTCCCTGAAACAGTTCACATTTGAGCACCACTTTATGCAAGGGAACCAGCAAGACATTCATGTCTATGCCCCGGATAGGCACCGCATCACCCGTGTCAGAATCATTAGTTAAAGGAAGAACACCAGCCTGAATAAATGAGTCAAAAGCCCCAGTGTCCCTCAGGATAGTTACAGGTACTTCTTCCCCACCTTGCACCAAAGACACAGACCCTTTCATGATAAATGGACGGTAAGAATTCAGTGCTGCAAACGATGTATCCTTGTTTTGACCGAGATTAGGTGAAACACAAGTGGACACCGGACGAATTGGAGCGGCCATGCCAGCTCCTTTTGGTTGCGAATTTCCTGCATTGAAAGGTCTAGCCCTGGGAGGTCCGTTTAACATAAAACATTCCGATTTCCAGTGACCCCGCTTATGACAGTAATTGCAAACCTTCTCCGGCTCACGCAAATTACTGCTGTTGTTAGTGTTGCTGTTGCCTTTAACTTCGACAGGAAGAGGTTTATTAAATCGGCCATAAGACTCCTTGGCAACATAGTTGCCACCGCCTGCCTTAAACTCTCCACGGTGCGTTAGGACATAGTCATCAGCGAGCGCTGCGGCGTCCGCCGCGTTGCTCGCTTTCTGCTCAGAGATATACGTCGCCACTCGAGCAGGAACAGAATTTTTAAACTGTTCCAAAATCACCAAATCACATAACTCTTCAAAATCTGTTACCTCCGAGGCGTTACACCAGCGGTTAAAGTAGGTCGTCAAATCACGTGCAAACTCCAAATGACTCTGTTTGTCATGTTTTTTCCAAGATCTGAACCGCTGTCGGTACGCCTCGGGGACGAGCTCGAACGACTTAAGCACCGCCTCTTTAACCAGAGAGTAGTTTTGACTGTCGGCAACACTCATTGCCGAATAAACCTCCTGCGCTCTGCCTGTTAATACGCATTGTAACATCAATGTGCGCGCCAAGTCAGGCCATTTCCGCACGTCGGCCACGCGCTCAAACATTGTAAAGAATGCCTCAGGGTCACGTTCAGAAAACTTGGGAACCAAACGTATATTTCCATTAACATTAAACTCCCCCATGGACTGTCCTGCAGGTTCTGTAGATACTTTTGCATCAGCTGAAATCTTACCGTCCCTTATCAAGTCTAACCTGCACTGCTCTACTTGTACTTTTGCCTGTTCAGTTTGCTGTTTAGCCTGTTCACTTTGCTGTTCCATTTTCTCAATTGCGTATTGCGTGTCTAGCCTCACTTTGTCTTGCTCCGCCTGCAACTTTGCTTGCAACATCAGTAGTTCTTTTTGTTGGTCGAATGTCAACCCTGGCATCAATACAGGTAACGGCAGCACCGCCGCTGTATCTGACTGGATAGTAGAAGTCTTTTCTGGCTCTTCATATTCCTTTAACAAATCAGTTTCAAATAAATGTACTCTTAACACTGCCACTAAGGTCTCCTTTAATTTCTTGTCACCTGCCTCAACTTTAATCTTAAAATGCTCTGCTATTTTAAGTAACTGGTCTTTGGTGCACTGAAGTAACAGTTCCTCAGAAGGAGCAACCAAAAATGCTTCTAGGGTACACATCCTGGCTAATGTGCGCTAAGTTAGTCACCCAGCTGGTAAACAAAACAAAATACAAGTGCCCCTCTGCTCTATTTAATCCCCAAACTAACTCCACCCGTCTTCATGCCGGTTTGCGGAAGGTATTTATGCACTGAAGGCCACCGCAAAGGCCTAGCTCATACCAAGGGGTAGGAAAAGCAACCAGGAACTGGCGACCTACGTCCAGCCCTTAGCTGTGCCCCCGAGACGGAATGTGCACGCACCGGTACACACTCGCTATCTACTGCCGCTCCTTGCACATAATCCACCCCCCGGCCTAACCCTGCGACCTAATATTTTAACCCAGTAACTAAATCGCACCTAACAGGGACACTCATATAATACTGAAACAAAAACCAGCCAGGTAACTTTTTTTTTTTTTTTTTCTTTTTTTTCTTTAACTTAGCAGCACAAATACCAGGAAAAAACTCCCCCCCGTAGAAACTTAATCAAATCTGTAACTTATCAAAATCTAAACAGATTAAATTCAAACCAAATAAATTAACTGCATCTCCCAAACAAAGTCCAGACAAAAACAAGCGTGTAACATCGCCTTGTCTCTACTCACCGGACCGTTGAACCAACTGGACAAGGGAATCACCGGATTGATTCCTAAATGACACTCCTTTCAAAAAACCACGGCGCAAACGAGCCCTTCAACTGCCAGTTTGGCCAATTGACACCTGCGTCGCAGCAAACAAATGCAGAAGAGCGAGTCACTTGACTCACCAAACTTACTGCACACTTTAAACTTTTACGGAACGAGCCCCCATTTTGTTATGACCCTGGCCTAGGGGGACCAGGGGACACAACAAAAATACAGGGGAGACGCAGTTTACAAAGAATATAGTGTTTATTAAAGTAATCAAAATGAACGAATAAACCATAAATGAACAGATGAGGTGTGGAAATCAGTAAAGTCAGTAGTGTAATGCGTGTATGCATGAGTGGATTGTGTAGTGTGTGTGAGTGTTGTATGTGTGAACATAAATGTGGGAGCAAAAGGTGTAGCTGGGTTGAGGAGCAAAAGCAAATGAACTGAAGGGAGAGAAAGAGGACTGGGGAGGCAGGCTTTTATAGGGCGTCGACACCCGGGCCCAGGTGCACGCCAATCTGGCTGATTGCCAACATATCTCACTGCTCCCCAAGTCCTAGGAACCAATGAGAAACAGAAATGAATACAAAGCAAACCATATACAACCTAAGAGTGACACATTATCATACTATACAGGGAACCGTCACAATATTCACCAGAGAATTCACACTGGAGAGAAACCATATGAATGTGATCAGTGTGGAAAACACTTCTCTATAATGTCCAGCCTTAAAAGCCACCAGAGAATTCACACTGGAGAGAAACCCTATGGATGTGATCAGTGTGGACAACACTTCTCTCAAATGGCCCACCTTAAAAGCCACCAGAGAATTCACACTGGAGAGAAACCCTATGGATGTGATCAGTGTGGACAACACTTATCTCAAATGGCCCACCTTAAAAGCCACCAGAGAATTCACACTGGAGAGAAACAGTATGGGTGTGATCAGCGTGGACAACACTTCTCTAGAATGGCCCACCTTAAAAGCCACCAGAGCATCCACACTGGAGAGAAACCCTATGGATGTGATCAGTGTGGAAAACGCTTCTCTGACAAGTCCAGCCTTAAAAAACACCAGATAATTCACAATTCAACTTCTACGTCATTTTCATGAAAGAGATTAACCCACAATGTGCCAGCCTTAAAAAACACCAGATAATTCACAATTCAACTTCTACGTCATTTTCATGAAAGAGATTAACCCACAATGTGCCTGAGGGGTTAATCTAATGTAAACCATTAAAAAGACTGTAGGGCTACGGTCTCGGCGCTTAACAGTTGGATTTAATGGACCGTAGGACTATGGTCTAGGCGGTTAATGTGTTAAAAGCCACCAGAGAATTCACACTGGAGAAAAGGCCCATGGATGTGATCAGTGTGGTCAACACTTCTCTACAATGAAAAACCTTAAAATACACCAGAGAATTCATAATAATTCACACAGGAGAGAGACCCTATGGGTGTGATCAATGTGGAAAAGCTTTTAGTCATTCAAATGATTTAAAAGGTCACAAGGTTGTACACGCTGGATTTAAACTGTTTCCTTGTGGTCAGTGTGGTCAGTGTTTTACTACTTCAAGTAACCGAAAACGTCATGAGCGTACACATATGAAAGATACATCTGATTAGTGTGAACAGTAAGACAACTTCATTATAGAGGACGAGAAACATCAGCACGTCCACATAACCAAGTGTAACATGATGATCCATTATAATCTGTTTAAACAATGGTTTATTAAGATGGCTTAACTGTCATACACACATTACAAGTATATGAGCATGTTGATTCTAGATAGGTGAACAATAGGACGGGGATTAATAAAATGTTTATTTGTTGATTAATTCCAAACATACGGGCATCACATACGGGCATCACTTCCTGTCGATTAGATCCAATTAAATCCAATTAAATCCAATGATATCCAATGAAATCGACAGGACTGTTGTTATCTGAAACCCTCAGAGCGTGAACACCTCTCAGGGCAGCTGAAAGGAAGTGGCGCAAGACAGAGCAACCAGATGACCTCTCCCACTTTCACTCACTCCGTTTTGCCTTCTCCCTCTCACTATCTACTGCTAAATCCTATTTTTTAACACACCAAGATTCAATCCTGTGCACTTTTTCCTCCCTCCTCAACCACCCCCACCCCCACCCCACCTCCATCCCTCTCAGCTGACACGTTTGTCACCTGCTTTGAGAAGAAGGTTGATGACATCAGCAGCTCCTTTTCCCTTACCTATTCCCTATAAAGTTCTGTCAGGGTAACTCAGAAATAGAAAAAGACAAATCATGAAGGATAAGATATATTTATTGAATATAAAATGAGCAATATATTTATTATGGTTTGGCGATGAATTGGATCTGCTTTTAGGTACTCTGATAAAGCGCATTTCCCAACCATAGGGACTCAGAATCCCCCGTGCATAACAGCAGATCCAAAAACAACAGTGGTAGCATGGGGTGGTGGAGGGTGAGCAGCAATTTTAGCAACAGTAATGAACCGCAGCGCAGCAGCAGCAACGGTGTGTGCAGCAAAAGCAAGCAGAATGAGAAGTGCAACCTTCCAGCTTAAATAGAGCGGTCTGAGAATGAAATGAGTGTGAGTGGATGAGTGTATGAGCACGTGAAGCTGATGCGGTCCTATAGTAGGCCACCACACAGCACTGTCAGTTCCCTGACAGAACTTGCTCTGCGCATGTCTGTGACAGGCGCAACGCTCATTTCTGTCAGGGTAACTCAGAAATAGAAAAAGACAAATCATGAAGGATAAGATATATTTATTGAATATAAAATGAGCAATATATTTATTATGGTTTGGCGATGAATTGGATCTGCTTTTAGGTACTCTGATAAAGCGCATTTCCCAACCATAGGGACTCAGAATCCCCCAAAACAGCGCAAATGTCAGAATCCCCCAAAAAGCAGATCATTCAGCACCAACCTTAAGCTATGTGTACAACAGAGCACCTGTTGTTTCCTGAAACAGGAAGACCATATCGATATCCCTCCATCTGGAGACAGAAACACAGCTGTGTGTTCTTGGATCAGACACTGGCCATACTAGCATTATGTGATAAAATCTATGTGTGCAGCAGAGCACCTACTGTCTCCTGATACAGGAAGACCATGCCGATATCCCCCCACCTGGAGACAGAAACACAGCTAGTGTTCTTGGATCAGACACTGGTCATACTAGCATTCTGTGATCAAATCTATGTGTTCAGCAGAGCGCCTGCTGATCCTGAACTTCAGGTGTCCTAAACGGTGTCGTAAATTGATGTCCACCTTATGGCGCCGCACCGCTAGTACGAATCGAAAAGGACATTCTATCTCTTTTTCTTTTTTAAAGAAATCTGAAATCAGTAATCAGTACCCATGCACCACCTGGAGCAGCAAATTGAGCAAGCATTGCAGCATAACAGTTTAAGAGTATTTATACTCTTCTAATCTCCAACAATATGCAGTTTTATAGAGTTCATGTCACGCATGGAAACTATAATTTCCTTCCAATACACCCCACGGCATGCAGTAAATAGTAATAGCAGCAAGCAGTAGTAACACAAAATTATTCACAACTCAGTAGTCTGAGCCTGTATAATGTCATTTGTGTTGAGCACAACCATAGCTTTCAAAGCTGCAGAAGACCACCAGCCCAAAGCTTTGAGCGTAGCTGTTGGAACTTTTGACGCCGCTGTGGTAGCTGCACCAATCCTGAAGGAGTGTGAAGTGTAGCGATCAGGAGGCAGCCCATAGCCTTGACACAGAAGATGAAGTTTGCAGAACCAAGTTCCAGACATGGCTTCCCCCGAATCCGTCATGAACAGATCTCATTGGCATTTGCAGATGGACGGCATGCAGATAACGAGACATGGAGGAGACAGGACAAAGATCAGTGTTAGTTCCTGTTATTATCACAGACATACCTTGACCAAGACTCTGACTTTTGTGTTTTAATTTAATGGTGAAAAGGTGAGCATCAGAACTAAGTGGAAAGACAATGCGTGGGATTAAATGAACAAGTGCAGAATTCACAGTGCTGGATAATAGGTCATGTCAACAGACAAGTATGTTATATGTTGCTATGCAGTAGCATCATTTTAGCTATAGCATGATGAACATTAGTATAATCAGCATAGTATTAGTACCTTGACTGCAGTAGAATTAGTAGCACAATAAAAATAGTAGCAGCAGTGTTAGCTGCAGTTAGCTTAGTAGTTTTGTCCGTCAGTAGAATGAGTAGTACTAGAACTAGCAGCAGTATTTAGCAAAGCATAACTTGAAGCAATGTTAGCAGAACATGTAGTAACTTAGCAGTAGAATCGTAGGCTAGCACTTTCAGAACTGGCAGCAGCATTTAGTCAAAGCATGATTTGTATCTGTAATGTTAGCAAGTATAGCTTGTAGTAGAATCCGTAGGCTAACACTTTAGAACTAGCAGCAGCATTAGCCAACATGATTTGTAGCTGAATGTTAGCAAGTATAAGTAGCTTATTAGCTGAATCACTAGGCTTGCACTTTAGAACAGCAGTATTTAGCTGTATACAATATCCTCTCTAATCAGTAAGAATACTTTGAGGACTCCAACAGGGGCCCTCATCCAAGTTACTTCAACCTTGCATGGACCTCATGGTATCACACCACTAAGGCCTTAAACAAAGCTCCAGACATCCCCAAAACAACTGGTAAGGCTACTTCTTGGTCTTATCCCAGCTAGCAAAATATCGCACATTTCTGGCGTGAGGCCGTCTCCACGCCACGCCGACCGGGGCGTCCGCCGGGCGGGACACGCCGCGTCCACGCCGCGTCCACGCCGCGTCCTTTTTCAGCGTGAGCCGCGCGTCACGCCGAGCCGCTAATCAGCCTCACTCCGGCGGTGAACGCCAACCGTGGCGGTCGCCGATAGCGGCCGGGTAGCGTAGCGCCGTCATATAATATGCTGTATATACCCCCCCCCCTTCCTCCCTCCCTTTGGGAATCCCCCCTCCTCCCTTTCATCCCCTATATTTAGCGGCCATTGTTATACCCCCCCGCATTTGAGGTTTCTAAACATGTCAAGTAGCAATACAGAATAAGGTCCCCATCACACAGTTCCCCTGTATCTCTAAGTATCTGTCTAAGAACATGACATAATGCAGAAAATACATGGCCTACATGAAATAATGCAGCACAGACATTAACTCCATTGTTATGGTATTTATTAGAAAAGGAAGGCACAGAAATAATAATCCTAAAATACAAAAGTATCACTTTAATTAAAATGGCAGACAGTGAGAAAAGTATTCCACATAAAAGTATCAATGCTGTAATAATATGTGTGAAGTCAGACTGGTAATCAATAGCCTACTTAAAGTAACAAAAGTAAACATACCCATTAAGCAGAATGTCAAGTAAAAAAAAAATATTCAAAAATAGGAGATCTATGGTCCATTTGTACACTCAGAGTTGCAGACTTGTAAGGGTCCATTTGGTTCCAACATGCCACAGACTCAGAGCCATATCAAAGCTACTGGACAAAAGTAAACATACCCATTGAGCAGAATGTCAAGTAAAAAAAATATATATTCAAAAATAGGAGATCTATGGTCCATTTGTACTCTTGCAGACCTGTAAGGGTCCATTTGTTTCCATCTGTACACAGACTTTCAGACATGTAAAGGTCAATTTTGGTTCCATGTGTTACCGCTGTAGTTTGTCCTGGGGTATGTGTTTCTAGTTAACATGCCACAGACTCAGAGCCATATCAAAGCTACTGGAATGAATAAAAAAATGGGCCACTGTTCATTTAATTCAATTTTGGGTTCTGTGTGCTGGTGTCTGTCGCCCGCCTCTTCTTCCAAAACCAATGCAGTTCCTTCATTGGAACGCGTCACGTGAGCCACCCAACGAACGCCAACTGAGAGGGAGAGAAAGGAAATAAATTAGACAACGGTGGTGTTGGTACTTTAATAAGGACCCCCGATTTAACATGCATCAGGTCTACAGACCCTGTTAATGGCATGGCTGTCTCTGAGACCCCAATTTATATAGTGAAATGTATGTTAATTTAACTCAGTGTGTAGAAACCCTTGATACATTGATCAGTTCCCCTCTTCTAATGCCTCACTAAATTTCCACACCAACACCAGGCCTACAATGTAACTTGTAATTTTCACAATGTTCAACTATCATGACAGAGATTACAAGAGGGTTCAGGGATTTATGGTAAAATAAATGTGACGTGCTGTGAGCTTGTAGATTGGCTATTTTTGGATAACTGTGTAGTCACACCCTTACCTTGCAAAACGTGAGGTCCAAGAGGTTCTTGAATGTGGTCACCGACCTCACCAGGTCCAACAGCGCTGCGTCTGGAACATACAGACACAGGGAGAGTGTGTAAGTAATCGAACCGTTTTTGTTTTTTTAGTCAGGCTCTATACTGTTATGCTGTACATTACTTCTAGACTCATGTTAAACCTACCATGGTTTTATAAGCTTGGTCATCACAGATGCTCCTCGATCTCTTCATCCCCACTGCTGTGACGCAGGAAATGACAAGCAGAAACATCTGAGAAAGAAAGAAAATTAAAAAGAAAAAGAGAAGGGTTAGACACAATCAAAGCTGTATCATGCTCCATCGCACAACTGCTTGTAGATTGGTAGTTTTAGCAGTACTGTAGCTATAGAAATGTGTTGACGATCCAAGCGCCATTGTCCCATGGTGAATTTATTTTCTTTGTTAGGGGGAAAACTAGTCAGGAAAAAACTACGAACAGTAACATACTAATATCAATGCAGGGTCTTAACATTTTCTGGGGCCTGCATTTAGCTGCTAACCAGTGTTTAATAAAGTCATGTTTGTTGTTTTATTTTATGTAAAGGCTCAGCAACATCAGAACTCCACGATGAAAATATATAATCGTTGCCTTCGTACCTGAGGAGAACTCCTCTTGTCCAAAATGGTACAGATGGGTTCCATCCTGGAGGTTATGCTGTATAGAGAGAAAGAAAAGAGAGGGAAAAAATACATTTAAGATTTCGGCTGTGGCATAAGATTGTAGATTGGCTATTTTCAGCAGCCAGTTCATTTAATGTAAAGCAAAATAATCAAGAAAATGAGCAGCCGTGTGTGTGTGTGTGTGTGTGTGTGTGTGTGTGTGTGTGTGTGTGTGTGTGTGTGTGTGTGTGTGTGTGCGCGTGTGTGCAAGCTTTTAGCTTAATTCTGCCTTATTCTAGCCTTCAGCTAACATGAGCTCGGCGATCTATATAGATAAAATAAGTAAAAGTATCCATAACACAGATTTACCTACCAATCCATCGATCAACAGTTAGTATCATAACTCTGTGACGTGATTAAAAGTAATGTGGGTAGCAAGAAAAGTCTAGTCAGTTAGCTACAGTAGGCTAGCCAGCTAGCACGCTAACAATGAAACAGTCAAACATTTCTAAAACGAGATATTTAGACTACACACAGCAGGCATACATCCACACAGATACAAAAAAATAGTAGGCTAATACACTAACCTTTAAATTACATTTCCCCGGAGGAAAAGGATCGATATATCAGCGGTAATTTTTCCCTCCGTCGAGAAGCATAGAGGTATAGTCGAGAAGGGACGAAGCAGTAGCAACCGGATGTCCTACCGTTGCTCAAGGAATGGAGCTGTAGTGTTGCCATGTCTGCTTATTATAAGCGACTTTGGGTTTGTTTGAAGACGCGTTGTGAGCTTGTACATCGGCTATTTTCAATATATATATATATATATACATGTCTAGGCCATGTGGCCTATAGTCACCACATGACTATAGCCAGCAATACACAGTTTTGGGCTTGTTTTCATAGACCTGGCTGCTTATTTCTCTCGCAAAATATGGCAACACTGGTCAGTGATTTGATCCGTTGCGTATATCCGGTGTATATCGCCACCTACTGAACTGGAGTATATTGAGTCCCTGTAAGGCCTAAATAAAGTATGTTTAGTGCTAATAATGCATTATACAACTTGATAATAATAATAATAATAATAATAATAATAATAATAATAATAATAATAATAATAATAATAATAATAATAATATTGATAATAATAATAATAGACACTTCATTATATATATTTTGTTTTAAATAAGCAAATACATCAACTCTAAATTAGAATTAACAATGCAAGGAATAAATATAATAGCAACAGAATAAGAATAATAAAAACAACAAAGCTAAAAAAAACAACAACTGAGGAGCAATTAATCCTTGGAATTATTCAGTAGTACTATTATCAGTATTATTACTGAGGTCACCTTATTTTGTTTTGAACACTAAATAACATTAATATACACGATTACAAATGGCTTCAGGTCTATTTTTAAATAGTTTTACTTGTTGACTTTTTTGATAGTGTTTAATTTGGACTACTTTTTTATATAGTTTTACTTGTTGACTTTTTTGATAATGTTATTTGCATTTTTGGATTATCTCTGTGCCTTTTTCTAATAAAAAAAAGAGAAAAAAAAGTCTTTACTGCATTATTTCATGTACATCAGGGGTCAGCATACTCAGATACAGCAGGGAAGCTGCCAAAATGTTCTTATTTTTTATTTGTGCAACTGTCATACGACTGTTGCAAAAATATAGCTTTACAGACCCATACAGACAGACAGGCAGACAGACAGACAGAGTTTATATAAATAGTTTTACGTTTCACTTTTTTAATGGTGTTGAATTTGTATATTTGGATTATTTTTGTGCTGTGATAGCAGTGAAAGTGAAGTGATAGCAGTAATGATAGCAGTGATGTTCACCCAGTTTAATTTCAGGGACCCCAGTCCAATGGCATTTCTATCTTTGGGACCCAAATTAATCTTTATCTTTAATTAAAATCATTGTTAATTTAACTCTGAAACACGTATAACGTACACGTTTCACGGGTCCATTTGGTTCCCTGTCTATACACTTTTACTTACAGACCCATAAGGGTCCATTTGGTTCCTTCCTATCATTTAGCAGGGGACCCCCTGGAACTCCCTCAAGACCCATGGTGGTCCCTGGACCCCACTTTGAGAACCAATGGTTACAGAATGTATAGGGAAAATTCAAAGCGTGGCATTAACAGCGTCAGGACGTCGTGACGCTGGCTGCAGACCGCCGCAGACTCTTCTAAAATGCTACTCCGCCGGACATTTCGGTGAGCGAGACATCTCTGGCGTGAGGAGGGCGTGAGGAGGGTGAGGCTCCGCTCGGCGGGGACCGCTCTGTCCAGGCCGGCCTGACGTCGGTTGCAACGCCGATCTGCTCTGGGATACACCTACAACTCATCTAACCCCTGCTCACTTTGCTAGGGTCGGATGACTCAGGGTTGAGGACAGAGTACAGCAACTTGCCATGGGCCTAAGAAGATTGCAATGGGTTAAGATACCCATGAACCTGCAAAAGTACTTTGTAAACGTAAATGAATTCCACAGTCACAACACTAGAGGTAGCTCCACTGATTACATCCAACCCACATTTGGCGCAAACAAGGGGTTAAATATAAAGCCATTTCCTGATCTCTTTAAATTCAACCGACTCATGTTTTTGTGAAGCAACCATTTGAAGCAACCATTACACATCACATACCTGTGATGACATAAGCTCTATTATACACTTTTATATGCACCAATTCCATGCCTTAATGTATATAGTCCACATATCCATGTTGATATTGGACCCATTTTCCTTTAATTATCCTGACTTTCCTTTCTTGACACCAAGATGGCACATGAATGCCACCTTGACTCATCCCACCCCTTACAGCAAGTATAGCTTAATTAGCTTTGCCTTACAAGAGCATAGGGGCAACATTAGAATGCAACCAAAAAGCTTACACCTGACCAAGCACTGCAGCCAACACAGTATAATAGCCCATTACTTACTTGATTTACTTCATTACTATATTTACCAACCTCCACTACATCTTAGAGGCAACTGAAACTGAGTAAATTATTTGACAACCTCCAATGCCAAAACCATTATATGCAAAGCCTATATTGCAAATTAAATTACCAGAAACGTAGCTATAGCCCCCAATCAGCACATTGGCTGCACAATAAATCGACCACCACAATATAATGAACAGTCTGCACACTATAGTCTACTTTAAATATAAATGTTTCCTGTGCACCATAATTTCTCTTACAGCATTGTTTTAAATGCATTCTCCTAGATTGAGATACTGCTGAATAAATCACTATATAGCCTATATGTTTTTTAACCATTGTAGACTTACTTGGAACAAATGAATTCCTACACTAAGATACTTGGTATTATGCTGCTTTACTCAAGAAAAATCTGCATACTACTGCAACTGCAACACTAAAGCGAGATCAAAATGACTGTATTACTTATAACTTGTGCTTATAATAAGCAGACATGGCAACCCAAATGCGGTCCCATTGCCCGGAGGGAACGCACTGAGATTGGTCAATGAACTATACCAAGTTTGAAAACACAAGAGCACAACTAGCTCTTCATCCACACTGTACTTCCCTATCCTACTCAAGATGACGGCCAGACTGAGCATTACTCGTTCTAATCAGTACATTATAATATGAAACATAACAGTTGAGCAATGCACTGCATAAAAGTGACGCTATAAGTAATGGTCCTCTCTCTCTGCTCTTAACGTAGACGTGCAGTCAGTGTTGCCAAGTTTGAGAGAGAAATCAGCCAGACTTGAAACATCCTAAAGAAGCGACTAGACTAGCCACAAAAATACTTGTCTTTAACCTGTATATCCTAATGTATACATTGGCCATAATCTCACCCACTTTACTCCAGAACCTGTGACAGTTGAGTATTAACTACATTGACTGTAGCACTGAGCACATGACAAGGTCCCTCTGGGACCATGTGGCATAGTAGGCCTATCAGGTTCCTTGCACCCATGCATGGGCATATTTTAACCATTAACAAACACTCCTGATTATTCATTTCCCCCTCAATCATCATCCTAAAGTCCTCATAATGTTCTTTTACCATGATAACAATTTGCAAACCGTTTTGAATATTATGAACGTTTTAACAACAAAATTACATATTAATCTGGGGGTCCTTCACATGGACTGGTTTAGTCAACATAATGTTCTCAAGTGATTTAACAGAAAACAAACACAAGTCACTTATAATAAGCCGACATGGCAACACTGCTTTTGACAGCGCTAGCCCTGCAGACGCGCACCAAACACACTGTTCTCCTATACTTGAGAGGACTTCAACTGACTCGAGGATTCCTGACTTCCAATCCTTGCCTTATTTATGCCCACATATGACTCGACAGCCTTGATAAATACAATACTTAAGCAATATTACACGAGAGGGGGTGCTTTACCGTCATTATTGGCACGCCAGTGATGCGGTCAGGAACGAGGCGAAGCCAAGTTCCGCGAGCATCACTGAAGTGCCAATAATGTAAGGTAAAGCACACCCTCGAGTGTAATATTGCGATTATACAACAGTTACCAACAAAACACATCCAAATGTATTCATATTGTGGGGCAATGAATAATAAAAATGTTTCGCTATTGTCCGTTTCCCTGTAAAGAGAAGAGTTTTTGACTGAGAGACATTAAATAGTCCCTGTAGCAGCGCTTTGAGTTTGAGGCACCGTCTCATCAACACAGCTGAGCTATCAATGCTTGCGCAGTGGAATGAATTCCAGTAGGCTATATGCTCCGTCGTACGACCGTGTCACGCAGCCAAAATAACTGATCTACAAGCTGACAGCGCGTCGCGATGGCGACGCGTTGTGAACTTGTAGATCGGCTATTTTGGTCGCGTGACACGGTCGTACGACGGAGCATATAGCCTACTGGACTGTTAACGAAATGGGAGTAATTTTACTTTACACAGGAGGATATTTATAACCTTCTAACCATTGATCAACCGTAAATCCACCAAATTAACAACATAGTCCATTTTGCATAGCTGTTTGTTCTCCTACGGTGTCTGTTTGTTTTCCTACGGTGGGACAGCGTGACTTCACAGCACAGCTGTGCCATATATGGTCTAATCAGGTGCGGACTGGACTGCAGTGCGGAGTGATTTATTAATGTGATTAGGCCCGTGCTATGATGCTGGTTTGAAGCACGGCTAGAAAGCTATTTCAACCAATCAGATTGCTTGGTCGGAACTACCTGTTGTATAATCTGCATTAAAGCCTGACCAATGAATGATTATAAAATAAATAAATAGAATATTGACCTGGATTTCTCAACATGAAGAACAGCAGGGAAGAAGTCAAGCAGAGCAGCAGCTGGCCAGGGTTTCATCTCGGAATAAGCTGCACCCGGGTGACGTGATCACTTTGTTTTCTTAACAAACAATTTGCAATTTCAGTGTAAATTACCGCACCACGGTAATGCCAAAGACGAGAACAAAAGCTGCTCTTTGGTCTCGGCTACAGATGGTCTACCTGTGCGAGTTCTTCTAGCCAGATCAAACTTTCTGTCTCACCAAGATTGCATCAAGCAGAGCATTTCATGCATATTAGCCTACTCAGTGGAGTCGGTATTTGAGAAGCCATTAGAGCAGCAATTTTAGCAACAGTAATGAACAGCAGCGCAGCAGCAGCAACGGTGTGTGCAGCAAAAGCAAGCAGAATGAGAAGTGCAACCTTCCAGCTTAAATAGAGCGGTCTGAGAATGAAATGAGTGTGAGTGGATGAGTGGATGAGCACGTGAAGCTGATACGGTCCTATAGTAGGCCACCACACAGCACTGTCAGTTCCCTGACAGAACATGCTCTGCGCATGTCTGTGACAGGCGCGACGCTCATAAGTGTCTGACTCACCCAATGCTAACCCCAATATAGCATGCCTGTCCTCCTTCTCTCCCCTCTCTCCTAAACTAGAGACCTCCTCTAGACCTACCTCCTGTCCTCTTGACCCCATCCTTTCCCCAATCTTCCAGACCATTGCGCCTGATCTGCTCCCCTTCATTACCTCCATCATCAACAAATCTGTAACTTCAGGCTGTCTCCCATCTGCCTTCAAGTCAGCCAGAGTAACGCCGCTCCTCAGGAAAACAACTCTTGACTCCTCAGATCTCAGGAAGTACAGACCGGTATCACTCGTTTCCTTTCTTTCCAAAACTCTTGAACGTGTTGTTTCTCACAGAACAACCTGCTGGATCTAAGGATTCACCCAGGTGGAAGAGTACATCACTGCATGCCTGGCTGACATCTCACAATGTCTTCTCACCACCTCAAGCTGAACCCTAATCTCTCAAGAACAGATTCTGCTCTCCGTTTGAATCTGTCGGGGGGGTTCGTCATAACGTGTACGCACTGACCTACAAGTGGGCGTGTCTTTAGGCCACGCTTTACCCAATCAAATGTAGTGGGCGGGATTTACTGTCTGTACTCTGTTTCCCACTAAAAACAAAACCGAAACTGATTTAACAATAGCATCCTCGGAGCAGACAACCACGGAAGGATATTCACATTTTAACTTGTTCTTTCATCATAGAAACAAGTGGGCTTACAACCAAAACAATCCATGTTCTCTGAGAGAAGTGGTGTTAGTTCTCTGAGAGAAGTGGTGTTAGTGTTCCGTGTAGAAATATTGTAGTGGGAATAAAAACATAGTCGCACCACCGGAAGTGAAAGGCTGAAGGCAGACCAAAACCCAAGCCCCCAGAGTTGCTGAGAAACATTGAAGCCGCCACCCCAGTGGCCAAAGCTGGAACTGCAGGCGGGGAGAAATACATGCGCAAGCAAAACATACTGAGAGATATTTATATATATAAATATAAATATGTAAACATATTATACATACATACATATGCAAAAAAATTAAAGACAAAAGTGTACCACTTAGACGTAGTTGCTGTTGTTTAAGACACAAACTAACACCACCCCTGGAATTATCATGAACATGCATGTCTTCATAAATAATACACCAGCACCTGTCTTTGCATGTGTATAATATAGTCCAGTTCTATATGTCCAAAAAAGAAGGCTCGTTCAAATTTTCGGGGGATTAGGAAAACTATACATTTTTGGAAACTTCAGAGTATAACAAATCAGAAAATCCATGATTCCATTTGCGCAGAAGCCAATATGGTGGCCATCTTGGATTTTGCAAAATGGCGACCTTTGAATATTAGTTTTTCAATATCTCGACTTCTATATTACGTAGGATCTGGATTCTAGTGGCTAAATCTACATTTTTAGGGTCAGGAAATCCAATCAAAAATATTTACAAATGCTCAATGGCACAGATTTGGGTCAAAATCCTTGATTTTGGGGGAACAAATGGAAAGTGTAATATTCGTTTTTCCACTATTTTGACTATGACTAGATTACATAGGATCATGATTTAAGTGGTTAAATCTAAATTTTTCAGGAAATCCAATAGTGCCACTGTAATTAAAATCAGTGATCAATAGCACATATTTACATAACAATCTAGAATTGTAATATATGATTATCTGAAGAGACAGAGACAGATGATTTCTCTCATTGACACAAGGTTTCGTCATTTATTTACACAAACTAGACCAGTCTAGCCAATGTATCTTGACAGTCTTCATCATTTTGGCAGTCAGCAGTACAGTGACATAGCTCCGTACAGGGTAGCCCCACTGATCTGCACGAACATCTAAGTGAAGAACAGTCTGCTTTACAGTGACATCTGACCATCTCAATGATTGCCTCTGGTGCTGGGAGGGACTCAGTTGTAACTGTTTCAGCTGGCCGTCCTTGTCCTTGTAGTAGCCATGGTTTATTGGGTCAAGGAACTCCTGCTGAGCAATGTGTGCCTGACTCCACACTCTGGCCTGGATATGGACTCTTAGGACATATCAAGGGTGGGCTTGTCCCCTTCTGCCATGTGTTTGCAGAATAGATGCCATCTCAGCTCAGGGATGTTCTCGATTTTGATCCCCTTTGGTAAGTATGCAGTGCATACAAACTTAGCTAATGTAGTTAGCAGATCCTCTGTCACATCACTGGTTTGAGAAAGCATCTTCAGAGCCTCGAGGACATCATCACCAGCTTTGAGGTAGCTGTTCCACCAGGTAGGTTTGCCTATCCTAGAAAATCTCCCAGTGATGTCTGCTCCTGTAAAGGCATGAAATGCCGGCAAAGCTTTGGCTCGGTCTGCACCCAGAATTTTCCATATTGGTGCCACTTCCAAAATCCCAGATGTCAGTGTACTGCTGACTGCCAAAATGATGAAGACTGTCAAGATACATTGGCTAGTGACAGCAATGATGATAGTGAGGATGATGTATAGACTGGTCTAGTTTGTGTTTGTGTAAATAAATGACGCAACCTTGTGTCAATGAGAGAAATCATCTGTCTCTGTCTCTTCAGATAATCATATATTACAATTCTAGATTGTTATGTAAATAGGTGCTATTGATCACTGATTTTAATTACAGTAGCACTATGGGGTTTCCTGAAAAATGTAGATTTAACCTTTTGAATCATGATCCTATGTAATCTAGAAGTCAAACTAGTGGAAAAACGAATATTACATTTTTCATTTTTTCCCCCAAAATCAAGGATTATGACCCAAATCTGTGCTATTGATCATTTGTAAATATTTTGAATTAGCACCATTGGATTTCCTGACCCTAAAAATGTAGATTTAGCCACTAGAATCCAGATCCTACGTAATCTAGAAGTCGAGATATTGAAAAACAAATATTCAAAGGTCGCCATTTTGCAAAATCCAAGATGGCCACCATATTGGCTTCTGCGCAAATGGAATCATGGATTTTCTGATTTGTTATACTCTGAAGTTTCCAAAAATGTATAGTTTTCCTAATCCCCCGAAAATTTGAACGAAATTACATATAGAACTGGACTAATACCCTGTCCATATTTTGAATTAAGTTGCAACCTTGTGAACCTTTAAAGGTAGTGTACAGTGGTCACCTATTCACATACGCACCAGAGTCTCTGAAAGGTACCCACCATAACCCACCATAACCTTAGGTTGTGAAAGGTTGGGGGTGTGGCTATGCCTTGGGGGTGTGTTTTAAGTTTTTCATTTTAGGTGGACAGTAGGTGGCAGAAGAGAGCAGAGGAAAGCAATTACTCTACTTGCAGTTTATTTCTTAAAAGCAGAAGTCATTAGAGAACTTATGAATGCAGACAATTTATAATTGAATTAATAAAACAAACTTATGTACTAGAGTATTTCCAATTTCCAGTACTTTTACTTTATTTTATACATAGGCTATTTGAAAATAGCTGATCTACAAGCTCACAATTTTCACAATGCTATTTTGAAACATTTTACACAACAGTGTATTTTCAAACATTTTACAGTGGTGTAAAGTAACAAATTACATTACACAAGTACTGTACATAAGTAAAGATTTTAGGTTTTTTTTTTTCTTTACTGGACTATTTCCCTCTCTCTCTCTTTCTCTTGTTATGCAGAAAGTCCTCTTTCACACGTTATGTCAAAATCGTCACCTTATTAAACTAATGGCCTAAGTCATTTTTTGAGGAAATTATATTTTTGCCTAAGTCAGGTCCTCATGACACTAGCCTTATATAAACGTTGGCTATTTAAAAATAGCCATGTGATGCGTTGTGAGCTTATAGATCTGCTATTTTCAAAGGATTTTTATATATTTTGATAACCTGTGAAACGGGACATTCTACATGTATTTTTATGTGGTATATGTGGTGGCTTTTACTTTAAGTAAAATATCTGAGTACTTCTTCCACCACTGAAGAACAACAATTAAAGAACAGAGGATAAGCCAGTGTTTTTCTCATTCTTTTTTTTTCTCTCTCTCTCAGTCATAGGAGACAGCTGTTGCGACCAGTGTTGCCAGAGTTTACGAGAGAAATAAGCAAACAGGTCTATGAAAACAAGCCCAAAAGAGATTGATTATTATAGGCCACATGAGCACATTAAACCTATATGCACCTCAAGTTCTCAAATAAAAAGCAGCAAGCTTCTACCAATATTTACAAGCAACTTTACAGAAAAACAGGTTGCTTATAATAAGCAAACATGGCAACGCTGGTCGCGACCCCTTCCTTTCATTCAGTGAGAGAGGATCATGGTTAACATATGCTAATAGACAGACAGTGGCTTCAAGCTTGGCCATTGTTGTCACAAAACAAGTTTGGCCACCTTCACACACAGTTAGGTAGGCTACAGTCAGCAGGGAGAGGGGGTTGGGGGAGAATTTAGCTTTTTTTGAAATCATGTTCTCAGTGGTGGAAAAAAATGCTCACATTAGCTCAAGCACCCCTCTCTCTCTGTCTTCAGTATTAACTGGGTATCAACTGCCTTTTAAGGTCAACCCTAAATGCATCAAATTTTCTCTGATGTGATGTTTTAAGTTGTATGTATCTTTCTGATGCTTAAGTAAGAGTCCCTCTTGTGGTTAAAGCTGATGTCCAGTGATTTTGCGGCCCGGGTTTAAATCCCACGCTATGAGCTTGCAAATTCCATGCGGAATGTCCAGTTTTTGTTACCACAATATAAAAATACTCTGTTACAAGTAAAAGGCCTGTGTTAAAAATGTTACTGAGTAAAACTACAAAGTACTGGCATCAAAATATTTTCAAACATTTTACACAACAATGTATTTTCAAACATTTTACTGTGGTGTAAAGTAACACATTACATTACACAAGTACTGTACATAAGTAAAGATTTTAGTTTTTTTTTTTTCTTTACTGGACTATTTCCCTCTCTCTCTCTTTCTCTCTACTTGTTATGCAGAAAGTCCTCTTTCACACGTTATGTCAAAATCGTCACCTTATTAAACTAATGGCCTAAGTCATTTTTTGAGGAAATTATATTTTTGCCTAAGTCAGGTCCTCATGACACTGGCCACCTCTGGTAAAATCGCCTATCTCCTAATTGAAAAGGATCATGCTGTTCACGCCCCTTTTAGTATAATGGCCTAACTCCCTAGTGTGACTTAGGACAAAATAGGCCTTTCGTTTGGCCTAAGTCACATGTTTTTGTGACTTAAGCCAAATTATTTACTGATTTAGGCCATTTTGTAATTTGTTTTGCTTTTTATTTTGGCCTAAGTCAGATTTAATCCTATTTAAACCTATTTAAATCTCTTATGTTACATAACTGACAGACAGTGTTATTTCTATTTAAATAGTCATAATTTGTTATAAACATTTTGGGTGAAATGATTAGAAATATCATATAGTTTTGTTCTGGATCAGTTTTTTATTTTTCCTGAAAACCTTGAAAAAATGACTTAGGCCATTAGTTTAATAAGGTGACGAAATGTAAAATAGCAGATCTACAAGCTCACAACGTGTAGCTTAGTTCTGCTATTTTTAAATAGACAACTTTATATAAGGTTAATGGTTAATGTATGTTTTGTAATAATAATCAAAATCTACAAAGTAACTAAAGTTTTCAAACACTTGCACATCGTGTGTGTGTGTGTGTGTGTGTGTGTGTGTGTGTGTGTGTGGTGTGTGTGTGTGTGTGTGTGTGTGTGTGTGTGTGTGTGTGTGTGTGTGTGTCTGACTGTGCAGTGTGTGGGCACAGACAGACAGACAGACAGTAGGGGGAGGTAGGTAGCAGATAGCAAAACCGGTTATGTTAATGATATACTGTGTAGCCTACACTACAGTATTCCAAATAAGCTGAGGAACTCTGCTATCAGGTTCCCCTCCCCCCTACAGTACCTCTGTCCCCACCACACCGTGGAACCACACATTACTGCCGGACCCCCGGCAGTAACTCTGAGGACCCTCTAGGGGTCTCGGACCTCCTGTCGAAGACCCCTGATTTAACACTCTCTCTCTCTCTCTCTCTCTCTCTCTCTCTCTCTCTCTCTCTCTCTCTCTCTTCTCTCTCTCTCTCTCTCTCTCTCTCTCTCTCTCTCTCTCTCTCTCTCTCTCTCTCTCTCTCTCTCTCTCTCTCTCTCTCTCTCTCTCTCTCTCTCTCTCTCTCTCTCTCTCTCTCTCAAAATGGGGGTCCGCGGGCTAATAAGTGTCAATTTGGAGGTCCTTCACATGAAAAAGTTTGAGAACCACTGCTCTATATCTCCCCCCCTTGCACTTTGGCTAATTAATATTGACTGTTGTAAGTGAAAAGGTTAAGAAATGTTCAAAAAGTTTACTTTATTGTTTCAGTTTCTGAGAGGCTGCAGCCAGTGTGTGCAGTTCAGATTTATGTTGTTCCTGTAAGGATAATTATTGTTCCAATTCCAAATATGGAATCTGTAGCAGCAAAATACTTAAAAAGATAAAAACTGTTTTCTATTGTTCCATTAAATTGGATTCAGTTCTAAAAGGCTAAAAACTGTACACGTCTTTTTTTTTGAGGGGGGGGGGGCACAGGGAAAGTAATATAAAGTAATATGTAATATATTACTCTTGATTCCAAGTAATACGTTATATAATATTATTACTTTTCAAAGGAGTAATAAGTAATACAAGTAGGTAACATATTACTCTCCTAAGTAATATAGCCCAACACTGATTATAAAACATATACATTAACCACTTTAGCCCTATATTATACCACGGCCATTAGAAAATAGACGATCTACAAGCTCGTAGATCGGCTACTTTCAAACATTTCAGTACTTTTACTTTTGGTACTTTAAGTATATTTTGATGCCAATACTTTGTACTTTTACTCAAGTAACATTTTGAACACATGCCTTACTTACTTTTTTAAAATAAATTTTGATACCAAGCGCCATCTCGTGGCTGGACGGCCACACTACACTTTCTAATCATTTCAATGGGAGGTGCCAAGAATCTGTGGGCGTCAACTTTGAAAGGCACCTAAAGAAACCTTTGAAAACCTCTGATGTCCAATAGGTGGCCGTTTGAAGATCGTGCATGAATGAACAGGTGACCACTGTAAGTGACATGTTTTTGTTCAAACAAAAAGTGTATTGTCAAACACAATTAAACTCTTTTCTGAGTAATAATTGCTACAGTGTTCAGTAACACAGGTCGTTCAAGCTGTTAAACATACAATGCATTTTCAGGTAGGTTGCCAATTTCAGTAAATCAATGGGTCAATCATGTACCCTATAATGGGGTTTAAATTAATCTACTTAATCATTTTGTTTTGTAAATATAGACTGACTTCTGAAACTCCATCAACAGTACAAGTGAAGATGTACAATTTATTTGGCACAAGGACAACTAACTGTATGGACTTACATGGACTTAGTTACAGCTTACCCCCCTATGCAGACCACCTTCAGCAGCCAGCCTCTTCCACATATGACCAGAGATGAGGGCATGGCAACACCACATGGAGCTAAAGCAGTGGGTCCCAAACTATTTAGCTAGAGACCAAGAACATACATGTGATGTCTTCCCTTTTTTATTTCTGAAATACTTGAAACAAAAATGTGATAATCTAAAAGGGATATTTACCCACAACCCAAATTGATTGATTGAATATTTTATTAGGCGAAAAATGTAAACTCTGTCTAAAAGGTCTGTCCAAAAAAGTCCTTGTGGTCTTGTTTCCATTGGGGTCCTTGGTATTTGCGACCGTAGGTCGCACTTACTATAGAAACCTGCTCCAGGTGTCCGTCCTGTCCGTCCGTCACTCCGTCACTCCGTCACACACGTCCGTCACACTTTTGCCCTGCTCATATCTCCGCACCCGTTGCCCCGATCCATGCCAGATTTTGCACACACACTCCTTACCTGCCAAACTACACCCTCCAAGGACCCCCGGAGCTCCAGGGACCCCCAGCGGCCTCGGGGACCCCCAAGTGTAGAAAATGAGCACATGTGGACAAATTACCAAATGACCACCCCAACGGGGCTGCTCACGGGGCATTCCCGGGGACCACCCACTCCTGGTGCTCCAGAACGGATGCAAAAGTGGTGGCGCCCCCAGTGGAGGACCCCCTGCCACTGCAGCTCACATAAAATGCCGTAACTCAATCGCCGTTACAGCCCTCTTCTGTATACATGTGACCTACGGTCGCTTATCTCCCGATTAGGGAGTCTTACTGGTGCTAAATGGTTGTGTGACCGAAAAATCTTTGTCTAAAACTCTTTGGTAAATACTATGCTAAATAAGTAAAGAACAGTCAAGTCAGACCTTCATGTCACAGTCGACATGCATAATACTGAACACCAAAATGTTTAAATTCCCATGAATTAAAGTATTCATTATTAACTTCCCTTCATTCATATCTTCCTAACTCTACTCTCCTAACACTGATTGTGCATTATTGCCTATGACCTCATCCAGAATGCTTGTTACATTCCAAAATCACTATCTGCCGAAGTAATCTCTTTGATTTAGGCAATTGTGCTATGCAGTGTTGTGCCTGAACGCGTTCAATGAACGATCGTTCATGAACTCGTTCATATTTTGGGCGAACGTGAACTGAACGTACTGTATATCCGCTAGATGAACGTTATCGTGAACGCGTTCATTCTGGCATTTGTGAACGGCGTTCTCTCACAGTTTAACTTCGTTCAAGAGTGTCCCAAATTTCCATGGTTACATCGGTTTGTCATGTTGTATTTCATCCTATTCTGTGTTTCCGAGGCGTCTTGAACGCACCATCAGCCAAAAAAGAGAAAAGCAAGGCGGTGTCTCACATTCATGTGCGCAGCGCGGAGTCCGAGTGAACAGTCTCATTGCAACGACAGCTAGTGAGCAGCACAGACAGTTACGGCCACTTGGCCAGGGCGAAGAGCTGACACTTTATCCGCTCTGCGAAGCTCATTTCCCGGCCACAAGCATTTGGAAGTTGACTTGTGTCTCTTCCAAAGTATCGGTGTTGTTTCCTTGGCTTCACTGCCGACAAAATTAACTTGAAGCTGGGCTGAATTAATAAGTAAACACCGCGGAACGGCGAAATGAGTTTGGGATGTCACAACAACATGTCCGTGGCTGATGCGTCGTAGCACCGTAGCCTACAGCCGACTTTAGGACGGTAGCCCCGGCCCCCGAACCTCTGAATGAACGTCATATTGTAGTCTGGACGTCCGACCCGACTTTATTTTGGGTGCAACCCTAACCGCACGCGGATGCCACATAGTCGGAGAAAAGGTCTGTCGGATTAACGCATGCCTCCCATTTATTTTGGCATTAAAAGTGGACTAATGCACCTGGCTTTTGATGTTAACAGTGTCATACACTCACTTTGACAAGCCCCCAGCCCCCCCCAAGATGAATGAAAATCTTTAGAAAATAGCAGATCTACAAGCTCACTGTGTTGCACCGTGACCTGTTGTGAGCTTGTAGATCAGCTATTTTCCAATAGCCAAAACTTAAATAGGGCTGAAGTGATTCATGTATTTGTAAAATCTACAAAGTAACTAGTAACTTAAGTTTTCAAATAATTAAAAATAAGTACAATATTTGCTTCTGAGATGTAGAGTAGAAGTAAGTAAGTACTGAAAACTGCTAATACTCTAGTAAAGTAAAAGTACCTCAAAATTGTACTTAAGTACAGTACTTGAATAAATGTGCTTAGTTACTTTACACCACTGGAAATAATAAATATAGGGTGCTTTGTGTATGCACACCAGAGAGGATATAAAATTAAATAAATAACATTGGTTTTATAATGTATTGGATAAATAATAAAAGTATAGTAATAATAATAAATAATATATTGGATGCATCCTGCTCCATATACAATACAATGCACTGCTTTTCAGTTCATCATTCAAGTTTGAGCCAATAAAAATATGTGATTAATATGCGATTAATCGCGCGATTAACTACACAAATCATGCGATTAATCGCGATTAAAATTTTTAATCGCCTGACAGCACTAATATATATTGAAAAAAAAGAACGAAAAATAACTGAACTAGTTCATTTTTTGAACCATGAACTTTAGTTCAAAATTTTGAATTATGAACTGAACTTTGAACTAGTTCATTTTAAAAGTTGTGAACTGAACTTTGAACTAGTCCATATTTTAAGTGAACTTTCCCAACACTGGTGCTATGAGGCTAACACTACCCAAACTACCCTTGACTTTATAGGAGTAAAATAAAAATAATAACGATTGATGTTTTCTCTGTAAAGTTCATGTCTATCCATGTATTTATATGTAAAATAAACATCTCTATGCATGTCCTCCTGTGTGAATGTGTCTATCCACTCTTGTTATTTAGGCAGTCATTAAGGTTGATAGGTCATTCAAGTATTTTCTTTGTAACACTGAAATAACTTGTATTCTATCATTAATGCAAAGCATGAACAGCATCTGAGACAAAACATAAATGTAATCTACAGCAAAGCTACAGGTGAAATTAAACAAAGGATTTCAGAATAAGATAGAGAACACATATACATATATACATACATACACGTATATTGAGATATTCAGTTGGATTTTTTTATCAGTGTTAACTTGGACCTGATGGGTATGAGGAGTCAAGTGCCAATGAACACACAGCCAATGAATACGCACTCCTGGCTTCTACCGTTTACTGTGTTTGTGCTGTTCCTGCCAAAGTGTATGCTGAACTTCGGCTCAACAGCGAGCTAAACTCCACTTCCCATAATAATAATGACAGAATCGTGACGTAGGACTTGTTCTTTTTACTGAAGACTCTTCATCATTACAGGTCATGGAGTAAAAACTGAAATCAAACATAATGTACAATGTAACATGAGATGTTGTCCTGTTCTCTTTACAGTGGCTTGTAAATACAATCATTTTAATACAAAATAACCATGAATTGACGTTTTTTAACATTAACTTATTTTCTTAATTATGCATACATGATTATAAGAGGTAACAACCTCTTATAATCAAGAGGGCCTAATGTCACAGTGACCTCTTCTTGTCAAGAGGGCCTTTCAATATAAGGGTACACCTGTCTTTCAAAACAAAGCCATTCTAAGCAACATAACAGCAAAACATAAAAATCACATTATAAGACAAGACAGTGTTAATCAACAACGTAGGTACAGCTGGTCAGCCTGCCTGACTAGGCTACTGCAAGGGTGTACTCGGTGAACACTAATTGTATTCATCAGCCCCCTTTACCTTGGTGACTTGTTTCCTTATTGATAAAAAAAATCTCTTTGGTTTTTAATCGTTTTCAGGGAGCCGACCAATGAACAATCCGGGAGATCTGCGGATGGATAGAGGGAGTTCAGACGAGGAATCTATCGATGTGTGTCGTAAGTACTTTAACAGTGATTCTCAAAATGTGGTTCGGGAACCCAAAGGGTCCGTGAGGGAGTTCCACTGGGTTTCCAGCTAGTTTGATAGTTTGAAACAAATGGACCCTTACTGGTCCTGAGTAATGGAACCAACCAAATGGATCTATAAGGGTCACTCAGTTATGTGGTCCATGGCCTAATGCATACCAAACTGGGTATCCTTGAAACAAAAAAATGAGAACTACTGGGCTGTAATACCATTATGTGCTAATAATTGTATTCCCCTTGAGTTGTTTAGGGGTTACGTTTAACTTTGTACCTGCAATTTGGTGAAACATGTCCTCTGCATTTAACCCATCTTAACTATTAAGATATGTGAAGTGTATATTATATTGTCTTGGTTTGTATGTAGCTGTAGAGTGTCCATATATATCCGTTCAGTGGTTCTCACTGTGGGACCGAATACCAACGTGAAGCCAAATACAGTGCCACAGTTCAATTAACCACATGAGCCAAGTGACTAAATGCATGCCCAAGATGGGGACACCAGGTTGAAAGTAGCTTACGGGAATATTTTTGGGGCGGTGTAGCTGCCCCCTGTAAGTGAGTTTTGGACACCGACCAAAACATTTGTGTACCCCCTAACCCTTCCATTGTTAATGCAAATCGATACTTTTTTTCATATCAGCCAATCACATTACAGCTAGTGTCATCACCACTAACTGTAATGTGATTGGCTGACTTTGCAAATTCAGGACTGTGATTGGCTAGCGAAACACATGACACATGTGCAGTCCTATGAATAGCAGTATAAAGTGAGTCATGTTGTGATGACCACACACCGCCCACTTCACACTGGGTGTGATTTTTTAATTATGTTTGTGCTCTTAAGGTTCGCCTGAGAGCACTGAAGTGGATGACGGTCTGGGCTCCACATCAACCTCATCTCCTGCTGGAGCAGGGCCACAGAGCCCCACATCAACCCGATCTACATCAACCCGATCTGCTGAAGCAAGGCCACAGATCTCAACATCAGCCCAAGCTTCTGCTGCTGAAGCAAGGCCACAGAGCTCAACATCAACCCAATCAGCTGCTGAACGAACACAACATGGTGGGTTCTAATATTTACTGATATTGTCAATTGAAGTGATTTTCTTTGGTTCTCTAGATTCTGATTTTACTCATTGCTAGTGTTTGATCAGTAACAGGAGTCCATGTCCCTCAAGCTCTTTATTAAACAGAAAATGCATTTTCTGGCTATTCTGATTTTTATCCAATCAGAATAGAGAACTCAGACAGGATACAGATTAAACATGTGAAAATGGAAGTTATGACGCAAAGAAATGAGTAGACAAAATGAAGCTGCTAAATGGGTACTCTCCTGATAGCTGATTTTTTTTCACCTACCTGAAAATGTATTTTCTGTTTATCAAAGAGCTGGTGAGATGGAGAGACCCCTGTTACTTTAACCTTTTTTTTTAACAAAAATATATTCCTTACCCTACCCAATTGTAACATTTAACATGTATGTAATAATAATAGAAAATAAAACCTGTCACATGTCAATTTTTCAGTGTATCGCCGCAGAAAGGGGAGGAAAACCCAAATAATGGAGGCCATGGACAAAGGTTTGGACCGACTTATGGAGAACGACCACGATAAGGAGCGATTTGAGTGGGAGAGGGAGGTGGAGAGAAAAAGAATGGACCTTGAGAACAAGCGTCTCAAATTCGAGTTGAAGAGAATGGAAGCTGAGGAGAGAAGGTCTATGGAAAACAGGGAACTGCTGCTCCAGATGGTACAGCTTTTTAGGCCCCCACCCTTCCACCCTATATGGCCCCTCATCATTTCCCCTACATGCCACCCACCAGGGTCTATCTCACCAAGGCCTGTCAGCTGAGGCCATGGCCCCTCATTTCCCCTACATGCCACCCCACCAGGGTCCATCGCACCAAGCTCCATCGCACCAAGCTCCATCGCATCAAGCTCCAGCCCACCAAGGCCTGTCATCTGAGGCCATGGCCCCTCATTTCCCCTACATGCCACCCCACCAGGGTCCATCTCACCAAGGCCTGTCAGCTGAGGCCATGGCCCCTCATTTCCCCTACATGCCACCCCACCAAGCTCCATCGCACCAAGCTCCATCGCATCAAGCTCCAGCCCACCAAGGCCTGTCATCTGAGGCAATGGACTTTCAGTCCCTGGCCCCTGGACCAGCTGCCCCAGCAGCATATCCGGTGCACTATTTCCACGACTCAGAGTAACACCTGAACCCTCTTGTCTCTCACTTTCTGTCCACTCTTTCCCGCTCTTGTCTCTCCCCCCCGCCCCTGTGTCACTGAGTCAGTAAATAAGAGATGCCATCTGCAACTAACTGCATTTCTATTTTAATGATTCACCTGAGTCCCTTCTATCTTCTCTTGCTCCTCTCTCCCCCCTCCCTAGGTGTCACAGCACCACCAGAGCAATTAAAGGGATACTTCACTTTTAAACAAGTTTGGGGTCCTAACATCTATGCAGGCTTTTTGAGCGCCCCACTCGCAGTGCCCCACTCTCAAAAGGGGGTTCCAATGCCAACATCGTTGAACTCAAGAGTACTGACAAGCTTGTACACAGTAACTGCAACCCTCTTCTCTAAGGTCATTGGATCCACCATAGCAGTAGTTTGGGGTCAACATATGGGCGCAGTATGTCACATAGGACATACTGCGAAGGAATCCTTGGGCATTCTGAAGCTAAGGTACCACTCTTTCTCCCGAAACGTCTGAACGTCTGTTTCTCAGAATGACCCCAGGCCCTTCGCACCTGTGGTGTCTAAATATCCAAATCAAATATCTAAAAACATAAAAACGGTCTGGGGTGCTCACAAAATGAGATGATTTTAAAATGACCCCAAACATGTTTGGAAGTGAAATCCCTCCCCTTATTACTTTTATTTTCTACTACAACAGAAAGTTGGGGATGTTTAGCAAGAACTTGAAAGTGAAATATGCCCCCTTTTTTCTACTACATCAGAATTCAGAAAGGATGGTAGTGTTCATTGTTCATTGTTAAAAATGTGCAATATTATTTTTGGTATTTTAAATGTTGAGAAGAAACATTTTGTAATTGGGTAACATTATTTTGACAAATGCATCAAATGCACCGTAATTTGTTTTGCACGTGTATATAGATATATATACTGCACCATGGCTTTGTAGAGCAAGTGTAAAGTACATTTGGAAGTCAATTGTATGAGAGTAAATAAAGACAAAGATATGTAAAGTATTTTCAGTACTTCAATACGTTTTATTTCAAACTCGCATGGGTCTGTAAAAGTGGGTCACAAACTCGTTGGGCTCAGGGCACCCACTTGAAGAAACTCTGGTCTATACAGTATTGCATTTTCTCTAAGCCCTTTTACTGCATTGTTTGAATGTGGGCCACCAAAGCCTCTCTGATTTGCTCAGCTGGAGGTGTAGGTGCATCATGCTGGTCTGGCTGTTCTGGCTGCTCCAACATGTCTTCCTGGTCTTCCTGGTAGGCAACCCCTTGCATTTCACAGAAATTATGCAACACTACACAAGCAGATGGAATGTACTTCACTTTTTTGATTTGAGAGTCATTTCTCTTCATAATGCATCGCCAGCGACCTTTCAAGCGACCAAATGCATGTTCAACATGGATGCGTGCACGGCTCAAGCAGATGTTGTAGGCTTTCTCTGGTCCCCTCGTTGTACCCTCTGGGAAGGGCTTCATTATGTTGCTGGTCAAGCTGTAGGCAGAATCCGCCACAATCAGGACAGGTATGTTGACCCCTTGGATGGTCCTGCTGACTGGGGGAAAAAAAGTGCCATCCTCCAGCTTGCGGCACAGACGGGAACACTCAAAGACATATGCATCGTGACACTTTCCAGGCCAGCCAACATCATAATCAAGGAACATGTAATTGTGGTGTACAAGTCCTTGCAGAAGAACGCTGTACCAGCCTTTTCTGTTGTAGTAGTCGGTGGGGTAGTTGACTGGGCCAATGACTGGTATGTGTGTGCCGTCTAAAGCACCAGCACACATAGGGAATCCTGTCTTCCTCTCAAAGCCAGCAATGATTGCTTGAACCTCCAGGACAGTTTTTGGCCTCTTCACCAGAACCTTCCTCAGTTCGCACAGTGCCTAGAGCAATAGAATTCAGTGTTATTTATTTGTGAAATTACAACAAATGCAGTGTTATTTGTGAAATTACAATAAAAATGCCAGGGATGAAGTCTTGTTTGTTGTTCACTCACCTCACACACTTCCCAGAAGATGTCACAGGCTGTACTGGTTCCAATTCCAAACAGGTTGCTTACGTCATGGAACTCAAGATTACTGGCAAGCTTGTACACCGTAACTGCAACCCTCTTCTCTAATGGCACTGGAGCCACCATAGCAGATGTTTGGGGGTTGACATAGGGGCGCAGCATGTCGCATAGGGCATAGAAATCATCCTCTGGCATTCGGAAGTTCATGTACCAGTCTTGATCCCGAAATCTCTGAACATCGGTTTCCCAGAAGGCCGGCCCTCGCACCTTAGGCGTCCGCTCTATGTACCATTCTTTTGCTAAAACAGAGAAGGAAGGCAAACAGTTACCAGTGTATATGCACATTTATAAGGCACTTGGTACTTGCAAATAGGTGCTTTAAAGTAGCAACAGCAATGAGTCATGCAAATCAATTAAATAATTCAGGGGTTATGCCTTATTAGCATAGATTGTGTCCAGGAATTGTGATCTAAACGTTATATGCATTTAAAAGCTATATCTGCATTAAACAAAAGAACGTGGTCGTGGAGTATATTTTGTGCCGATTTATCTTATGTTTTTTTTGTCTAGTATTAATTGCCACGTTATAAAGGATTGTAAGTACTGGATATGAACAGTGTCATATCAACCTAAATGATGTTTAGATGACGATGAGCCATCAGTCATGGCCAATGAAATTTCCCAACATATACACCCTATTAGTGCACTCTCTAGCTTTGAATGGTCATACAGTTATTTGGATAGAATGTCATACAGGTACAATACGAATGATCAAATAAAACTGTGTTCATTTATATGCATGCTATTCAGAGTCACCAGTGGGGGGCAGGGTTGGATCTAGCTCTGGTCCATAACGTTAGAAGGAGTTCTTCTTAACCCTGGTCCCTTTGGGACTTTCGATCCTTTGCGCAGCCTCTCGTCTTTAGTAAAAATAAAACATACACTTTTTGCTATTCACCAAAACAAAGATGGTTTTATGGAGTTGAAAGCCTACTCTACTTAGTGGGGACACTGGGAGCCCCCCACCTCACGTCTAAAATACAATTTTTGGCCAGAAAAGAAAATATTTCACCGGAAGGAACAAATGTTTTGGTTACTCCACTGCGCCTCCTACAGATCTGGTCAATGGAGTTTTTCTATTGTATAGATTTTCCTTCAGGTGAAATATTACATTTTCTGGCCAAAACGTGTATTTTAGACGTGAGGTGGGGGGCTCAGAGTGTTCCCACAAAAGTACAGTAGGCTTTCAACTCCGTCTTTGTTTTGGTGAGAAGCGAAAGTATTTTATTTTTATTTTTTACTATAGACGAGAGGCTGAGCAGCCTGTGCCAGGTGCTCAAAGGCTCGAAACTCCCATGGCGTTAAGGAGAACTCCTTCTTATGGACCAGAGCTAGGTTGGATCAGGGAAAGGTAGACTGATGTGGCTATGATGCAACATGCTACTACTGTTTTATAGCGGAGGGAGAGGTTTGTAATGGGGCTAAGGAATCCCCTGACTTCTCTGTGCACTATTTAGGAGTCATATTGATTGGAAAGTGTCTATTATCGGCCGTAACTTTATTATTAATAGACAGAGCTAAATTTGCATTTCTGCTGATAGACAAAGGTTCCTTACCGCATGCTGCTATGCAAATTACACCTCTCAACTTTCGCAACTTCGCTCGTCTTCTCCTGCTGGTGCTGTTCACTCTGCCCGCGGGTCTCATTGCCGACGCTGTGTAGGCAGATGAGCCTGAACTTGAGCCTGAACCCAAAATGATGTCTAGACATTCAAATAACAGATCCGAAGCAGCCGCCATTGTTCACGTTGTTGTTCACGACCGGAAAAGAGTGGGAAAATGCGTGGAAAATGCGCGGTGAAAACAAGAACTTTGTTTAGAAAAAGGTAAAAAGGAAAAAAGAGGTAAATTACACCCCAAATCACTGAGATGTCGATTCGCACTGGACTAAAATTATCCTAGGACCACTGTGTTTGCTGAAATATGGTAGGTAATTTGGCCTGTCATAATTACTTTACAAATCACCGACATGGTCGATTCGCACGGGATTAAAAAACAGACGTCCCCCCGTAACTATTACAAATCACCTGAGGTCCCTAGATAATTCTAATCCTGTGCGAATAGGGCTTTAGAGTCCCTCTATCCTCTTGTTAAGCAACCATTAATAGCACTTGTAATTCAGAGTCATTAACGTAGATTGGCCAATCAAGTCCTTATAGAAACCCCATCTGCTCAAAATTCCTTCAGAACAGAACCAACTTTGGTGAAGAAACAACTGTTTGTTATACTGTGTTTATAAGTTATTGTACTGTATCAAATCATCTTAATTTATTTTGAGAAAATGTTATGCAATTTAACATGACATGGATGTTATTGTCACCAAAAGGATATGAACCACAAATCCCAATCCACATATTGATGAATGTTTATCAAATATAAAACACAACATGTGAAACGTTAATAACATCTCACTCACAGTTATTTTCTCATAATAGTGCACACAGATCAGAGGCAAACACATACTCAGATTTGATATAATAAATATCTCTTCAAAATCTCTGGCCCAGAGGCGCAGCATCATTCTAATCAGCACCAACCTGCCAGTTGTGGTCTGGCAGGAGAATGGTCACAACAACACATAACTGCACACATATGGGGCACTGCATGAGTTTTTAACACTTCAAGTGGTCATAACTCAGTAACCATTCAGTGCAATATAATACAAAAACATTGTATATTGTAGTATACATATAAGACTATTAATTCACATATTTAGGTAGGCCTACTTTATAAACATTAATGTAACCACACTCAACAAACAATTAATTCCATCACCACTTAATTATTATGTCCCACCATTTCCTTTTGCACTGCGAGATTACCTTTGTCCTGTAAATGATCAATTAACTGTCTTTAGAAAATGATGCAAATGTGGTCATCTTAATAAATGCAGGGAATCTCTGTATGTACGTATGCACTTCATTATGCTTCATGTGAGTGCTACTATTGTTAAATAAACACCACTAAACATTATGCTTCATGTGAGTTGACAAGTCTGGAGTTCTCATGTCTCCCTGATCTCTGCCTCAGTTTGTATACTCGTTGATAGACTTTCATAGTGTTTTCATTTAAGTTAGCTGTGTTTATAATGTCATACTTTTCAGACTTCCTATTGTATTCACTTTTGACAACTAATTACTTTATACAAAATGCTTTTATTTGAATTACTTTGCATACTTTTGTTTGAATTATTGGTTTACTTTTGTTTGGATTACTTTGTATACTTTTGTTTGAATTACTTTGTATACTCTTGTTTGAATGTGATTTATAAGAGTACTTTGTGGTGATATGGCATTGTGTGGTCATTTCAGCAATAACATGAATAATCCTGGAAGGCCTTAACACACCAATTTGGGTCCTTTTCACATCACAAACCACCTCTTAACTTTGAATGTTTATTAGAAAAAAAGAAAAAAACTGATCACATCCATAGGGTTTCTCTCCGATGTGATTTATCTGCTGTATTTGGACATATATGAAGCATATATCACAATCCTACTCTTGACTTGATACAAAAACGTTCATGTAAAAAGTCAATACAATTCTTACAAGGCTGACATTATAAACAGGACACTATTTTTTTCTCTAGATATTTATCCCATGATTTTTGTAACCAATTTTTTCACTCAGTGAAATTATTAATGGATTAAGTAATCATGGTCGCTACACTCCCTCTGCCAACCTAGTGAGAGCTTGGAGCTTTACCCAACATAGGTTTTCAAATTGAGTTTACTCAGCAAATCACGACCCAATATGGACACCGGAAGGTTGGATTGCACAGCAACTGAATGGTAATATGTCATTCCATTTAAATCAATTGTCATTTCAGCAGATGTTTCCGATTCGCCACCATAACATGTTAAATCTTGCTGTCTTAAAAAAGAAACGGTTGTTCCTGTGTCTATCAAAAATGTAACCATTTTTGCTGACACACATAAACTCACTAGAGGAGTTTGTGGGGTACCTTTATCAATAGCATCATCTCCCTGGTGTTTTTCGTTTGATTTTATCCTACAGTTATTGCCACACTGGTCTCGGTTGCAGGGTGTTTCTCCATTATACGTTCTCTGATGTCTAGTAAGTCTCGACATGTTAGGGAATTGTTTTCCACACTGGCCACAGAGGTATGGTCTTTCTTCAATGTGGCTTCTCTGGTGTCTTCTAAGTCTGTACATTTTAGAGAAGTGTTGTCCACACTGGTCACAGCAATGGTGTTTTGGCTTAGTCAAGCTTCTTTGTTCATTTTCTGCTGATAGCATAGGGAAGCCAGACTGATGATTCAAACCTGGATTGAAAACAAATGGAATATAATTGAGATGTAGAAAGACACTAGACGTTTAAAATTGCATTATGCATACTAAGGATGCATAATGCAACTAATGAGCATAACAACATAATCATTGACAATAAATATAAAAATATATCAATGATATAATACAAATGAGTTAAATGTGAATTGATTAATACCAATAACACTTGGTTAAGTTAAACAAAGCATGAGCAATTTTGTAAACACTAAATGAGACAACGTAAATCTAAAAGCTCAAATTAAAATCAAACTGAACGTGTAAGACTGAGAATAGAAGGAATATTGAACCTTGCTTATTTTCACAAACTACAGCCTTAAAACATGCGGGAATTTGGTGGGGAAAAAAAGAGAAAGGAGGGAGATAAAGTAACTTACTGGGATCCTTGTGTTCAGCAGAATTGTCCCTGGTGGGGTTGAGAGAGTTCATCTTCACCTGAAGTCTGGAGTCCACAGTCAGAGCTGATCAGAAATGATTGATATCCTGAAGGAGTTCTGGAGAACTGGCAACTACAAACTCTTCTTATACCAGAGAGCCTGAGGTGGAACCATTAACTGCTTTGAATGATTGGCCAAAGAGAAGAACAATAGTACCATCTCTCCACCAATCACAACCATCTACGTGTCCCTACATGTTCTCTACCCCTCCCTTCTCCCCCCAGATGTGTTATTGTCAATCAAATACATACACAAGCATGCTTTTTTCATAGCATTCTGTGTCCCATAATGCTGTAACCAATTTACTCTCAATTGGCGGAAATAACAAGTTGAAGATATTAAACAAGAAATATATAAATGTATACCAACAACAAACATTAAGTCAATTCACATTGGAGAGAAAACTAAATCAGTGTGGATGTTACTTAACTTGCACGGCCAGTCTTAAAACACAGTTGATAGTCTGTATGTATTCATTAATATATCATTTTTGATAGTCTATATTCATTGTTGATAGATTGTTAATTGTATACTCGTTGATACACTTTCACAGTGTTTTCATTTAAGTTAGTTGTGTTTATAATGTCATACTTTTCAGACTTCCTATTGTATTCACTTTTGACAACAAATTACTTTATACTATATACTTTTATTTGAATTACTTTGTGTACTTTTGTTTGAATTATTTGTATACTTTTGTTTGGATTACTTTGTATACTTTTGTTTGAATTACTTTGTATACTTTTGTTTGAAATAAACATTCAAAGTCAAGAGGTGTGTGGTGTGGAGTTTATAGGAGTACTGTGTGTTGATGGAGTTTCATTAATAACGTGAAAGATCCTTTGGAACGTAATGCAAGTGTGACGGTGGCCAGGTTGTCACATGTGACTTGCCACTTCTCTTTAGAATGCTGGCACCCTTTACTCTTTCTTCAATAAATAAATAACAATCCACATTAAACTCACAATAATAAAATATCAATTGCACAATAAAGTGCGGGGTGCGTAATTACTGTGAGAATAATAATGGTGATCAAATACTGCAAGACTACGCCACCCTTTTGTATAAGAGGTAGGGTCCTCTGTAACACTCTCTTTCTTTAGGCTATTCACAGGTTTGAGTTTACCCAGGTAAGTATAAACACTTTTAAATGAGAACAACACTTCACAAAATATCCCTTGGAGAAAACTGGACAGAAACAGGTTTGTATAAAAAGGTAAGTTGACTTTATTGTCCCTAATACAGCGGCATCTAGGCCATAAAACAATGAAAAGCATAAACACAAAATAACACTAATACTAAAACCCTCAACCTCCTACGGCGCCCACTAACCAACTAAAATACAACGATCACAGGAACTCAACAACAAGGCTTAAAACACAGGCTTGTGCAAATATAGCAATAAATAATAAATCTAGCAATAAAGTGCCTACTTCTACTGAACCAGTAAAGTGACAGGTGCTGATTCAAAGTGCTATATACTCATCACGGTTTGAAATGCAAAAGGTGGGGAATGTCCTTATATGGGCGTAATGGAGCGGGGGTTTAGGCCAGGAATCTCTGTCTCTTCGGTTCTTCGTATGCACTGCCTGAAATTATAGAAACTAGAACCAGTTCATCTGTTCGGGAGGCATGCGTTAATCCGACAGACCTTTTCTCCGACTATGTGGCATCCGCGTGCGGTTAGGGTTAGGGTGCGGGTTTGGTTCGGGTTTACTGTTTAATGTCGGAGCACTGCGCTGTCGGAGGAATGCGCTGTCGGACTAACGTATTGCACCAGTGTAAATTCACATATGAGGTTTAGGACCGTGGGTTTATGAAGGTAACGTTGCATAGAAGAATACTTACTCGCGAGCCAGACAAATGTCTGGCTGTGAGTGTGGAGGGCGCGCAACGTTATCGCCACTGGCCGTCTCCTCTGCTCCTTGGTTCGTCTCACTTTTCCTCCCCGTCACTCGTCTGTCGCTGCGGCTTCTTGTCACTGGAAGCGGGCACGTCTCAGCTCACCGTCCGCTGCTTGTGGCTTGGTGCGTCTCGCTGCCTCTCGTTCTCCACCTTGCTCCGGGGTTCCTCCGCTGTGCACAACCTCCTTCTCTACGCTGTTGGCAGAGCGAATGAGAGTGGAATAGGGTGTGGTCCACGCAATACAAAAGTGGGCGTGGGCCATTTGAAAGGAGACAGACAGGAGACAGGCAGACACACAGGGCAGCCAGAGAAGGAGGTTGTGCACAGCGGAGGAACCCCGGAGCAAGGTGGAGAACGAGAGGCAGCGAGACGCACCAAGCCACAAGCGGGTGCAGTACGTTAGTCCGACAGCGCGTTAGTCCGACAGCGCATTCCTCCGACAGCGCATCGCTCCGACGTGTCCAATACTAAACCCGAACCAAACCCGCACCCTAACCCTAACCGCACGCAGATGCCACATAGTCGGAGAAAAGGTCTGTCGGATTAACGCATGCCTCCCGCGTGACCTGGGGACATTGGCTGGCTGGAGTGACACTGCCAATGTCATACAGCCTATCACAAGTTCAATTCCAAGTGGCTCAGGGACCGTGGGGAAATTCATTGTCATAATACACATTCAGTGAGAAATTACAGGGAATACATTTAAGATGATGTTGGTTAAGTGCGTTTTTTCATACATCAATAAAATAATACAAAAATTATTTCACCACTTGTTTTTGACCCTGTCACATCCCCCCCCACTTTTCCGTTGCCAGTCCCTGCAACTCACCCTAGTCATGTCCATACCTTGAAGGTGGCTGTCCTAAATTGGCCCTCCCCGAGCGCTGTGGTTCGTCCGGTGCCCTAAGGACGGGGAAAAACCCATAGCAATGCGGCTGCGTTGCTCCCACCCGCTCGGGCTGTGCTACAGGTGTAGGGTCCTCGTGGGGTGACCTGGGGGCTACACACACCTTTAAAGCGTTCCTATGTATAGTCTTTTCTCGCCCCCCCTTCTCTGGTCGAACCCGGTACACCAACCCCGCATCTCCCACCTGTTCCATCACTGCATAAGGCTCGGGGTCCCACCACGTACTCAACTTCCACTGCCCGTCTCTCTTCCGATTCCGAATCCACACTCTCTCTCCTGGTAATAAGGGTGTAATACCGGCCCTACGGTCATAAACCTGTTTTCTCCTCTTGGCCGTTTCCTCCATCCTCCCCCCTGCGGTCCTATAAGCTGTCGCCATTCTCTGCTGGTGGTCCTGTACCCAACCACCCACTCCCATGCGATTTTGCGCTGACTGTACTCCTAATTGGACATCTACAGGGCGCCTCAAATGTCGGCCAAACATCAAATAGGCGGGGGCATAACCCGTAGCACTATGGATCGTGTTGTTATAAGCATGAACTAACTCGGGTAAGTGCTCATTCCATCTTCCCTGTTTATCAGTGTCTAGCGATCGTAACATGTTCAGTAGCGTCTGATTAAACCTCTCCACTCCACCGTTCCCAGCCGGGTGGTACGGAGTGGTGCGACTTTTTGCAATACCATAAGTCTGACATAAATGGTGCATTAACTCGGACTCAAAGTTAGGGCCTCGATCCGAATGAAACCGGGCCGGGCAGCCGAACGGCTGGATAATGTGCGTCCATAACGCACGGACAGTGGTGTGCGCAGTCTGGTCACGGGTGGCAATAGCCCAACTATAACGGGTGAATAAGTCAGTAGCTACCAGAATGTTTTGCCACGCATCAGCAGGCCTACCTAGTGTGAGGAAATCAATGGCTATTACTTCTAACGGATATGAGACTTCAAAGGGTTGTAAGGGGGCCCGAGGCTCTGACCTGTTCCTCTGCAGGCTGCAGGCGACACAACCCTGTTGTAGCTGACGCACCGCTCCCTCCATGCCTGGCTAATAGAACCGACGCCGCAGCTGGGCCAAGGTCCTCTCCAACCCAGCATGCGCCGCGGCCGTGTGGATTCCTTTCCACACCTCCTCTCTGCATGAACCTGGACAAATGATCTGTGAGTATTGTTCTTTGGTTTAGGGATCGGTCCCTTTCCTATATAACACATGATTTCGGATGGTCAGTTTGTTCCACTGGCATAACAGTTGCCGCGCTCCTTGAGTCCAATTCTTCCTCTCCACCATATTAGGAGCTCTCCCCCGTTCCACACACCTTTTCACCACCTGCACATCTGGATCCCGATCCTGCGTCTCTCTCCACTCATCCTCCCGTGCTGCTGGCGTCAACTGTACAGCCGCCACGTCTACAGGCTGCACTGGGAACCGCGATAGGGCATCAGCGTTGGCGTTGTTTTTGCCCGGTCGATATTTTATGTCAAACGTGAATGACGCAAGTTGAGCAGCCCACCGTTGCTCCACAGCTCCCAATCTAGCCGTTTGGAGATGTGCAACGGGGTTATTATCCGTGAATATGGTGAACTGAGCGCCAGCGAGGTAATCTTTAAACTTCTCGGTCACGGCCCATTTAAGGGCCAAAAGCTCCAATTTGAAGGAGCTGTAATTCGCGTCATTTTGCTCAGTCGGGTGTAGACTACGGCTCGCATAAGCTATTACACTTTCGTGACGGTCTTGGACCTGCGCTAAAACCGCTCCCAATCCACGGCCACTCGCATCAGTGTAAACCACAAAAGGCTGTGCATAATCGGCATAAGCTAACACCGGGGCTTGTGTGAGGGCACTCTTTAACGCATCAAACGCCCGCTGGCACTCTGAAGTCCACTCAACCTTACACTGGTGTGATTTTATGTCATTTGGGATTCCTATTAATAAATTGTTTAAGGGCCATGCTATGGCGGCGAAAGAGGACACGAAACGCCTAATAGTAGCCCGCTAAACCTAGAAACGCACGGACCTCTCGGACCGTTGAGGGTGGTGTCCAGTCCCGCACCGCTACCACTTTCTCCGGATCGGGCTGCACTCCCTCTTTGTCCACTACATGGCCCAGGAATTTCACTTCCCTCCGCAGAAGTTTGCATTTGTCTAACCGCAGCTTCAGTCCATGTCTCCACAGGCGTTGGAAGACGAGCTCGAGGTGCTGCAGATGAGAGGAGAAGTCAGGTGAATACACTATAATGTCATCAAGATATACCAGCAAGGATTCTGTCACCTGACCACTCAGACACTGCTGCATCAGCTTCTGGAAAGTAGCGGGGGCATTACAAAGCCCGAACGGCATACGCTGAAACTCAAATAGCCCCAGGGGGGTCGTAAAGGCGGTCTTCTCCCGGTCCCGGGGATCAATTCCTACTTGCCAGTATCCACTGGCCAGGTCCAACGTGGAGAACCACTGCGCCTTCGTCAGGCTGGTGAGTGTCTCTTCTATTTGGGGTAGGGGGAAGGCGTCCTTGTGCGTCACGGCGTTGAGCTTCCTGTAGTCGACACAAAACCTCCAGCTGCCATCTTTCTTCTTGACCAGTACGATAGGTGCCGCCCACGGACTGCAACTTTCTTTGATGACTCCCTTCTCCAACATCTCATTCAGCAGGGTCTTCATCTCCCGGTACATGGAGGGCGGCAGCGGCCGGTGTCTCTCTCGTATGGGTGCAGCGTCTCCGGTCGGTATCTGGTGTTGCACGACGTCCGTCTGTCCGAAATCCTCATCATGGATGGCGAACACCTTCTTCCACCTACACAACATCTCATGCAGCTCTCTCTTCTGCGCCTCCGGTAGGTCATCACGCTCCGTCAACACCTCCATCTCTTCTGGCAGGGTCTTCGGTGGTCCATCATCTTCCACACTGATTACGGCCACTTCCACCTCTCCGTCAGTCCCCAGGGACAGGCTCAGGTCCCTGCCGCCTCGGACGTCGGCTTCTTCCACCGGGTACAGCCTCCCCAGCTTCTGGTGGCGGTCCAGGACCAGACTATATGCGTGTGGGTTACAAACTCGTATGGGAACGCGTCCGTGGCGCACCGTGACGAGGGCACGGGCCACTCCCAAATCCTTTCCATCTGGCAAGGCTTCCATCAAGGCCTCGTAGTCCGCTCCGTTTGGTCCTCTCCAAGCGCGGCCCCAGATCATCACTTCACTCTGCGCGGGGATTCGAATCTTCCGCCGGCCGACAGGCCACACATAACCTATGGACCCATCTTCGTTCGTCACTGCCTCCACCCTCCTACAGGTGGCGAACGCGTCCTTCCATAGCGTCCTTCCCTGCTGACATGGAAACACAGGCCTCCCAGGCCATTTAAAGAGGGCATGCCATACAGCGTTTACGACATTCATCCCAATAATCAGTGGTTGAGTACAATGTTCATCCTTAACGATTACAACTCCCCTCCCTGGTATCTTCATTCCCTCCAGTTCTAGGTCCAATATGGCGTAGCCAGTATACGGTAAGTCAAGACCATTACCGGCGCGTAATTTAAAAACAAGGGGCCCATTTCCCAACGTCAGGTGTGAGAATTTTTCCTCAAATAAGCTTTGCTGCATTAATGTGACCTGTGACCCAGTATCCAGTAACCCCCTTAGTTGGACCCCTCCCATGGTGATCCCAAATGTCGGACAGTCCCCAATAAACACTTCATTAGCCCTTGATCTGGCGAGTGCGCGCTGCACCCCTGTCTCCCGGACCTCGGCGACAGGGCGTACTAGTTTAAATGATTGGGATCGGATTTACAAAATCGCGCAATGTGCCCGGGTTGCCTACAAATCCTACATATCAGCCTACCTCCCTCATCCCACTCGTTGCGTTGGTAAGGCTCCCGGCGTCGTTCAGGTGGGGGCGAAACGCGAGGTCGTGTATCGGTGGTGTTGGGTCGAAGGAGCGGTCGGATCTCTTTCATGAGCTCCTGCGTAAACCCCTGCATTTGCGATTTGACATCTTCCATAATCTCCTGTTTCAGTTTCTCTCTCCATTCAGGTTCCTGTGAGGTTTTTGGGATAGAGACAGGTTTAACAGCATGGCACAAGATTTCAGCAGCTCCTTCTCTTCTATGTTCAGTGTCTAATAGGAAGGCCTCGTCTTTTAGGGCGGCGAAGTCTTCTGTGGGGTTTTGACGGGCATATATTCTCAAGGCTTGGCCCAGAGGGCCTTCAGACAGCCCTACAAGTAACTGCTCTCGCAGAATGGCATCGGAGGGAGCGGTGTCTGGGTCGAGCCGCCGCAGCCCGCAGAACAACTCTCTAAGCCTCAAAATATAAGCCTGCACACTTTCGCCTGTGCGCTGCGCACAGCCATAGAACAAGGCACGAGCCTGGGAAGCAGAAACGGATGATTTATACAAAGTGTCTAAACATTTAAAGACTTTGGCCACTGTATTTTGGTCTTCCTTGTCAATTACACTAATTTGTCGTTTAGCTTGCTCAGTAAGGGTTTGTACTACAAAAGCAATTTTGTAGTACTGCTGCATCAGCTTCTGGAAAGTAGCGGGGGCATTACAAAGCCCGAACGGCATACGCTGAAACTCAAATAGCCGTTAAATCCTGAGTGCCCAATAATCCTTTAATCTGTTCTTTCCATTCTCTGTATTTCTCCTCACCCTCTGTGCCCGCAAATTTAGGTAACCACGGAGCCCCTGGATACACTGGCATCATCATCATTTCTTTCTTTGTTCAACCAAACAAAAGACAAAGCAGCAAAATTTCAGTATTGTTTCTCTTAGGGATTTTTTTGTGTTGTTCTCTACCCAGTCCTGCCGCCTCGGACGCCAAATATGTGACGGTGGCCAGGTTGTCACATGTGACTTGCCACTTCTCTTTAGAATGCTGGCACCCTTTACTCTTTCTTCAATAAATAAATAACAATCCACATTAAACTCACAATAATAAAATATCAATTGCACAATAAAGTGCGGGGTGCGTAATTACTGTGAGAATAATAATGGTGATCAAATACTGCAAGACTACGCCACCCTTTTGTATAAGAGGTTGGGTCCTCTGTAACACTCTCTTTCTTTAGGCTATTCACAGGTTCGAGTTTACCCAGGTAAGTATAAACACTTTTAAATGAGAACAACACTTCACAAAATATCCCTTGGAGAAAACTGGACAGAAACAGGTTTGTATAAAAAGGTAAGTTGACTTTATTGTCCCTAATACAGCGGCATCTAGGCCATAAAACAATGAAAAGCATAAACACAAAATAACACTAATACTAAAACCCTCAACCTCCTACGGTGCCCACTAACTAACTAAAATACAACGATCACAGGAACTCAACAACAAGGCTTAAAACACAGGCTTGTGCAAATATAGCAATAAATAATAAATCTAGCAATAAAGTGCCTACTTCTACTGAACCAGTAAAGTGACAGGTGCTGATTTAAAGTGCTATATACTCATCACGGTTTGAAATGCAAAAGGTGGGGAATGTCCTTATATGGGCGTAATGGAGCGGGGGTTTAGGCCAGGAATCTCTGTCTCTTCGGTTCTTCGTATGCGCTGCCTGAAATTATAGAAATTAGAACCAATTCATCTGTTCAGTGTAAATTCATATGAGGTTTAGGACCGTGGGTTTATGAAGGTAACGTTGCATAGAAGAATACTTACTCGCGAGCCAGACAAATGTCTGGCTGTGAGTGTGTAGGGCGCGCAACGTTATCGCCACTGGCCGTCTCCTCTGCTCCTTGGTTCGTCTCACTTTTCCTCCCCGTCGCTCGTCTGTCGCTGCGGCTTCTTGTCACTGGAAGCGGGTACGTCTCAGCTCACCGTCCGCTGCTTGTGGCTTGGTGCGTCTCGCTGCCTCTTGTTCTCCACCTTGCTCCGTGGTTCCTCCACTGTGCACAACCTCCTTCTCTGGCTGCCCTGTGTGTCTGCCTGTCTCCTGTCTGTCTCCTTTCAAATGGCCCGTGCCCACTTTTGTATTGCGTGGACCACACCCTATTCCACTCTCATTCGCTCTGCCAACAGCGTGACCTGGGGACATTGGCTGGCTGGAGTGACACTGCCAATGTCATACAGCCTATCACAAGTTCAATGCCAAGTGGCTCAGGGACCGTGGGGAAATTCATTGTCATAATACACATTCAGTGAGAAATTACAGGGAATACATTTAAGATGATGTTGGTTAAGTGCGTTATACAGTTTTTTCATGTACATCAATAAAATAATACAAAAAATATTTCACCACTTGTTTTTGACCCTGTCACACAAGACCACACACTATGGATGAATGAAGATGCTGTGATGTACATTTTCAACACTGTATCAGCAGTTGTTTCTTCACCATGTCTGGTTCTATCCGGGTCTATTGTTCTGAAGGAATGTGCAGCAATCATTGGCAGATTAGGATTCTATACAGACTTGATTGGTCCATCAATGACTCAATGACTTTGCTTGAAAAACAAGCAGGAGGATAGATAGACTGATTCACACATTGGGACATGAATAAAGAGTTGTTTGTTTTACATGTGAATGTGGTCATACAGAATGCATGGAATTTATATTTACAGAGAATGGATAGAATGTAGTTTACATTATACTTATAAAAGCCGAATATCATTTGCATTATACTTTAAAAGCCACATGTAGTTTAACTATGTATGTGCAGTGTCTTTGGTAACTTCAATCAGCATATTACATTCTTTGTAGCGTTTGAGTATGATTTGAGTCGTGCTTATTATTATTATTTTTAATTGTCAGCATTTTACTTCAAATAAAGTCTTATATGTCTTGAAGTGTTAAAGTGGAAGCTTATATCTCAGTCTCTGCTAGTGTGTTAAGACACTAACATGTTCAATCTCTGTTTAAATCCCTTTAAAAACAGCAGGAAATTCACCCTGGAGTGACACCCAAATCAGTGTGGATGCTACTTAACTTGCATGTCACACCCTATAACTCAGTTGATAGTTTTTACATATGCCTTGATTAATAAATTTATTGTTGATAGATATAGTCATTGTTAATGACACTGCTTGAATAACAAGCTGTAGGATAAATAGACTGATGTACATTTTCAAGGGAGGCATGTGTTAATCCGACAGACCTTTTCTCCGACTATGTGGCATCCGCGTGCGGTTAGGGTTAGGGTGCGGGTTTGGTTCTGGTTTACTGTTTAATGTCGGAGCACTGCGCTGTCGGAGGGGCTTTTTTGGGGGTCACTTTGGTTTTGACCCTGAAACTAGTGCTCACTATACTGGTGTTGAAAGTATGTGATTGTGCATCACAGCATCTTTCAAGGAATGTTGCAGTGCAGGTGTGAAGTGGGTGAGATTTCAAAAGACATGGTAATTCTAGAGAGCATAAGATGTTTGCTAAATAAATTGAGATGCTCTTGTGTACAATAAAGACTAGGTAGAGAATATAGCACACAGTTGTCCTTCACCACACCAGGTTGTATTGTTATGGAGGAATTTGGAGCAATCGTGTACAATAGGAACTTGAATGGCCTATCTATCTTAACAGCTCTGCTTGAATAACAAGATGGAGATGAGAGAGACTCATTCACACAAGGACATGATTAGAGTTTATATTTGTTATTATTGTAAATGTAAACGAAAGCAGGACATGCTAAATTGATAGCTGTGATGACCTTTTCAGAAAAAGGTGAAATTGTGTATATTTTACTTTTCAAATCAGAGATAAGTTGAGGTGAAATATTTATGTAATGTGATTAAGAGTCTCACAACAGTCTCACTTCTCTCGTATGTCCAACCTTAAAACACACCAGAGAATTCACATATAAAAACATATAACTGTGACCAGTGTGGGAGCAACTTTACGAGACGATCCTCGTTAAATAGACACCAGAGAATTCACATGATTTAAACCCTAGTTGTGGTCAATGTGGAATACATTTTACTCAGTTAAGCAGCCTAAAATGTCATGCACACTCTCATGTCAATGAAATATGTAACATGATAATCTATTGTTGTCCTTTTAAGGGGCAATATTCCCGCTGTCCTGTAAATGATCAATTAGCTGTATTTAGAAAATGACCCAAATTGGTGTGCTAAGGCCTTCCAGGAGTATTCATGTTATTGCTGAAATGACCACACAATGCCATATCACCACAAAGTACTCTTATAAATCACACATCACAAACCACCTCTTAACTTTGAATGTTTATTAGAAAAAAAGAGCATTACACTGTATGTCAAAAGTAAGTACAACAATAAAGTCTTGACAAGTGTCTTGATAAGTGTGACATTGTAAACACAGTTACAATACCTAAAATGATGTGAAGCATTGCACAGTCTATCAGTTTAGAAATGGCTATAAATGTGTCAAGATTGAATACATGCATAGACTATCAACAATGAATACAGTCTATCAACTGTGTTGACATTTTAGGGAAGTGTTTTAAAAACTGATCACATCCATAGGGTTTCTCTCCGATGTGATTTATCTGCTGTATTTGGACATATATGAAGCATATATCACAATCCTACTCTTGACTTGATACAAAAACGTTCATGTAAAAAAGTCAATACAATTCTTACAAGGCTGACATTATAAACAGGACACTATTTTTTTTCTCTAAATATTTATCCCATGATTTTTGTAACCAATTTTTTCACTCAGTGAAATTATTAATGGATTAAGTAATATGGTCGCTACACTCCCTCTGCCAACCTAGTGAGAGCTTGGAGCTTTACCCAACATAGGTTTTCAAATTGAGTTTACTCAGCAAATCACGACCCAATATGGACACCGGAAGGTTGGATTGCACAGCAAATGAATGGTAATATGTCATTCCATTTAAATCAATTGTCATTTCAGCAGATGTTGCCGTTTTGCCACCATAACATGTTAAATCTTGCTGTCTTAAAAAAGAAACGGTTGTTCCTGTGTCTATCAAAAATGTAACCATTTTTGCTGACACACATAAACTCACTAGAGGAGTTTGTGGGGTACCTTTATCAATAGCATCATCTCCCTGGTGTTTTTCGTTTGATTTTATCATACAGTTATTGCCACACTGGTCTCGGTTGCAGGGTTTTTCTCCATTATGCATTCTCTGATGTCTAGTAAGTCTCGACATGTTAGGGAATTGTTTTCCACACTGGCCACAGAGGTATGGTCTTTCTTCAATGTGGCTTCTCTGGTGTCTTCTAAGTCTGTACATTTTAGAGAAGTGTTGTCCACACTGGTCACAGCAATGGTGTTTTGGCTTAGTCAAGCTTCTTTGTTCATTTTCTGCTGGTAGCATAGGGAAGCCAGACTGATGATTCAAACCTGGATTGAAAACAAATGGAATATAATTGAGATGTAGAAAGACACTAGACGTTTAAAATTGCATTATGCATCCTTAGTATGCAACTAATGAGCATAACAAAATAATCATTGACAATAAATCTAAAAATATATCAATGATATAATACAAATGAGTTAAATGTGAATTGATTAATACCAATATCACTTGGATTCTAAAGTTAAACAAAGCATGAGCAATTTTGTAAACACTAAATGAGACAACGTAAATATAAAAGCTCAAATTAAAATCAAACTGAACGTGTAAGACTGAGAATAGAAAGAATATTGAACCTTGCTTATTTTCACAAACTACAGCCTTAAAACATGCGGGAATTTGGTGGAAAAAAAAGAGAAAGGAGGGCGATAAATAACTTACTGGGATCCTTGTGTTCAGCAGAATTGTCCCTGGTGGGGTTGAGAGAGTTCATCTTCACCTGAAGTCTGGAGTCCACAGTCAGAGCTGATCAGAAATGATTGATATCCTGAAGGAGTTCTGGAGAACTGGCAATTGCAAACTCTTCTTATACCAGAGAGCCTGAGGTGGAACCATTAACTGCTTTGAATGATTGGCCAAAGAGAAGAACAATAGTACCATCTCTCCACCAATCACAACCATCTACGTGTCCCTACATGTGCTCTACCCCTCCCTTCTCCCCCCAGATGTGTTATTGTCAATCAAATACATACACAAGCATGCTTTTTTCATAGCATTCTGTGTCCCATAATGCTGTAACCAATTTACTCTCAATTGGCGGAAATAACAAGTTGAAGATATTAAACAAGAAATATATAAATGTATACCAACAACAAACATTAAGTCAATTCACATTGGAGAGAAAACTAAATCAGTGTGGATGTTACTTAACTTGCACGGCCAGTCTTAAAACACAGTTGATAGTCTGTATGTATTCATTAATATATCATTTTTGATAGTCTATATTCATTGTTGATAGATTGTTAATTGTATACTCGTTGATACACTTTCACAGTGTTTTCATTTAAGTTAGTTTTGTTTATAATGTCATACTTTTCAGACTTCCTATTGTATTCACTTTTGACAACACATTACTTTATACAATATACTTTTATTTGAATTACTTTGTGTACTTTTGTTTGAATTACTTTGTGTACTTTTGTTTGAATTATTTGTATACTTTTGTTTGGATTACTTTGTATACTTTTGTTTGAAATAAACATTCAAAGTCAAGAGGTGTGTGGTGTGGAGTTTATAGGAGTACTGTGTGTTGATGGAGTTTCAGTAATAATGTGAAAGATCCTTTGGAACGTAATGCAAGACCACACACTATGGATAAATGAAGATGCTGTGATGTACATTTTCAACACTGTATCAGCAGTTGTTTCTTCACCATGTATGGTTCTATCCGGGTCTATTGTTCTGAAGGAATGTGCAGCAATCATTGGCAGATTAGGATTCTATACAGACTTGATTGGTCCATCAATGACTCAATGACTTTGCTTGAAAAACAAGCAGGAGGATAGATAGACTGATTCACACATTGGTACATGAATAAAGAGTTGTTTGTTTTACATGTGAATGTGGGCAGGTCATACAGAATGCATGGAATTTATATTTACAGAGAATGGATAGAATGTAGTTTACATTATACTTATAAAAGCCAAATATAATTTGCATTATACTTTAAAAGCCACATGTAGTTTAACTATGTATGTGCAGTGTCTTTGGTAACTTCAATATTGCATTCTTTGTAGTGTTTGAGTATGATTTGAGTCGTGCTTATTATTATTATTTTTAATTGTCAGCCTTTTACTTCAAATAAAGTCTTATATGTCTTGAAGTGTTAAAGTGGAAGCTTATATCTCAGTCTCTGCTAGTGTGTTAAGACACTAACATGTTCAATCTCTGTTTAAATCCCTTTAAAAACAGCAGGAAATTCACCCTGGAGTGACACCCAAATCAGTGTGGATGCTACTTAACTTGCATGTCACGCCCTATAACTCAGTTGATAGTTTTTACATATGCCTTGATTACTACATTTATTGTTGATAGATATAGTCATTGTTAATGACACTGCTTGAATAACAAGCTGTAGGATAAATAGACTGGGAGGCATGCGTTAATCCGACAGACCTTTTCTCCGACTATGTGGCATCCGCGTGCGGTTAGGGTTAGGGTGCGGGTTTGGTTCTGGTTTACTGTTTAATGTCGGAGCACTGCGCTGTCGGAGGGGCTTTTTTGGGGGTCACTTTGGTTTTGACCCTGAAACTAGTGCTCACTATACTGGTGTTGAAAGTATGTGATTGTGCATCACAGCATCTTTCAAGGAATGTTGCAGTGCAGGTGTGAAGTGGGTGAGATTTCAAAAGACATGGTAATTCTAGAGAGCATAAGATGTTTGCTAAATCAATTGAGATGCTCTTGTGTACAATAAAGACTAGGTAGAGAATATAGCACACAGTTGTCCTTCACCACACCAGGTTGTATTGTTATGGAGGAATTTGGAGCAATCGTGTACAATAGGAACTTGAATGGCCTATCTATCTTAACAGCTCTGCTTGAATAACAAGATGGAGATGAGAGAGACTCATTCACACAAGGACATGATTAGAGTTTATATTTGTTATTATTGTAAATGTAAACGAAAGCAGGACATGCTAAATTGATAGCTGTGATGACCTTTTCAGAAAAAGGTGAAATTGTGTATATTTTACTTTTCAAATCAGAGATAAGTTGAGGTGAAATATTTATGTAATGTGATTAAGAGTCTCACAAAAGTCTCACTTCTCTCGTATGTCCAACCTTAAAACACACCAGAGAATTCACATATAAAAACATATAACTGTGACCAGTGTGGGAGCAACTTTACGAGACGATCCTCGTTAAATAGACACCAGAGAATTCACATGATTTAAACCCTAGTTGTGGTCAATGTGGAATACATTTTACTCAGTTAAGCAGCCTAAAATGTCATGCACACTCTCATGTCAATGAAATATGTAACATGATAATCTATTGTTGTCCTCTTAAGGGGCAATATTCCCGCTGTCCTGTAAATGATCAATTAGCTGTATTTAGAAAATGACCCAAATTGGTGTGCTAAGGCCTTCCAGGATTATTCATGTTATTGCTGAAATGACCACACAATGCCATATCACCACAAAGTACTCTTATAAATCACACATCACAAACCACCTCTTAACTTTGAATGTTTATTAGAAAAAAAGAGCATTACACTGTATGTCAAAAGTAAGTACAACAATAAAGTCTTGACAAGTGTCTTGATAAGTGTGACATTGTAAACACAGTTACAATACCTAAAATGATGTGAAGCATTGCACAGTCTATCAGTTTAGAAATGGCTATAAATGTGTCAAGATTGAACACATGCATAGACTATCAACAATGAATACAGTCTATCAACTGTGTTGACATTTTAGGGAAGTGTTTTAAAAACTGATCACATCCATAGGGTTTCTCTCCGATGTGATTTATCTGCTGTATTTGGACATATATGAAGCATATATCACAATCCTACTCTTGACTTGATACAAAAACGTTCATGTAAAAAAGTCAATACAATTCTTACAAGACTGACATTATAAACAGGACACTATTTTTTGTTTCTAAATATTTATCCCATGATTTTTGTAACCAATTTTTTCACTCAGTGAAATTATTAATGGATTAAGTAATATGGTCGCTACACTCCCTCTGCCAACCTAGTGAGAGCTTGGAGCTTTACCCAACATAGGTTTTCAAATTGAGTTTACTCAGCAAATCACGACCCAATATGGACACCGGAAGGTTGGATTGCACAGCAAATGAATGGTAATATGTCATTCCATTTAAATCAATTGTCATTTCAGCAGATGTTGCCGTTTTGCCACCATAACATGTTAAATCTTGCTGTCTTAAAAAAGAAACGGTTGTTCCTGTGTCTATCAAAAATGTAACCATTTTTGCTGACACACATAAACTCACTAGAGGAGTTTGTGGGGTACCTTTATCAATAGCATCATCTCCCTGGTGTTTTTCGTTTGATTTTATCATACAGTTATTGCCACACTGGTCTCGGTTGCAGGGTTTTTCTCCATTATGCATTCTCTGATGTCTAGTAAGTCTCGACATGTTAGGGAATTGTTTTCCACACTGGCCACAGAGGTATGGTCTTTCTTCAATGTGGCTTCTCTGGTGTCTTCTAAGTCTGTACATTTTAGAGAAGTGTTGTCCACACTGGTCACAGCAATGGTGTTTTGGCTTAGTCAAGCTTCTTTGTTCATTTTCTGCTGGTAGCATAGGGAAGCCAGACTGATGATTCAAACCTGGATTGAAAACAAATGGAATATAATTGAGATGTAGAAAGACACTAGACGTTTAAAATTGCATTATGCATCCTTAGTATGCAACTAATGAGCATAACAAAATAATCATTGACAATAAATCTAAAAATATATCAATGATATAATACAAATGAGTTAAATGTGAATTGATTAATACCAATATCACTTGGATTAGTTAAACAAGTTAAACAAAGCATGAGCAATTTTGCAAACACTAAATGAGACAACGTAAATATAAAAGCTCAAATTAAAATCAAACTGAACGTGTAAGACTGAGAATAGAAGGAATATTGAACCTTGCTTATTTTCACAAACTACAGCCTTAAAACATGCGGGAATTTGGTGGAAAAAAAAGAGAAAGGAGGGCGATAAATAACTTACTGGGATCCTTGTGTTCAGCAGAATTGTCCCTGGTGGGGTTGAGAGAGTTCATCTTCACCTGAAGTCTGGAGTCCACAGTCAGAGCTGATCAGAAATGATTGATATCCTGAAGGAGTTCTGGAGAACTGGCAACTGCAAACTCTTCTTATACCAGAGAGCCTGAGGTGGAACCATTAACTGCTTTGAATGATTGGCCAAAGAGAAGAACAATAGTACCATCTCTCCACCAATCACAACCATCTACGTGTCCCTACATGTGCTCTACCCCTCCCTTCTCCCCCCAGATGTGTTATTGTCAATCAAATACATACACAAACATGCTTTTTTCATAGCATTCTGTGTCCCATAATGCTGTAACCAATTTACTCTCAATTGGCGGAAATAACAAGTTGAAGATATTAAACAAGAAATATATAAATGTATACCAACAACAAACATTAAGTCAATTCACATTGGAGAGAAAACTAAATCAGTGTGGATGTTACTTAACTTGCACGGCCAGTCTTAAAACACAGTTGATAGTCTGTATGTATTCATTAATATATCATTTTTGATAGTCTATATTCATTGTTGATAGATTGTTAATTGTATACTCGTTGATACACTTTCACAGTGTTTTCATTTAAGTTAGTTTTGTTTATAATGTCATACTTTTCAGACTTCCTATTGTATTCACTTTTGACAACACATTACTTTATACAATATACTTTTATTTGAATTACTTTGTGTACTTTTGTTTGAATTACTTGGTGTACTTTTGTTTGAATTATTTGTATACTTTTGTTTGGATTACTTTGTATACTTTTGTTTGAAATAAACATTCAAAGTCAAGAGGTGTGTGGTGTGGAGTTTATAGGAGTACTGTGTGTTGATGGAGTTTCAGTAATAATGTGAAAGATCCTTTGGAACGTAATGCAAGACCACACACTATGGATAAATGAAGATGCTGTGATGGAATACAAGAAGACTCACCTCAAGACAAACTCACCTCAACTGAAAAAGGAATACTCACCTCGGGGGTAGGAACAGTCACCCCGGGGGGTGGGTAAACTCACCTCAGGACCTGAGAAAACTCACCTCGGAACACTCACCCCGGGGGTAGGAACACTCACCCCGGGGGTAGGAAAACTCACCCAGAAAAAGTCAATGGTGTAATGTACAGTGAGTTTTTGTTTTGTGGGTGGGTTTAACCTTTCCCCTCTACACCAAGTCTGTATGTTTAAAAAAGGCACATCTACCGGCTTGTGAGCTTTCCTTTTTCACAGAATGCTTTCATAATGAGACACGTTTAATCCATACTGGATTAAATTCTGTCTTTGAAGGTATAGAATTACCAAATTATGTTGTTCAATGATATATTTGTGTTTAAAATACACACACACACACACACACACACACACACACACACACACACACACACACACACACACACACACACACACACACACACACACACACACACACACACACACACACACACACACAAAGAGTAAGGCATCAAAATGTACCAAAAGTAATATTTCTAAAACAATGCATGTGTGCAATGCAATGTTCTATGCTGTTATCATTTATACCAGCAAAGTAGTAACTAAATATCCTAGGTAAAAATAGGGAAAAGTGTTTAATGCATGTTTTACAATAGTGAAATGTATATCTAATAGTAACTAAAGTTCAATAATGCTTACTATAGTGAAATGTATATCTAATAGTAACTAAAGTTCAATAATGCTTACAATAGTGAAATGTATATCTAATAGTAACTAAAGTAACTAAAGTTCAATAATGCTTACCAAAAGCTTTTCTCACAAATGTGTTCACACAGAAAACAAAACATTATACCTGTGTTTTACCTTCACTGGAGTTTTTCTTCATTTTTCTTTGTTAAGTAAGTATTTGTTTGCATTATACACATTGGAATGTTCACTTTTCTGATGAAATCTACCTTGTATTTAAAGCACTTTAATTAGCTAAATGTAATTCAACAACATACATTGACATTGGAATGTTCATTTCTCTGGGTTCCTACCTTTGTTTGTTTGTTTGTTTGTTTGATGGGGGCACAGGAGTGAAGGGGAGGAGGGGGGTTGACCACTTAACACTAATATCCCATTCCACTTAATGATTCATTGTTTGATATCTAATAGGTGGATGGGGCAAGGTGTGGAGCTGGAGACACATAGCAAATGACCATGTTATTTGCTATTTGCATTCCTTGTTCACTTTTCTGATGAAATCTACCTTTCATTCATTCTGTGAAAATGGAAAGCTCACATTATGAAAGCATTCTGTGAAAATGGAAAGCTCACAAGCCGGTAGATCTACCTTTTTACCTTTTCTGATGAAATCTACCTTGTATTTAAAGCACTATTTAAAGCACTTTATTAATTCTATACCTTCAAAGAAAGAATTTAATCCAGATATGGATTAAACATCATTATGAAAGCATTCTGTGAAAATGGAAAGCTCACATTATGAAAGCATTCTGTGAAAATGGAAAGCTCACAAGCCGGTAGATCTACCTTTTTTTAAACATTGGGGTGAGTATTCCTACCTCTGAGGTGAGTCTTCCGAGGTGAGTTTTCTCAGGTCATGGGGTGAGTGTTCCTACCCCCCGAAAATCTTGGGGGTGAGTATTCCTACCTCTGAGGTGAGTCTTCCGGGGTGAGTATTCCTACCTCTGAGGTGAGTTGGTTTTGAGGTGAGTCTTCTTGATACCCTGTGATGTACATTTTCAACACTGTATCAGCAGTTGTTTCTTCACCATGTATGGTTCTATCCGGGTCTATTGTTCTGAAGGAATGTGCAGCAATCATTGGCAGATTAGGATTCTATACAGACTTGATTGGTCCATCAATGACTCAATGACTTTGCTTGAAAAACAAGCAGGAGGATAGATAGACTGATTCACACATTGGGACATGAATAAAGAGTTGTTTGTTTTACATGTGAATGTGGGCAGGTCATACAGAATGCATGGAATTTATATTTACAGAGAATGGATAGAATGTAGTTTACATTATACTTATAAAAGCCAAATATAATTTGCATTATACTTTAAAAGCCACATGTAGTTTAACTATGTATGTGCAGTGTCTTTGGTAACTTCAATATTGCATTCTTTGTAGTGTTTGAGTATGATTTGAGTCGTGCTTATTATTATTATTTTTAATTGTCAGCCTTTTACTTCAAATAAAGTCTTATATGTCTTGAAGTGTTCAATTCAATTCAATTCAATTTTATTAAAGTGTCAAATCACAACAAGTTGTCTCAAGACACTTTACATGTAGAGAAGAGACCCAACATCCCACCCTGAGCAAGCAATTTTGCGACAGTGGCAACGAAAAACTCCCTCTTAATTCAACAGGAAGAAACGTCAGGCAGACCCTAGGCTCTAGGGCGGGGGCCTTCTGCCTCGACCGTGTTGGGGGAAAGAAGAGAGAGAGAAAGGGAGAGACAGAGGAGAGACAGAAAGAGATACAGTGCAAGCAGTAACAATAACAATAATAGCAAATATAATAGTGTAAGATACTAGCATATGATAGTATAATATAGTACAGCAATAGTGTGTATGCAGTATATAATGGAATAATATAAAAATGTTTAAGATAATATAATATGCGGTATAGTGTAGTGTAGTAGAAGTCCACGGTCGTGTCCAGGTCGTGCTCCATGGAGAGAGGCCCGGTCCGGTCCGCAGTCACAGTCTTGAGCCGCAGCTGGGGGTCCGTAGTAACAGTCCATAGACTCCATGGAGAGGCCCAGGCCCGGTCCGCAGTCACAGTCTTGAGCCGCAGCTGGGGGTCCATAGTAATAGTCCATGGACCTGCGACGTGGGTGGTAGAAGAAACTCCGGGGAACGAGTCCCCGGTTGTAGAATTAGTGGCAGGCCTTACTAGAGCGTGAATCCGTACAGGGTTAATTACGATTGTACCAATGGGACACAAACCCACACAACCAAAGGGAGGACGGGAAGAGAGAGGACGAGGGGAGAGAGGAGAAAGGGGAAGGTGGGGGAGAGAGGATGACTATAGGGGGACTGAGTCTATACACTTCGGCTATAGGCTTTATCATAGAGAAAGGTTTTTAGTCTAGTTTTAAATATACAGAGTGTGTCTGCTTTACGGACTGAGACTGGGAGAAGGTTCCACAGCTGAGGTGCTTGAAACTTAAATGCTCTACCTCCTGTTCTAGTTTTTTGGGGGTTTACTGGAACCGTAAGCATTTTTTCATACTGTGGACGCAGTGGTGTTCTGGCTGGTTTACGGGGCTCGATGAGTTCTTTGAGATATACTGGTGCCTGTCCATTGAGAGCCTTGTATGTGAGGAGGAGAACTTTAAACTCTATTCTGTATTTAACCGGGAGCCAGTGCAAAGAGGCCAATGAAGGAGTGATATGATCTCTTCTTCTGGTTCCTGTCAGTATGCGCGCAGCGGCATTCTGGACAAGCTGCAGGCTATTTAGGGACTTACTTGGGCAGCCTGATAGTAAGGCGTTGCAATAGTCCAGCCTAGAAGTAACAAATGCGTGGACAAGTTTTTCTGCATCATTTTGGGACAGAATGTGCCTAACTTTTGCAATATTACGTAGGTGAAAAAAGGCATTTCTTGAAATTTGTTTTATGTGGGACTGAAAGGACATGTCTTGATCAAACGTGACTCCCAGATTCTTTACAGTGGCCCTGGAGGTCAAGGTAATACCATCTAGGGTAAAATTCTCATCGATTAATTTATCTCTGAGGTGCTTAGGGCCGAGTACAATAACTTCAGTTTTGTCCGAGTTGAGGAGTAGGTAATTACGGGTCATCCAACTCTTGATGTCTATAAGACATGCTTGAAGTTTAGCCAGTTGATCTGTTTCATCTGGCTTCATTGATAGATATAATTGTGTATCATCTGCATAGCAATGGAAATTTATAGAGTGTTTCCTAATTATCTCACCTAAGGGAAGCATATATAGAGTGAATAGTATTGGTCCAAGTACAGAGCCTTGTGGGACTCCGTATTTAACCTTTTCGCGTAGTGAAGGTGTATCGTTAACGTTTACAAATTGAAATCTGTCAGACAGATAGGACTCAAACCAGTTCAATGCAGCACCCTTAATGTCAACCAGATGCTCAAGTCTCTGCAACAAAATATGGTGATCAATAGTATCAAATGCAGCACTGAGGTCCAACAGAACCAGTACAGAGAGAAGGTTATTATCGGATGCAATCAGGAGGTCATTTGTGACCTTCACCAATGCCGTCTCAGTGCTATGGTGTGCTCTGAATCCTGACTGAAAAGCTTCAAATAGCTTGTTGTTATGTAAAAAATCACATAACTGCTTGGCGACTGCTTTCTCAAGGATTTTAGAGAGAAATGGGAGGTTCGATATAGGTCTATAGTTAGCCAAAATGCCTGAGTCGAGAGTAGGCTTCTTGAGGAGGGGTTTGATGACAGCTACCTTAAAGGACTGTGGTACGTAGCCCGTCACCAGAGACATATTGATCATATCGAGTAGGGGTGCACCAACCGGGGTCAGGGCCTCTTTAAGCAATTTAGTTGGGACTGGATCCAAGAGACAGGTCGTTGGTTTGGAAGATGTGATCATTAAAGTGAATTCGGAGAGCTCGACCGGGGAGAAACTGTCCAAATATACACTGTGTCGTACAGTCACTTCTGAGGATATTACGTCGGAGGGCGGTCCGGTAGGGGCTGAGAGTAGTAGGTTATCAATACTATCTCTGATAGTATTGATTTTACCATTGAAAAAAATCATGAAATCATTGCTGTTAAGGGATATAGGAATACGCGGATCAGTAGAGTCATGACTTTTTGTCAATTTGGCTAGAGTGTCAAAAAGGAACCTATGGTTGTTTTTGTTTTCCTCTATTAGAGAGGAATAATAGGTGGCTCTGGCATTGCAGAGAGCCTTCCTATATATTTTAAGGCTGTTCTGCCAGGCTATACAGGATTCTTTCTGTTTGGTTGAACGCCATATCCTTTCAAGCTTACGTGATGTTTGCTTGAGATTTTTAGTTCCAGAGTTATACCATGGGGCAAGTGTTAAAGTGGAAGCTTATATCTCAGTCTCTGCTAGTGTGTTAAGACACTAACATGTTCAATCTCTGTTTAAATCCCTTTAAAAACAGCAGGAAATTCACCCTGGAGTGACACCCAAATCAGTGTGGATGCTACTTAACTTGCATGTCACGCCCTATAACTCAGTTGATAGTTTTTACATATGCCTTGATTACTACATTTATTGTTGATAGATATAGTCATTGTTAATGACACTGCTTGAATAACAAGCTGTAGGATAAATAGACTGGGAGGCATGCGTTAATCCGACAGACCTTTTCTCCGACTATGTGGCATCCGCGTGCGGTTAGGGTGCGGGTTTGGTTCTGGTTTACTGTTTAATGTCGGAGCACTGCGCTGTCGGAGGGGCTTTTTTGGGGGTCACTTTGGTTTTGACCCTGAAACTAGTGCTCACTATACTGGTGTTGAAAGTATGTGATTGTGCATCACAGCATCTTTCAAGGAATGTTGCAGTGCAGGTGTGAAGTGGGTGAGATTTCAAAAGACATGGTAATTCTAGAGAGCATAAGATGTTTGCTAAATAAATTGAGATGCTCTTGTGTACAATAAAGACTAGGTAGAGAATATAGCACACAGTTGTCCTTCACCACACCAGGTTGTATTGTTATGGAGGAATTTGGAGCAATCGTGTACAATAGGAACTTGAATGGCCTATCTATCTTAACAGCTCTGCTTGAATACCAAGATGGAGATGAGAGAGACTCATTCACACAAGGACATGATTAGAGTTTATATTTGTTATTATTGTAAATGTAAACGAAAGCAGGACATGCTAAATTGATAGCTGTGATGACCTTTTCAGAAAAAGGTGAAATTGTGTATATTTTACTTTTCAAATCAGAGATAAGTTGAGGTGAAATATTTATGTAATGTGATTAAGAGTCTCACAAAAGTCTCACTTCTCTCGTATGTCCAACCTTAAAACACACCAGAGAATTCACATATAAAAACATATAACTGTGACCAGTGTGGGAGCAACTTTACGAGACGATCCTCGTTAAATAGACACCAGAGAATTCACATGATTTAAACCCTAGTTGTGGTCAATGTGGAATACATTTTACTCAGTTAAGCAGCCTAAAATGTCATGCACACTCTCATGTCAATGAAATATGTAACATGATAATCTATTGTTGTCCTTTTAAGGGGCAATATTCCCGCTGTCCTGTAAATGATCAATTAGCTGTATTTAGAAAATGACCCAAATTGGTGTGCTAAGGCCTTCCAGGATTATTCATGTTATTGCTGAAATGACCACACAATGCCATATCACCACAAAGTACTCTTATAAATCACACATCACAAACCACCTCTTAACTTTGAATGTTTATTAGAAAAAAAGAGCATTACACTGTATGTCAAAAGTAAGTACAACAATAAAGTCTTGACAAGTGTCTTGATAAGTGTGACATTGTAAACACAGTTACAATACCTAAAATGATGTGAAGCATTGCACAGTCTATCAGTTTAGAAATGGCTATAAATGTGTCAAGATTGAATACATGCATAGACTATCAACAATGAATACAGTCTATCAACTGTGTTGACATTTTAGGGAAGTGTTTTAAAAACTGATCACATCCATAGGGTTTCTCTCCGATGTGATTTATCTGCTGTATTTGGACATATATGAAGCATATATCACAATCCTACTCTTGACTTGATACAAAAACGTTCATGTAAAAAAGTCAATACAATTCTTACAAGGCTGACATTATAAACAGGACACTATTTTTTTTCTCTAAATATTTATCCCATGATTTTTGTAACCAATTTTTTCACTCAGTGAAATTATTAATGGATTAAGTAATATGGTCGCTACACTCCCTCTGCCAACCTAGTGAGAGCTTGGAGCTTTACCCAACATAGGTTTTCAAATTGAGTTTACTCAGCAAATCACGACCCAATATGGACACCGGAAGGTTGGATTGCACTGCAAATGAATGGTAATATGTCATTCCATTTAAATCAATTGTCATTTCAGCAGATGTTGCCGTTTTGCCACCATAACATGTTAAATCTTGCTGTCTTAAAAAAGAAACGGTTGTTCCTGTGTCTATCAAAAATGTAACCATTTTTGCTGACACACATAAACTCACTAGAGGAGTTTGTGGGGTACCTTTATCAATAGCATCATCTCCCTGGTGTTTTTCGTTTGATTTTATCATACAGTTATTGCCACACTGGTCTCGGTTGCAGGGTTTTTCTCCATTATGCATTCTCTGATGTCTAGTAAGTCTCGACATGTTAGGGAATTGTTTTCCACACTGGCCACAGAGGTATGGTCTTTCTTCAATGTGGCTTCTCTGGTGTCTTCTAAGTCTGTACATTTTAGAGAAGTGTTGTCCACACTGGTCACAGCAATGGTGTTTTGGCTTAGTCAAGCTTCTTTGTTCATTTTCTGCTGGTAGCATAGGGAAGCCAGACTGATGATTCAAACCTGGATTGAAAACAAATGGAATATAATTGAGATGTAGAAAGACACTAGACGTTTAAAATTGCATTATGCATCCTTAGTATGCAACTAATGAGCATAACAAAATAATCATTGACAATAAATCTAAAAATATATCAATGATATAATACAAATGAGTTAAATGTGAATTGATTAATACCAATATCACTTGGCTTCTAAAGTTAAACAAAGCATGAGCAATTTTGTAAACACTAAATGAGACAACGTAAATATAAAAGCTCAAATTAAAATCAAACTGAACGTGTAAGGAATATTGAACCTTGCTTATTTTCACAAACTACAGCCTTAAAACATGCGGGAATTTGGTGGAAAAAAAAGAGAAAGGAGGGCGATAAATAACTTACTGGGATCCTTGTGTTCAGCAGAATTGTCCCTGGTGGGGTTGAGAGAGTTCATCTTCACCTGAAGTCTGGAGTCCACAGTCAGAGCTGATCAGAAATGATTGATATCCTGAAGGAGTTCTGGAGAACTGGCAACTGCAAACTCTTCTTATACCAGAGAGCCTGAGGTGGAACCATTAACTGCTTTGAATGATTGGCCAAAGAGAAGAACAATAGTACCATCTCTCCACCAATCACAACCATCTACGTGTCCCTACATGTGCTCTACCCCTCCCTTCTCCCCCCAGATGTGTTATTGTCAATCAAATACATACACAAGCATGCTTTTTTCATAGCATTCTGTGTCCCATAATGCTGTAACCAATTTACTCTCAATTGGCGGAAATAACAAGTTGAAGATATTAAACAAGAAATATATAAATGTATACCAACAACAAACATTAAGTCAATTCACATTGGAGAGAAAACTAAATCAGTGTGGATGTTACTTAACTTGCACGGCCAGTCTTAAAACACAGTTGAAAGTCTGTATGTATTCATTAATATATCATTTTTGATAGTCTATATTCATTGTTGATAGATTGTTAATTGTATACTCGTTGATACACTTTCACAGTGTTTTCATTTAAGTTAGTTTTGTTTATAATGTCATACTTTTCAGACTTCATATTGTATTCACTTTTGACAACACATTACTTTATACAATATACTTTTATTTGAATTACTTTGTGTACTTTTGTTTGAATTACTTTGTGTACTTTTGTTTGAATTCTTTGTATACTTTTGTTTGGATTACTTTGTATACTTTTGTTTGAAATAAACATTCAAAGTCAAGAGGTGTGTGGTGTGGAGTTTATAGGAGTACTGTGTGTTGATGGAGTTTCAGTAATAACGTGAAAGATCTTTTGGAACGTAATGCAAGACCACACACTATGGATAAATGAAGATGCTGTGATGTACATTTTCAACACTGTATCAGCAGTTGTTTCTTCACCATGTATGGTTCTATCCGGGTCTATTGTTCTGAAGGAATGTGCAGCAATCATTGGCAGATTAGGATTCTATACAGACTTGATTGGTCCATCAATGACTCAATGACTTTGCTTGAAAAACAAGCAGGAGGATAGATAGACTGATTCACACATTGGGACATGAATAAAGAGTTGTTTGTTTTACATGTGAATGTGGGCAGGTCATACAGAATGCATGGAATTTATATTTACAGAGAATGGATAGAATGTAGTTTACATTATACTTATAAAAGCCAAATATAATTTGCATTATACTTTAAAAGCCACATGTAGTTTAACTATGTATGTGCAGTGTCTTTGGTAACTTTCTTTGTAGTGTTTGAGTATGATTTGAGTCGTGCTTATTATTATTATTTTTAATTGTCAGCCTTTTACTTCAAATAAAGTCTTATATGTCTTGAAGTGTTAAAGTGGAAGCTTATATCTCAGTCTCTGCTAGTGTGTTAAGACACTAACATGTTAAACTAACATTAAATCCCTTTAAAAACAGCAGGAAATTCACCCTGGAGTGACACCCAAATCAGTTTGGATATACTTAAAGGTAGGGTAAGTGATATTTTTTGGTTAAAACAAAAAGTATTTTGTTAAAAGGTTAAAATACTATATTCTGATAGTAATCATTGCTATAAAGTGTTTTTTCAGTAACAGATGTCTCTTTAATAAACAGAAAATACATTTTTCGGTAGGTGTCAAAATCTCAGCCAATCAGGAGAAAGTACCCATTTTTAAGCTTAATTAGTATAGTGTTCCAGGTCCAATTTTGTCTGCTCATTTCTTAGTGTCATCACTTCCAATTTCACTTGTTTAATCTGTATCCTGATTGAGTTCTCTGTCCTGGTTGGATAAAATTGGAAATGAAACTGAAACTGAAACAAAAATGCATTTTCTGTTTAATAAAGAGCTGGAGAGACAAGGAGACTCCTAATACTGAACAAACACTCATAGATAGCAATGAGTACTATCAGAATATAGAGCTATTTAACACTTATTTTAACCAAAGCAAATCACTTACCCTACCTTTAACTTGCATGTCACGCCCTAAAACTCAGTTGATAGTTTTTACATATGCCTTGATTAATACATTTACTGTTGATAGATATAGTCATATCATATGGTCATTGTTAATGACACTGCTTGAATAACAAGCTGTAGGATAAATAGACTGATGTACATTTTCAACACTGTGGTTGAAAATGGCTTTTATAGGGACCAAACAGTCCGACCCCTCCCTCACTATTTTGGGGGTCACTTTGGTTTTGACCCTGAAACTAGTGCTCACTATACTGTGTTGAAACTATGTGATTGTGCATCACAGCGTCTCACTTTCACTCATCGTCTCACTTCTCTCATATGTCCAACCTTAAACACACCAGAGAATTCACATATAAAAACATATAACTGTGACCAGTGTGGGAGCAACTTTACGAGACGATCCTCGTTAAATAGACACCAGAGAATTCACATGATTTAAACCCTAGTTGTGGTCAATGTGGAATACATTTTACTCATAAGCAGGCTAAAATGTCATGCACACTCTCATGTCAATGAAATATGTAACATGATAATCTATTGTTGTCCTTTTAAGGGGCAATATTCCCGCTGTCCTGTAAATGATCAATTAGCTGTATTTAGAAAATGACCCAAATTGGTTAAGGCCTTCCAGGATTATTCATGTTATTGCTGAAATGACCACACAATGCCATATCACCACAAAGTACTTATAAATCACACATCACAAACCACCTCTTAACTTTGAATGTTTATTAGAAAAAAGAGCATAACACTGTATGTCAAAAGTAAGTACAACAATAAAGTCTTGACAAGTGTCTTGATAAGTGTGACATTGTAAACACAGTTACAGTAACTAAAATGATGTGAAGCATTGCACAGTCTATCTGTTTATAAATGGCTATGGCCAAAACGCAAAACCTCCTATCTGAAAAATGTTCATTGTTGGGAAAATGAAAAAGAAAACTACAAAATGTTGTATTTATTTTGCACAATGCTATTTTTTTAAGAAACCCATCACATAATACACCGTTTCTGGATGTCTGGACTGTATTACATTATTATATGTTAATTACACTGATTTCATATTGCAAATGCAGATAGGAGGTTTTTCCCCACTTTTCCTGGATAATTCTGCAGATAGGAGCTTTTGCATTCAATGTAAAGTGATTGCTTAAAGGTAGGGTAAGTGATTTGCTTTGGTTAAAATATGTGTTAAATAGCTCTATATTGTGATAGTACTCATTGCTATAGAGTGTTTGTTCGGTATTAGGAGTCTCCTTCCCAGCTCTTTATTAAACAGAAAATGCATTTTCGTTTCAGTTTCATTTCCAATTTTTTCCAACCAGGACAGAGAACTCAATCAGGATACAGAAATGAAAGTGAAATTGGAAGTGATGACACTAAGAAATGAGCAGACAAAATTGGAACTGGAACACTATACAAATTAAGCTTAAAAATGGGTACTTTCTCCTGATTGGCTGAGATTTTGACACCTACCGAAAAATGTATTTTCTGTTTATTAAAGAGCTGGAGAGACAGGGAGACATCTGTTACTGAAAAAACACTCTATAGCAATGATTACTACTACTTACAGAATGATTACTACTACTACTTACAGAATATAGTATTTTAACCTTTTAACAAAATACTTTTTGTTTAAACCAAAAAATATCACTTACCCTACCTTTAACTACATAATGACAAATAGTACTAGCTGCAAATACATACATTTACAGCTGAAAACAGTTGCATCAGTGGTGTGGTCTAGTTTTTTTTTTTGTTGAGGTATACGATAATCATTCCCTGCACGAAATGCACGTGGTTGTGGGTATACGCTAGTGCGTTTTCAATGGATGGAATGGTTAGTAGACTAGACTGTATACGCCTTCTTCCAAAAAAACCTGCACTGTATACAGCGTAACACGGTAGAACACACCACTGAGTTGCATTGAATGCTTTTTTATTTTATTCAAAAACAAAACAAAGTTTGCAGGGCAATGCTCACAACAAGAATCTAAAATGAAAGTGCTTACAAATAAAATGTACAAAAAGGACAACAGGAACACAATTAGGTTGACTAGAAAACAACTGGCCCAGGCACCCCTCGACATAATCCCCCCTATACCCTCTACCCCCAACTCCACCACCTGAAATACCCCCCCCCACTCCCACAACCCCCATTCCCCCTAACCAGCACACTACACCCCCCAAACCCTCATGCCCTCCAACTCCCCTAACTCATACAACTGGATCACCAACTTTGTGTCCAGTGTGGATAGTGGAATAGTATGTAAGATCATTGAATGTCTTAAAGAGCCTATAAGCAAGGAGGAAAGACGGATGCCTTGACCCTAGAATCACCAAAGCCAGGGAGGAGATGAGAACAGCACACAGGGGCTTTGTCGCTGACCAAAAAGGAGAGGGTCTGAGGGAGGAATATAAGTGGAGGAAGGAGGAGCTATACCAAGTGTATGCAACTCGAAAAACAGGAGCTGACCCAAAAGATCAGGGACATAAAAAGGTGCATGTTAAACAAAGCATGGCAAGAGCTGGAAGCTCATCAATGAAATTTCTGGCAGAAGCTCTTCTCAGACTTCCAAGATCTGGGGAGAAAGCGCAGAGGAACGAGTTGAAACATGGTACCAGCAGAAGAAGAGGATGATCCGATGCTCTTGTCTTCCATGACCTTCCCATACCAGATCATGGATCATTTACCATGGATGAGTACCAGAGGGCCAAGGCTACTATCAAGTGAGGCAAGAGGAGGATGGAGTGACAGCAGAGGTTCTGATGTATGTGCCCATAGACGAGGTGGTGTTGGATTTCATCAAGCACACACGTCTAGTGAGCTGCCGAAGCTGTGGAGCAAAATGATCATCGATCCAGTACCAAAGTCAAGCGACCTCACCAAGACGGACACCTCCAAGGCATTAACCTGAGCTCACAAGTCGCCAAGGTGGCTAACAGGATGATCCTCAACCGTCTTAGACCCATCTTAGACCCTGTACTGAGAAACTCGCAGAACGGCTTCCGCCCAGAGCGAACAGCAGACAGGCAGATACTGGTGCTGAGGAGGATACTGGAAGGAGTAAGAGATTAATCTTTCAGTGGTGATCACCTTCATGACTTCCAAAAGGCTTTTGGCACCATCCACCGGGGGAAACTGATGAACATTCTCCGGGCCTACGGAGTTCCTGAGAAGATGGTTCAGATGATGGAGACACGCTACTTGAGGCAGTCCAGGCAGTGCCTCAGTCCAGGACTTGAGGCAGTCCTTCAAATAACCCAGGCCTGGACTGCTTCAATGGAGCAGGACCTGAAGGTCCGGGGGGCACTTGACTGGAATGCCTTGCATGGGATAAGGAGAGTGTGGAAATCAGACATGGGAGAAGACCTCAAGAGGCGGCTGTTCATATAGTTACAGTTGAGTCAGTACTGCTGTATGGGGCTGAGACATGGACCATCACAGCACAACAGGAAAGGGCCTTGGATGGAGTCTACACAAGAATGCTATGAATGGCATTAGGAGTCACATGGACGGACCAAATCAGAAATGTGGTCCTCTACGGGAACCTACCATGTGTCACAGACAAAGTGAGAGAGAGAAGGATGAGGCAGGGCACTGCGTCAGGCACCCATACTGTAACTAATGGCAAGCAAACTGACACTATGGGAGCCAACCCAGGGCAAAGCCAGGAAAGACAGGAAGTGCACCACCTACGTAGATGCACTTCGGCGTAACAGCTTAGCCAACAACACTGTAGAGCTCAAAACCCTGATGCTAGATAGGAGAGTGTGGAGGGCAGCTTTTCAGGAGTCCCAAGTTGGTGTTGGCTAGACCACACTCGCATCGCAAAGACCCTATTCTATATGATCCGGCCTAACTGACTCATGCCCCCCTCAACATAACCCCCCCCCCCCGTACCCTCTACCCCCTACTCCACCACCTGCAATACTCCCCCACTCCCACAAACCCCACCCCCCCAACTGCCAGCCCACACCTCTCCACCTCCATAACTCAAAACCCCATTCCACTTCAGGAGTCCCGAGTTGGTGTTGGCTAGACCACACTCTCGCATCGCAAAGACCCTGTCCTATATGATCTGGCCTAACTTGCCTATGCCCCCCTCAACAAAATCCCCCCCATACCTTCTACCCCCCAACTCCACCACCTGCAATACTCCCCCACTCCCACAAACCCCATCCCACAAACCCCAACCCCAACTACCCCCCACCCATCCAAGCCCTCATGCACCCCCCACCCCATAACCCCCCAACCGCCGCCCCACACCTCCCACACCCCATAACTCCAAACCCCATCCCACCCCCATACCCTCATACCCCCCAACCGACACAACACAATATTCTCACAGGGTTGTTGGCTGCCACGGTGTTCACGTGTGATTTTGATCTGCATTTAATAAAAAATCACAACATGGATGTTCACATCTAAGCAGCAATGACAACCTCTAACCACAAGTTCAAAATGTTCAACGCCAAAACCTCCTATCTATACCTAAAAATGACCTCATATCTACATAGATGCACATAGGAGGTTTTTACCTAGAAACAGTTAGGCTTACAAATTAATAAATAATGTTTTTTTTTATGCTCATTTTGAGATCAAGACATTCTACAGTACTGTAACAAGTATTTCCAATCACATTTTTGATCAACTCGCACTCTTGGTGTGATAAAAGTTTCACCACCTGACACTAATCATTAGCAATCAACAAGGCAATGCAATTAACTTGACAGTTACGAACAAATACTTAAATAGTAATTTTATTTTGAAAATAATTGATTAGTACAAACTGAAAGACATTTAGATGGTCTACATAACACAGAATTCTAAAGTTTCAGCTCTGTCTGCTGCTCAACTAGTTCTGGTGCAGATAAGAGGTTTTGCGCTTCAACATTTTAGCACTAATTGGCACTGAACAAGATAGGAGTTTTTAGTCAAATGACTTTTCTGACAAAATGAGGGGCGGGACTATCTTGCAGACAGACTGAGCATGTGCAGCATAGCCTATAGTCCTCATCCACAGTGAAATCTGAAAATCATGAAATTTGCACTTAGGAGGTTTTGCGTTTTGGCCATCGTATAGATGTGTCAAGATTGAATACATGCATAGACTATCAACAATGAATACAGTCAACTGTGTTGACATTTTAGGGAAGTGTTTTACAAACTGATCACATCCATAGGGTTTCTCTCCGATGTGAATTATCTGCTGTATGAAGCATATATCACAATCCTACTCTTGACTTGATACAAAAACGTTCATGTAAAAACAATTCTTACGAGGCTGACATTATAAACAGGCCACAATTTTTTTATCTCTATAATTTTATCCCACGATTTGTGTAACCCATTTTTTCACCCAGTGACAATTATTAATAGATTAAGTAATCCTGGATGCTACACTCCCTCTGCCAACCTAGTGAGAGCTTGGAGCTTTACCCAACATATGTTTTCAAATTGAGTTTACTCAGCAAATCACGACCCAATATGGACACCGGAAGGTTGGATTGCACAGCAAATGAATGGTAATATGTCATTCCATTTAAATCAATTGTCATTTCAGCAGATGTTGTCGTTTCGCCACCATAACATGTTAAATCTTGCTGTCTTAAAAAAGAAACGGTTGTTCCTGTGTCTATCAAAAATGTAACCATTTTTGCTGACACACATAAACTCACTAGAGGAGTTTGTGGGGTACCTTTATCAATAGCATCATCTCCCTGGTGTTTTTCGTTTGATTTTATCCTACAGTTATTGCCACACTGGTCTCGGTTGCAGGGTTTTTCTCCATTATACATTCTCTGATGTCTAGTAAGTCTCGACATGTTAGGGAATTGTTTTCCACACTGGCCACAGAGGTATGGTCTTTCTTCAATGTGGCTTCTCTGGTGTCTTCTAAGTCTGTACATTTTAGAGAAGTGTTGTCCACACTGGTCACAGCAATGGTGTTTTGGCTTAGTCAAGCTCCTTTGTTCATTTTCTGCTGATATCATAGGGAAGCCAGACTGATGATTCAAACCTGGATTGAAAACAAATGGAATATAATTGAGATGTAGAAAGACACTAGACGTTTAAAATTGCATTATGCATCCTTAGTATGCAACTAATGAGCATAACAAAATAATCATTGACAATAAATCTAAAAATATATCAATGATATAATACAAATGAGTTAAATGTGAATTGATTAATACCAATATCACTTGGATTCTAAAGTTAAACAAAGCATGAGCAATTTTGTAAACACTAAATGAGACAACGTAAATCTAAAAGCTCAAATTAAAATCAAACTGAACGTGTAAGACTGAGAATAGAATGAATATTGAACCTTGCTTATTTTCACAAACTACAGCCTTAAAACAAGCGGGAATTTGGTGGAAAAAAAGAGAAAGGAGGGAGATAAAGTAACTTACTGGGATCCTTGTGTTCAGCTGAATTGTCCCTGGTGGGGTTGAGAGAGTTCATCTTCACCTGAAGTCTGGAGTCCACAGTCAGATCTGATCAGAAATGATTGATATCCTGAAGGAGTTCTGGAGAACTGGGAACTACAAACTCTTCTTATACCAGAGAGCCTGAGGTGGAACCATTAACTGCTTTGAATGATTGGCCAAAGAGAAGAACAATAGTACCATCTCTCCACCAATCACAACCTTCTACGTGTCCTTATGTGTGCTCTACCCCTCCCTTCTTCCCCCAGATGTGTTATTGTCAATCAAATAAATACACAAGCATGCCTTTTTCATAGCATTTTGTGTCCAATAATGCTGTAACCAATGTACTCTCAATTGGCGGAAATAACAAGTTGAAGATATTAAACAAGAAATATATAAATGTATCCCAACAAAAAACATTAAGTCAATTCACATTGGAGAGAAAACCAAATCAGTGTGGAAGTTACTTAACTTGCACGGCCAGTCTTAAAACACAGTTGATAGTCTGTATATGTATTCATGAATATAACATTTTTGATAGTCTATATTCATTGTTGATAGATTGTTAATTGTATACTCGTTTATAGACTTTCACAGTGTTTTCATTTAAGTTAGTTGTGTTTATAATGTCATACTTCTCAGACTTCCTATTGTATTCACTTTTGACAACTAACTACTTTATACTATATACTTGTATTTGAATTACTTTGTGTACTTTTGTTTGAATTACTTTGTGTACTTTTGTTTGCATTATTTGTATACTTTTGTTTGGATTACTTTGTATACTTTTGTGTACCATCTCTCCATCAATCACAACCATCTACGTGTCCCTACATGTGCTCTACCCCTCCCTTCTCCCCCCAGATGTGTTATTGCCAATCAAATACATACACCAGCATGCTTTTTTTCATAGCATTTTGTGTCCCATAATGCTGTAACCAATTTACTCTCAATTGGCGGAAATAACAAGTTGAAGATATTAAACAAGAAATAAATAAATGTATCCCAACAAAAAACCTTAAGTCAATTCACATTGGAGAGAAAACCAAATCAGTGTGGATGTTACTTAACTTGCACGGCCAGTCTTAAAACACAGTTGATAGTCTGTATGTATTCATGAATATAACATTTTTGATAGTCTATATTCATTGTTGATAGATTGTTATTTGTATACTCGTTGATAGACTTTCACAGTGTTTTCATTTAAGTTAGTTGTGTTTATAATGTCATACTTCTCAGACTTCCTATTGTATTCACTTTTGACAACTAACTACTTTATACTATATACTTGTATTTGAATTACTTTGTGTACTTTTGTTTGAATTACTTTGTGTACTTTTGTTTGCATTTGTTTGCAATAACAAGATGGAGAGGAGAGAGACTCATTCACACAAGGACATGACTAGAGTTTCTTTTTTTTCTTTTTATATATATAATTTTTATCCCATGATTTTGTAACCCACATTTTTTTCACCCAGTGCCAATTGCCTATGTAAGCCTGGGCACTACCTACCCTCTGCCAGCCTAGGGAGAGCCCAAGCTGAAGCTCATGCCTCCTTCAATGCATGAGGAGCAAGCAGGCCGCTTCTTATCACCCGACAGGGGGGAGTTTCCCTGGTTGGACATAGCGCGTGGAAGGAACACGTTATTCCAACCAGTTCCCTTCTCCTCCATCAGGCGCCCCGGCTGACCAGGGGGAGGCAGTATAGTGACCAGGATTACTACATGTTTTTGTGAGGGTATTAACTACCCTAGGAGACACGGGGAGAACATGCAAACTCCACACAGAGTAGGCCCTTTCACCAACCTCACCTAGGGTATGGGCGCCGATGACGTGGAGTTATTATTGTAAATGTAAACGAAAGCAGGACATGCTAAATTGATAGCTGTGATGACCTTTTCAGAAAAAGGTGAAATTATAGCTGTATTTAGAAAATGACCCAAATTGGTTAAGGCATTCCAGGATTATTCATGTTATTGCTGAAATGACCACACAATGCCATATCACCACAAAGTACTTATAAATCACACATCACAAACCACCTCTTAACTTTGAATGTTTATTAGAAAAAAGAGCATTACACTGTATGTCAAAAGTAAGTACAACAATAAAGTCTTGACAAGTGTCTTGATAAGTGTGACATTGTAAACACAGTTACAGTAACTAAAATTATGTGAAGCATTGCACAGTCTATCTGTTTATAAATGGCTATAGATGTGTCAAGATTGAATACATGCATAGACTATCAACAATGAATACAGTCAACTGTGTTGACATTTTAGGGAAGTGTTTTACAAACTGATCACATCCATAGGGTTTCTCTCCGATGTGAATTTTCTGCTGTATTTGGACATATATGAAGCATATATCACAATCCTACTCTTGACTTGATACAAAAACGTTCATGTAAAAAGTCAATACAATTCTTACAAGGCTGACATTATAAACAGGCCACTATTTTTTTTCTCTTAAATTTTATCCCACTATTTTTGTAACCCATTTTTTCACCCAGTGAAAATTATTAATAGATTACGTAATCCTGGTCGCTACACTCCCTCTGCCAACCTAGTGAGATTAGAGCTTTACCCAACATATGTTTTCAAATTGAGTTTACTCAGCAAATCACGACCCAATATGGACACCGGAAGGTTGGATTGCACAGCAAATGCATGGTAATATGTCATTCCATTTAAATCAATTGTCATTTCAGCAGATGTTGCCGTTTCGCCACCATAACATGTTAAATCGTGCTGTCTTAAAAAAGAAACGGTTGTTCCTGTGTCTATCAAAAATGTAACCATTTTTGCTGACACACATAAACTCACTAGAGGAGTTTGTGGGGTACCTTTATCAATAGCATCATCTCCCTGGTGTTTTTCGTTTGATTTTATCCTACAGTTATTGCCACACTGGTCTCGGTTGCAGGGTGTTTCTCCATTATACATTCTCTGATGTCTAGTAAGTCTCGACATGTTAGGGAATTGTTTTCCACACTGGCCACAGAGGTAAGGTCTTTCTTCAATGTGGCTTCTCTGGTGTCTTCTAAGTCTATACATTTTAGAGAAGTGTTGTCCACACTGGTCACAGCAATGGTGTTTTGGCTTAGTCAAGCTTCTTTGTTCATTTTCTACTGGTAGCATAGGGAAGCCAGACTGATGATTCAAACCTGAAAACAAATGGAATATAATTGAGATGTAGAAAGACACTAGACGTTTAAAATTGCATTATGCATCCTTAGTATGCAACTAATGAGCATAACAAAATAATCATTGATAAGAAATATAAAAATATATCAATGATATAATACAAATGAGTTAAATGTGAATTGATTAATACCAATATCAATTGGATTCTAAAGTTAAACAAAGCACGAGCAATTTTTTAAACACTAAATGAGACAACGTCTATCTAAAAGCTCAAATTAAAACCAAACTGAACGTGTAAGACTGAGAATAGAAGGAATATTGAACCTTGCTTATTTTCACAAACTATGGCCTTAAAACATGAGGGAATTTGGTGGAAAAACAGAGAAAGGAGGGAGATAAAGTACTTACTGGGTAACTTACTGGGATCCTTGTGTTCAGCAGAATTGTCCCTGTTGGGGTTGAGAGAGTTCATCTTCACCTGAAGTCTGGAGTCCACAGTCAGATCTGATCAGAAATGATTGATATCCTGAAGGAGTTCTGGAGAACTGGCAACTACAAACTCTTCTTATACCAGAGAGCCTGAGGTGGAACCATGAACTGCTTTGAATGATTGGCCAAAGAGAAGAACAATAGTACCATCTCTCCACCAATCACAACCTTCTACGTGTCCTTATGTGTGCTCTACCCCTCCCTTCTTCCCCCAGATGTGTTATTGTCAATCAAATAAATACACAAGCATGCCTTTTTCATAGCATTTTGTGTCCAATAATGCTGTAACCAATTTACTCTCAATTGGCGGAAATAACAAGTTGAAGATATTAAACAAGAAATATATAAATGTATCCCAACAAAAAACATTAAGTCAATTCACATTGGAGAGAAAACCAAATCAGTGTGGATGTTACTTAACTTGCACGGCCAGTCTTAAAACACAGTTGATAGTCTGTATATGTATTCATGAATATAACATTTTTGATAGTCTATATTCATTGTTGATAGATTGTTAATTGTATACTCGTTGATAGACTTTCACAGTGTTTTCATTTAAGTTAGTTGTGTTTATAATGTCATACTTCTCAGACTTCCTATTGTATTCACTTTAAACAACTAACTACTTTATACTATATACTTGTATTTGAATTACTTTGTGTACTTTTGTTTGAATTACTTTGTGTACTTTTGTTTGCATTATTTGTATACTTTTGTTTGGATTACTTTGTATACTTTTGTGTACCATCTCTCCATCAATCACAACCATCTACGTGTCCCTACATGTGCTCTACCCCTCCCTTCTCCCCCCAGATGTGTTATTGCCAATCAAATACATACACCAGCATGCTTTTTTTCATAGCATTTTGTGTCCCATAATGCTGTAACCAATTTACTCTCAATTGGCGGAAATAACAAGTTGAAGATATTAAACAAGAAATATATAAATGTATCCCAACAAAAAACCTTAAGTCAATTCACATTGGAGAGAAAACCAAATCAGTGTGGATGTTACTTAACTTGCACGGCCAGTCTTAAAACACAGTTGATAGTCTGTATATATATTCATGAATATAACATTTTTGATAGTCTATATTCATTGTTGATAGATTGTTATTTGTATACTCGTTGATAGACTTTCACAGTGTTTTCATTTAAGTTAGTTGTGTTTATAATGTCATACTTCTCAGACTTCCTATTGTATTCACTTTAAACAACTAACTACTTTATACTATATACTTGTATTTGAATTACTTTGTGTACTTTTGTTTGAATTACTTTGTGTACTTTTGTTTGCATTATTTGTATACTTTTGTTTGGATTACTTTGTATACTTTTGTGTACCATCTCTCCATCAATCACAACCATCTACGTGTCCCTACATGTGCTCTACCCCTCCCTTCTCCCCCCAGATGTGTTATTGCCAATCAAATACATACACCAGCATGCTTTTTTTCATAGCATTTTGTGTCCCATAATGCTGTAACCAATTTACTCTCAATTGGCGGAAATAACAAGTTGAAGATATTAAACAAGAAATATATAAATGTATCCCAACAAAAAACCTTAAGTCAATTCACATTGGAGAGAAAACCAAATCAGTGTGGATGTTACTTAACTTGCACGGCCAGTCTTAAAACACAGTTGATAGTCTGTATATATATTCATGAATATAACATTTTTGATAGTCTATATTCATTGTTGATAGATTGTTATTTGTATACTCGTTGATAGACTTTCACAGTGTTTTCATTTAAGTTAGTTGTGTTTATAATGTCATACTTCTCAGACTTCCTATTGTATTCACTTTTGACAACTGACTACTTTATACTATATACTTGTATTTGAATTACTTTGTGTACTTTTGTTTGAATTACTTTGTGTACTTTTGTTTACATTATTTGTATACTTTTGTTTGGATTACTTTGTATACTTTTGTTTGAAATAAACATTCAAAGTCAAGAGGTGTGTGGTTTGGAGTTTATAGGAGTACTGTGTGTTGATGGAGTTTCAGTAATAACATGAACGATCCTTTTGAACGTAATGCAAGACCACACACTATGGATAAATGAAGGGTAACCGGTCAGGTGGGCACAAAAACCAACTGGGCACACCGGACAACTGGGCACACAGCCGTGTGGGCACACAGGTCAACTGGGCACACAGTCAACTGGGCACACAAGACAGCTGGGCACACAGTCAACTGGGCACACTGTCAACTGGGCACACAAGACAACTGGGCACACAGTCAAGTGGGCACACAAGACAGCTGGGCACTCTGCTTTGATGTGCCCCCCCTTTCTATGAAATCCAGAGATTAGTGAACCCCTGCTGTGAATTGTCTGCTCCTGAGTTCCTGAGCAGACGCTCCTGAGTTCCCCCCCTCAGACAGCCGCATAATCACCCCCCTAGGGTTAGGATGAGAGTTAGACTATAGGCCTAGGATGTGACAGTTTCCACTGATTCAACCTAGTGGTCCCTCCCCACTGCTTACACCTAATGGCCCTCCTCCACTGAGTTCACCCGCATAATCACCCTCCACCCAGGTTAGGGTTAGGGAATGGTTAGGGTCGGACTTCAGTGCTAAGCCTTTTTAGAAAGGTCATCCTTTCAGAAAAAGGCAGAGCAAGGAATTTTTGCTCTCGCCATCTTATTTTTGAAAGAAAGTCTTTTTGGGATCCTGCTACTCTTTAATTTTAAGGTCCATATAATTTCACATTCTGTTTAATTAAGTATTCCTTTAGACTACATTCTAAATCTTTGCCCTAAGCCCTTTTTGGCTGTTACCCCTTTCCTGGAGGGAGGGGGGGAAAAACATTTTTTTCCAATTAGGGTTAACCATTTCACCTTTCTTTAAGGTTTAGGTTTTTGGGCATGTTTACAAATTATAACATGAAATAGAAATGCCAGTGAACTTTGTGAGAAATGTTCACTGGGGACTGTGCATGGCAGGTAAGTCCAGTCATCCTGAGTCCCACCTGGACCGCATACCAAAAAATCATCCATAATGTCATTATAAGAATGGTACAGGATTAGGACTCAATAAAAGATTTAAGAGAACAAATGCAGTTATGGACCATGACGGAGGCGCGCCGGCTCAGCAGACCTTGAGGCCGAGGAGTTGCGCCCGAGCGCCTCCAGGCGCGAGTGCCCGCAACGACCGGCCGAAGGGCTGCTAGTCGACTCAGCGCCGTCCGAGTTATGTACCGATAGGGACAGAATCGTAAATGATGTTTGTGGGGACTGTGTGTACCCCAACTAACCTTCCCTGTGACTACTGGTCAATAGTGTGTCTTTGTTGGGACTGATATAATTCTCCATTTCTGCTACAGGGGTTGGGGTTAGAGTAATGAGGGCCTTAACCCCTTTTAATTTTAAGGTCCTTATTATTTCACATTTGTTCATCTAAGTCTTCCTCGGTCCATTGTTTGATTGTGTGTGTCTTGGCCCACTTAGTCCTTTTGAAGGCTTGAGTGGGCATTTGGGTTGATCACCCTCACACCTATTTGGGTCTTTAAGCTATGGGTCAGGGAGAAGCCCCTTGCCTTCCCCTAGGGTCGTTGACGTGTCTGTGATTGTCCTTAATGGTCGGGTGTTATTCCTCCTTTCTCTGGTGGGTCTTTGTATACCCACACTATCTCAGTAACAGACATTACACAATGTCTCCCACCGTCTCTCTCTCACAGTGTGGGGGCGGGGGGTACTTAAATATCAAAGGAACACAAAAATCCTTGGTAGTCATACGGTGTGCCCAGATGTCCATGTGCCCAGTCATCTCGTGTGCCCAGATGTCCGTGTGCCCAGTCATCTCGTGTGCCCATATGTCCATGTGCCCATTCATCTCGTGTGCCCAGATGTCCGTATGCCCACTTATCCGGTGTGCCCAGTTGTCTAGAAACTCGTGTGCCCAGATGTCCAGTGTGCCCACCTGACCGGTATTCAAATGAAGATGCTGTGATGTACATTTTCAACACTGTATCAGCAGTTGTTTCTTCGCCATGTCTGGTTCTATCTGGGTCTATTGTTCTGAAGGAATGTGCAGCAATCATTGGCAGATTAGGATTCTATACAGACTTGATTGGCCCATCAATGACTCAATGACTTTGCTCGAAAAAACAAGCAGAATGTAGTCTACATTATACATATAAAAGCTGAATGTAATTTGCATTATACTTTAAAAGCCACATGTAGTTTAACTATGTATGTGCAGTGTCTTTGGTAACTTCAATCAGCATATTACATTCTCAAGTAGCCCCCCACCACCAGGGTTTAGAAGCAGCCTAAAATGTCATGCACACTCTCATGTCAATGAAATATGTAACATGATAATCTATTGTTGTCCTTTTAAGGGGCAATATTGATTCCCTTTGTCCTGTAAATGATCAATTACCTGTATTTAGAAAATGACCCAAATTGGTGTGTTAAGGCCTTCCAGGATTATTCATGTTATTGCTGAAATGACCACACAATGCCATATCACCACAAAGTACTCTTATATACTCTTATAAATCAACTTTGAATGTTTATTAGAAAAAAAGAGCATTACACTGTATGTCAAAAGTAAGTACAACAATAAAGTCTTGACAAGTGTCTTGATAAGTGTGACATTGTAAACACAGTTACAATAACTAAAATGATGTGAAGCATTGCACAGTCTATCGGTTTATGAATGGCTATAGATGTGTCAAGATTGAATACATGCATAGACTATCAACAATGAATACAGTCTATCAACTGTGTTGACATTTTAGGGAAGTGTTTTACAAACTGATCACATCCATAGGGTTTCTCTCCGATGTGAATTATCTGCTGTATTTGGACATATATGAAGCATATATCACAATCCTACTTCATGTAAAAAGTCAATACAATTCTTAATAGGCTGACATTATAAACAGGCCACTACTTTTTTTTTCTCTAAAATGTTATCCCATGATTTTTGTAACCCATTTTTTCACCCAGTGACAATTATTAATGGATTAAGTAATCCTGGTCGCTACACTCCCTCTGCCAACCTAGTGAGAGCTTAGAGCTTTACCCAACATATGTTTTCAAATTGAGTTTACTCAGCAAATCACGACCCAATATGGACACCGGAAGGTTGGATTGCACAGCAAATGCATGGTAATATGTCATTCCATTTAAATCAATTGTCATTTCAGCAGATGTTGCCGTTTCGCCACCATAACATGTTAAATCTTGCTGTCTTAAAAAAGAAACAGTTGTTCCTGTGTCTATCAAAAATGTAACCATTTTTGCTGACACATATAAACTCACTAGAGGAGTTTGTGGGGTACCTTTATCAATAGCATCATCTCCCTGGTGTTTTTCGTTTGATTTTATCCTACAGTTATTGCCACACTGGTCTCGGTTGCAGGTTGTTCTCCATTATACATTCTCTGATGTCTAGTAAGTCTCGACATGTTAGGGAATTGTTTTCCACATTGGCCACAGAGGTATGGTCTTTCTTCAATGTGACTTCTCTGGTGTCTTTTAAGTCTGTACATTTTAGAGAAGTGTTGTCCACACTGGTCACAGCAATGGTGTTTTGGCTTAGTCAAGCTTCTTTGTTCATCTTCTGCTGGTAGCATATAGGGAAGCCAGACTGATGATTCAAACCTGGAATATAATTGAGATGTAGAAAGACACTAGACGTTTAAAATTGCATTATGCATCCTTAGTATGCAACTAATGAGCATAACAAAATAATCATTGACAATAAATATAAAAATATATCAATGATATAATACAAATGAGTTAAATGTGAATTGATTAATACCAATATCAATTGGATTCTAAATGTAGCACTGGCCCTTTAAGGAAAGTGCATAAAGAGGGGTGGCCAGGTTTGTGGCCTCCTGTCTAGCCAGAAGCTTGGTTTGAGTGTTTGTGAGAGAGACCTGGAGGCATGAGGGGTACAGACCATAGACTGTATAAATGAGATGGACAAACCCCCTCCGCTGCTTTCTACAGACCGAAAATGAAGCATTTGCTGCAAGACTGTAGGTCCGCCATCTTTCAATACGCGTCAGAATGAGTTCAGACCATTATTGGCTGGGTAACTTGTCAATCAAGAGCGGGGGGCGGAGAATGAATGCTATTGGTTGTGTAGCGTGTCAATCAAATCATCCCGCCCCTCCTAGAGAATAGCCTACTTTATCGTCAATTTTATAATAAATAGAACCATAATTTAGCAAAACGCATATCCTGATGATTGAAAGGAGACTTTAAACTAGCGACTGGAAGCATATAGAATTTATTAAATTTTTCAATTTTTATTACAGTAAGAAAATCTAGTCTAAAGTTTGTCAAAAAACCCATTCACTTGCGCTAAAATAAATTCTTTCTGAACTCACAGGTCGGCGCAGGGTAAAACAGCGCCACTCTGGCCATTTTGTCGGCCTCATCGTAAATATCTCAGCCTTGCCCCTTGGTACAGACTAATTCTCGGTAAGACAATCTGAAACAAATGACAAGGTTTTTATAACTCATCGTAACAATAGTATATGTATAAGAGTTTAGATAGGCTGACAATATTAGGCCTGTTGTTAATTATACTAAATATATATCTGTACTTCCAGAAGCCTCCAGGTCCTTTGAGTAGCAGTACTCTGTGGCTGTGCAGGCCTTTATCAATTGGAGCCATGAGCATACATTGACTATTTGGGTATGTTTGTTATTTTTCTGTATTTTGTCATCTTGCTATAGGAGCCTAATGACGTGATGAATTGTTGGAGGGTTGGTCTAAGGTTTTATTATTTGATTTTTGTAGGAGCTGAACTGTAAATCACTGTTTTTCCCACCGTGCCATATATATACATAAATACTATTTAGACTGAGTGCAATAGGGTTGACTGAGGACAGAGCTATACTGGGCCATTAGCTAGCATTGCATGACTTTGGTTTTGCTTATTTGTAGTTTATTTTGATTTGCTTATTTGCTTTTGGTTACTTATTTACTTTATTTTCTTTTGGTTTTGCATTATTTGGATTTGATTTGTTTAATTTCTGTATATTTACTGTAGAGGCCCCTTACCCTTACCCTTATTGCCCCCTTTGCCTCTTGAGTTCAGTCCCTTTTTGCAGAACTCTAACAATAACCGCTTTCTTCCGTTCTGTATTTTAACCTGACTATTTTTATAACAACTGTTGAATAAACTTGACACATTTGACACATTTGATACATTTGATCAGCCTCTGGTTCTGTTAATTCTGAACCCGTACCTTCCTGGGGAACCTTACCTTGTTCAGTCCTATATATCTATATATATATATACAGTATATGGTAAATGTGTTTAAAGGATCCCTCACTCCTATATGTGTGGGTGGCGTAGTCATTGCTTTTCCTAGCCCTGCTACATAAAGTTAAACAAAGCATGATCAATTTTGTAAACACTACAGGAGACAACGTAAATCTAAAAGCTCAAATTAAAATCAAACTGAACGTGTAAGACTGAGAAAAGAAGGAATATTGAACCTTGCTTATTTTCACAAACTATGGCCTTAAAACATGAGGGAATTTGGTGGGGGGAAAAAAGAGAAAGGAGGGAGATAAAGTAACTTACTGGGATCCTTGTGTTCAGCAGAATTGTCCCTGGTGGGGTTGAGAGAGTTCATCTTCACCTGAAGTCTGGAGTCCACAGTCAGATCTGATCAGAAATGATTGATATCCTGAAGGAGTTCTGGCGAACTGGCAACTACAAACTCTTCTTATACCAGAGAGCCTGAGGTGGAACCATTAACTGCTTTGAATGATTGGCCAAAGAGAAGAACAATAGTACCATCTCACAACCTTCTACGTGTCCCTATATGTGCTCTACCCCTCCCTTCTCCCCCCAGATGTGTTATTGTCAATCAAATACATACACAAGCATGCTTTTTTCATAGCATTTTGTGTCCCATAATGCTGTAACCAATTTACTCTCAATTGGCGGAAATAACAAGTTGAAGATATTAAACAAGAAATATATAAATGTATACCAACAACAAACATTAAGTCAATTCACATTGGAGAGAAAACTAAATCAGTGTGGATGATACTTAACTTGCACGGCCAGTCTTAAAACACAATTGATAGTCTTTATGTATTCATTAATATATCATTGTTGATAGTCTGGCTCCAGTGTTAAACAGGAGCCAGCTAGCAGGCGTAGAACGTTCACGTCTTTTCATTGGCTTACGCGATATTGAGAGGCGGGTCCTACATGGGCAGGTTTATGCAGACGGCAGACAGGAGAGTTGGGAAAACAAGGAAACTGAATACAATTTGAATTTGAAAAACAAGCTAATTCGCGTACTTCTAAGCTTTTTTTTCTTCAAACCACAATGGCGGAAGGAGGAGAAGATATCGATTTGGTCGCAGATATAATTACAACGCCGTTCTCAAGACGAACCTTTCAAGAAAAGTTAGACATTGTAAGGAGAGGTCGCTCGACCCCGACGATAGCAAGCCTGTCACAGCCGGGAAAGGGGTTTGTCCGCCACTTCCAAATCGCAAACTACGAGCGGTACCAATGGCTCACAGGCTCCGAGAGGCACTGTAAACTGTACTGCTGGGAATGCCTATTATTTGCAAGTGATCGATTTGGTGTTTGGAGCCACACTGGCTTTGCAAACTTGAGTTGTCTAACCAAGGCAGCAACGAGACACCAAAGCACGGCTGGGCACTTACAAGCAATGGTGCTTTTGAAAACTTTTGGGGACACCCGAGTGGATCTACAGCTCAACGAACAAGCGCGCAGGGCAACGCAGCTGCACAATGAAAAGGTGAAGAAAAATAGAGAAATATTAAAAAGCCTGATTGGCACTGTCATGTTTTTGGGTAAACAGGAGCTTTCATTTAGGGGACACGATGAAAGTGCTGAGTCCACAAACAAAGGAAACTACGTGGAGCTTCTTTCTTCTCTTTCTGAAAGAGACATATATTTGCAATATCACCTGTCCACTAACAAAGTGTTCACTGGGACGTCAGGCAAAATACAAAACGACCTGATTTATGCTATTGCTGAAGTGATGGGAGAAGAGATCAAAATGGAGATTAAAAAAGCACCCTTTGTTGCTGTTATGGTGGACGAGACAACAGACGTGGGAAATGCAGCACAGCTCTCACTCGTCCTGCGTTATGTGACGGACACAGGTGTCAAGGAGTGATTTCTCCGATTTGAAGACATGACAAGCGGCAAGCGAGCTGGTGACATAGCTGCTCTTATTTTCCGTTTCTTGGAGGAGAATGAATGTAGTCTGGATAAAGTTGTGGCACAGTGTTATGATGGTGCAGCGGTCATGGCATCTGGACTAAATGGGGTGCAGGCTAAAGTTAAGGAGAGGGCACCTATGGCCTTATTCATTCACTGCTATGCACATCGACTAAATTTAGTACTGACTCAAGGAGCCTCAAAGCTTAGAGAATGCAAGGTGTTCTTTGCCAACCTCAATGGCCTTGCAGCATTTTTCTCAAGATCCCCTAAGCGCACGCAACTGCTGGATGACATCTGCAAGCGCCGTCTTCCTAATGTTGCACCAACAAGGTGGCAATATACATCGAGATTGGTAAATGCAGTCTATGAGAAGAGAGATGCCCTAAAGGAGCTGTTTAACCACATACTGGAAGATCATGAAGAATATGATGGGGATACTGTGATTAAGGCTGAAGGATTTAATGCACGTTTGGATAATTTTGAGTTTTGTTTTTTGCTTGAAACATTTAATGGGATTTTTAATTATTCGGATGTGCTTTTTGGAATTCTACAGAAACAAACATTGGATGTACAATTCTGCCTCAAAAGGGTGAACGAGTTTTGTGACACAATTGAGCGAGAGAGGGGCCGGTTCAGTCAAATCTACAATGACACAGAGCGCATCTCAAGTTCACCACGCAGAGCACAAGGAGACCCTCGCACACACTACCAACAACTCCACAGCAATATTCTGGACAGCCTTCTTTGCCAGATACGAAACAGGTTTAAAGACCACGAAAAACTAATGTTTCTCTCCCTCCTGGACGCCCAGCACTTTCAGACCTACCGGAAAAAAATCCCGCAAACAGCCTTCTCCAGCTTAACAGAGAGTCACAGAACACTTTTCGATTTATCCAAGCTAAAAACAGAACTGACTGTAATGTATGCTATGACTGATTTTGAAGGTAAAAGTCCCACTGATCTCCTTGATTTCCTAAAGCAGAAAAATCTGAATGAGGACATGGGGCAACTTTACAAATTGGCATGTGTGGCAGTGACTATCCCTGTGTCCACGGCTTCTGTCGAGCGGTCATTCTCGGCCTTGAAGCGAATCAAAACGTATTCCAGAAATGCTACTGGACGGACTCGGCTTTCAGCATTAGCCTCCATCTCAATAGAAAAGGACTTATTGGTGGAACTGAGTCATTGAAGTCTTCTTGAGGAAAGAAAGGAGGATGGATTTTGTGTTCAAATAATCAGTCTTTGGTGAGTAGGCATACAGTGCATTCTATTTTTTATTAAATGTGTATGAATATTTCGCATTTTATTTCGTTAATATTAAATAGCCTGTGTATTAACAAAAAAAAAGGCAAATAGCCTATGTTGCAAATTATTTGTTTTCTTTATTTTATTTTCAGTGAATAGTTATGTGTCTTTATCATCACGTTTGACGTTTCTTGAATGAAACTGTTTTGGGTGCGACATGCGCTTTTAGTGAAAAAACTTGTTAAAGCTCACATACTTTGTTTTGGTGGACGTATGTCTTGTCTCATTATGATTGTCAGTAATGTTGCTATTGATGAAGAATGTTTTTGTGCTGTGGTGCGATGCGTATTGTATGTTTTTTTCTCATTATGTTTTCATGATGCTGAAAGTAGCCTACATATTTTGTATGTTTGTCTTATAAAGTAAATAAAGTACCAATCATAAAAAAAGCCTTTTGACAGTATCCAATCCAAGTGATTTTAAAGCTGGTATACAGTAGTTTAACACTCTTAATAATGCGATTATTTATTTTAAATGCTTTGAGGCCCTGGCTGTGCGCTGAGCTGTGTGTGTGTGCGCGCAGTGTGTGTGTGGTCCACTCCCAGCAGCTTGTCTGGGGGATATGTGACAAAGCCTGTTGAATCCTGTAATATATAATGTCATTTCTGAAAAACCTCTGACATCTACACTTAATGGAGTAAAATGTTTTGTACCGAATTAACCGAATTCAACTATCAAAAAATAGTAACACACCCGCGAAAGACTCGAAACGCACGGACGAGACATGCACGCGCCCTGCGCGCGCGTGCATGTCTCGTCTATTGAAGGCCTGGGTATAAAAAGCACCGCCCGCCACTGATAAATTGATAGCTGTGATGTACTGTTCAGAAAAAGGTGAAATTATGTATATTTTACTTTTCAAATCAGAGATAAGTTGAGGTGAACTATTTATGTAATGTGTTTATGGTAACTTAAATCATCACAATACATTCACAAAGCAGCCCATCACAACCACCAAGGTTTAGAACATAGAAACAACTTAAATACACTTTTATTGATTGATTGATTGATTGATTGATTGATTGATTGATTGATTGATTGATTGATTGATTGATTGATTGATTGATGTACTTTATTTAGTAAGACATGAGAACAACAGTACATGGAAGTACACATTCACAATACAAAGTTTACTAAACTGGAAGACTCATTAAGCACTGAGCTTGTTTAAGATGAGATCCCCATGCACACAAATCATGATGACATGTAAGAGACAGACAGATATACACACTACTATACAGTACGTCATACAATCAGCTTACAGGTTACTGGTATGAGGAGTGAAAAATATGTACAAGAGAAGATTGCTTTAATGAAAACAACTTCACACAAATGTGAACCTTGACAATTACTTAACACATCTTATCTGCACCTTATCTGTTGCACCTTGACCTTGTATCTTCACCTTGACACAAGGGTTAATAAGCAGAACATCCCATCTTAAGAACTGACTCGGATGAAAGACTTATTTCATATTCACTTGTTTTCATTAATGAGTGAATACAACATTGTTGAAGTCTGAACATACTAATTGTCTGTTTACTGTACATGCATTCATTAATCTGTCCAATTTTATGCTGTATTTTACACAATAAAAACAAAAACAAAACAAAACAGAGACACCTTTCCATTATGATTGGGACTGTTACCACCTGTCTATGGGCTGATGTTTGAGATACAAGATGCAATGCTCTGATCAAGTAAATTAATCATTAAAGTTCCAAACTAATGAATCTGTCCACTCTCATGCTATATTTTACACAATAAAAACAAAACAGAGATATGAAATTCCATTATGATTGGAACTGTTGCCAACAGCACAACCTAGCGGATATGTTCAACCCGTAGAGGGCAGTGCATGACACATTTGTTGCACTTTGTAAACTGGAGAATTAGTACCAGATTAGTGTTTAGAAGGAGAGGACTTCATATACAGATTGAAATGATAAGTGTCTCATTGTTTAACCAACACTCCTAGTCAATCAAATAGCCATTGTCGGCGCCCGATGTGGGGCTCGAACCCACGACCCTGAGATTAAGAGTCTCATGCTCTACTGCTGGGATTTGAACCCAGGATCTCCTGTTTACGAAACAGGCGCTTTCACCAGCTAAGCCACAGTACCTGTCTAAAGCGTCGATGTTTGACATACAAGATGCAATGCTCTGATCAAAGTAAATTCATCATCAAAGTTCCAAACTAATGAATCTGTCCACTTTCATGCTATATTTTACAAAATAAAAACAAAACAGAGACATGAAATTCCATTATGATTGGAACTGTTGCCAACAGCACAACCTAGCGGACATGTTCAACCCGTAGAGGGCAGTGCATGACACATTGTCTGCACTTTTCTAAACTTGAGAATTAGTACCACATTTTTGTGTAGAGGGAGATGACAGTGGCCCTCATTTATCAACGCGGTGCAGCCCGAATAATGAGCGTACGGCGAGATCACCGCACCTTTCGGCATTTATCAATATATCCTGACGTGGGCTTCATCCTACCGTAGGCTGAGATCTCACGTCTGGTCTAGACCAGTTGTTGACGTTGGCTGCGCCCGTTTATTCCATTCTAGACCTGCGGAGCACCATTGTCTGACAAGCATCTGGACACATAATCCACTCCTAAATGTGTATATCTACACTAATAAATAATCGCTGTGAAAATATATCATTTTATAAAGTAATTTATACAAACTGCTTTAACAGTCATTCAGATAAGATTGTAGATCTGTCTGTATTGAAAATAGCAGATCTACAAGCTCACAAGCCAGCATTGCATCGCAACGCGTTGTGAGCTTGTAGATCTGCTATTTTCAAAAATATACGAGCGCTTTTGCGCCGGGACTCCCGGCCACCTTTTCATGGACAGTGAGGTCTACAAACTTACAGTAGCTTGTCCTATGTTATGGAGTTATGTCATATAGAGAGTTATGTAGGCTACACAACCTGGCTGGGTTAAGGATATAAACCCGACGCTCCAATATTAACGTGGCGGCACGGAATCACTGCATTCCGCCCCGGTCTCATGTACCGCTACGCTACGGAAAGACGAAGTTGGGCGGGCGCATGTGTGTGTGTGTGTGTGAGAGAGAGCGAGAGAGAGAGCGAGGCGTGTGCGGCGAGGCTGGGTGAGCGGGGGAAACTTTTTTTATACGCTGCGTTGATAAATGAGGGACATGATGTACAGATTGAAATATCTCATTATCATTTGAACAACACTGCCAGTCCATCAAATTGCAATTGTCTGCGACCGATGTGGGGCTCGAACCCACGACCCTGAGATTAAAAGTCTCATGCCCTACCGACTGAGCTAAACAGGCCTACTTTAGCTTTTACACAGCTTCATTCTTTCACCAGAATCATTTCAAGACGTTAAACAAGGATAATGTGATTTAGTACTTGATCTTAAAGGTACTGCTCTCACGTCTGGTCGAGACCAGTTGTTGACGTTGGCTGCGCCCGTTTATTCCATTCTAGACCTGCGGAGCACCATTGTCTGACTGTCTGACAAGCATCTGGACACATAATCCACTCCTAAATGCAGTGTTGGGCAAGTTACTTTACTTTAAGTAATATATTACTATTACTTATTACCTTCCTTTTAAAGTAATACATTTCGTTACATATTACTGTCTGAGCAAAAGTAATATATTAATATTACATATTACTTTTTAGTAACTTTTTTTTTTTTTAAAGCTAAAATTGAACAATTAAATAATCTAGATTTTGTATTATTATTATTAGCCCACAAATTATTTTTGGAAATTGGGACACAGAGATGGCAGATGGGCAGGCATTTAAATGATAAGATATGATTATAAATAACATTAATGAATCAATTTACTTACTTAAATTAATCAATTCATAAATAGACATATACCTTCTATAATGTAGCCTATAATTACATGACAAGACACAAGCCTCTTTCTATACTTTTTTTTAATTAAAGTCCACAGAACAAGGACAAGGCATGAGCAGCATAGAATGCAAATGAAGTGCTGTAAACAGTTTAAAGTGCTTTCTTCAATATGCTTTGAAAAAGAGGTCAATTTCGGTCATATGCATGGAGTTCGGTCATATGGAAAGTAGAAAGACCTAGACATTTGCTATAGGACAAGCTAAATAAGTAATGAACAAACACATCGGCTAGTAAACAAACACACAAGTTTGTAGCCTATATATTAAAACAAAAAAAGCTTAGCAGCAGTTCACATAATTAAGAACAACTTGAACAAGACATTGTTTTTTCAACAATGAAAATAAAACGTTACTGGCTTAGTGGCTTTATAAGCCAACAAAATAATAGTGCATTTACACTGAAGAAAAATGCATGTAGTCTACATTTTCAACAATTAAACAAAAAGGCCATATTGGCTTAATATTAACCTAACAAAATAGGTGGTCCATTTAGGCTCAATTGCGGCTTGACACACAGCCTAATAAAATAAAAGTAATACAAAATTAAAATAACAGCCTATATCAATTATTATGGTTGCACCACTGAACGGCATGGACCCTCGCAACAATCAAAATCAAATAATAAACATGCGCTCCAATGGAGGCTTCTCTGCGGCCAGCATTGGGCCTATTTTCCAATATTTTACGAGCCATATTATCTAATACTGCCTGAAAAGATAATCATGAAACCAAACAAATGTAAACCTTTATGAATATGGCTCATTTCAGTCCCAAAAGGACACTTCAGTTGAATTCTGAGATCAGAACTTAGACATAACAATAAATAGGCATAGCCTAAAAATAAAGTAATGTACAGACAGTACAGTACACCACAAACAAAATACAATTACAAACAATTTAAGGCTCTTAAAGCCTTCTTTGACTTAAGACGACTCTGGAGCTATCTTAATCCTGAGCACTAAAGTACCTGTTGAAACGCATCAGAAGAAGCTGTTCAAAGCGCGCATCACCGAGGCGATTTCGTTTTGGTGTGAGTATTAGGCTGCCAAGACTGAACAGCCTTTCAACTGGTACACTGGATGGTGTTGGGGCGTTATAGCGGAGTGCAATTTGCTTTATTCTTGGATACAGGTGCAGGGTTTCCATCGTATTGGCGCTGCTGAGATACGCAATGACCTCGGTTTCCACAGACATAGTAGCGGTCTCGCCACCGCCACCGGGTCCTTTTTCAAAGGAAAAAAAGTCATCTTCCTCGCTAGCAGCATTATCAGCAGATTCAATGTCAGGCGTCGGGTTGGTGGCAGGCTCAAGTTTGCGACACGCTGTAGTGAGCAAGAGCTTAATGCGATCTCTTCGGTCTTCCTCTTGTACCCAGCGCAATTTGAATTTGGGCAGGGACACAGCGGCCAGCGGGTGCGTTTCTCCTTTCCGACATGTCGCCTTTCCGACGTTGACGAACCCTATACCTAACACTAACCCTAACCCTAACCGCACGCGGAAGCCACTAGTCGGAGTGGTGAGATGTCGGAATGGAGAGTGAACACCGCGGCCAGCAACGCATCCTTGGAGTCAAGAATCCCTGCAAATCGACTTAGGACTGCCCCCACAATTGCTTCAGGCAGTCCAGAGGTCATTTTCAGACCATTTTCCAATGCCAGGGTTTTGGTAATTAGGCGTTCTAGTGTTGGTTGAAGCGTTCCGTAATAGCACGTATCCTCACCCTGCAGTTTGTCAAGTGCTTGTGTGAAGGGCTTCAAAATGGAACAATATTCCGTACTGGTATTCCCTGTCTTTCATACATTTAATCTGAAACTCAGCACAGATGTTATTGATCTCAGGGAGGGTCATTGCTGTGATCTTTGAATAGGCGTCATAGAATGAATTCCACCGTACCACTGTGGGGACAAGCAGCTTTCGAGCACCAAGCTTCTCCAGGGACTCAGATGCTGCTGTGGAGCGGCTGGCCTTTGACCACACATTTGACTGTAGAGCTGCGATATACAGCCCTTGAATCTGTATTGGATGACAGCCATTTATCAACCTCATTGTTGGCAATTAAATTAAGAGTATGGGCTGCACATCTGTAGTGGGTAGGCAATGAGAATAGACCAGGTTGGGCATCGTCTTCCATGGCCACAGTGAATACACTCTGGAGGTCTGTGAAGTTCACCTCGCCCTCTTCGTTGCGCTCGTCGCTGAGGCCGAGCGCCTCCTCTTCATCAGAGTCCGACGCGGACTCTTGGTGGTCTTGCTGCTGCTGTTTATTCTCTTTGAACGCCTTCACAAAGTTACTGCCATTGTCCGTCACACATGCAGTCACCTTGGTGTGGTTCAGCCCATATTTAGAAAAAATATCCTCCAGCTCTGTGGTAATGGCATCATATGTGTGACGGCCTCTGAATCTTTTGCAAGCTATCGCCGCCTTCTCTCTCTTTAAGGTACTTGGGTTGATCCAATGTACAGTCACCCCCATGAAACTTTTATTGTTTGCGCTCCATATGTCAGCTGTCGTTGCTACATATGGCTGCGCATCCAGCTGTTTCTTCAGGTCCTTCTCCATTGAAGCATATGCCGCGTCCAGGTCTTTGACAAAGGCTTTTCGATCTGGTAGGACTGCGACATCATGCTTCTGAAAATGTATAGAATTAAAAGATATTGGACAGTATTAAAATTATAGCCTACATTTTTCAGTCATGTCATTGTTATCCAAGTCACTTGCATTTAATCAACGGTGGAAAAAGTATACTCAAATGTTTTACTTAAGTAAAAGCATCAAGCATCATTTTTTTTTTTTTGATTTTTGATTTTTATTTTCTTTGTGTAATGATATTCGAACTGTGGTGCCACTATATATGTCTATGAATTGAATACCAAGGCCCTCATTGGAAACAAGTCCACAAGGACTTTTATGAACGGACCTGTTAGACAAAGTATTTTAAATGTAAATGTGTGGTTTTACATTTTTGCCTAATAAAATATTCAATCAATATTCAATCAATCAATCAATACTGCAATTTAGAAATACTCTGTGACAAGTAAATGTCCAGAATTCAAAATGTACTTAAAGTACCAAAAGTAAAAGTACTCATTATGCAGAATGTCCCAAGTTTTCAAATGTAAACAAATATCCTTCGAAAATAGCAGATCTACAAGCTCAGAGTCATCATGAGCTTGTAGATCTGCTATTTTCAAATGGCTGAAATATATGGCTGAAGTGGTTAATGTATGTTCTGTAATAATAATCCAAATCTACAAAGTAACTTGTAACTAAAGTTTTCTAATACTTGTAGTGGAGTAAAAGTATAATATTTGCGTCTGAGATGTAGTGGAGTAGAAGTAAAAGTACTGACATTTGGAAATACTCCAATAAAGTGTTAAACATACCTAAACATTGTACTTAAGTACAGTACTTGAGTAAAAGTACTTTGTTACTTTCCAGTTTCCCCATGATCCACGTCTTGCATGCAAATGAGCCATGTGCTTCTATGAGAACGTATACACGCACCAGGTCGTCTGTTACGACCGTCATGGATGAACTTCAACCTGGTGTTTGCACTTGCTCACTTTTTGCTCGATAAATCAACATAAACGTTCAGATTTCAAATATAAAGTGCTGACCCCATGGCCACGGATGTTACAATTATGTACGAGCCCTCAAAAGTACCCGTATCTTCCGTATTGTTCAATAAAAAGCATTTTAATCAGATTGGTGGCCATTTTCTCATAGAGTTATAATGTATCAGAGTGCAATACACCTCCCAACAGATAGGGTCACAGTTGAAAGCATATGGAGAAAATACGGGGGAAATGGCCACCAATTGGATTAAAATGCTGTTTATTTAACAATTCAGAATATTCGGGTACTTCTGAGTGAACGTACTTAATTGTAACACCCGTGGCCATGAGGTCAGCACTTTATATGTGAAATATGAATGTTTATGTAGATGTACAGACAAAAAGAGAGAAGGTTTAAATACCAGGTTAAGTTCATCCATGACGGTCACGATATGACAGTCATGTTTCAGGCTATAAACTCATGCATGATCTTACCTTATCGGTTTTAACAGGGATTTTGCCGACAAGCTTTCTAAAAGCTGGCGACTCCACTGTTGACAGAGGCTTCATGTCTTCCACAATGTACTCCGCTACCAGTCTCCTCACTTCTTTGGCAGTGTTGTAGTGCTAACTTTGGAAGTGGGGGAGCGCACCTCTTTGACACATGCGCGCGCGTGCATGCGTCAACCGTGCGCGCGCGATTTTTTTCGGGTCTAGCGCGGATTGGAGGGCTTTTTTTGTTACTTTATTTCGGTTTCAGGGTTATAATAATAATAATAACATATAGTAATGACAAGGGTGCAATTATATTCAATGATATTTAATTGTTTTGTGGAAAACACATGGCTCTATACATTTAGCCAATATTCAATCATCATTAATATATAACAGACAGTGAACTGGTAAACTGGTGACAGCATGTCATGGATAGCACATAATAATAAATAATAAAAATAATTCTTAAACAAAATTGAGGAAGAAATAAGAATAGAAATAAAATAAAACAAACCAAAAAGACGCCGCTAACCGCAGATGTGACTTATAAGGGCCCAAATGTGTTCTAAGAGCAGCATTCAATCTGCCCAATGCAGAATAACCCCTGTCTTATAAAAACTGCCAAAGTGGATCTGTGTTATCTGACATGACAGGCTGCGCCACTCTGGTTTTTGTGCTTTCTGCCGCGCGATGTGCTCGCAGCCAAGTCTTGACATAAGGCTCTGGATTCCAGGACCTGAGTGGAGGTCCATGCTGTCTAATAAACATCAGAGCCGACACACGTTCTGTATGCAGTCGCGAACGGAGTGAAGTTATTATGAGGTTCATCAGACTAAAGCCGCGCTCGCATTCTGCCGAGCTGCATGGAATGAGCATATTACAGTTAACTAGAAAAAGTGCTCCTCGGAGCACAAGTCTCCGCCAGGTCAGTGTGTGTGTGTGTGTGTGTGTGTGTGTGTGTGTGTGTGTGTGTGTGTGTGTGTGTGTGTGTGTGTGTGTGTGTGTGTGTGTGTGTTTGTGTGTTTGTGTGTGTTAAGGTTGCATATGTTTCTATAGCATGCAGTAGCAGTTAATAGTAATTGATAATGACTTACAGTAGATAGTACAGTGTGTTGTAGGTAGAGGATTTATTATGACAGGATCACAAAGAAAAACAGTACATGGTTGATGCATTGTGTGCTTGTAAATCAAGTATATGATATGTTTTTCAAAACATTGTAAAGCATGCGTAACAAGATTAGGCATAAAGGATAAGGTTTCAAGAATTCATATTCAAGAAAATTGCAGTGTGCATTGTTAAGATGGGTATGTTGTTACATTTTGTATGACATATGTGTTGGAGTGTAGAAATGAATCTTAATGGACTTGTAAGGGTTTATGTAATGTAAAGAGTACATTCTGTGGATTGGTGCAATGTGGAATCCTGTTTGAAAGTGTGAGTGTTCTTCGAATGTCAGTAATGATACCATAGCATGTTAGTTACAGTAGAGACATAATAGTGATGTATTTGAGGTAGAGAAAGGGTGTTGTGTCTTGTATGTATATGTGGGTTTTGTTTTATGTGAACTTCTTGACAGGAGGGTGATGTTCTTGATTCGAAGCATAATGTGAACGTCCATAGTCCACTGCAGTGTATCATTTGTTGTAGGTACTTCAGTGAATGCATCTTCTGAGATACTGTGAGTATAAAGGAATAGATGTTAGCATTCTGATGGATTGGATGCAACATGCAAGTGTAACATGGCATGGTAAGGAATGCACTAAGAATGACTAAATTATGCGTGACAATGATACTGTGTAGATGATATATGTAAAGGAAAATAGATGTTTTTAGAATGTTTTTATAAATTGGATTCTTCAGAAGCACTAATAATGTCCACGAGACTGAGCTGTGAGTTACCCTTCAATGCATGAGCTTTATTAATAATAATGGTCGCTGAAAAAGGGTTAAGAGTATTGTAGAAGGAGGAAATTATTTATTTAATACCTACTTAAAAATCACAAACCTTCCTAAAATGTCTGCAGTGCAAGATAAGCATAGTTCTTTATAAATCCCGAAGTAGTGTTACCAGGGACGTGCTGGCCACTGGGAAATTCGGGAAAATTCCAGAACGGCCGCGCCATTTACGGGCCGCCAAACGGCCGGTGGGCCACCCAAGACAACTGCAACATGTTTTGTTTTTTTTAATTGAAAAATTTCGGAAAATCCCAGAGCTGAATTTTGGTCCCAGCACGCCCCTGAGTGTTACACATACCATCACATAGTAATGTGAAACCACAATAAACATGTTACAGGTATAAGCAGAGTGTTCTGTCCAGTGGTCGACGAGCATTAACAGGGTGTACTCAATTCTATGCACAGTCTAATAGCACACAGCAAGAGCGCACAGTGCATGCATACAAGTATCAAATGTGCCATTGGGAAAAAGGTTCCATGCGATTATGCCAAACACACCTTTTAGGGCTGTGGACTACAGAACGTGAGACGTAGTGAAACCTCTTGTTGTTGGTAGGCTGCACCACTCGGTTACTTCAGACTTTGGGTGAACTGTGTACACACAGGACTTGGTACTGTATATGTGGGGGAAGAAAACAAAATATTGTTTAATACTCAATAAGAAATTGCTGGAATATAATACTTATCGAACAGTACATTTTTCTTGCCACATCAGTTCAGCACAAGAATCAACCCCAGGCACCAGAATGAAAACAACTTAAGCATGACGTGTAGGTTGCGAGACCCATGGCCAGCAATTAACCAAGCAGCTTATAGCTTGGTAGATGGCAGGGCATTTAAATAATCAACAGTGATTGATAACTAGGAAGTGGACAGTGTAGCCATTCCTATGGTGTCTCGTAAGGCTATACTTTGACTGGCTACACATGTGTTGATTTGATATAGAGAATATTGATCTTACTGTAGTATTTGACAGGTTGTTGTTTGGTTTTAATAATGTGACATCTGTGACGTGTTGTACTTTATAATGGTATCACAGGATTTCTGTTTTGCTATAGAAGGGAGATAAATGTGCAATACAGTTTTGTTATTACATATGTGTGAAGGAGTATTAAGTGCTCATGTTGAAAAAGGATTGTATTTAGTGTGTTTGTTGATTGTGTAGTTTGAGTTTTGTGCTTACTGTGTTCTTTGTAGTTTTTCTTTCTTGTGTTTTCTTGCATTGTCTTCTCTGTTTTGTGTGTCTTTATTGGCAAAATGTTGTCCATTTTCTCCTCTTTTCTCCTTCTCGTCCCCTTATTGTGTGTTGTCTTTGTTTCCGTTTTATGTTGTCTTCTTTTGTTCTTTTCTGTTGTTCTTGCCTCGTCTTGTCTTGTCTTGTCTTGTCTTGTCTAGTCCTGTCCTGTGTTCTTGTGTTCTATGTCCCGTTGTGTCATCTTTTTTCCTCTATTCCTGTTTTTATTCAGTTTTTCTTTCAGTTTCTTCTGTGTGGTCATCATCAGTATTTAAGGTAAATCCAATGTTATGAAGACGAGGTCATGGTCTGAGTAGTAGGTGTCTACAACATGGGTGGAGACTTTGTCGGGTCTGTTGACATACACATGGTCTAGGAGTGAGCCGTCATCTGTGGTTGGTGTTGTAACAAATTGATGGAAGCCATACTGTAGCATGATATCTAGAATTGTGTGTTTTGGGTCAGTGCTGAGGTTGAAGTTGAAGTCACCTAAAATGACTGTCAAGGTGTTGTTTTCGAGTGATTGTAGGAATGCATGAAGGTTGTCAGTGAATTTTGAGGGGTTAATTTTTGGCGGTTTATACAGTGTGATCAGGTTGATTGTAGTTGCACATTTGGATAGTGTCAGTGCTGTGTGCTCCACGTTGTTAAGTGACTTGTTGAGTTCTGATGGAGAAAGGTTATTTGATGCTATTGTCATGATGCTGCCACCTTTTTGTGCTTGTCTGTCAGTTCGGAAGCAGGTTGAGTTTTGTAGGATGAGGGCATCTTGATCAAGGTTTTGGTGTGGTTTCAGAAATGTTTCCATAAAACATAGCACGTCAACTTCTGTCAGTGTTGCATCTTTTTTGAGGTCAGGTATGACTACAGGAATAATGCATACGAGAATGTGTAAATAACAAAACGTGTGTTTTGGGCAAAAACACAACATAGCAAAAACAAATGTCAGATTGGAATGGTTGTGATGTTTTGGGGCATTTGCCTCATGATCCACGGAATCGAAGGGTCAATGTGAATTAACGTGTCAAGGATGGTTTAGCAGGCAAGATCAGGATTTGAGGCATTGTGTTCAAAACGGACCAATCCTGCAAACTTTAGATGTCAATCTTAGCCAATCAGGATGGAATATTAATAATCAAACACATCCGTCTTGATCACATGACTATAGAGATCATGTGTAACGATTTGCGTGAAATTTGGATAAAATTGTAAGGAGTATTATTAAAAAAATGTGTTTTACATAAGTCGGCCTCCTGGTGGCGCTATAAAAGGCAGATGTGAAAAATGCAGGGCAAGGGTTTTTCCTTGACCTCTAGGGAGTGTGCTTACAAAGTTTTACACAGATCGGTGCAGTTATAGGTAAAAACACGAATCGGCCTTTTATAGCGCCACCTATTGATTTGAAAATTTTCAAGTGGCACTTCTTCCTCGACATAGTGGAAATATGCGTGCAAAATTTCAAGGAAATTGCATGCTTTGTTCATGATTTGAGGCATTTTGTTCAAAACGGAGCACTCCTGCAAACTTTGGAAGCCATTTTTAGCCAATCAGGATGGAATATGAATAATCAAACACATCCGTCTTGATCACATGACTATAGAGATCATGTGTAACGATTTGCGTGAAATTTGGATAAAATCGGACGGAGTAATATAAAAAAATGTGTTTTACATAAGTCGGCCTCCTGGTGGCGCTATAAAAGGCAGATGTGAAAAATGCAGGGCAAGGGTTTTTCCTTGACCTTTAATGAGTGTGCTTACAAAGTTTTACACAGATCGGTGCAGTTATAGGTAAAAACACGAATCGGCCTGTTATAGCGCCACCATGAGGCTGATTTGAAAATGTTCAAGTGGCATTTCTTCCTCAACATAGTGGAAATATGTGTGCAAAATTTCAAGGAAATTGCATGCTGTGTTCATGATTTGAGGCATTTTGTTCAAAACGGAGCACTCCTGCAAACTTTGGAAGCCATTTTTAGCCAATCAGGATGGAATGTGGAAAATGGGACAGATCCGTGTTCATTACATGACTATAGAGATACTGTGTACCGATTAGCGTGAGGTTTCGACAACATCTGTAGGAGTGATATCAAAAAATGTGTTTTGCCAAAATGGGCCTCCAGGTGGCGCTATAACAGGCCAATCAGAAAAAATCCGGGCAGAGGTTCGACTTTGGTATCCAGGGAGTGTGTGTGCTCAGTTTTGCAGCAGCTGGGCCAACGGTGCCAGAGATTAGCTGTTCACAGACACACGGACACACGGACGGACGGACAGGGTGCCAAACATACTCTCTCGCCATGCCTTTCGGCCTGGCGGAGACAATAAGGGGAACAAGTGCGACTGGAACCTTTCTCCCTCCACATTCTATGTAGTCCCTAAAAGCATTCACTGAAGATGCGCATTCAAGGCTGAACTTCTCACACAGAAATCTTATACTACTTTCCCCATATGCAGGTGGTATTGGCTCTGGCCAATTGTCTGACTCCATAACTCTTAGATGTTTTAATAAATCATTGTCAGACTGACATTGAGTGTTTTGAACTGACCCGGCGCCTCTGAGTGAAGCTGTGGCAAACATACGATTTGACATATTATCAATTAGGCTAGTTAAAAACTGCTGTCTTTTAATAGCAACAATTTTACAATTGTCTAGCAGAGAAACGGACCCAAGTTTGCCCTCTCTTGCAGCTATTTCAGCCTCAAGCGTTTTTGTGCCAGGTTTCTCTTTCAGTGCTCTAATAAAGGAATTGCTGCGTTTAATTAGTTTATCTGCATAAACTATAGATGCTGTGCGTCTCTGTAGGCACTCTGAAAGAAGGGCTAGTTCATTAAGCACATCATACATGAGTCCCAAGTCAAGCATGAACTGTTTTAAGGACAATCTTTTGAGCATGCCCTCATACTGTTTTCTATCTGTTGCCGTGCGCGCGTCATCTTTCATGGCCTTTGAAAAATGTGAACAGAGTGCTTCAAAATTATGCCACACTGCAGCGACTGTGCGGAATGAGCTTGCCACACAGCTTACATCAAGTACTCGCCCTATTTTGGATACCTCCTGGTGCAGCTTTTGTGTGCACTCCGCCAGCTCTCTTTGATTCTGTGGGGACCGGCTGTATAGGCTGTATAGTTTATCCATAAAGGACTGGAAGTGATTAACCCCACCAACATCTTTCACTGCATCAGATACAGCTAATTCCAGCCTATGGTTAAGACAGTGCCAAATAATAATATTGGGGTAGCGTTCTGATAATCTCTTGGCAACACCTGATTTTCTACCCAACATCACACTGGCGCCGTCACTTGTGAATGCAATCAAATGTTTTTTTAAGGTAGTGATCATCAAAACCATGCCTATTCAAACAGGCTAACAGACTGTGTTCTATTGTCTCTGCTTTTTGGTCTGAGAGCTCGATCAGGTCTAAAAAGACCTAATGTGGGTCACTGTTCTTGTCAGTCTCACATTTTAAATGAATTATCAATGTCGTTTTCGCACTCAGAGTTGTGGACTCATCTATAATTATAGATATATATTCCCCCTTATCTCTTTGATGATTCTGCATATCTTTTTGCGCATTTCTCCAGCAACATGGTCAATAATTTGAGCAGCAATGTATCTAGAATGAAGACCATGTCCAATGTCCACACCATTTAGCTGTTGCAGTTCAAGAATATCAAAATGGTCAGAGTATGGTCTGTCTTTCTTGGCAAGAAGGTAGGCTGACCTGAAAATAGCTGTAGCCTGTAGACTGGACTCGTTCATTTTGTCGCATATCTTCTCAAGAGTCCCTTTCTTTGATATGTCCACAATCTCTTGTGCACGTTTGTGCGCTTTGGATTTTATGTGTTGATTAATTTTTTTCCTTAGTGAGCGCAGTTTAGAAAGGCGGTTTGACCCAGTCTGGTTTACATTATGGCGTCGCCATTCTTCTGACAGCCGTTCTCCTTGCATTTTCTTAAAATGTAGTTTACCTACTTCAGCGCAAATTTTACAGCCAATTTAGCCATTTCTTGACTCTATCCAGGGATATATTTTTTGTTTCTCGCTCCACATTTCTTTGCTCCACACATCGGGGTGATGGCTAGATGAAGATGACGAGGCAGGTGGTGGCTGTGAAACGGGCGTTGGCTCAGGCTGCTGTTCACCCTCTGTTGTGGTGTCACTGTCACTGGTAGAATCTGACCGGGCATGGGGGCTAGTAGTAGTTGAAGTTGCAGGTGCCGTGGACGTGGTGGCAGTGGAACCACCATCTAAGGGCATAACGCATAATAATAAAACATCTCCATTTGATTTATACCCAGGGCCATCACATACTAATAGACATAAGACACAGCCAGAGCCAGGCCCACAGCAAAATACTAAATTCACCTTTTACCCAGGGGGCAAAACCCACCTTTTTTTAGGGTGCTGCATTTGCCCTGCCATAAAAGGTTGGCCACCATAAATAATATCTATGACCCTCTAGGATCACAATCTATATGGACAACCCGGTCAATTTTTTGCTGGAAGTCCAATATGGCCGCCTCAATATTGGCCCCTATCAGAAAATAGCTTTGGCGATAACTTTTGAACCAGATGGGCTAGAAATGAAAACTTGGTGTCTATTTCATGGTTTCAGAGCATGAGAAACGCAATGGAATACTTATCTTTATGATTAGGTGTGTCTGGACCTTTACTTTGCATATTTCCAAGATGGACGCCACCCGAAATGAGTTTTACTATGACTTTTACAGTGACAGCTAACTGTTATGGCAAAAAGTCTGCTTTTTAAGCAATATGAACACATTTGGTCAGTTTGAGCTTTCATTTCTATGTTGTCAATATGGCTGCAGTCATAAATAATGTATGGTATTACATTTTTGCTCAGATTCTACCTATAGTTGTGGGGATGATTGCAGTGAAAAATCTGAGAAAAAGCCCACAGTGTATCTTATTTATCATTTTAATAAACTAACTACAATATAAACAGACACATGCACACTCCAATACTTGCCAAAAACTTCAACTTTAGGGCTATACAAATTAACATAGTGGTATGCATTCAAGTAACATAACACACTATAGACTACTTAGTGACAAACAGTAAAAGCGGATTTGAGGTTGCCTACAAAAGTTCATTTTGACCTCTATGGTGCTGTCTTGCCTGCTTCTAAAGCCAATGATACTATGGTACAATGCTATTCACTGTCACTGTTGTCACGTGTTGCACTGATCCTGCTGCATCGTGTCTCCACTCCCTGGCAACGGCATCCTAAGTAGCATGGAATTTCCTTCTTTGCACAGGAACAGTTTTTCTGGCAGGCTTTGGTACAGCTGCATGATATTGCCTTGTTCATTGACACAGGCCAGGCTGGCTCGGTAGATGCAAGGGGGACTGCATTGCTAGCACTGAGAGACCATCCATACTCTGCGAAAGAGGGAATATCCGGCATGGCGATGTGTGCACATTTATCTATTATGGTTGCTAGAGCAGCTCTTCTCAGGTGCAGGTCAAAGGCATTCTCTGTCGTGGGCAGCAGCTTTAAGAGGGTTGATCTATTATTGAGGAACTTGTACACTCTAAGCTTACTCAGGTCAAAATCCTCCGGGTGGTCCGCTTTGGATGTATATACAGCAATTGTGAGGTCTTGTGCCTGATTGATGACATCGTCTGAGAGGGAATCAGAGGAGTTTTCACTTTGCAGGGAGATCCAGACACATGCTGGCCTTGAACCATGCCTTCTTCCCAGTGAAGAAGGGATAGCTGGTGGTATCTCTGCCACTTAAACTATGGATAAAGGGCAGGGCACGACACCGTGCGAGCCCCAATGCTGATACCATTTGATGGATAGGAAGGTATGAATTTTGCTCTGCTCTCACCCACAGCTCTGGAAGGCATCTGAGATGGGTTGCTTTATAGTAAAGGTGCATGATGATGATGTCTGTGTCATTGGCATGGATGACAACTCTGTCAACTTTGTCATTCTGGACACTGTACACGGTGTGGTGTATTATTCTTGTATCAGCCTCCTGTTGTGTGGATTCTAGTGCAGGGACATCTTCAATAGACCCCTCCTTGATCACCACACTCAATGTCTCTTCTTTAAACCCCCACCCAGGTAAAGATGTGTTGGACCAAGGGCCAACTCAAGTTTCTCATTTTCACACCATTCGTCACAAAGGAAACTCAATAGGTTTGCCTTGTTAGCTGACACAGCAAAAAAACTCCCGAGGATCTGGAGCTGTGTAATGCATACTGACTTCATATTCTTTGGATGGTTTTGGTCGAGCATATCTGTGTTCTTGCTCAGCTGTCTTAAGACTAGGTCCACTGTACCGGTCACAACAGAAGTGAATGATCTCTGTGCCAGCAGGCACATCATTCAACAGCAGACGTTGGTATCGTTCAGCGATTGTTCCAAATGCTTCACCTTTCAGGAACGACCAATGGCGTATGGCATACATGGCATCAATAACTACTGCTGTTTTTCTGTCTTCTGTAGGCAGGTCAGGGATGCATGCAACTTTGGTCTCCTCTTTCAGGACCTTCACAAGGCTTGCCTTGGTACCTGTTCTCATCCTGCCATCTTCCTGGAAGAGGGAAGGGGGGGAAGTCACTGCACTCGTGGTTGCCTATAAAGTCAACAAGGTTGAGTTCTCCACCACTGGCTATGATTTGGGTCATGCGCAGGAGGGCAGTAATTTCATTGCTCTTGCCAGGTGCTCAGGTTTTCCCCTTTGATTTTTTGGATTTTGTGTTTTGAGTGTGGAAAGTGTTAAGCTTCATTATGCTTGTCTTCTTCTGATCACTGGACAGTGATTCACACAGTGCCTTCAGACCCAGTTCTTTCGCACTCATCAAGTCGTTCTTGACTGTGGAATCAGCACACTGTCCTGTAGATATGTTGATCATGGATGATGTGCTCACTGTAAATGGGTTAGTCTCCACTGCTGCCATGACCTTGACTACCATCTCTGCATCCCGGGTTACACGACTCTGACCAGACTCATGGTGTGAGTTGGAGGAGTGGAGGTGGAGCATAGACTTGAGCTCTGCAGAGACAGCTGCAGTGAGTGGTTTTGTATAGACCCATTTTGTCCGGGCAGCAAGGCTGAGTGTAATGCCATCCAGACCGCTTGCTTCTTTGGCATCAGCATTATAGGTCTGCTCCAGTAGCATGTCAAGAGCAACACTGTTGTGGCTGCCATCTGCTCGTCTGCCAACAAATACACCTGCCATCAGTTCTTCATGTACCTCTGAAGCTGTTTCTGGTAGTTTCTTCATCTCAGCCAAATACAGAGGTAAAGATTGCTGCCCGTACTTGTAGTGGCCTGCTGCAGTGAGGTAGGGTAGCATTCTTGCTGATTCACAGAGATGTCCTGTCCAGTCATCTCCAGGACGGTTGCCCAGAGGACTGCAGTTGGTTGCCCGCATTCAATGATTCCTGAAAAAGCAGCAGCTGCTCTCCTAGGACTGCCATCTCTGGACGCCTCGCCTGGATAGCAATGCAGTCCCCCTTGCATCTACCGAGCCAGCCTGGCCCGTGTCAATGAACAAGGCAATATAATGCAGCTGTATCAAAGGCTGCCAGAAAAACTGTTCCTGTGCAAAGAAGGAAATTCCATGCTACTTAGGATGCCGTTGCCAAGGACTGGAGACACGATGCAGCAGGATCAGTGCAACACGTGACAACAGTGACAGTGTACCATAGTATCATTGGCTTTAGAAGCAGGCAAGACAGCACCATAGAGGTCAAAATGAACCTTTTGTAGGCAACCTCAAATCCGCTTTTACTCTGTTTGTCACTAAGTAGTCTATAGTTTGTTATGTTACTTGAATGCATACCACTATGTTAATTTGTATAGCCCTAAAGTTGAAGTTTTTGGCAAGTCTTGGAGTGTGCATGTGTCTGTTTATATTGTAGTTAGTTTATTAAAATGATACATAAGATACATTGTGGGCTTTTTCTCAGATTTTTCACTGCAATCATCCCCACAACTATAGATAGAATCTGAGCAAAAATGTAATACCATACATTATTTATGACTGCAGCCATATTGACAACATAGAAATGAAAGCTCAAACTGACCAAATGTGTTCATATTGCTTAAAAAGCAGACTTTTTGCCATAACAGTTAGCTGTCACTGTAAAAGTCATAGTAAAACTCATTTTCGGGTGGCGTCCATCTTGGAAATATGCAAAGTAAAGGTCCAGACACACCTAATCATACAAATAAGTATTCCATTGAGTTTCTCATGCTCTGAAACCATGAAATAGACACCAAGTTTGCATTTCTAGCCCATCTGGTTCAAAGGTTATCGCCAAAGCTATTTTCTGATTGGGGCCAATATTGAGGCGGCCATATTGGATTTCCAGCAAAAAAATTGACCGGGTTGTCCATATAGGTTGTGATCCTACTGGGTCATAGATATTATTTCTGGTGGCCAACCTTTTATGGCAGGGCAAATGCAGGGGGGTACCCTTTGCCCCCTGGGTATTTGTCGGACTCGTCCTCATCAGAAAGAAGAATAAAGCTCGCTGTTGTCCTCAATCTCCTCATCGGCTGCTGCTTCAGTAACAACTGGTGTGGGCGATTGGATTCTAGAACTAGTTTTATTCATGAATTTGAAGAGTGATGATTGTTTTAAATTGGACATCTTGGTGCTGCTGGAGGTCTCGGATGGCTGTTAGCGGTAGGCTTAGCTTCCGCTTTGTCCCAAATTCAAATCACGTAACCACACCTACAGGACAAGTTGATTGACAGCTGCCTGTCAGCCAGCAGGTGTGGTTGATCTTCTTTGATTTGAATGGAGGCGCCCTCCTTCTGCCTGCCCATGCCATGGCTCTATTGGTCGGGTGTCAGTGTTGACATCACAACAATGGAGGGATAAGCTCTTGTGTCACAGTCTGACTCTTGCCAAGTCTGCTTATTTGGCCTGTGGACCACACCACAGGGTTTTCTAAATCTCACCTGCACAACCCAATATTATGCTGTTGTTACAAATGTGTTGCTTTTAAATGTGCAAATGATTTTTTTAAATTATTTAAAAAAAAAAATCTTAAAAAAAACAACAAAAAAAAACATATTTTTTATTTTTTATTTTTTTAAGCAGTTAGAGAAGTGAGGGAGCGCCGCTCCCCCGCGTCCCCCCTCCACTACAAGCCGTTCAGTACGGGCTGGTCCGGTGAAATCAAGTTTTTGTTGCTTAATATTGCTGCTCGTGCCAGCGTCATCTGCTTTTCTTTTCCAAGTTAGTTTGAGTTTGGTATTAGGGTGCACTTTTTCCAGGTGTTTTTTAAGGTTGCTAGTGCTTTTCTTTGCCGTAGAGAGCTCCCTCGTCTTCCTCCCTGGCAATGCACAGCATAGCTTACATTTGACTAAAATGTTCTTCTCGTCCTTTTCTCTTACAAATTCAAAATAGTGTGAATATATCCACGCAGAAAACGAAACGCCCGGGTCCCCAGACTCCCAAGCGGCTCATTTTCCTCAATCTCCTCCTCATTGTCCTCAACCAATATCTCATTCTCAGACTCTGCCATTCTACCTGGTGTCAATATTGCTGTTGTTTGTTGTGGTGTGCTGGACTGGTGCATCACATTCACAATCGCAAAGCGCGCCAACAGGAAATAATAATGGATTGAACGGGTCAGTGGGTTTTGTAGTTTTCCGGGAATGTATGTGAAAAAAAAAACACCTTCACTGGTGGGTAACGCACTAAGTAACGTAGTAACGTAGTGTCATCTTACTACTATATTACAGCTTCTCCTTGTAGTAATGCGTCATATTACCCGTTACCGCATTTCGGTAATATATTACGTAACGACGTTACGCTACTAACGCACGTTACCCAACACTGCCTAAATGTGTATATCTACAGTAATAAATAATCGCTGTGAAAATATATCATTTTATAAAGTAATTCCAGGAGGGGCGAGATCCAAACGTGGCGGTGGCGTGCGCCGTGGCATCGCCAGGCCTCCGCCGCGCCCGCCAGATCTTCCGCCATAACCGCTGCCTCCGCCACGTCCGGCAGATCTTCCGCCATAACCACCGCTGGCGCCGCGTCCGCCAGATCTTCCGCCATAACCGCCGCGTCCGCCAGATCTTCCGCCATAACCGCCGCCGGCGCCGCGTCCGCCAGATCTTCCGCCATAACCGCCGCCTCCGCCGCGTCCGCCAGATCTTCCGCCATAACCGCCGCCTCCGCCGCCGGCGCCGCGTCCGCCAGATCTTCCGCCATAACCGCCGCCTCCGCCGTGCCCGCCAGATCCTCCCCCGCCCTTCTGGCACGAGTGCCAAGCAAACCTCTGCCAGCCTCCGCAGCCTCTGGTCCCGACCAGACAGAGCAAGCAGTTTTTTTCCATGCGTAATTACAAACGTGTTCTGCTCTCCCCCCACCTCTACACCGATAACTCTTTGCCCAAAATATCCGATCTCCAAGCTCACACTCCGCGCATATAGTCAATAAGATGGTTATTATTATTCATATTATTATTAGAATGACAAACAGTGAATGTCTGACGGACAGAAAGCCTTCTCGAATGATGCCCCGTGAAAATAGCCGATCTCCAAGCTCACAACGCCTCACGCTGCAAGGCGGTCTGTCTGTCTGTCTGTCTGTCTGTAAGTCTATCTATCTATCTATCTATCTATCTATCTATCTATCTATCTATCTACAGTGTCGGCCCTATGGGGGGGCATTGGGGGGCAATGCCCCCCCCAGATTAGACTTTGTGCCCCCCCAGTTCAGATTGGCCAGATTTTTCAATTTTTTAAATTTCTTTTAAGCAGCGCAGCGCAGCGCAGTATAGCCTGCCTTTTTTTTCTCCCGCTGTGGAGTCTGTGCCTGTGGAGATGCAATGCCGACATTACATTAAAGACATTATAATGCTATAATTGTATTTGTTGTTGGTGCATATAGGGGCAAGGTAAATTAACTGAATTAACCGAAATAGAGTTACAAAGCACCCCAAAAATAAAATATCCATCCATGCGCGAAGCGCGCACCCGCGCTTCGCGCATGCGTGAGGGACAGACAGGTGCCCCCCCTAGAATAATTAATGCCCCCCTGCTTATTACTGTCTGCAGCCGGCACTGCCCGTGATAACTCTTTTCCCAAAATAGCCGATCTCCGAGCTCACACTCCGCGCATATAGTCAATAAGATGGTTATTATTATTCATATTATTATTAGAATGACAAACTGATGCCCCGTTGAAATTATATCAAAACGAATTCGTAGTGAGTGTGCTCCAACGGCCTGGTTCGGTCGGTCGGTCGGTCGGTCTGTCTGTCTGTCTGTCTGTCTGTCTGTCTGTCTGTCTGTCTGTCTGTCTGTCTGTCTGTCTGTCTGTCTATCAATCAATCGTCTGTCACAAGGCTTTTCAGCCCAAGGACCCCCTAGCTGCCGCTCACTCATCAGTGGGCTGATTGGCAACAGTATTAAAGCAATGCACCTCCAAACACAGTTAGCTGTCTGTCTGTCTCCACACTGGTCTATTATCAGTCCAGGCTGGCCTATTGGGCCCGCCTGTGTTCTCATCGCGCATTAGCGCAGGTATGTCTCTCCATCTTGCTGTTTATGCAATTGTCTTATGCTGCGTAGTGCATGGTCTTGAACTTGACCATGGCGCTAGGGTTGCCACCCGTCCCTTAAAATACGGAATCGTCCCGTAATTGGAAACTAAAAGACGCGTCCCACTTTGTCCCGTATTTTAAGGTCGGGGAATCAATTTGATTTTTATTTGAATGACAGGGCGATTTATGAGCTGTCCTGTCTCTCTGCTGTGATAGGGTACAAACAGACATGTCCGTTCGCGACGGAACGAACGGCCGGAAGTCCCATCCACTCCCATGTAAAAAAAAAAAACGGAAACGAAACGCGTCCGTCTTTCCGTTTTTTTTTTTTACATGGGAGTGGATGGGACTTCCGGCCGTTCGTTCCGTCGCGAACGGACATGTCTGTTTGTACCCTTACTGGGAGAGTGGGAGCGCAGTAAGTCAGTGTTGCCAAGTATAGTGAGAGAAATGAGCCAGGCGACCTACAATAACAAGGCAAAAACAAGGATTTTTTTTTTCCACAAGTTGCAGGAAATAAGCAGACCTGGCAACGCTGGCTATAATGCCATTGTCTGGGAGTGTGCTCAGCAGCTCATTGGCTCATTACTCAAAACACGACCAATGACAATAGCGCTTTCACGTTGCTAAGATACGAGGCGCAGCGGAGCTGTGCCTTGTAGACACCGTCAGTGGAGATCTTTGGAGACGTTTACAAAACATACTGTAAACTTTTTAAAGTAGCCTATGTCGGCGTATGTTTTCTGTGGTCCATGGTGGACTGGCTGACATCAGACAAACAGCATGCCTCAGGAGAACAACATACCAAAAATATAAGAATCCAAAGGACCCAAGCACAAGTGTCACAGACAGTATATATATAATAATATATATGATTATTCCCTGCCTCCCACACACACGCACGGCATGCACGCGTCTATAATTAATTAAATGTAAAAAATGTGCACGCGTGTGTGGCCCACAAAAATATTTAATGTGAAAATTTTCCCCACACGCAATATGCTTTGTACTGATTTTTCTTTTGTACTGATTTTTCTTACTGATGTCTGATCACCTGAGCTCAACCACTTCCAAGCTTAGATGCATTTTCAATGCAACAAACTCGGCCAGGCCCACTCAGGCCCAGTTTCACAGTAACACTGAGTAGCCTACACTTACAATATGCTTTGTACTGATTTTCTACTGTTTCTAATGTTAATCACCCTGTAACTCAACCACTTCGGAGCTGCTTTTAGCCTTGGATGCATTTAAAAAATACATATATATTACCATAGAAGTGCAATGATTGTTATAAATAAATGATGGTTAGGCTTATCAGATATAATAGCAGTGTTAACAGCGAGCCTTCCTGTATCTATTACAGAATTAACTTGGCATTGAAGACACAAACTGTATTGACAAAACTGTGTTTTGCTGTGCTATGACGCGCAATTTGAATGCTAATGAAGTACTCAATTCAGTGACCTATTCAATGAAGTGAATGGCAGGTCGTTGAAATGTGTGAATTCCTTCGCCAGTAGCCATTAATTATCACCTCAAGAACAATAGCCACGCACATGATAAGCCATCACCTCAGAGTTAGACTAGTCAGATGGTCAGACCACACTTTTGCTGTTTGTATTGCTGCGCCCCCCAGCCCAGCCAGCAGCCACTCCTGGGTGCAGCGTATCAGATGCGTATCAACGTATCAGATACGCTGTTTTAAACAGTTTTTGAAGGTATACGGTGGCGACGGAAAAAAATCTCAAGGTATACGCCGTACACAGCATCTGACGGTAGAACACACCACTGCCTAGCTGCTAGATTGATATTTAGATCTTAGTTGTGTCTCTACAGAGAGAGAGAGCGCACTAGGGTAGAGCGAGCATTTGTCTGTACAGAGAGAGAGAGCGCACTAGGGTAGAGCGAGCATGTGTCTGTACAGAGAGAGAGAGCGCACTGGGATAGAGCGAGCATGTGTCTCTACACAGAGAGAGAGCGCACTAGGGTAGAGCGAGCATGTGTCTGTACAGAGAGAGAGAGCGCACTAGGGTAGAGCGAGCATGTGTCTGTACAGAGAGAGAGAGCGCACTGGGATAGAGCGAGCATGTGTCTCTACACAGAGAGAGAGCTCACTAGGGATGAGCATGAGCATGTGTACAGAGAGAGAGAGAAAGCTATTTGGGTAAAGTGACTAAATTAACGTGAATTTAATGTATCCCCTAGCTGCTAGATTGATATTTAGATCTTAGTTGGTTCAGAGAAACGTAGCACATTTATCAGTACTGATTAATAATTATAATATTATAGATAATAATATGATCATTTAATTCCGACATGAACTCGATAGATAGATAGATAGATAGATATTAGATAGATAGATAGATAGATAGACTTACCCACAGACAGACAGACAGACAGACAGACCGAACCAGGCCGTTGGAGCACACTCACTATGAATTCGTTTTGATATAATTTCAACGGGGCATCAGTTTGCCATTCTAATAATAATATGAATAATAATAACCATCTTATTGACTATATGCGCGGAGTGTGAGCTTGGAGATCGGCTATTTTGGGCAAAGAGTTATCGGTGTAGAGGGGGGGGGAGCAGAATACGTGCGTAATTAACGCACGGATAAAACTGCTTGCTCTGTAGATAATAATATGATCATTTAATTCCGACATGAACTCGATAGATAGATAGATAGATAGATAGATAGATAGATAGATAGATAGATAGATAGATAGACTTACAGACAGACAGACAGACAGACCGCCTTGCAGCGTGAGGCGTTGTGAGCTTGTAGATCGGCTATTTTGGGCAAAGAGTTATCGGTGTAGAGGGGGGGGGGGGAGCAGAACACGTGCGTAATTACGGACGGAAAAAACTGCTTGCTCTGTCTGGTCGGGACCAGAGGCTGCGGAGGCTGGCAGAGGCTTGCTTGGCACTCGTGCCAGCTCGCGGCGGCCGCCACCCGCGCTCGCGGCGCCTTGGGCGGTTATGGCGGACACTACGTGGCGCTCGCGGCGCTTGCCATGGCGCTTGTGGCGGCAGTGGCGCTCGCGGCGCCTTGGGCGGTTGTCATGGCGGTTGTGGCGGTTGTGGCGGACGTGGCGGACGTGGCGCTCGCGGCGCTTTTGGCGGTGGCCGCCACTCGCCGTGGCGCTCGCGGCGCATTGGGCGGTTAACACGGCGGTTGTGGCGCTCGCGGCGATTTGGGCGGTTGCCACGGTGGTTGTGGCGGGGGCGGTTATGGCGGGAGCTGGCGATGCCACGGCGGTTGTGGCGGCTGCCCTGGTGCCCGCGCCGTGCGCCGCGGGCACCGGGGCCGCCGCCAACGCGACTGGCGGTCATGGCGCTTTGGGCGGAGGATCTGGCGGATCTGGCGGTCGCCATGGCGCACGCCTACCTGCTTTAACAGTCATTCAGATAAGATTGTAGATCTGTCTGTATTGAACATAGCAGATCTACAAGCTCACAAGCCAGCATTGCATCGCGACGTGTTGTGAGCTTGTAGATCTGCTATTTTCAAAAATATACGAGCGCTTTTGCGCCGGGAGTCCCGCGGTCGGGACTCCCGGCCACCTTTTCATGGACAGTGAGGTCTACAAACTTACAGTAGCTTGTCCTATGTTATGGAGATATGTCATAGAGAGTTATGTAGGCTACACAACCTGGCTGGGTTAAGGATATAAACCCGACGCTCCAATATTAACGTGGCGGCACGGAATCACTGCATTCCGCCCGAGTCTCATGTACCGCTACGCTACGGAAAGACGAAGTTGGGCGGGCGCATGTGTGTGTGTGTGTGTGTGTGTGAGAGAGAGCGAGAGAGAGAGAGAGGCGTGTGCCTGTACGTGTGTGGCGAGGCGGGGCGAGCGGGGGAAACATGCTTTTTTTGGGTCGTATTCTGGTTCTTCATGTCGTGAAGTCGGGCGTTTTGTGAATATTTAAGAGCGTGTTATTTAAATGACGCTCGTTTTCAGACGTGAGATTTATCAAGGCTGGGACCAAATGTCCGCTCGGATCGGCCCAGTCAATCAAATAGCCATTGTCTGCACGACCCTGAGATTAAGAGTCTCACGCTCTACCGACTGAGCTAAAGCTGGGGAGCATTAGATTGTAAGGGGGGGGGGGGAGAAGGGGGAAAGAGGGGGGGAGAAGAAAAAGAGAAGAAAGAAGGGAAAAGGAGAGAAATTTTGAGAAAAAGGAAGGGAATGGATGCAATTCTAACTCAGCTTCATGTAAAATCCTGCTGCAAGCGATTATGTATCCGAATATTTTCAAAAAGCACTGAAATGTCAAAACTAGCGTTTCTAAGAAGGGGGAGTATTGATGCCAAGGTCGCCAGTTCGATCCCCGCTTCGAACAAAAGTACCTAACAGTGCTCAGTCAGTGTTCTAGATCATTTAAATACAATGACAAATGTAATGTGAAATGTAAATAAGTGTAGAGGCTGTCCCTCCACACCAAGATGGCTAGTTAGCTGGGCTAGTGGATGGCAAAGTGCACACCACAACTAAGGGTAATGACAGTAGACCAATGACAGTGGTGAATGGCAATTGTTGGCATCAGTTTCAGAGTGATTTGATGAATACTACAAGGGCAGGGAGTCAAGTATGCGTTTACAGATCATCAAGCTCACATATAAGTCAGATTTTATATGGTTAACTGCTACTACTGTTATCAGTATCATGAGTGTAATTTCTAGTCAGAAATGTCCCCATATTTTCAGCAACAGCAATAGTTCCAGCACTTTTTTGGCCTGCCCGGCACATCAGGTTTGTTTCTATCAGGTTTCATGCCCCCCCCATTTTGTTTTAAATTTATGTGCAAATAAACTAAGTCGTTATCATTCTTCGTACCCTTCCTTATTCCGATTTTCTTTCTGAAAGTAATTGAGTGAATTTGTAAAACCCAATCTTAAAGTGTATTAATGTTGGAATTTTAAACCCGTTTTTTTTTGTTTTTTTTTCTAGTAGGAAGCAACAATAGTTTGACTTGTGTAACTAAAACTACCCTGGAACAAAATTGTATAAAAACGACTGACAATTTATGAACATTCTGTATCAAAATATTTATTCAAGTTTAAACAAGTAAACCAATTTGCATTGTTCAAAACAAAATGTGCATTGTTGAGTCACAAAAACATGCAAGTGTGCAAGGTCTGCAAAATATCCAAGAGGGATTAATAGGGGGAAGAGTATATACACACACTCATATAAGGAAAACCCCCATTATGTGCAGGCCTTATAAAAACAACAGCAGCAATGGCAACAGATGCCTTGCATTATGGCAACAGTAGCAGCAAACGCAACATAAAAGACACTTTTTACACAAGTGTGATAAAACAAGTAAAAGATGTGCATTGATGAGTCTCAAATAGTACACCACAAAAAACATGCAAGTGTGCAAGGTCTGCAAAATATCAAATATCCAACAGGGATTAAACACTACGGGGAAGAGTATATACACGTTCATATAAGGCAACCCCCCATTATGTGCAGGCCTTATATAAACTACAGCAGCAATAGAAACAGATGCTTGCACAAGTGGGATACAACAAGTAAAACTAGATTCAGTTATCAGCTGCAAATCTGTGTACTGCATAGTCCTCCATCACCATTATTATGAATCAGAGGTTGAATGGTACTGTAGTCGCTCCATTATTATGAATCAGAGCTTGATTGTTACTGTAGCTACATTTTAGATTTTTTTATTTGATCAAGCCAGTCCCTTAAAGACAGCGTCTCCGTATTCGGACAATAAATTGTGCCCCTGTACTGGCTGTGCCCAGTTGCTGCAATTCTAAACTGGCCACATTTCCTACAAGAGTTAGCCACAACCTTTCTCTTGTTAAATCGTATCTTAGAGGCCTTAGAGGCAGGGCGACTACTGGCAGGTGGCAGGACAGGTGCAGATGGAGCAATGGGAAGACCAGGTGCAGCAACATTAAGAAGAATGACAGGCCCAGAAACGGGCAGTTTGGGGAGAATCAGTCTCTGGCCCATTCTTGGCTGTATTGGGGGTATGGCAGCAGGGAGGGGGGCTACAGCTTGCCTCTTGTGTGCCTGCATAGGCTGAGGGCCATGTGGGCCATGTGGTAGAGGAACAGCAGCAGTTCCGTGAACACTGGCTGAGGGAAGCAGAGGGCGAACAGTGGCTGGGCGAAGCGGAACAGCAGCAGTAGGGCGAACAGTGGCTGGGCGAAGCGGCTCAGAAGCCAGAGGCAAACGAGGAGGCAGGTTGATTCCCTGCAGGAGCAGGCTGACATCCTGCCGTTTTGCCCGCTGGTTGTACCACGCTTTGAGGGTGGCTAGATTCACATTTATCAGCTGCAAATCTGTGTCCCGCATAATTGCTCCATTATTATGAATTAGAGCTCGAACGTTACTGTAGCTGTCAAGCATAAGAGTCCACCTACTCACTGATCCCTGTCCGCGTTTCTTTGGACTCTTGTGAAGACGACAGAGTCTAATGAATATGGCCTCTATTAGCCGGCAGCAGTCTGGAAACTGGGCATTGGAACCAGGCGATGCCAGGACACTCCGCTTAAGGTTGTCCACCCCAGGTGTGAACTCTGCTCTTTTCTTAGTCGACTTGAACTTGCCCACAGAAAGTCTGTCTTTGTGTCTGGCAGCGAAGACCAACCGCTGGCGGTCATAAGGCAGAAGGTTCTGCCACAAACCTGTAATGGTGCCGACTTGTTGTTGGCTCAAAGTCAAAGTGGTTTGACTGTGCAACTCCACCAGATACTCTGCTAGCCTGTCCACATGATCCATGCCTGGAATGTTACGCTCATCCACAGCCTGTAAATACAAATAACAAAATTACATTTACACTAGTGGTATATAAGCAAGACGGAACAGCTTTAATACAATTTCATTATTTTTCTAAGCACTTACCAGCTGTGCCTCAGGCACCTCTGAAGTAGCAGGTTGAAGGGAGCTGGTAGGAGGCTGGCATGAGGCAGCAGAGCCCACAGGATGGGTGGAGGCGGCAGGGGGTTGGCAGGAGGCCACAGCCTGAGAATACAAACATCAGAAATGAAACATTTACACAAGTGGTATAAGCAAGACATTCAAACATTTGATTTTATGCTGTTCAAGCTCTTACCAGCTGTGTAGCAGTCTGACTAGAGCTGGCAGCAGGGCCCACAGGATGGGTGGAGGTGGCAGAGGCAGCAGGGCCGGCGGTGGAGCTGGCAGGAGGCTGGCATGAGGCAACAGAGCCCACAGGATGGGTGGAGGTGGCAGGAGGTTGGTTGGAGGCCAAAGCCTGGGAATACAAACATCAGAAAAGAAGCATTTATACTATGGTATAAGAAAGGCATTCAAACATTGGATTGTATGCTGTTCTGGCTCTTACCAACTGTGTAGCAGTCTGACTAGAGCTGGCAGGAGGAGGAGGGTGGCAGGAGGCAGCAGGGCCAGCGGTGGAGCTGGCAGGAGGCTGGCATGAGGCAGCAGGGCCCACAGGATGGGTGGAGGTGACAGGAGGCTGGCATGAGACCACAGTGAGGGAATACAAACATCAGAAAGGAATCATTTACACAAGTGGTATAAGCAAGACCTTCAAACATTTGATTTTATGCTGTTCAAGCTCTTACCAGCTGTGTAGCAGTAATCTGTGTTCCCGGGAGTTCTCGCCAGCTCCTGCATATAAACGGGAGGCGCGAGAGTGTAGCAGTGGAGCTGGTAGGAGGCTGGCATGAGGCAGCAGAGCTGGCAGGAGGCTGGTGTGGATCCAAGTGGCCACAGTGTTACAGCGCTAAGATCTGGGGCCTGGTCTACAAAGCCTTTGTCCTGTTCCTCCTCAACATGGAGTTGATCAGTCTCTGATCAGTCTCATCTGAATCCACATCCACATCTTGAGTCGTCTGCCATCCTGTCTGATTGTACAGGTAATCTCTACACCAATCAGCTCTCCTGGGAAATGAGACAAATCAGAGGATACGCATACGTTTGCATACAAATGGATAAACCAATTCAGTTTTTCATAACAATTACTGCATTAACGTACCAGTGTACTGAGGTGGGGGGTGGAAAGAGGGGATATAGTTCCGCCCCAGAACTTTCAAGCTGTTGGTGTTTACATTATGGACAAGGTCTCCAGAGTAGCTGAGGAGGGCAGGTGGCTTGACAGACAGTGATGCAGCACCCCGGTCCTGGTTCCACCTATGCAGGCCTTCCAACAAAAACAGCTGGTAGTTCAGGCTGTTAACCTGTGTGCCTAAAATTGTGACAAGTGTGATTAAGTAATCAAGAGTTTGTTTATAACAATATGAAAAAGTTCTAAATAAAAAGTAAAACCTATTGCTATCCCAGCCATCCTCACCTGGAATAAACCGGTTGAGGTGGAGATGGAATGACTCCAGGGAGGAGGAGCCCCTGGCACACCTGTACCTGGTGAGAACCACTCCCAGCTTGGTGGTGGTGCCAGTCTCCATGTAGAGGGGTACATCTTCAACATCCTGAATGCACTTTATGTGCCTCTGCTGAGTGTTCCAGATGTGCTGCATCTTCTCTGTATCCAGGAGGGGAACGCCAAGGAGGTCTCTCCCCTTATCCCCCATCAACTCATCCAGCAGTCTGCCAATAAGACGAGTGGTGATGTCCACCCATCTGGTCCTTCTTCTGCAGTACAGTGCCAGCTCATCTTTGGAGATGTTTGCATCCACCATCGCGTCTGTAATGCCAGGCGTACCCTCCTGCTTCAGCTGCTCCCTTTTGTAACGACGCAATACAGCAACGTCCCTCATATCCCACTCAAAAACACATGCAGAGAGCCGTGCCATGAATGTGGGAAACAGGGGGTGGGCGTCGGTGGTAGTGCCAAGTGCGAGTCGTCTCATGAAGTGGTAGATGTCCAGACGTATGATGAGGTCTGGCCATCCACCGAACCTCTTCTGGAGCTGGGTCCGTTTCTCTCCCTGCTCTGAACAGCACCCACAGTCCACATAAAGCAGCTTTGGTGGGGTCATGTTTGCCCCACTGTACCTACGTACGATGCCAGCCACCATGAGGTCCAGTTGTGCCCCTTCCCCATCGGTAAGCACACTGTTAATAATCTGTCCAAGCTCATTGCTGACTGTCGTCTGCCACATCGCTGTGCCTTTCGCTGCGCCTGCCAGCTTCTTGGTAATCTGCAATTACACAAAAAGTGATGTGATGATTCAAACACTGATTGTGGCACAAACCTGAAAAGAGTTTTGCAAATGATATGCAAGTCCAAGAATTATTCACCTTCTTGGTTGAATCCATTTTCAAAATGGACCCAAAGACAGAGGTAATGCTGGCCTTTACGTGGTCCAGCCGGGTCAAGATGTCCTTTCCGAACACCGTCAGGAGCCACTTGTTTGTTGGAACCGCCACAGGCTGAGGGGGATCCTGGCAGACAACAGGAAAGAGACTGGGGCGGTCCACAAAGTTCAAATCCTTCTTGAAGCCTTGGTGATAGGACATCCACACCATAAGCCGGTGGCAGAAAAAACGCTCTGGATTGGGGACTTGGCTGTAGGTCAGACTTGGCACAGGTGGCTCATACCAGATTTGCTTAAGGTCATCACGCACCCGCTGGTTCTTCCACAGTGTTGAAGCTATCCATCGCTGGTCTTGCTGAGGAAGGGTATCCTTCATTTTCTTAGGTAAATAGAACTCGCTGGGCAAAGACCCAAGCGGGGCAGCAGCAGCAGGCAGAGACACAGCTGAGAACTCACTGGGTGAAGAGGGGGGTCCAGGTGTTGAGAACTCAGTTAACTCACTAGGTGATGACCGAACCGGGGTAGCAGCAGGTCCAGGTGATGCAATCGGTCCACCCTAAGTAAAGGTTTCATCACAAATAATACAGATTGAACAGACATATAAAGATTGAGTGATTACCATGTCATATAAAGCCAGTGTGCAATCATGTCATATTAAGCCAGTGTGCTTTAAAATAAAACATACAATATATTTCAAGTACTGTAAGAACTTACAGAGCAAGCAGCATCTGGGACAGGGGCTGTGGCAGTCCTCACAGCGGTCGGAGGAAGGAGGGAGAGAGAAAGGCGAGATGGTCCTTATAAAGGACCTGGTGCTGCTCAGAGGCCTTGAGACGGGAGAAGAGGTCATCACGGAGACCATAGGAGATGCTGCACTAGGTGAGGTGGCGACAGTGCTGGAAACAGACTACGAGTGGGGATAGTTGATGGTAACCGTCTTCCACGCCGACATGTCGCCACTCCGACTAGTGGCTTCCGCGTGCGGTTAGGGTTAGGGTGAGGGTTAGGTATAGGGTTCGTTAACGTCGGAAAGGCGACATGTCGGAAAGGCGACATGTAACCATAGTTGATAAGCATACTGTCAAATATAAAGAAATTATACATCCAGGAAAAGAGCAACATACCGACAGGTCAACAGAGACTGGTCATCATTATATAAGCAAACTATTATATGAACCATTATATCTCTGCTGTCCGGCCGGAACCAGCTAACTCCAAAATGGTAATTGTTCAGGAAATGAAAAACAAAATATACATTTTTCAGAAAATGAAGAAAACCTTATATTTTTAATACTGCCTCATCAAACTTGGTATTGTGACTTTATATATTATCAGATACTTGCATGTGTCATTATATTATCACCACTTTACCCAAATCCAGCTCAAGTGGAGTTAGGAGGTTTTGTCCATCATTGAGTGGAGTTAGGAGGTTGTCCATCATTGATAAGAACAGCTGACAATGAATCTCAAAGCTCACAACACATCACAACGCATTGTGAGCTTGGGGATCAGCTATTTATGGTGTGCGCCATCCTCATATAGTATTAGATCAAGCTGAATACTGTACTTAAACAACTTTTATTTTAACATGCATTGGAAACATCCATGGATCTAACTGTTACCACTGTTGTTCTTCTACAGTTGAGTACAACAAACAATTCTGCCTCAATACTAAATGTATTTAACAAAAGCAATCATGGTACACCAACAATAAATAAATGGCATATCAATAAAAAAAATACATTCATGAATAATAGAATCTGTAGCCTATCAAATCTGTAACCTACTGCACTAACAATAACAACCACAGTTGCATTTACCTATCCATCAACATTTTATTATTACACTGTTGTGTGTTGTGTGTTGCCTAAACCTTCCAGTCACTGGGTTGGTGAAAACACCCCGCAAAACGGTTACTAGAGCCGAGAGCAAATGACTGTTCACTTAAAGTCTCTGCTAAAGGTGGAGGGTAAAGCATGAATGCAGTCTGACATGAGTGATATTCAGTCACATCCTGCATATTGGTTTAACGCTGAAATTACACAGTGAAAACTGTCCAAATTTATATCTGACAATTGGTAAAAAAAAAAAAGTCTGAATTACGTTTTTTTAAATCTGTAGTATTTATATTTGACAATTGGCAAAAACCCTGTATATATAGTATGCAGCAGTGGAGAGCATGAGAGAAGGGTGGAGTTGTTTGTTTTTGACGGACAGTTTGAGGAGCCAATGGAGTTGGGAGTTTTCGTCAGAGGCGCTTTTTAATACTTTTCATAGGTTATTATAAAAAAAAAACTTTACACAGATGTAATATAATAGCATTGATTTATGAAAAAAAAAAAAAAATGAAAATGGAGTTAGCTGGTCCCGGCTGGCCACCGACGATATCCAACATTAAGCCTCATACCTCTGCAGGTTTCCTAGGCCTGGCCAAATCGACGTTAGGTTTGGCTGCGGCACAATGTTAGCCACCAAACCTTTGCTTGTCAAACTGTGGAAGTAAACAGTGTCAGTACAGCACCGGTCAATAAGCCCCAACAAGTTATGTCATACTTATTTGGAACTGCATCACGGCCAAGCTTGAGTTTAGTAGGCAGAATTACCATTGCCAGGTTCGGTTTAGGCCGTTCCTTCGGAACAGGATCTGCTGCCAGGTTTGGTGTAGGCCGTTCCCATGGAACAAGATCTGCTGGCTGAACATTAAACAAATGTTAATAAAATGACAGAATAATTAATGTATAGCAATACAGCTTTATAGAAGTCTGTTATTTAATACACAGTTAAACTCACTTTCTTAGTGTGAAATCCACAATTGCAAATCTGTGGCCCCCCAAACAGAGTCCTCTGCCCCTGTTTATGCAGTGGGCATTTCTCTATCTGGGACCAAAATCCAAATATATACACACACATTAATTATATTCTTAACTGCTGCCCTGCAGGGCATTACACAACCATATTCCAAATTCACCTGTGGTGGAAAATGTAATCAAATGTTTTACTTAAGTAAGAGTATCAATACTGCAATGTAGAAGTACTGTTACAAGTACAAGTCTGGAATTCTAAATTTAAAGCACCTAAAGTGGTTAAAGTATGTTTTATATTTAATAATTTATATCTGCAAAGTAAATAAAGTTTCCAAATAATTGTAGTGGAGTAAAAGTACAATATTTATCTCGGAGATGTAATGGAGTAGAAGTAAAAGTATTGAAAATATTCCAGTAAAGTAAAAGTACCTAAAAATGTTTTACTCGAGTACATCACTTGAGTAAATGTACTTAGTTACTTTAAGTTTACACCACTGAAATTCACCAACACATACTAGAGCATTGTTGGTTGAAACAATTCCTTTACAGATGCATGCAAAAGCTTACCTTCTGATACAAGTCATACCATTATGTTTGCTTGACAGATGGCTTGTTTCCTAGTTGACTAGGCCAGGCACCTGTATTAGCAAACGTCTTCATCCGAGCCAGCCATTCATCGCCCCCCATGGCCTTGTGTTTCTTGGGCTTGAAGTATGACATCTGAAAACATGTGTTGGACAGCTCATTAAGCTTTCTGAAAACTTCATTTTCTATCGTTGGTTAAATCATTTAGCTAAAAAGCTCTTTGCCAATGTCCAATCTATTTAAATAATGTTGTAAACAGCATATTGTCCCTAAAATGTCGAGGTGTCAAGCCAACAACGTCAGTTATTTAGACTAGCCCAGAAACATGACCGTCATATCATGACAGTCATGACGAAACTTCAACCCGTTTTTTGGACTCTCAACATTTACATACAGCCCGCACATCTACATAAATGTTCAGATTTCAAATATAAAGTGCGTAACCCATGGCCATGGATGTTACAAGTATATACGGGCCCTCAAAAGTACCCGTATCATCCGTATTGTTCAATAATAATCATTTGAATCCGATCGGTGGCCATTTTAATCATAGAGTTATAATGTATAAGGGTGCAATACACCTCCCAACCGATAGGGTTACACAGTTGAAAGCTAGAGAAAATGGCCATCGATCGGATTAAAATGCTTTTTATTTAACAATCCAGAGAATAGGGGTACTTTCGAGGGCCCGTCCGGAATTGTAACATCTGTAGCCATGGGTTAAGCACTTTATATTTGAAATCTGAACGTATATGTAGATGTACAGGCTGTAGGCCTACATTGAAAACGTGCAAACACCAGGCTGAAGTTCAGCCATGACCCTCGTGGAGGACGAGCGACACATCTAGCCATGGCTATAACGTACATGCAATTATTTAACCATTCAATTAAAATAAAATGTTGTACTAAACAGCATGACATTGTCCATAAAATGTCGAGGTTTTAAGCCAACCTAACATTGGTTCTTAAGACATCAAAGGTGTATGAACGAGCAGCATCACTGTGCTGTTGATGCAGAATTAACAGTGCAATGCACACAATGCAAAAACGATCCATTTTAAAGTATTTTAATATATCGCCATCACTTTGGCCTCTTACCCTAGAAGGAGGTTGATTTCTCAAAGGAAAAGAAAGCTGCTGTTCATCCCACCAAACAAACTTTCCACACGCTGTAGCTGTAGCCTACAGGAAACAACTGAGTGAGAAGAGAAAAGCCATCTTCAATTTGAGGGCTGGCGCCCTGCAGGTAAAGTGCCCATGATAGCCTGGAATTGTGGAAGGAGGGGGGTTTCAATTGGTAGCTTATGAGGACTGAATGTGCCGTTTTGATTGGCAGCTGGTGGGAGAGGGGAAGATTCCATTGGCCAGAAAATGCGGAAGAGAAAATGAAGGGAAAAGAAGGGGGACTTTTTAGTGGCTGGAAAATGAAGGGCGTTGGTTTTCATTTGCAGCAATTGAAGCCAGGAGCTCTGTGAATGGTCAGAAGATGAAACTTCCTTACAGTGCACCAGGGGCTGGGTAGAGCTAACCAGGCCTACTTTAGCTTTTACACAGCTTCATTCTTTCACCAGAATCATTTCAAGAGGTTAAACAAGAACAATGTGATTTAGTACTTGATTTTAGAGGTACTGCTGGGATTTGAACCCAGGATCTCCTGTTTACGAAACAGGCGCTTTCACCAGCTAAGCCACAGTACCTGTCTAAACTTTAGACAGGTACTGTGGTTTAGCTGGTGAAAAGGGTTGATGTTTGACGTACAAGATGCAATGCTCTGATCAAGAAACTTTATCATCAAAGTTCCAAACTAATGAATCTGTCCACTTTCATGCTATATTTTACACAATCAAAACAAAACAGAGACATGAAATTCCATTATGATTGGAACTGTTGCCAACAGCACAACCTAGCGGACATGTTCAACCCGAAGAGGGCAGTGCATGACACATTTGCTGCACTTTGTAAACTGGAGAATTAGTACCAGATTTGTGTTTAGAGGGAGAGGACTTCATATACAGATTGAAATGAAAAGTGTCTCATAGTTTAACCAACACTCCCAGTCAATCAAATAGCCATTGTGTGCGCCCGATGTGGGGCTCAAACCCACGACCCTGAGATTAAGAGTCTCATGCTCTACCGACTGAGCTAACCAGGCCTACTTTAGCTTTTCTACAGCTTCATTCTTTCACCAGAACCATTTCAAGAGGTTTATGAAGGAAATGTACAAGAACTATGTGATTTAGTACTTGGTTTTAGAGGTACTGCTGGGATTTGAACCCAGGATCTCCTGTTTACAAGACAGGTGCTTTCACCAGCTAAGCCACAGTACCTTCCTAGATGCTTCATGTTTGGGATACAACATTCAATGCTCTGATCAAGTAAATTCATCATTAAAGTTCCAAACTGATTAATATGTTGTATGTTACCTAACTTGCACAGCCAGTCTTAAAACACAGTTGATAGTCATGTGTGTAAATGTGGGCAGATAGTACAGAATGCATAGAATTCATATTTACTTTATTAGCTGGACATTGAAGATACTAATTGTCTGTTTACTGTACATGCATTCATTAATCTGTCCACTTTCATGCTATATTTTACACAATAAACACGAAAACAAAACAAAGACACCTTTCCATTATTGTTGGAACTGTTGCCAACAGCACAACCCAGTGGATATGTTCAACCTGTAGAGGGCAGTGCATGACACATTGTCTGCACTTTTCTGAACTTGAGAATTAGTACCACATTTTTGTGTAGAGGGAGGTGACATTATGTACAGATTGAAATGTCTCGTTATCATTTGAACAACACTGCCAGTCCATCCAATTGCAATTGTCTGCGCCCGATGTGGGGCTCGAACCCACAACCCTGAGATTAAGAGTCTCAAGCTCTACCGACTGAGCTAACCAGGCCTACTTTAGCTTCTACACAGCTTCATTCTTTCACCAGAATCATTTCAAGAGATTAAACCAGAACAAAGTGATTTAGTACTTGATTTTAGAGGTACTGCTGGGATTTGAACCCAGGATCTCCTGTTTACGAAACAGGCGCTTTCACCAGCTAAGCCACAGTACCTGTCTAAAGGGGTGATGTTTGACATACAAGATGCAATGCTCTGATCAAGAAATGTCATCATCAAAGTTCCAAACTAATGAATCTGTCCACTTTCATGCTATATTTTACACAATTAAAACAAAACAGAGACATGAAATTCCTTTATGATTGGAACTGTTGCCAACAGGACAACCTAGCGGACATGTTCAACCCGTAGAGGGCAGTGCATGACACATTTGCTGCACTTTGTAAAGTGGAGAATTAGTACCAGATTTGTGTTTAGATGGAGAGGACTTCATATACAGATTGAAATGATAAGTGTCTCATTGTTTAACCAACACTCCCAGTCAATCAAATAGCCATTGTCCGCGCCCGATGTGGGGCTCGAACCCACGACCCTGAGATTAAGAGTCTCATGCTCTACCGACTGAGCTAACCAGGCCTACTTTAGCTTCTACACAGCTTCATTCTTTCACCAGAATCATTTCAAGAGATTAAACAAGAACAAAGTGATTTAGTACTTGATTTTAGAGGTACTGCTGGGATTTGAACCCAGGATCTCCTGTTTACGAAACAGGCGCTTTCACCAGCTAAGCCACAGTACCTGTCTAAAGGGGTGATGTTTGACATACAAGATGCAATGCTCTGATCAAGAAATGTCATCATCAAAGTTCCAAACTAATGAATCTGTCCACTTTCATGCTATATTTTACACAATTAAAACAAAACAGAGACATGAAATTCCATTATGATTGGAACTGTTGCCAACAGCACAACCTAGCGGACATGTTCAACCCGTAGAGGGCAGTGCATGACACATTTGCTGCACTTTGTAAAGTGGAGAATTAGTACCAGATTTGTGTTTAGATGGAGAGGACTTCATATACAGATTGAAATGATAAGTGTCTCATTGTTTAACCAACACTCCCAGTCAATCAAATAGCCATTGTCCGCGCCCGATGTGGGGCTCGAACCCACGACCCTGAGATTAAGAGTCTCATGCTCTACCGACTGAGCTAACCAGGCCTACTTTAGCTTTTATACAGCTTCATTATTTCACCAGAACCATTTCAAGAGGTTTATGAAGGAAATGTACAAGAACTATGTGATTTAGTACTTGGTTTTAGAGGTACTGCTGGGATTTGAACCCAGGATCTCCTGTTTACAAGACAGGCGCTTTCACCAGCTAAGCCACAGTACCTTCCTAGATGCTTCATGTTTGGGCTACAACATTCAATGCTCTGATCAAGTAAATTCATCATTAAAGTTCCAAACTGATTAATATGTTGTATGTTACCTAACTTGCACACCCAGTCTTAAAACACAGTTGATAGTCATGTGTGTAAATGTGGGCAGATCATACAGAATGCATAGAATTCATATTTACTTTATTAGCAGGACATTGAAGATACTAATTGTCTGTTTACTGTACATGCATTCATTAATCTGTCCACTTTCATGCTATATTTTACACAATAAACAAAACAAAGACACCTTTCCATTATTGTTGGAACTGTTGCCAACAGCACAACCTAGTGGATATGTTCAACCTGTAGAGGGCAGTGCATGACACATTGTCTGCACTTTTCTGAACTTGAGAATTAGTACCACATTTTTGTGTAGAGGGAGGTGACATTATGTACAGATTGAAATGTCTCGTTATCATTTGAACAACACTGCCAGTCCATCCAATTGCAATTGTCTGCGCCCGATGTGGGGCTCGAACCCACGACCCTGAGATTAAGGGTCTCATGCTCTACCGACTGAGCTAACCAGGCCTACTTTAGTTTCTACACAGATTCATTCTTTCACCAGAATCATTTCAAGATATTAAACAAGAACAAAGTGATTTAGTACTTGATTTTAGAGGTACTGCTGGGATTTGAACCCAGGATCTCCTGTTTACGAAACAGGCGCTTTCACCAGCTAAGCCACAGTACCGGTCTAAAGGGTTGATGTTTGACATACGAGATGCAATGCTCTGATCAAGAAATGTCATCATCAAAGTTACAAACTAATGAATCTGTCCACTTTCATGCTATATTTTAAACAATTAAAACAAAACAGAGACATGAAATTCCATTATGGTTGGAACTGTTGCCAACAGCACAACCTAGCGGACATGTTCAACCCGTAGAGGGCAGTGCATGACACATTTGCTGCACTTTGTAAAGTGGAGAATTAGTACCAGATTTGTGTTTAGATGGAGAGGACTTCATATACAGATTGAAATGATAAGTGTCTCATTGTTTAACCAACACTCCCAGTCAATCAAATAGCCATTGTCCACACCCGATGTGGGGCTCGAACCCACCACCCTGAGATTAAGAGTCTCATGCTCTACCGACTGAGCTAACCAGGCCTACTTTAGCTTTTATACAGCTTCATTCTTTCACCAGAATCATTTCAAGAGATTAAACAAGAACAAAGTTATTTAGTACTTGATTTTAGAGGTACTGCTGGGATTTGAACCCAGGATCTCCTGTTTACGAAACAGGCACTTTCACCAGCTAAGCCACAGTACCGGTCTAAAGGGTTGATGTTTGACATACAAGATGCAATGCTCTGATCAAGAAATGTCATCATCAAAGTTCCAAACTAATGAATCTGTCCACTTTCATGCTATATTTTACACAATTAAAACAAAACAGAGACATGAAATTCCTTTATGATTGGAACTGTTGCCAACAGGAAAACCTAGCGGACATGTTCAACCCGTAGAGGGCAGTGCATGACACATTTGCTGCACTTTGTAAAGTGGAGAATTAGTACCAGATTTGTGTTTAGATGGAGAGGACTTCATATACAGATTGAAATGATAAGTGTCTCATTGTTTAACCAACACTCCCAGTCAATCAAATAGCCATTGTCCGCGCCCGATGTGGGGCTCGAACCCACGACCCTGAGATTAAGAGTCTCATGCTCTACCGACTGAGCTAACCAGGCCTACTTTAGCTTTTACACCGCTTCATTCTTTCACCAGAATCATTTCAAGAGGTTTATGAAAGAAATAAACAAGAATAATGCGATTTAGTACTTGATTTTAGAGGTACTGCTGGGATTTGAACCCCGGATCTCCTGTTTACAAGATAGGTACTTTCACCAGCTAAGCCACAGTATTGAAATGATAGGTGCCTCATTGTTTAACTAACACTTCCAGTCAATCAAATGGCCATTGCCTGCGCCCGATGTGGGGCTCGAACCCACGACCCTGAGATTAAGAGTCTCATGCTCTACCGACTGAGCTAACCAGGCCTACTTTGGCTTCTACACAGCTTCATTCTTTCTCCAGAACCATTTCAAGAGGTTTATGAAGGAAATGTACAAGAACTATGTGATTTAGTACTTGGTTTTAGAGGTACTGCTGGGATTTGAACCCAGGATCTCCTGTTTACAAGACAGGCGCTTTCACCAGCTAAGCCACAGTACCTTCCTAGATGCTTCATGTTTGGGATACAACATTCAATGCTCTGATCAAGTAAATTCATCATTAAAGTTCCAAACTGATTAATATGTTGTATGTTACCTAACTTGCACACCCAGTCTTAAAACACAGTTGATAGTCATGTGTGTAAATGTGGGCAGATCATACAGAATGCATAGAATTCATATTTACTTTATTAGCAGGACATTGAAGATACTAATTGTCTGTTTACTGTACATGCATTCATTAATCTGTCCACTTTCATGCTATATTTTACACAATAAACAAAACAAAGACACCTTTCCATTATTGTTGGAACTGTTGCCAACAGCACAACCTAGTGGATATGTTCAACCTGTAGAGGGCAGTGCATGACACATTGTCTGCACTTTTCTGAACTTGAGAATTAGTACCACATTTTTGTGTAGAGGGAGGTGACATTATGTACAGATTGAAATGTCTCGTTATCATTTGAACAACACTGCAAGTCCATCCAATTGCAATTGTCTGCGCCCGATGTGGGGCTCGAACCCACGACCCTGAGATTAAGAGTCTCATGCTCTACCGACTGAGCTAACCAGGCCTACTTTAGTTTCTACACAGATTCATTCTTTCACCAGAATCATTTCAAGAGATTAAACAAGAACAAAGTGATTTAGTACTTGATTTTAGAGGTACTGCTGGGATTTGAACCCAGGATCTCCTGTTTACGAAACAGGCGCTTTCACCAGCTAAGCCACAGTACCGGTCTAAAGGGTTGATGTTTGACATACGAGATGCAATGCTCTGATCAAGAAATGTCATCATCAAAGTTACAAACTAATGAATCTGTCCACTTTCATGCTATATTTTAAACAATTAAAACAAAACAGAGACATGAAATTCCATTATGGGTGGAACTGTTGCCAACAGCACAACCTAGCGGACATGTTCAACCCGTAGAGGGCAGTGCATGACACATTTGCTGCACTTTGTAAAGTGGAGAATTAGTACCAGATTTGTGTTTAGATGGAGAGGACTTCATATACAGATTGAAATGATAAGTGTCTCATTGTTTAACTAACACTTCCAGTCAATCAAATAGCCATTGTCCACGCCCGATGTGGGGCTCGAACCCACGACCCTGAGATTAAGAGTCTCATGCTCTACCGACTGAGCTAACCAGGCCTACTTTAGCTTTTATACAGCTTCATTCTTTCACCAGAATCATTTCAAGAGATTAAACAAGAACAAAGTTATTTAGTACTTGATTTTAGAGGTACTGCTGGGATTTGAACCCAGGATCTCCTGTTTACAAAACAGGCACTTTCACCAGCTAAGCCACAGTACCGGTCTAAAGGGTTGATGTTTGACATACAAGATGCAATGCTCTGATCAAGAAATGTCATCATCAAAGTTCCAAACTAATGAATCTGTCCACTTTCATGCTATATTTTACACAATTAAAACAAAACAGAGACATGAAATTCCTTTATGATTGGAACTGTTGCCAACAGGACAACCTAGCGGACATGTTCAACCCGTAGAGGGCAGTGCATGACACATTTGCTGCACTTTGTAAAGTGGAGAATTAGTACCAGATTTGTGTTTAGATGGAGAGGACTTCATATACAGATTGAAATGATAAGTGTCTCATTGTTTAACCAACACTCCCAGTCAATCAAATAGCCATTGTCCGCGCCCGATGTGGGGCTCGAACCCACGACCCTGAGATTAAGAGTCTCATGCTCTACCGACTGAGCTAACCAGGCCTACTTTAGCTTTTACACCGCTTCATTCTTTCACCAGAATCATTTCAAGAGGTTTATGAAAGAAATAAACAAGAATAATGCGATTTAGTACTTGATTTTAGAGGTACTGCTGGGATTTGAACCCCGGATCTCCTGTTTACAAGATAGGTACTTTCACCAGCTAAGCCACAGTATTGAAATGATAGGTGTCTCATTGTTTAACTAACACTTCCAGTCAATCAAACGGCCATTGCCTGCGCCCGATGTGGGGCTCGAACCCACGACCCTGAGATTAAGAGTCTCATGCTCTACCGACTGAGCTAACCAGGCCTACTTTGGCTTCTACACAGCTTCATTCTTTCTCCAGAACCATTTCAAGAGGTTTATGAAGGAAATGTACAAGAACTATGTGATTTAGTACTTGGTTTTAGAGGTACTGCTGGGATTTGAACCCAGGATCTCCTGTTTACAAGACAGGCGCTTTCACCAGCTAAGCCACAGTACCTTCCTAGATGCTTCATGTTTGGGATACAACATTCAATGCTCTGATCAAGTAAATTCATCATTAAAGTTCCAAACTGATTAATATGTTGTATGTTACCTAACTTGCACAGCCAGTCTTAAAACACAGTTGATAGTCATGTGTGTAAATGTGGGCAGATCATACAGAATGCATAGAATTCATATTTACTTTATTAGCAGGACATTGAAGATACTAATTGTCTGTTTACTGTACATGCATTCATTAATCTGTCCACTTTCATGCTATATTTTACACAATTAAAACAAAACAGAGACATGAAATTCCATTATGATTGGAACTGTTGCCAACAGCACAACCTAGCGGACATGTTCAACCCGTAGAGGGCAGTGCATGACACATTTGCTGCACTTTGTAAAGTGGAGAATTAGTACCAGATTTGTGTTTAGATGGAGAGGACTTCATATACAGATTGAAATGATAAGTGTCTCATTGTTTAACCAACACTCCCAGTCAATCAAATAGGCATTGTCCGCGCCCGATGTGGGGCTCGAACCCACGACCCTGAGATTAAGAGTCTCATGCTCTACCGACTGAGCTAACCAGGCCTACTTTAGCTTTTATACAGCTTCATTCTTTCACCAGAACCATTTCAAGAGGTTTATGAAGGAAATGTACAAGAACCATGTGATTTAGTACTTGGTTTTAGAGGTACTGCTGGGATTTTAACCCAGGATCTCCTGTTTACAAGACAGGCGCTTTCACCAGCTAAGCCACAGTACCTTCCTAGATGCTTCATGTTTGGGATACAACATTCAATGCTCTGATCAAGTAAATTCATCTTTAAAGTTCCAAACTGATTAATATGTTGTATGTTACCTAACTTGCACAGCCAGTCTTAAAACACAGTTGATAGTCATGTGTGTAAATGTGGGCAGATCATACAGAATGCATAGAATTCATATTTACTTTATTAGCAGGACATTGAAGATACTAATTGTCTGTTTACTGTACATGCATTCATTAATCTGTCCACTTTCATGCTATATTTTACACAATAAACAAAACAAAGACACCTTTCCATTATTGTTGGAACTGTTGCCAACAGCACAACCTAGTGGATATGTTCAACCTGTAGAGGGCAGTGCATGACACATTGTCTGCACTTTTCTGAACTTGAGAATTAGTACCACATTTTTGTGTAGAGGGAGGTGACATTATGTACAGATTGAAATGTCTCGTTATCATTTGAACAACACTGCCAGTCCATCCAATTGCAATTGTCTGCGCCCGATGTGGGGCTCGAACCCACGACCCTGAGATTAAGAGTCTCATGCTCTACCGACTGAGCTAACCAGGCCTACTTTAGTTTCTACACAGATTCATTCTTTCACCAGAATCATTTCAAGAGATTAAACAAGAACAAAATTATTTAGTACTTGATTTTAGAGGTACTGCTGGGATTTGAACCCAGGATCTCCTGTTTACAAGATAGGTACTTTCACCAGCTAAGCCACAGTATTGAAATGATAGGTGTCTCATTGTTTAACTAACACTTCCAGTCAATCAAACGGCCATTGCCTGCGCCCGATGTGGGGCTCGAACCCACGACCCTGAGATTAAGAGTCTCATGCTCTACCGACTGAGCTAACCAGGCCTACTTTAGCTTTTACACCGCTTCATTCTTTCACCAGAATCATTTCAAGAGGTTTATGAAAGAAATAAACAAGAATAATGCGATTTAGTACTTGATTTTAGAGGTACTGCTGGGATTTGAACCCCGGATCTCCTGTTTACAAGATAGGTACTTTCACCAGCTAAGCCACAGTATTGAAATGATAGGTGTCTCATTGTTTAACTAACACTTCCAGTCAATCAAACGGCCATTGCCTGCGCCCGATGTGGGGCTCGAACCCACGACCCTGAGATTAAGAGTCTCATGCTCTACCGACTGAGCTAACCAGGCCTACTTTGGCTTCTACACAGCTTCATTCTTTCTCCAGAACCATTTCAAGAGGTTTATGAAGGAAATGTACAAGAACTATGTGATTTAGTACTTGGTTTTAGAGGTACTGCTGGGATTTGAACCCAGGATCTCCTGTTTACAAGACAGGCGCTTTCACCAGCTAAGCCACAGTACCTTCCTAGATGCTTCATGTTTGGGATACAACATTCAATGCTCTGATCAAGTAAATTCATCATTAAAGTTCCAAACTGATTAATATGTTGTATGTTACCTAACTTGCACAGCCAGTCTTAAAACACAGTTGATAGTCATGTGTGTAAATGTGGGCAGATCATACAGAATGCATAGAATTCATATTTACTTTATTAGCAGGACATTGAAGATACTAATTGTCTGTTTACTGTACATGCATTCATTAATCTGTCCACTTTCATGCTATATTTTACACAATAAACAAAACAAAGACACCTTTCCATTATTGTTGGAACTGTTGCCAACAGCACAACCTAGTGGATATGTTCAACCTGTAGAGGGCAGTGCATGACACATTGTCTGCACTTTTCTGAACTTGAGAATTAGTACCACATTTTTGTGTAGAGGGAGGTGACATTATGTACAGATTGAAATGTCTCGTTATCATTTGAACAACACTGCCAGTCCATCCAATTGCAATTGTCTGCGCCCGATGTGGGGCTCGAACCCACGACCCTGAGATTAAGAGTCTCATGCTCTACCGACTGAGCTAACCAGGCCTACTTTAGTTTCTACACAGATTCATTCTTTCACCAGAATCATTTCAAGATATTAAACAAGAACAAAGTGATTTAGTACTTGATTTTAGAGGTACTGCTGGGATTTGAACCCAGGATCTCCTGTTTACGAAACAGGCGCTTTCACCAGCTAAGCCACAGTACCGGTCTAAAGGGTTGATGTTTGACATACGAGATGCAATGCTCTGATCAAGAAATGTCATCATCAAAGTTACAAACTAATGAATCTGTCCACTTTCATGCTATATTTTAAACAATTAAAACAAAACAGAGACATGAAATTCCATTATGGGTGGAACTGTTGCCAACAGCACAACCTAGCGGACATGTTCAACCCGTAGAGGGCAGTGCATGACACATTTGCTGCACTTTGTAAAGTGGAGAATTAGTACCAGATTTGTGTTTAGATGGAGAGGACTTCATATACAGATTGAAATGATAAGTGTCTCATTGTTTAACTAACACTTCCAGTCAATCAAATAGCCATTGTCCACGCCCGATGTGGGGCTCGAACCCACGACCCTGAGATTAAGAGTCTCATGCTCTACCGACTGAGCTAACCAGGCCTACTTTAGCTTTTATACAGCTTCATTCTTTCACCAGAATCATTTCAAGAGATTAAACAAGAACAAAGTTATTTAGTACTTGATTTTAGAGGTACTGCTGGGATTTGAACCCAGGATCTCCTGTTTACAAAACAGGCACTTTCACCAGCTAAGCCACAGTACCGGTCTAAAGGGTTGATGTTTGACATACAAGATGCAATGCTCTGATCAAGAAATGTCATCATCAAAGTTCCAAACTAATGAATCTGTCCACTTTCATGCTATATTTTACACAATTAAAACAAAACAGAGACATGAAATTCCTTTATGATTGGAACTGTTGCCAACAGGACAACCTAGCGGACATGTTCAACCCGTAGAGGGCAGTGCATGACACATTTGCTGCACTTTGTAAAGTGGAGAATTAGTACCAGATTTGTGTTTAGATGGAGAGGACTTCATATACAGATTGAAATGATAAGTGTCTCATTGTTTAACCAACACTCCCAGTCAATCAAATAGCCATTGTCCGCGCCCGATGTGGGGCTCGAACCCACGACCCTGAGATTAAGAGTCTCATGCTCTACCGACTGAGCTAACCAGGCCTACTTTAGCTTTTATACAGCTTCATTCTTTCACCAGAACCATTTCAAGAGGTTTATGAAGGAAATGTACAAGAACCATGTGATTTAGTACTTGGTTTTAGAGGTACTGCTGGGATTTTAACCCAGGATCTCCTGTTTACAAGACAGGCGCTTTCACCAGCTAAGCCACAGTACCTTCCTAGATGCTTCATGTTTGGGATACAACATTCAATGCTCTGATCAAGTAAATTCATCTTTAAAGTTCCAAACTGATTAATATGTTGTATGTTACCTAACTTGCACAGCCAGTCTTAAAACACAGTTGATAGTCATGTGTGTAAATGTGGGCAGATCATACAGAATGCATAGAATTCATATTTACTTTATTAGCAGGACATTGAAGATACTAATTGTCTGTTTACTGTACATGCATTCATTAATCTGTCCACTTTCATGCTATATTTTACACAATAAACAAAACAAAGACACCTTTCCATTATTGTTGGAACTGTTGCCAACAGCACAACCTAGTGGATATGTTCAACCTGTAGAGGGCAGTGCATGACACATTGTCTGCACTTTTCTGAACTTGAGAATTAGTACCACATTTTTGTGTAGAGGGAGGTGACATTATGTACAGATTGAAATGTCTCGTTATCATTTGAACAACACTGCCAGTCCATCCAATTGCAATTGTCTGCGCCCGATGTGGGGCTCGAACCCACGACCCTGAGATTAAGAGTCTCATGCTCTACCGACTGAGCTAACCAGGCCTACTTTAGTTTCTACACAGATTCATTCTTTCACCAGAATCATTTCAAGATATTAAACAAGAACAAAGTGATTTAGTACTTGATTTTAGAGGTACTGCTGGGATTTGAACCCAGGATCTCCTGTTTACGAAACAGGCGCTTTCACCAGCTAAGCCACAGTACCGGTCTAAAGGGTTGATGTTTGACATACAAGATGCAATGCTCTGATCAAGAAATGTCATCATCAAAGTTCCAAACTAATGAATCTGTCCACTTTCATGCTATATTTTACACAATTAAAACAAAACAGAGACATGAAATTCCTTTATGATTGGAACTGTTGCCAACAGGACAACCTAGCGGACATGTTCAACCCGTAGAGGGCAGTGCATGACACATTTGCTGCACTTTGTAAAGTGGAGAATTAGTACCAGATTTGTGTTTAGATGGAGAGGACTTCATATACAGATTGAAATGATAAGTGTCTCATTGTTTAACCAACACTCCCAGTCAATCAAATAGCCATTGTCCGCGCCCGATGTGGGGCTCGAACCCACGACCCTGAGATTAAGAGTCTCATGCTCTACCGACTGAGCTAACCAGGCCTACTTTAGCTTTTATACAGCTTCATTCTTTCACCAGAACCATTTCAAGAGGTTTATGAAGGAAATGTACAAGAACTATGTGATTTAGTACTTGGTTTTAGAGGTACTGCTGGGATTTTAACCCAGGATCTCCTGTTTACAAGACAGGCGCTTTCACCAGCTAAGCCACAGTACCTTCCTAGATGCTTCATGTTTGGGATACAACATTCAATGCTCTGATCAAGTAAATTCATCATTAAAGTTCCAAACTGATTAATATGTTGTATGTTACCTAACTTGCACAGCCAGTCTTAAAACACAGTTGATAGTCATGTGTGTAAATGTGGGCAGATCATACAGAATGCATAGAATTCATATTTACTTTATTAGCAGGACATTGAAGATACTAATTGTCTGTTTACTGTACATGCATTCATTAATCTGTCCACTTTCATGCTATATTTTACACAATTAAAACAAAACAGAGACATGAAATTCCATTATGATTGGAACTGTTGCCAACAGCACAACCTAGCGGACATGTTCAACCCGTAGAGGGCAGTGCATGACACATTTGCTGCACTTTGTAAAGTGGAGAATTAGTACCAGATTTGTGTTTAGATGGAGAGGACTTCATATACAGATTGAAATGATAAGTGTCTCATTGTTTAACCAACACTCCCAGTCAATCAAATAGGCATTGTCCGCGCCCGATGTGGGGCTCGAACCCACGACCCTGAGATTAAGAGTCTCATGCTCTACCGACTGAGCTAACCAGGCCTACTTTAGCTTTTATACAGCTTCATTCTTTCACCAGAACCATTTCAAGAGGTTTATGAAGGAAATGTACAAGAACTATGTGATTTAGTACTTGGTTTTAGAGGTACTGCTGGGATTTTAACCCAGGATCTCCTGTTTACAAGACAGGCGCTTTCACCAGCTAAGCCACAGTACCTTCCTAGATGCTTCATGTTTGGGATACAACATTCAATGCTCTGATCAAGTAAATTCATCTTTAAAGTTCCAAACTGATTAATATGTTGTATGTTACCTAACTTGCACAGCCAGTCTTAAAACACAGTTGATAGTCATGTGTGTAAATGTGGGCAGATCATACAGAATGCATAGAATTCATATTTACTTTATTAGCAGGACATTGAAGATACTAATTGTCTGTTTACTGTACATGCATTCATTAATCTGTCCACTTTCATGCTATATTTTACACAATAAACAAAACAAAGACACCTTTCCATTATTGTTGGAACTGTTGCCAACAGCACAACCTAGTGGATATGTTCAACCTGTAGAGGGCAGTGCATGACACATTGTCTGCACTTTTCTGAACTTGAGAATTAGTACCACATTTTTGTGTAGAGGGAGGTGACATTATGTACAGATTGAAATGTCTCGTTATCATTTGAACAACACTGCCAGTCCATCCAATTGCAATTGTCTGCGCCCGATGTGGGGCTCGAACCCACGACCCTGAGATTAAGAGTCTCATGCTCTACCGACTGAGCTAACCAGGCCTACTTTAGTTTCTACACAGATTCATTCTTTCACCAGAATCATTTCAAGAGATTAAACAAGAACAAAATTATTTAGTACTTGATTTTAGAGGTACTGCTGGGATTTGAACCCAGGATCTCCTGTTTACGAAACAGGCGCTTTCACCAGCTAAGCCACAGTACCGGTCTAAAGGGTTGATGTTTGACATACGAGATGCAATGCTCTGATCAAGAAATGTCATCATCAAAGTTACAAACTAATGAATCTGTCCACTTTCATGCTATATTTTAAACAATTAAAATAAAACAGAGACATGAAATTCCATTATGGTTGGAACTGTTGCCAACAGCACAACCTAGCGGACATGTTCAACCCGTAGAGGGCAGTGCATGACACATTTGCTGCACTTTGTAAAGTGGAGAATTAGTACCAGATTTGTGTTTAGATGGAGAGGACTTCATATACAGATTGAAATGATAAGTGTCTCATTGTTTAACCAACACTCCCAGTCAATCAAATAGCCATTGTCCGCGCCCGATGTGGGGCTCGAACCCACGACCCTGAGATTAAGAGTCTCATGCTCTACCGACTGAGCTAACCAGGCCTACTTTAGCTTTTATACAGCTTCATTCTTTCACCAGAACCATTTCAAGAGGTTTATGAAGGAAATGTACAAGAACTATGTGATTTAGTACTTGGTTTTAGAGGTACTGCTGGGATTTGAACCCAGGATCTCCTGTTTACAAGACAGGTGCTTTCACCAGCTAAGCCACAGTACCTTCCTAGATGCTTCATGTTTGGGATACAACATTCAATGCTCTAATCAAGTAAATTCATCATTAAAGTTCCAAACTGATTAATATGTTGTATGTTACCTAACTTGCACAGCCAGTCTTAAAACACAGTTGATAGTCATGTGTGTAAATGTGGGCAGATCATACAGAATGCATAGAATTCATATTTACTTTATTAGCAGGACATTGAAGATACTAATTGTCTGTTTACTGTACATGCATTCATTAATCTGTCCACTTTCATGCTATATTTTACACAATAAACAAAACAAAGACACCTTTCCATTATTGTTGGAACTGTTGCCAACAGCACAACCTAGTGGATATGTTCAACCTGTAGAGGGCAGTGCATGACACATTGTCTGCACTTTTCTGAACTTGAGAATTAGTACCACATTTTTGTGTAGAGGGAGGTGACATTATGTACAGATTGAAATGTCTCGTTATCATTTGAACAACACTGCCAGTCCATCCAATTGCAATTGTCTGCGCCCGATGTGGGGCTCGAACCCAGGACCCTGAGATTAAGAGTCTCATGCTCTACCGACTGAGCTAACCAGGCCTACTTTAGTTTCTACACAGATTCATTCTTTCACCAGAATCATTTCAAGATATTAAACAAGAACAAAGTGATTTAGTACTTGATTTTAGAGGTACTGCTGGGATTTGAACCCAGGATCTCCTGTTTACGAAACAGGCGCTTTCACCAGCTAAGCCACAGTACCGGTCTAAAGGGTTGATGTTTGACATACGAGATGCAATGCTCTGATCAAGAAATGTCATCATCAAAGTTACAAACTAATGAATCTGTCCACTTTCATGCTATATTTTAAACAATTAAAACAAAACAGAGACATGAAATTCCATTATGGTTGGAACTGTTGCCAACAGCACAACCTAGCGGACATGTTCAACCCGTAGAGGGCAGTGCATGACACATTTGCTGCACTTTGTAAAGTGGAGAATTAGTACCAGATTTGTGTTTAGATGGAGAGGACTTCATATACAGATTGAAATGATAAGTGTCTCATTGTTTAACCAACACTCCCAGTCAATCAAATAGCCATTGTCCACGCCCGATGTGGGGCTCGAACCCACGACCCTGAGATTAAGAGTCTCATGCTCTACCGACTGAGCTAACCAGGCCTACTTTAGCTTTTATACAGCTTCATTCTTTCACCAGAATCATTTCAAGAGATTAAACAAGAACAAAGTTATTTAGTACTTGATTTTAGAGGTACTGCTGGGATTTGAACCCAGGATCTCCTGTTTACAAAACAGGCACTTTCACCAGCTAAGCCACAGTACCGGTCTAAAGGGTTGATGTTTGACATACAAGATGCAATGCTCTGATCAAGAAATGTCATCATCAAAGTTCCAAACTAATGAATCTGTCCACTTTCATGCTATATTTTACACAATTAAAACAAAACAGAGACATGAAATTCCTTTATGATTGGAACTGTTGCCAACAGGACAACCTAGCGGACATGTTCAACCCGTAGAGGGCAGTGCATGACACATTTGCTGCACTTTGTAAAGTGGAGAATTAGTACCAGATTTGTGTTTAGATGGAGAGGACTTCATATACAGATTGAAATGATAAGTGTCTCATTGTTTAACCAACACTCCCAGTCAATCAAATAGCCATTGTCCACGCCCGATGTGGGGCTCGAACCCACGACCCTGAGATTAAGAGTCTCATGCTCTACCGACTGAGCTAACCAGGCCTACTTTAGCTTTTACACCGCTTCATTCATTCACCAGAATCATTTCAAGAGGTTTATGAAAGAAATAAACAAGAATAATGCGATTTAGTACATGATTTTAGAGGTACTGCTGGGATTTGAACCCCGGATCTCCTGTTTACAAGATAGGTACTTTCACCAGCTAAGCCACAGTATTGAAATGATAGGTGTCTCATTGTTTAACTAACACTTCCAGTCAATCAAATGGCCATTGCCTGCGCCCGATGTGGGGCTCGAACCCACGACCCTGAGATTAAGAGTCTCATGCTCTACCGACTGAGCTAACCAGGCCTACTTTGGCTTCTACAGAGCTTCATTCTTTCACCAGAATCATTTCAAGAGGTTTATGAAAGAAATAAACAAGAATAATGCGATTTAGTACTTGATTTTAGAGGTACTGCTGGGATTTGAACCCCGGATCTCCTGTTTACAAGATAGGTACTTTCACCAGCTAAGCCACAGTATTGAAATGATAGGTGTCTCATTGTTTAACTAACACTTCCAGTCAATCAAATGGCCATTGCCTGCGCCCGATGTGGGGCTCGATCCCACGACCCTGAGATTAAGAGTCTCATGCTCTACCGACTGAGCTAACCAGGCCTACTTTGGCTTCTACACAGCTTCATTCTTTCTCCAGAACCATTTCAAGAGGTTTATGAAGGAAATGTACAAGAACTATGTGATTTAGTACTTGGTTTTAGAGGTACTGCTGGGATTTGAACCCAGGATCTCCTGTTTACAAGACAGGCGCTTTCACCAGCTAAGCCACAGTACCTTCCTAGATGCTTCATGTTTGGGATACAACATGCAATGCTCTGATCAAGTAAATTCATCATTAAAGTTCCAAACTGATTAATATGTTGTATGTTACCTAACTTGCACAGCCAGTCTTAAAACACAGTTGATAGTCATGTGTGTAAATGTGGGCAGATCATACAGAATGCATAGAATTCATATTTACTTTATTAGCAGGACATTGAAGATACTAATTGTCTGTTTACTGTACATGCATTCATTAATCTGTCCACTTTCATGCTATATTTTACACAATAAACACGAAAACAAAACAAAGACACCTTTCCATTATTGTTGGAACTGTTGCCAACAGCACAACCTAGTGGATATGTTCAACCTGTAGAGGGCAGTGCATGACACATTGTCTGCACTTTTCTGAACTTGAGAATTAGTACCACATTTTTGTGTAGAGGGAGGTGACATTATGTACAGATTGAAATGTCTCGTTATCATTTGAACAACACTGCCAGTCCATCCAATTGCAATTGTCTGCTCCCGATGTGGGGCTCGAACCCACGACCCTGAGATTAAGAGTCTCATGCTCTACCGACTGAGCTAACCAGGCCTACTTTAGCTTCTACACAGCTTCATTCTTTCACCAGAATCATTTCAAGAGATTAAACAAGAACAAAGTGATTTAGTACTTGATTTTAGAGGTACTGCTGGGATTTGAACCCAGGATCTCCTGTTTACGAAACAGGCGCTTTCACCAGCTAAGCCACAGTACCTGTCTAAAGGGGTGATGTTTGACATACAAGATATAATGCTCTGATCAAGAAATGTCATCATCAAAGTTCCAAACTAATGAATCTGTCCACTTTCATGCTATATTTTACACAATTAAAACAAAACAGAGACATGAAATTCCATTATGATTGGAACTGTTGCCAACAGCACAACCTAGCGGACATGTTCAACCCGAAGAGGGCAGTGCATGACACATTTGCTGCACTTTGTAAACTGGAGAATTAGTACCAGATTTGTGTTTAGAGGGAGAGGACTTCATATACAGATTGAAATGATAAGTGTCTCATTGTTTAACCAACACTCCCAGTCAATCAAATAGCCATTGTCTGCGCCCGATGTGGGGCTCGAACCTACGACCCTGAGATTAAGAGTCTCATGCTCTACCGACTGAGCTAACCAGACCTACTTTGGCTTCTACACAGCTTCATTCTTTCACCAGAACCATTTCAAGAGGTTTATGAAGGAAATGTACAAGAACTATGTGATTTAGTACTTGGTTTTAGAGGTACTGCTGGGATTTGAACCCAGGATCTCCTGTTTACAAGACAGGCGCTTTCACCAGCTAAGCCACAGTACCTTCCTAGATGCTTCATGTTTGGGATACAACATTCAATGCTCTGATCAAGTAAATTCATCATTAAAGTTCCAAACTGATTAATATGTTGTATGTTACCTAACTTGCACAGCCAGTCTTAAAACACAGTTGATAGTCATGTGTGTAAATGTGGGCAGATCATACAGAATGCATATAATTCATATTTACTTTATTAGCAGGACATTGAAGATACTAATTGTTTGTTTACTGTACATACATTCATTAATCTGTCCACTTTTATGCTATATTTTACACAATAAACACGAAAACAAAACAAAGACACCTTTCCAATATTGTTGGAACTGTTGCCAACAGCACAACCTAGTGGATATGTTCAACCTGTAGAGGGCAGTGCATGACACATTGTCTGCACTTTTCTGAACTTGAGAATTAGTACCACATTTTTGTGTAGAGGGAGGTGACATTATGTACAGATTGAAATGTCTCGTTATCATTTGAACAACACTGCCAGTCCATCCAATTGCAATTGTCTGCGCCCGATGTGGGGCTCGAACCCACGACCCTGAGATTAAGAGTCTCATGCTCTACCGACTGAGCTAACCAGGCCTACTTTAGTTTCTACACAGATTCATTCTTTCACCAGAATCATTTCAAGAGATTAAACAAGAACAAAATTATTTAGTACTTGATTTTAGAGGTACTGCTGGGATTTGAACCCAGGATCTCCTGTTTACGAAACAGGCGCTTTCACCAGCTAAGCCACAGTACCGGTCTAAAGGGTTGATGTTTGACATACGAGATGCAATGCTCTGATCAAGAAATGTCATCATCAAAGTTACAAACTAATGAATCTGTCCACTTTCATGCTATATTTTAAACAATTAAAACAAAACAGAGACATGAAATTCCATTATGGTTGGAACTGTTGCCAACAGCACAACCTAGCGGACATGTTCAACCCGTAGAGGGCAGTGCATGACACATTTGCTGCACTTTGTAAAGTGGAGAATTAGTACCAGATTTGTGTTTAGATGGAGAGGACTTCATATACAGATTGAAATGATAAGTGTCTCATTGTTTAACCAACACTCCCAGTCAATCAAATAGCCATTGTCCGTGCCCGATGTGGGGCTCGAACCCACGACCCTGAGATTAAGAGTCTCATGCTCTACCGACTGAGCTAACGAGGCCTACTTTAGCTTTTATACAGCTTCATTCTTTCACCAGAACCATTTCAAGAGGTTTATGAAGGAAATGTACAAGAACTATGTGATTTAGTACTTGGTTTTAGAGGTACTGCTGGGATTTGAACCCAGGATCTCCTGTTTACAAGACAGGCGCTTTCACCAGCTAAGCCACAGTACCTTCCTAGATGCTTCATGTTTGGGATACAACATTCAATGCTCTGATCAAGTAAATTCATCATTAAAGTTCCAAACTGATTAATATGTTGTATGTTACCTAACTTGCACAGCCAGTCTTAAAACACAGTTGATAGTCATGTGTGTAAATGTGGGCAGATCATACAGAATGCATAGAATTCATATTTACTTTATTAGCAGGACATTGAAGATACTAATTGTCTGTTTACTGTACATGCATTCATTAATCTGTCCACTTTCATGCTATATTTTACACAATAAACAAAACAAAGACACCTTTCCATTATTGTTGGAACTGTTGCCAACAGCACAACCTAGTGGATATGTTCAACCTGTAGAGGGCAGTGCATGACACATTGTCTGCACTTTTCTGAACTTGAGAATTAGTACCACATTTTTGTGTAGAGGGAGGTGACATTATGTACAGATTGAAATGTCTCGTTATCATTTGAACAACACTGCCAGTCCATCCAATTGCAATTGTCTGCGCCCGATGTGGGGCTCGAACCCACGACCCTGAGATTAAGAGTCTCATGCTCTACCGACTGAGCTAACCAGGCCTACTTTAGTTTCTACACAGATTCATTCTTTCACCAGAATCATTTCAAGATATTAAACAAGAACAAAGTGATTTAGTACTTGATTTTAGAGGTACTGCTGGGATTTGAACCCAGGATCTCCTGTTTACGAAACAGGCGCTTTCACCAGCTAAGCCACAGTACCGGTCTAAAGGGTTGATGTTTGACATACGAGATGCAATGCTCTGATCAAGAAATGTCATCATCAAAGTTACAAACTAATGAATCTGTCCACTTTCATGCTATATTTTAAACAATTAAAACAAAACAGAGACATGAAATTCCATTATGGTTGGAACTGTTGCCAACAGCACAACGTAGCGGACATGTTCAACCCGTAGAGGGCAGTGCATGACACATTTGCTGCACTTTGTAAAGTGGAGAATTAGTACCAGATTTGTGTTTAGATGGAGAGGACTTCATATACAGATTGAAATGATAAGTGTCTCATTGTTTAACCAACACTCCCAGTCAATCAAATAGCCATTGTCCACGCCCGATGTGGGGCTCGAACCCACGACCCTGAGATTAAGAGTCTCATGCTCTACCGACTGAGCTAACCAGGCCTACTTTAGCTTTTATACAGCTTCATTCTTTCACCAGAATCATTTCAAGAGATTAAACAAGAACAAAGTTATTTAGTACTTGATTTTAGAGGTACTGCTGGGATTTGAACCCAGGATCTCCTGTTTACAAAACAGGCACTTTCACCAGCTAAGCCACAGTACCGGTCTAAAGGGTTGATGTTTGACATACAAGATGCAATGCTCTGATCAAGAAATGTCATCATCAAAGTTCCAAACTAATGAATCTGTCCACTTTCATGCTATATTTTACACAATTAAAACAAAACAGAGACATGAAATTCCTTTATGATTGGAACTGTTGCCAACAGGACAACCTAGCGGACATGTTCAACCCGTAGAGGGCAGTGCATGACACATTTGCTGCACTTTGTAAAGTGGAGATTTAGTACCAGATTTGTGTTTAGATGGAGAGGACTTCATATACAGATTGAAATGATAGGTGTCTCATTGTTTAACTAACACTTCCAGTCAATCAAATGGCCATTGCCTGCGCCCGATGTGGGGCTCGAACCCACAACCCTGAGATTAAGAGTCTCATGCTCTACCGACTGAGCTAACCAGGCCTACTTTGGCTTCTACACAGCTTCATTCTTTCTCCAGAACCATTTCAAGAGGTTTATGAAGGAAATGTACAAGAACTATGTGATTTAGTACTTGGTTTTAGAGGTACTGCTGGGATTTGAACCCAGGATCTCCTGTTTACAAGACAGGCGCTTTCACCAGCTAAGCCACAGTACCTTCCTAGATGCTTCATGTTTGGGATACAACATTCAATGCTCTGATCAAGTAAATTCATCATTAAAGTTCCAAACTGATTAATATGTTGTATGTTACCTAACTTGCACAGCCAGTCTTAAAACACAGTTGATAGTCATGTGTGTAAATGTGGGCAGATCATACAGAATGCATAGAATTCATATTTACTTTATTAGCAGGACATTGAAGATACTAATTGTCTGTTTACTGTACATGCATTCATTAATCTGTCCACTTTCATGCTATATTTTACACAATAAACACGAAAACAAAACAAAGACACCTTTCCATTATTGTTGGAACTGTTGCCAACAGCACAACCTAGTGGATATGTTCAACCTGTAGAGGGCAGTGCATGACACATTGTCTGCACTTTTCTGAACTTGAGAATTAGTACCACATTTTTGTGTAGAGGGAGGTGACATTATGTACAGATTGAAATGTCTCGTTATCATTTGAACAACACTGCCAGTCCATCCAATTGCAAATGTCTGCGCCCGATGTGGGGCTCGAACCCACGACCCTGAGATTAAGAGTCTCATGCTCTACCGACTGAGCTAACCAGGCCTACTTTAGCTTCTACACAGCTTCATTCTTTCACCAGAATCATTTCAAGAGATTAAACAAGAACAAAGTGATTTAGTACTTGATTTTAGAGGTACTGCTGGGATTTGAACCCAGGATCTCCTGTTTACGAAACAGGCGCTTTCACCAGCTAAGCCACAGTACCTGTCTAAAGGGGTGATGTTTGACATACAAGATGCAATGCTCTGATCAAGAAATGTCATCATCAAAGTTCCAAACTAATGAATCTGTCCACTTTCATGCTATATTTTACACAATTAAAACAAAACAGAGACATGAAATTCCATTATGATTGGAACTGTTGCCAACAGCACAACCTAGCGGACATGTTCAACCCGTAGAGGGCAGTGCATGACACATTTGCTGCACTTTGTAAAGTGGAGAATTAGTACCAGATTTGTGTTTAGATGGAGAGGACTTCATATACAGATTGAAATGATAAGTGTCTCATTGTTTAACCAACACTCCCAGTCAATCAAATAGCCATTGTCTGCGCCCGATGTGGGGCTCGAACCCACGACCCTGAGATTAAGAGTCTCATGCTCTACCGACTGAGCTAACCAGACCTACTTTGGCTTCTACACAGCTTCATTCTTTCACCAGAACCATTTCAAGAGGTTTATGAAGGAAATGTACAAGAACTATGTGATTTAGTACTTGGTTTTAGAGGTACTGCTGGGATTTGAACCCAGGATCTCCTGTTTACAAGACAGGCGCTTTCACCAGCTAAGCCACAGTACCTTCCTAGATGCTTCATGTTTGGGATACAACATTCAATGCTCTGATCAAGTAAATTCATCATTAAAGTTCCAAACTGATTAATATGTTGTATGTTACCTAACTTGCACAGCCAGTCTTAAAACACAGTTGATAGTCATGTGTGTAAATGTGGGCAGATCATACAGAATGCATAGAATTCATATTTACTTTATTAGCAGGACATTGAAGATACTAATTGTCTGTTTACTGTACATGCATTCATTAATCTGTCCACTTTCATGCTATATTTTACACAATAAACACGAAAACAAAACAAAGACACCTTTCCATTATTGTTGGAACTGTTGCCAACAGCACAACCTAGTGGATATGTTCAACCTGTAGAGGGCAGTGCATGACACATTGGCCCTCATTTATCAACGCGGTGCAGCCCAAATAATGAGCGTACGGCGTAATCACCGCACCTTTCGGCATTTATCAATATATCCTGACGTGGGCTTCACCCTACCGTACGCTGAGATCTCACGTCTGGTCGAGACCAGTTGTTGACGTTGGCTGCACCCGTTTATTCCATCCTAGACCTGTGGAGCAGCATTGTCTGACTGTCTGACAGGCATCTAGACACATAATCCACTCCTAAATGTATATATCTACACTAATAAATAATCGCTGTGAAAATATATCATTTTATAAAGTAATTTAAACAAACTGCTTTAACAGTCATTCAGATAAGATTGTAGATCTGGCTGCATTGAACATAGCAGATATACAAGCTCACAAGCCAGCGTCGCATCGCGACGCGTTGTGAGCTTGTAGATCTGCTATTTGCAAAATATACAGCGCTTCGCGAGGGCACTCTCGGGAGTTTATCGGCGCTGCTGTTATATTTTCATGGCCACCGGGAGATCAGACATTTAACCCATGGTCCAACACACACCACCAGCCTTCATTCATTAATGTTCTCTCCAGGCTATCTCTCATTAATGTGGAGCGGGACGGGACTCGCCCGTCCGACGGTCCGAGTCTCACTGGGAAATGGGAATAGCCTACATGACGGCTTTATTTTACTGTAACTCGAACGCGCACTGCTCGGTAGGCCTATGGGTTAAATAAATTAATATACAAACGTATTCCATTCATGGGATGTGATTGGTATCATAATATGTCATTCATGTAGGCTACAAGCCTACGTGACAATTACATTGTACCGCTACGGTACGGAGTGTGTGTGTGTGTGTGTGTGTGTGTGTGTGTGTGTGTGACAGAGAGAGAGAGAGAGAGAGAGAGAGAGAGAGAGGGGCGTGTGCGTGTGCGTTTGCGTGTGTGGCGAGACGAGGCGATCGGGAAACTATTTCTTATTGGCTTTTCATGTCTTTGGTCGTATTCTGGTTCGTCTTCATGTCGTAAAATCGGGGCGTTTTGAGAATATTTAAGGGGCGTGTTATTTAAATGACGCTCGTTTCAGCCGTGACATTTATCAACGCTGGGACCAAGTGTAAGCTCGGATCAGCTGTGTACGATGCGTTGATAAATGTGACTTCGACGTTGGTGTACGGCCGAATATATGGAAAAATATACGGCGGTTTATACGCTGCGTTGATAAATGAGGGCCATTGTCTGCACTTTTCTGAACTTGAGAATTAGTACCACATTTTTGTGTAGAGGGAGGTGACATTATGTACAGATTGAAATGTCTCGTTATCATTTGAACAACACTGCCAGTCCATCCAATTGCAAATGTCTGCGCCCGATGTGGGGCTCGAACCCACGACCCTGAGATTAAGAGTCTCATGCTCTACCGACTGAGCTAACCAGGCCTACTTTAGCTTCTACACGGCTTCATTCTTTCACCAGAATCATTTCAAGAGATTAAACAAGAACAAAGTGATTTAGTACTTGATTTTAGAGGTACTGCTGGGATTTGAACCCAGGATCTCCTGTTTACGAAACAGGCGCTTTCACCAGCTAAGCCACAGTACCTGTCTAAAGGGGTGATGTTTGACATACAAGATGCAATGCTCTGATCAAGAAATGTCATCATCAAAGTTCCAAACTAATGAATCTGTCCACTTTCATGCTATATTTTACACAATTAAAACAAAACAGAGACATGAAATTCCATTATGATTGGAACTGTTGCCAACAGCACAACCTAGCGGACATGTTCAACCCGTAGAGGGCAGTGCATGACACATTTGCTGCACTTTGTAAAGTGGAGAATTAGTACCAGATTTGTGTTTAGATGGAGAGGACTTCATATACAGATTGAAATGATAAGTGTCTCATTGTTTAACCAACACTCCCAGTCAATCAAATAGCCATTGTCTGCGCCCGATGTGGGGCTCGAACCCACGACCCTGAGATTAAGAGTCTCATGCTCTACCGACTGAGCTAACCAGACCTACTTTGGCTTCTACACAGCTTCATTCTTTCACCAGAACCATTTCAAGAGGTTTATGAAGGAAATGTACAAGAACTATGTGATTTAGTACTTGGTTTTAGAGGTACTGCTGGGATTTGAACCCAGGATCTCCTGTTTACAAGACAGGCGCTTTCACCAGCTAAGCCACAGTACCTTCCTAGATGCTTCATGTTATGGATACAACATTCAATGCTCTGATCAAGTAAATTCATCATTAAAGTTCCAAACTGATTAATATGTTGTATGTTACCTAACTTGCACAGCCAGTCTTAAAACACAGTTGATAGTCATGTGTGTAAATGTGGGCAGATCATACAGAATGCATATAATTCATATTTACTTTATTAGCAGGACATTGAAGATACTAATTGTCTGTTTACTGTACATGCATTCATTAATCTGTCCACTTTTATGCTATATTTTACACAATAAACACGAAAACAAAACAAAGACACCTTTCCATTATTGTTGGAACTGTTGCCAACAGCACAACCTAGTGGATATGTTCAACCTGTAGAGGGCAGTGCATGACACATTGTCTGCACTTTTCTGAACTTGAGAATTAGTACCACATTTTTGTGTAGAGGGAGGTGACATTATGTACAGATTGAAATGTCTCGTTATCATTTGAACAACACTGCCAGTCCATCCAATTGCAATTGTCTGCGCCCGATGTGGGGCTCGAACCCACGACCCTGAGATTAAGAGTCTCATGCTCTACCGACTGAGCTAACCAGGCCTACTTTAGTTTCTACACAGATTCATTCTTTCACCAGAATCATTTCAAGAGATTAAACAAGAACAAAATTATTTAGTACTTGATTTTAGAGGTACTGCTGGGATTTGAACCCAGGATCTCCTGTTTACGAAACAGGCGCTTTCACCAGCTAAGCCACAGTACCGGTCTAAAGGGTTGATGTTTGACATACGAGATGCAATGCTCTGATCAAGAAATGTCATCATCAAAGTTACAAACTAATGAATCTGTCCACTTTCATGCTATATTTTAAACAATTAAAACAAAACAGAGACATGAAATTCCATTATGGTTGGAACTGTTGCCAACAGCACAACCTAGCGGACATGTTCAACCCGTAGAGGGCAGTGCATGACACATTTGCTGCACTTTGTAAAGTGGAGAATTAGTACCAGATTTGTGTTTAGATGGAGAGGACTTCATATACAGATTGAAATGATAAGTGTCTCATTGTTTAACCAACACTCCCAGTCAATCAAATAGCCATTGTCCGCGCCCGATGTGGGGCTCGAACCCACGACCCTGAGATTAAGAGTCTCATGCTCTACCGACTGAGCTAACCAGGCCTACTTTAGCTTTTATACAGCTTCATTCTTTCACCAGAACCATTTCAAGAGGTTTATGAAGGAAATGTACAAGAACTATGTGATTTAGTACTTGGTTTTAGAGGTACTGCTGGGATTTGAACCCAGGATCTCCTGTTTACAAGACAGGCGCTTTCACCAGCTAAGCCACAGTACCTTCCTAGATGCTTCATGTTTGGGATACAACATTCAATGCTCTGATCAAGTAAATTCATCATTAAAGTTCCAAACTGATTAATATGTTGTATGTTACCTAACTTGCACAGCCAGTCTTAAAACACAGTTGATAGTCATGTGTGTAAATGTGGGCAGATCATACAGAATGCATAGAATTCATATTTACTTTATTAGCAGGACATTGAAGATACTAATTGTCTGTTTACTGTACATACTTTCATTAATCTGTCCACTTTCATGCTATATTTTACACAATAAACAAAACAAAGACACCTTTCCATTATTGTTGGAACTGTTGCCAACAGCACAACCTAGTGGATATGTTCAACCTGTAGAGGGCAGTGCATGACACATTGTCTGCACTTTTCTGAACTTGAGAATTAGTACCACATTTTTGTGTAGAGGGAGGTGACATTATGTACAGATTGAAATGTCTCGTTATCATTTGAACAACACTGCCAGTCCATCCAATTGCAATTGTCTGCGCCCGATGTGGGGCTCGAACCCACGACCCTGAGATTAAGAGTCTCATGCTCTACCGACTGAGCTAACCAGGCCTACTTTAGTTTCTACACAGATTCATTCTTTCACCAGAATCATTTCAAGATATTAAACAAGAACAAAGTGATTTAGTACTTGATTTTAGAGGTACTGCTGGGATTTGAACCCAGGATCTCCTGTTTACGAAACAGGCGCTTTCACCAGCTAAGCCACAGTACCGGTCTAAAGGGTTGATGTTTGACATACGAGATGCAATGCTCTGATCAAGAAATGTCATCATCAAAGTTACAAACTAATGAATCTGTCCACTTTCATGCTATATTTTAAACAATTAAAACAAAACAGAGACATGAAATTCCATTATGGTTGGAACTGTTGCCAACAGCACAACCTAGCGGACATGTTCAACCCGTAGAGGGCAGTGCATGACACATTTGCTGCACTTTGTAAAGTGGAGAATTAGTACCAGATTTGTGTTTAGATGGAGAGGACTTCATATACAGATTGAAATGATAAGTGTCTCATTGTTTAACCAACACTCCCAGTCAATCAAATAGCCATTGTCCACGCCCGATGTGGGGCTCGAACCCACGACCCTGAGATTAAGAGTCTCATGCTCTACCGACTGAGCTAACCAGGCCTACTTTAGCTTTTATACAGCTTCATTCTTTCACCAGAATCATTTCAAGAGATTAAACAAGAACAAAGTTATTTAGTACTTGATTTTAGAGGTACTGCTGGGATTTGAACCCAGGATCTCCTGTTTACAAAACAGGCACTTTCACCAGCTAAGCCACAGTACCGGTCTAAAGGGTTGATGTTTGACATACAAGATGCAATGCTCTGATCAAGAAATGTCATCATCAAAGTTCCAAACTAATGAATCTGTCCACTTTCATGCTATATTTTACACAATTAAAACAAAACAGAGACATGAAATTCCTTTATGATTGGAACTGTTGCCAACAGGACAACCTAGCGGACATGTTCAACCCGTAGAGGGCAGTGCATGACACATTTGCTGCACTTTGTAAAGTGGAGAATTAGTACCAGATTTGTGTTTAGATGGAGAGGACTTCATATCCAGATTGAAATGATAAGTGTCTCATTGTTTAACCAACACTCCCAGTCAATCAAATAGCCATTGTCCGCGCCCGATGTGGGGCTCGAACCCACGACCCTGAGATTAAGAGTCTCATGCTCTACCGACTGAGCTAACCAGGCCTACTTTAGCTTTCACACCGCTTCATTCTTTCACCAGAATCATTTCAAGAGGTTTATGAAAGAAATAAACAAGAATAATGCGATTTAGTACTTGATTTTAGAGGTACTGCTGGGATTTGAACCCCGGATCTCCTGTTTACAAGATAGGTACTTTCACCAGCTAAGCCACAGTATTGAAATGATAGGTGTCTCATTGTTTAACTAACACTTCCAGTCAATCAAATGGCCATTGCCTGCGCCCGATGTGGGGCTCGAACCCACGACCCTGAGATTAAGAGTCTCATGCTCTACCGACTGAGCTAACCAGGCCTACTTTGGCTTCTACACAGCTTCATTGTTTCTCCAGAACCATTTCAAGAGGTTTATGAAGGAAACGTACAAGAACTATGTGATTTAGTACTTGGTTTTAGAGGTACTGCTGGGATTTGAACCCAGGATCTCCTGTTTACAAGACAGGCGCTTTCACCAGCTAAGCCACAGTACCTTCCTAGATGCTTCATGTTTGGGATACAACATTCAATGCTCTGATCAAGTAAATTCATCATTAAAGTTCCAAACTGATTAATATGTTGTATGTTACCTAACTTGCACAGCCAGTCTTAAAACACAGTTGATAGTCATGTGTGTAAATGTGGGCAGATCATACAGAATGCATAGAATTCATATTTACTTTATTAGCAGGACATTGAAGATACTAATTGTCTGTTTACTGTACATGCATTCATTAATCTGTCCACTTTCATGCTATATTTTACACAATAAACACGAAAACAAAACAAAGACACCTTTCCATTATTGTTGGAACTGTTGCCAACAGCACAACCTAGTGGATATGTTCAACCTGTAGAGGGCAGTGCATGACACATTGTCTGCACTTTTCTGAACTTGAGAATTAGTACCACATTTTTGTGTAGAGGGAGGTGACATTATGTACAGATTGAAATGTCTCGTTATCATTTGAACAACACTGCCAGTCCATCCAATTGCAATTGTCTGCGCCCGATGTGGGGCTCGAACCCACGACCCTGAGATTAAGAGTCTCATGCTCTACCGACTGAGCTAACCAGGCCTACTTTAGCTTCTACACAGCTTCATTCTTTCACCAGAATCATTTCAAGAGATTAAACAAGAACAAAGTGATTTAGTACTTGATTTTAGAGGTACTGCTGGGATTTGAACCCAGGATCTCCTGTTTACGAAACAGGCGCTTTCACCAGCTAAGCCACAGTACCTGTCTAAAGGGGTGATGTTTGACATACAAGATGCAATGCTCTGATCAAGAAATGTCATCATCAAAGTTCCAAACTAATGAATCTGTCCACTTTCATGCTATATTTTACACAATTAAAACAAAACAGAAACATGAAATTCCATTATGATTGGAACTGTTGCCAACAGCACAACCTAGCGGACATGTTCAACCCGTAGAGGGCAGTGCATGACACATTTGCTGCACTTTGTAAAGTGGAGAATTAGTACCAGATTTGTGTTTAGATGGAGAGGACTTCATATACAGATTGAAATGATAAGTGTCTCATTGTTTAACCAACACTCCCAGTCAATCAAATAGCCATTGTCTGCGCCCGATGTGGGAGGAGCACCCAGCTGCGTCCACGCAGACGAGACTTGGTGCGTGAGCGTTGATACGTGAGCGCTGCTGCGTGAGGACCGGAAGTGTTTTTTTTTTGTATCGCGCGTGCACAAGCGCGTGCGCAAGCATGCGTGCGCGCGCGTGCACAAGTTTACGTGCGTGCGCGCATGCACACGTTTACGTGCGCGCGCGCGTGCACAGGGTTGCGTGCGCGCGTGCACAAAATAGCAAATAAAAAAGCAAAACAAAACCTCACAACATCCCTGTATTTATCTAATTATTTTACTCGCAATAATAATGTTAAAACTGATTGCATTCGTGATTGTTTTGCATTAGTACACTGGACATATATATTAATAACTGTTGTTTGTTTTATTGTTTTATATTAAAGCATTTCGCTCCCAATGTGTTAAAACATAGCATTATCCAAGGCATGATTACAGTGGCTATTTAAATTCATAACAATAATGATCCTTATCATTAATGCTTGTACATATAAATACAAATAAATAATAAAGTTAAAAAGTGTTCTAGGGCAAGTGGAGTATCTGTAAACAGCACCCAGCTAGTTAGACAAACTGTCTTCTCTAGGTAATCCATTGAATCTATTTATTAGCATAAACCTATTTTTTTTAAATAAATTTACGAAATAAAAGGTAAAATGAAGGGTGGGCGTAGGCTAATAATAGGAAGACACGTGCCTGCACCTCCCTCTTTCCTGTCCCTGCAACAACATGGAAGTAAGTGTGTCTCTCCGTCTCTCCCAAACAATATCAAAAGTACATATAATGGGTTATTTAATTTAGTCGGTCAAATCATAATTGTTGGAGTCAACTTCTTGACTCTTGGACATTTGATTGTAGTTGTCGTAGTAGTAGTAGATTTAGCCCTGTGAACCATGGCTAAAATGTTTTGTTGTCAATAAAGGAACTGAACAAAACAAACAGCTGAAGATGGGGTGTGGATATATGTTAGTTAGTTTGCACCGTGATCATAGAAATTACATTGACAAACTTTTTTAAATAGTGTAACACTTAAACATGAGGATATTTATAACATCTACTTAGGCATTTGTGTGCATTCCACACAGTTTAAGTTGCTTAAATGCCCCCTCCTATATAAGCCCATTGAACTTCAAACCCAATTCGAACCATGTTGGACTGAACAAAATGTTATGTATTGAAATAAACATGCCCCACTTACATATTATTGGATTATATCAGTCACCACAAGCATGGATGTCTTCAAATTTGAAGTTCAATGGTTTATATAGGAGATGGGTGTCTGATAAAATGAATATAACGTCTAAATATTGTTTTTTATTTTGGGGTGCACAATAGCTAGAGACATAGACCAACATTTTTTAAAAAGTTAAATAACCTGTTAAGTGATCCATATGCACCAGTATTTTCTTTGGTTTGAGAGCTTTAATTGACCCCATATTTAACTAATGAATATAGTTAACAAACTAATGGTGTACAAATCCATTAACAGAGTATTTGATTACCATTTGGTACACGCAACAGTATCTTTAGCTAATGGAAGTGATAACTAATGGCTATTGTAGTCATGATAATGGTCTTTATTATTAATTACAGCTACAGCATGTAGTCAAATTCCACAGTTGACGAAGTCATCAAAACACAGTTTAAGGGATATATTATTAAAAATAAATGGAACTAGAAAAAGTGCTCCTCGGAGCACAAGTCTCCGCCAGCAGACTTGTGTTGGGAATGAAGGCTCTGTTCAAAAAATAGAACATGTTACTGTGTCATAGTAACATGACACAAGTGTCCTATCCGTCTGTATAACTGTCCTATCCGTCCTGTCTGTATAAGTGTCCTATCCGTCCCGTCTGTATAAGTGTCCTATCCGTCCTGTCTGTATAAGTGTCCTATCCGTCCTGTCTGTATAAGTGTCCTATCCGTCCTGTCTATGTAAGTGTCCTATCCGTCCTGTCTGTGTAAGTGTCCTATCTGTCCTGTCTGTGTAAGTGTCCTATCCAATTGTTACAGTATCCGCCATTTCTCAGCCATTTTGTGATTATTCCTGTCTTACCTCACTTTGAAAGAGGCACAGACTCTTTCAAAGTGACATATATTTATAGGCCGCTATACGTCACTAGCCAATCAGATCACACTATTTCACCGTATTGTCACGTGTCACTTGACCAATGTTAGCTTGTTTCACGGAAAGTGAAAACAATGTCTCCTGGCGGAGACAAAAAGTAAGTAAAAAAAGTAAAAAAAACGTATTAGAAGGACAATGTCAGTCACCAGAACCAAGGACGGGTGTTTCCGATTCATCGTTAAAATGGAGTTACAATAGGTTTGTAAAGGAAGGGGGCGTGTCTGATAAAAAGAATATCAAAATACTGAATCAAGTAACTTGAACTGTCTTGGGTGCTCCCAAAAGCCTAATTAGACAATACAATGACCCATTTAAAAAAAAAGAAGTGAAATATCCCTTTTAATTAGTTGCTGCAAACTCATGATACTGTATTAGCTAGTCTTTGGTAGTCTTACAAATGCTGTGGGTATTCTATTGTTAAACTTTCAGATTGATAGTTATGTCAAATATAGCAGATTTTAACATACTCCTGAATATTGATTTAGCATGTCTTTTTCATTTCCTTTCCAGAAACACATAACAATTCTGAAATCTGGCGAACAGCCAGTGCTGGAGAAGTGTGGCCAGAAGTATCACTGCCCATTCTGCCCCACCGATCTTTTTAAGCCTACAAAGCAAAGTGCTTGCAAGTTGCATCTCTTGGGGCACATCAAAAGAGCTGTGCTTCATAAAGGTTTGTAGAAGTGTGTGTGTGTCCTCTCATTTGCTATTCATCCTATATGCATGTGAACAATAAAACTGAAAGTTGTATGACAAGCTTTTACGGAATCATGATTTAGTTGCACCATTTTGTTTTTTCAGATTTGGTCATCTGCAAGTGTAGTTTGAAGTGTCGCTCCAGTACACACTTCCACTGTGCATACTGCACTTCAACTTATCTCCGTCGAGATGACTTCATCAAACATGTCATAAAATGTGAAGCCCCAGAGATGTCCTCTCTGAAGGGACCCCTGGAGCCGTCCTCTCTGGAGTCGACCTCTGTGGAACCTCCACTGAAGCGTCCCCTGCTGCCCTCGTCTCTACAGTCCTCTCTGGAGCCGTCCTCTCTGGAGCTGTCTCCCCTGCATCCGTCCTCTCTGAAGCGTCCCCCACAGCTGTCCTCTCTGGAGTCGACCTCTGTGGAACCTCCACTGAAGCGTCCCCTGCTGCCCTCGTCTCTACAGTCCTCTCTGGAGCCGTCCTCTCTGGAGCTGTCTCCCCTGCATCCGTCCTCTCTGAAGCGTCCCCCACAGCTGTCCTCTCTGGAGTCGACCTCTGTGGAACCTCCACTGAAGCGTCCCCTGCTGCCCTCGTCTCTACAGTCCTCTCTGGAGCCGTCCTCTCTGGAGCTGTCTCCCCTGCATCCGTCCTCTCTGAAGCGTCCCCCACAGCTGTCCTCTTTGGAGTCGACCTCTGTGGAACCTCCACTGAAGCGTCCCCTGCTGCCCTCGTCTCTACAGTCCTCTCTGGAGCCGTCCTCTCTGGAGCTGTCTCCCCTGCATCCGTCCTCTCTGAAGCGTCCCCCACAGCTGTCCTCTTTGGAGTCGACCTCTGTGGAACCTCCACTGAAGCGTCCCCTGCTGCCCTCGTCTCTACAGTCCTCTCTGGAGCCGTCCTCTCTACAGCCGTCCTCTCCACAGCCGTCCTCTCCACAGCCGTCCTCTCTACAGCTGTCCTCTCTGGAGCCATCCTCTCTGCAACAGTCTTCGTCCTTGCATGTGCCATCCTCACACCAGCCATCTTTGCCAGCCTCAGTGGAAAAGGTGTCGCAAGTAAGAAGATCGAAGGTTAAGTTTGTTCGCTGTGTCCAGTGTAGCCTGGTCTTGAATGCAAAAAATCTGAAAAAACATCTGGAACGAAAACATTCAGTAGACAAGGACGTCACCGCAACATCCTGCTTAAGAAGCGAGTGCATAGACAGCAAAAATGGCATTTTTGCTGTTCTCAAGACACTGCATGGCTGCACTGTTCCTCTGCATGTGCAACAGAGGGTCTGGGGTGGAGACCACAAGATTCGTTGCGAGTCCCTCAGATGTCAGCAGAATCAAGAGTTGGCATTAAGAAGTGGTCTTACCAGTTTCAGATGTGTTCACCTCCGTTCAATTGACTACTGTAAGGTGACTGTTGCAGCCCCAGAGTTGCATCAAGACACCTTACAGGCAATGGTGACACAGAGATGGTTTGGGGTTGACAAGTTGAGAGACTGCATGCAACGAAAACAGGCTGCCAGTGCACAGCAAACTCCTTTGTCTGTGTGTACCACCCTCATGTCTCCGAAGTATTGCGTCTCTATCCATGAGCCTTCAGTGTCTTATTACAGTCGTCTTGGACGGGTGATGGTGGTCTATAATGAGAAGGAGAACACCTGGCATTGCCCTTGCATCAATTCTCGCAGGTCATGCTCTCACAAATACTTAGCAAAGTGGCACCTGTTTCAGGAATATCCAGACATCTTCAGGCGGGTGAGATCAACTGAGGATTCAACTGAGGATTTGTTGCAAACTGAGGAAGAAGTAACTACAGCTGTGGACAGCAGGAGTGATGAAGAAATTTACCCTCCCAAAGGTGAGATGATGAAAAGGATGGTGGAATATATATTCAACCAAAAGAAGCTGCCAGCAGTATTGCCTGAGGAACTTCGGAAGAGTATGACCAAAGACGATTACCCGAAGCACTTGATTCCTCCTGAGTCCCAGTGCTCCATCTGTCCAGGAATAGTACCCCTGAGTGACCCCATTAGAATCACCTCAAAAGCCAAAATTGTCATGACTGATGGCATTATTGAAGGTAAGTTTTCATCATTTCACAGCAGACTGCATTTGAACCATTTCACAGCAGACTGATGTAAATCTGATTTGAAGAAGTAATCTATAAAATGTATCTTTCAGATGTAGCTACATACTGCAAAACGTGTCCCATGTGTGGTATGTACTACCGCTACCAAGAGTTTGAGGATGGACTACATAATTTCAATGATAGTATACTTCTTGGTCTACACTTCTGTCTCTATTTGAGGTCAAATCTGCAGGTTAGCGTTTTTCCTTATGTTCTGCTGCAATTATCTAGACTCTAATTTTAGTTCTTGTTCGACTTGGTCAACAAAATGGTTATTTTTTGTTTCTTCATGAAATTACAGGTAGGCTATACAGGTTATACAGCAGAGGGAATGCCCTACATGCTTTGATGTTGCCTTTCTCTTTCAGACCAACCAGTCTATTGGCAGTGCTATTTCTGCTCTGGAGTACCTCACAGAATCAAAGTTCCCCTTGGCCGACTCAATCCACCATGGTTACCTGCATTTTGAGGCACTTTCCGGGCATGACTACAGTTACAACTGTGTGCGTTGCGGGGACCATCCACCAGTCGTTGTAATGGATCTCCACAAAAAAGCTGTGTTCAACATGTCAGGTAATAAACATTTTGGCTGTCCCATAATCATAGATGGGGGGGCGGGTGGGGGGGGGCGTTGTGGTATAAGGTCACTGCACATAACTTGCCTTCCTAAATGCTATGTTTTTTTCACATGCAGAAAGTTTTCCTTGCATTTCTGTGATTGTAATGTTCTGTGTGGTGGTGGTCATAATATTGATAAAAGTCTGTTATTTGTAGCAAGTGACCTGAAAATGCCACCTGATAGCTACACGGGAGACGTGAACGTCGAAGAGTTCTGGGATTCTCTTACCAAGCATACAATTGCTAGAGGGTTTCTTTCTAGTAAGTCCAAAACAGATTTGCTGACTTACTCTCAACAACTGTTATTAGGGAAGGAAGATCAATTAACTGCTCTGGTAAATGGAGATGTGAGAAACTGAACTGTAAGAAACCTTTTTTGTAAAGATCAATATTGACCAAAGTTTATAATACACTCGTACATTTTTTTGTTTTCTGTTCCAAGGTAATAAAGAGAATCCTTTCTCTGTGCCACCGTCTTTCGAATCCTGGGCTCCTTGGATTGGTCCAAAGACCAGGAAGTCCTCAGTTGTGTTGAACACAGAATTTAAAAAGGTTCCAACAGCTAGAGTTCCTGTTGAAGAGGCAGAACTAAGTGTGACAGAGTCTCGTCTTGTTGACGAGCTCATGAATCAACGGGTATGGAATATTGTGCATGTTTGTTCAGATTTAGAATCATGAACATTTTAAAGGAAAATGTCATTACATTTAAAATCTATGCATTTATTAACCAGGCTGGGGTCATTCGAAACCTGTGCAAGGAGTGTGGCCTGGACACTGCTGGGTCCAGAAATGATCTTATCCAAAGACTGAAGAATGAGATGTCGTCGAGAGCGGGCTATGATAAAATCTTTCAAAAGATCTGGGGTGCATCAGGTATTTCTTACATTAAATGTTAACTTATACACGTTTTCTTTTTCCATTTCTATTTCATTTATGTGAATATTTTTCCAGGTGGCTGGGCAGCTATACTTTGCCCATGTGGCATTGTATACAGCTTAAAGGTTCTTCTCAGGGGAGAAAGCCCAAGAGACTATGCAGATCTTCTCCTATCATGGCAGCACATGCCTAATGTTTGCGTCTATGACTTTGCAAGAGGCTTGGCGAGGCACACCAACTTGAGGGCACCTGGGCGCATCCCCTTCAGTCCACATGAGGGGCTGCTGTTGGAGCCAACTATTGAAAACATCAGAGATGCCGGAGAGGGTAGACTTCATGTAAATCTTCCTTGGCTGTTGGAAATGAAGAATCCTCCTGATGTTGACTGCCATCCATACACAGGCTCCAAAGACCATTATGCTCTCAGTGACAAATTCCACGAAAGAAATTCGACGGATCCAAAAGATGTTCTGCGACGTGTGGGTATGGTGCCACAGCTGGCTGGGCTTCTCAACACCCAAGTTGTTGAACAGTTTTTTTCTCACATGAGAAAGGCTAATTATTTCCTCAACAACTCAGCACCAGCAACGTACATGTTCATGTTACGAAATATGTTGCATCACAGAAACTCCAGGCTGAACAAGGAGACCACAGCACACATTACGCACACATTTGGGAGAGCGGTCCAATTCAATGAATACAGCCAGGCAGTCATGGGTACTTATTTTTCTCTTTTAATTAGAAATTTGTTGTGTTAAATGTCCTTCCTATCTTTTTAAATTATAAATCGTTCATGTTAAATGTGCAGTTTGCCCTCTGGCAGCATCCTCTGATGGCCAAGACCCTCGGACAGCGTCCTCTGGTGGACAAGACCCCCGGACAGCCTCCTCTGATGGAGAAGACCCTCTGGCAGCGTCCTCTGGACAAGACCAAGGATCGTTGGAGATGGATCAGGCTCTGCCTCCACAGGATTCACTGATGGATCTGTCATGCCATGCAGAACCAGGTTACAGATGCAGTGTATTAGGCATGCTTTCTCATCTAATATGACATGACTCTTTTCCCTTTAGTTGATGCAGTCCTTTTTGACCCCCCCCCCCCCCCCCTGCTTCTAGTTCTGTCAGTATGTGGCGAGGGCTGCCAGGCTCTTACATCACTGGAACGCATCCGGGCAAGAAGACATAGCTGGGACTTTCCAGTTCATGAGGGACAGCAGAAACTGGTACAAAGACTGAAAAAACACAATCTTTCAGACTATGATGTTGTGACATTGCTACCATAATGTATTAAATGTATTTCCTTGATTGTTAAGCTTGACTATGTTCTGGATGGGCAACGCTCTCCTGAAGAACACATAGTGGAAGTTGGTGCCCTTACCCTACAGCGCTCAGATTTCATTACTTTGGGGTTGGAGAGGGAAGTGGAAGCCACGGTGAGTATCATGATGAGTATCATGATCTCATAAGTTAGGGGGCAAAGATATGATTATCCTTCTTTTCTTAAACCAACGTATGCTTCATGCAACCTTACAGATTGTCAACTGCTGTCTCACCATTATATCCGAGATTGCCAAATGTCAAGTAAGTTGTGATTCTGTTTAGAAATAATTTATTTAAATAATCTTTTGGACAGATATTAAAGGGTGGTATTTATTTACAGGGAAAGGATGTGGTCATCATGGACGCCTATGTGGTGGCGACATGGACTGATCCCTTTCTGTCCCTACCGGTAAATGATAAAAAATGCGTATCTGATCTATATAAATGAAAGCTCTGTGACTTCTAAATACCAATGTATACATTAAAACTTATTTTTTTCCCCTCCTCATAGGATGACGCATCTTCTAAAGACCTCATCCTCTGCCCAACATGGAAACCAGGACACTGGATGCTCAGTGTAAGGCGTTTTGCATGTCACATAAATGTACTCTTTATAGCTTTGCAACTAGTTTAATAGAGAAATGTGTACAATTCTGTGATCTGTGTAAATATAGAGAAATATATACTTCTGTGATCAGTGTCAATATTGTTTTTGATCATATCATTGACAAATGTATTCATTTATTCAAAATTACTTTTGGAAAAAAATGGACTGGATGTTACACATGTGCAATAATTACTTTTTGCGACTTCTTTGTACCACTGTTTCTCAGGTCATAAGACCAAAAGAAAAAGTCTTAAACTTCTTAGACTCTAAGGACCCTCATGGCTTTGGCAGTCAGGCAAATCTCACACTGTTCAGGTTATTTGTAATGCATATTTGGCCCAAGTTCAAACGTTGGCCCCAAGTTCAAAAGTTGGCCCCAAGTTCAAAAGTTGGACATTAAAGGGGGTTGTTCCATTGTTAAGAAGGCTCAACTGCATTCTATGAGTCCTATGGGTGCATGGGTGCTGCATGCATGAATTGTATTGCTTCATTGCATGAGTACTGTTGCCTGAATTCTACCTTCATCAGGATCAGCTTTGCGAAATTTCAGATAAAGAATTGGTGAAATGCCTGTGCATTCTCTCTTGCATGAGTTGTATTGCTTTCCAGGTTTACAGGTGTAAAGAATTGGTGAAATGCCTGTGCATGCTCTCTTGCAGAAGTTGTATTGGTTTACAGGTGTAAAGCAGATGAAATGCCTGTGCATGCTTTCTCCCAGGAGTTGTATTGCTTTACAGGTGTAAAGAAGTGGGTGAAATTCCTGTGCATGCTCTTTGCAGGAGTTTCAGGAGTACTGCTTTGTGTTCTGCATGCTTTACAGCAGAGTGTCATCTGGACTGGGTCAAATGTATGAAATGTGAAATTGTATTTCTAACTTACTCTTAAGCACTGAACTATCAAATGACTTTAAAGGCTTACAGTTATGCAGCCGAAGATGTCATACATTTGACTCAATCCAGCTTAAGTCATGTAATTAAAGTACTTGCAAATGGTAATTACATTGTTTATTTTGCAGTAAAATGGCTATGAAAATGGTGCCTGGGCGTTGGACTGTCATAAAGAATAAGGTAATAATAAAGAAACTGTGTATATGTACACTGTATTCATCTACTGTAGGTGTATTATGCATTAAACATTCTGGTTCTTGCAGAACATCCCCCAACAAATGGATGGATCATGTTGTGGCGTCTTCATGCTGATGGTAAATCAAATTGAAATGTAAAGCTGTTTTATGTACTGGGTATTAAATGTAAATGACATGGTTGAAATGTGTTGCAGTATGCTCTCCACCTGGTGATGGGCGATCCATTTGACTTCACTGTTGTGAGTTGAAAATGTACACATGCAAATTGAAAATGTACTGTACACATTCATATTGAAGACTTGCATGTCCATAATGAATGTTTGCATGTCTGTTGACTCTTAATTTCTTAGGTAGACATTCCGAAGATAAGGCTGTGGTGGTGTCTGCTACTGTTGGAGAATTTCTCTCGGAGGGTAAAGGAGTTAAAAAATGAAATGCAATGTATTTTGATTTTGTCAAGTCTCTTAATGTAACAGTCTTTCTAATGTAGCCGTGGAAGGAAATTTGCCCATTGGTCAGAGGACGCACTGGACGTTGGAGAACTGGACGTAGGAGAGGACCCCCTGGACATGGGAGAAGACGTTCTGGAAGTGGGAGCACTGGACGTAGGAGAGGACAACATGGACCAGGCATGTGAAGGGCAAAATGCATTTATGAATATTTGGCCATTTTGAACTTGGACAAGTTTGAAACATGGAACATTATTCTGAAAATATTATTGTATATTATTTTTGCCTGGGCACACTTATTTGAGAAGATTAATATTTTATGTATAATGACCTGTTCCCTTATGTTTCATGTTAACTTTTAGGATCCTCAGATTCTTCACTGTATGGCAGCCTCCATTCATGTCTGCATCTTCCAAAACGGGTTAGTGACGGGACAAATTGGGAAATTTGCAAATGTCACTTGAGTAAAAAATGAATAAATAATGTGCATATGTTTGACTTGTTAGATCCTTCTATCCTGAAGTCAAGAACCCCCTAATGGTCCAGTGCCATAGGTGCCAAGGGTGGCTCCATACTGACTGTGCTGGAATCGAACCAAACAGCCCAGTGGACAGTTTTTGTTGTGGCTGTGATCATCCACTCGTAAGGTTAGCAATACGTTTTCTATAGGCTTTTTCTGGACAGTGTGCTTTAAATATATGTTGGTAATTATGTGATTATTCAATTTCACTACAGCACCGTTGCATTAAGCAGACATGGGCTTGCTGGGGTGACCGTTGCATTAAGCAGACATGGGCTTGCTGGGGTGGTTACAGGACCAGAAATAAAGGTAAAATATTCTCATTTAAAGTTATTCTTTAAAGTTATTCATGTTACTTTGCATATTGTGTTATTTTGGTTTCATTTGCGTCTGCTTTCTCAGGCTCTTCACACAATGCTGATGTCAGGACAGCAACGCTCCAGCAGAGTTCATCTCCACTACAATAAGCAGGGATACCTCAAACTCCGGCAGACTTTGAAACACAAGAGGTTTACACTTTTCAAAGACGATGAGGTATTTCTAATGTTCAGAAGATACAATCTTACTGTATACATACATTGTTGGTGGTCAGTTAATTATGTATATTCCCCCCCATTAGACCTCTGAGTTGATCAGGCTCATAAGGGACACACTACAGCTGTCCAGACAGCTAGAAGACATGGACTTTGTACTGGATGTAATGCTGAAGTACTGTCAGTCAGGAAGGTTCTGCATCACCAATTGATCATTGCATTTCTCGTCTTCACAGATTATGCTATACATATTAAAGAAGCTGGAGGGGTTTACCCGATTCCGGGCAGAACAGGCTCTTCACCTATTATAATGTGTCAAAGCAATCTACGAACCCACAGACGAGGAGTGTGAATGGAAGGCAGATGAGGAGGAAGAGTTGACAGAAGAGATGAAAGAGAAGGCGAAGGGAGAAGAAGGACGAGGAGAAGGAGGACCCCAAGGGCATCCCAGAGTTCTGGTTAACGGTCTTCAAGAATGTGGACCTGCTCAGTGACATGCTGCAGGAACATGACGAAGGGTTAGGGTTAAGCAGAAGAGATCTCTAAAGAAAGGTCATGAATAGCTGAGTACATGGTACCACATTAATTATGGTTCCACACAGCCAATGAAGTCAGCGAAACAAAACCCTTTTTCAGTTTTGTGTTATTAGACAAGAGGACACCACTGGATTACATTGCTTGATAACTTTCACTTCACTTCACAATTTTTATTTTGGTCATCAGTTCAACCATGTAAACAATACACTCCATGTGCATAAAAACAACAATAATAACCACGCGCCCGTAGCTTCTTCAATGATATATTTACTCACGGTCTTTCCAGTGAGAAGAGTATTACAAAGAACACCTCAAATGTATACCATTGCAGTTGTTTTGACATTGTTGTTTTCACCTAATGCTCTTATGGTCTGAGTCACACTGCCCCTAAAGCTCCTGGGCAGCCTCAAGTGCTCAGCTTACCTGTACAGCACTCAACTCTCCATCATCATGGTCAACAGAGGCTGTTATCTCTGGTGGTGGTCACTCACTACATGGTTTTAGTTCACAGTGACCCCTCGCAGTAAAATCCTCAGTGTTGATTTACTCTTTCTTGAGAGTGTTCAAAGGGACCCATAATAAGGGTCTATTTGGTTCCATTTGTACATTCTCTTGAGTTACAGACCCATAAGGGGTCCATTCGGTTCCTAACTATCAATCATTTAGCCGGTTACCCACTACTTCTGAAGATCTCTTGTTTTAGTAAAATAGGATGGGATGGCAGTTATTCACATTATGTGTTGTTTGCTTTAATCTAATTAGGAGGATAAACTGCAATATGGCCTAGCTAGAACATTCCGTTTTACGACTTCTAGCTTTGAACATTACATTAAGACATTTCTCTAAATGTCCTACATTTTATACCTCCTGAACACACAACATAATTGCATTGCTTTTGTTTGGATTAAGGCAGCTACACACTGCAAGATATTAGCAATTGGCTTTGCTTTGCCATGCCATAGATGGTTTTATTGTGATAAAATCTACCCATCTTAAAACAGATGGGTTCATATCAAAGTCAAGTTCTCAGACCCAGGCCAGCCTATGAGTTTCACATTAGAATTTCAGAATTCAATAGTATTAATAGTATTTCTAAATGAGGACCGCAACCTTTAACCTCCTTCTTGTTCCAGAGATCTCTGCAGAGACTCGTCGGTCGTCGTTTAAGGGGAAAAAAAGCTTCAAGTTTCTAAATTAAAGAAAACAAAGCTTCAAGTTTCTAAATTGACATTGATCCTACCTCGGTCTTCACATGTAATAAAGTGGCTTGGCTTGTATAACTTTGATCCTGCCTCTGTGCCTGCTTCAGTGTGATGTTTGTATTGACTTTTTAATTGCAGCATCAAACGTGCTTCAAGCGTATTGGCAAATTATTTGTATTACTGTTATACGGTTACAAGGTTTGAGTGTATGTCTGCATGTACAGTGGGTTTTATTAGACTACATCTACAATTACAACAAATCTCTGACTATAAAGTATCACAACTACATGGAAGGAAGGTTTTGTTGTGGTAGGATTTTTACCAGGTGTTAGATGTCTTGACATTGGTAACTGAACAAGCTGGGGATGAATGCTAATTGTAGCTGGAGTAACTTGGACAATCTGAAGGTGATTGCAGAGGGGAAGAAGAATGAAGCTATCCTGATGAACCCTCCCACCCCCTCTACAATAAGCTGTTGGGTCAAGGTGCATCTACTGTAGGACAACAGACCCATTGACTACTGGGATGTACAATGGTAGTAACATAATCACAGGCTTGCTTGGTAAATCTTTAACTGTCTACAGACTATTGCTCATTACATTCATTATATCCACTGTTAGTCAGTAATTAACGATGGATACGATATGATAATACTTTGTCAGTTGACACTTAAATTTGTCTTGCGACCCAGCAGTCATGTATGCAACACATAAACAGTATACATTTGACATGACAAAACAAAAAAACAAAAAACATACATAAGGACATAAAGACAGGAGCAATGTTCACCACTCAGCCTACCCTGGCCTAAAACTCCTGATTAAGCCTCAATGTCAACTGTTGGACAAAGGACCTCTTTAGTTTGACCTTGTTGTATGTTGGAACACCGTATCCTTCCTGAAGGCAGCAGCCTATATTCTACATACAAAACATGGCTAGTGTATGCAGTGATATTCCTTGCCAACCTTAGCATACTGTTATTATACATAGATGTATAGAGCCTCTGAAGTGGTTGTCCAACAATCTTTGAACAAATGTTCAGTTGCTGCAGCAGTTGTGACTTTAAGGCTACAGACAGACATCCATACCAGGTGGTACTACAGTACTGAAGAACACTCATAACAGAAGTGAAAAACAAAAGAAGAATCTGTCTACTAGCACCAAAGGATCTCAGACGGCGAAGGAAATAGATTATTTGCTTTGTCTTCTTACCCACTGACTCAATGTGGTCTTTCCATGACAAAAGATGGTCTATTACTACTCCTAGGTACTGTATGTATACAAACATACCTGTTTGATCTGTTCACTATGAATAGTGATGAGGGATCTGTGTATCTCCAGTGGTGCACCAAAAACAATCTCTTCTGTCTTTTTTGTGTTCATGATAAGAGCATTGTTATCACCCCACTCCAACAGTATTCTTTCCAGTGATTTCATGATCACTGAAGTGAGAACTATGGGTCTATAATCCTTATGTTCTTTTGGAAATTGGATTTTGGGTAATGGTTTTATGTATATCTGTACAGTCCAGGCATGCTTTTAGTTGTTCTGTGCTTTCATTTGTCCTTGTCCTAACTACTTTCTTCTCCAGGTTTCCTCTCTTTAGTTTTGACTTATAAACTGGAGTCAAGCACACAACATTATGATCAGAGGTCAATATAGGCGGCCCAACCTTAGCAACATATGCATTTGAATGCATTGGATGCATGTCTATAGTACTGGCAATATATTAACAGTAGGCCTATATCTAAAGCAGGGGTCTTCAACAGGGGGTCCGGGACCCCTAGGGGGTCCTCAGAGTTGCTACAGGGGGTCCGCCAAATCTCTGTGTGATAGGATCATTGTTTTTTACATTAACCACTTGAACCCTCGCATCCCTATTCTAAGGACAACTTTAGCCAAAAATAGCAGATCTACAAGCTCACAACACCTCTCGCTGCGAGGAGTTGTGACCTTGCAGATCTGCTATTTTCGGCAAAGAGGGGGAAAAAGAGCAGACCAAGTACAGAGTGAAAGTATTGGCGGTTTAAGTGGTTAAATGTCTGAAAATACACATTAACATGAATCCAACATCTATGAAAAGCTTTAATCAGCAACACAACTGTATGTAATATATAGTGGGGGTCCCTGCTTCATCTCTCTCAGTTAGGGGGTCCCTGCTTCATAGCTCTCTCAGTTAGGGGGTCCCTGCTTCATCTCTCTCAGTTAGGGGGTCCCTGCTTCATAGCTCTCTCAGCTAGGGGGTCCCTGCTTCATAGCTCTCTCAGCTAGGGAGTCCCTGCTTCATAGCTCTCTCAGTTAGGGTTTCCCTGCTTCATAGCTCTCTCAGTTAGGGGGTCCCTGCTTCATAGCTCTCTCAGTTATGGGGTCCCTGCTTCATAGCTCTCTCAGCTAGGGGGTCCCTGCTTCATAGCTCTCTCATTTGTGTTTAGATGGAGAGGACTTCATATACAGATTGAAATGATAAGTGTCTCATTGTTTAACCAACACTCCCAGTCAATCAAATAGCCATTGTCCGCGCCCGATGTGGGGCTCGAACCCACGACCCTGAGATTAAGAGTCTCATGCTCTACCGACTGAGCTAACAAGGCCTACTTTAGTTTTTATACAGCTTCATTCTTTCACCAGAACCATTTCAAGAGGTTTATGAAGGAAATGTACAAGAACTATGTGATTTAGTACTTGGTTTTAGAGGTACTGCTGGGATTTGAACCCAGGATCTCCTGTTTACAAGACAGGCGCTTTCACCAGCTAAGCCACAGTACCTTCCTAGATGCTTCATGTTTGGGATACAACATTCAATGCTCTGATCAAGTAAATTCATCATTAAAGTTCCAAACTGATTAATATGTTGTATGTTACCTAACTTGCACACCCAGTCTTAAAACACAGTTGATAGTCATGTGTGTAAATGTGGGCAGATCATACAGAATGCATAGAATTCATATTTACTTTATTAGCAGGACATTGAAGATACTAATTGTCTGTTTACTGTACATGCATTCATTAACACATTGACTGCCAGAGGTTTTTCTATAGCAGGATCAGCCAGTGCCAGGATTTTTGACCATTCTGACTCATATTCTAGGGCTCACAGAACATTTTGTGTTATGACTATAAACAAATGGAATATCTCAAAACGAAGCTTAGAATCTCTGCTTTCATCTGAAAATGTTCTTTAGCTAGAGGTAGTTGAATACAGCTTGGTTTCACCAAAAAAAGACCTTTTTCTTTAGATTCAGAGTTATGAGGGTTTTAGTAAAAGGACACACTTTAGATGCATAAAATGATTTCAAAAGTCTTTGACATTTATTTTGCGCCTTCATTGACAGTCATTGACATCAGTCATGTAAACAATATTTGTTTATAAAAGAAATATGCTATAGATTGTACATTTATCGCTCTGTTTCACTCCAAAGTGAATGAAAATGAACACTGAAGTGACTATTTTCAGTCTTTTTTACTGTATAATAAAATAAATAATAATAATTCAAAGTTCAACATCAATAAATGGTGCAATTAGTGCAAAATAAATAAATACAAATAAAATCTCTGCCTATAAATCCAAAATAGAAAAGTGGCAGGTTGAACAAGTTTTTACTATTCAAACAATTTTTCAACTCCAGTTATATACATCAAATAATAATAAATAATAATAATTCAAAGTTCAAAGTGCAACATCAATACATTGGTCAACTTTTTGCCCCACAATCTCAAGCTACACCTGTATTCATAGCAACAAATAGCATATCTACAAGCTTTTACTGAGCGTAACTTCTAGATCAGCTTTTTTTTTCCCAATGTGCTCACAATGTGCAGTGCATGGTGAGTGAGGTTTGCAGGTAAATAATAATCATTCAAAGTTCAACATCAATAAATGGTGCAGTCAGTGCAAAATAAATAAATACAAATAACATCTCTGCCTATAAATAGAAAAGTGGCAGGTTCTAGTGGCAGTAGCAGCCGCTTCACTAAATATAACTATCTGGGATCTGTGTGAAGCCTGATATTGCCATGTATTGGACCACTGGTGAGCCCCTGGCAACTCCCTACTTCAGCAAGGTCATGGCGCGGAACCGGTACCAGCTGATCTGGTCCTACCTCCACTTCACAGACAACAATACCCCCCAGCCCCTTGACCCTAAAGAGAAAGACCTGCTGTGGAAGATCCGCCCAGTGTTGACGTACTTGACGCTGAAGTTCCAGGAGATGTTCCTGCCAAGCCAGCACATCAGCATTGACGAGGGCATGCTGTCCTGGTGTGGGCGCCTGTCCTTCAAGGTCTACAACCCACAGAAACCGATCAAGTATGGAATTAAATCCTACATACTGTGCGATTCTCAGACGGGGTACCTCTACCACATGAAGCCGTGCTGTGGTGGAATCAACAAGTCTACCCTGCGTGAGACAGTGACCTTCCTGCTGTGTGACCTTGTAGGGCACGGGTATCGTCTCTACATGGACAACCTTTATAACTCGGTGGACTCGTGCCTTGAACTTCTGGGGAAAGGGACCCACGTGTGCAGTACGCTCCGATGCAATAGAGGGCAGCCAACTGTCATCAAGGCCGTGACCAAGGCTAAGCTGGGCCTCGGGTCAACCATCAGCAGTCACCACAACGGCCGTTTCACTACAAAGTGCAAGTCATTTCAAACTAAATATAACTACCCAACTACAGATGGTGACGGCCTGGCAAGCCAAGGAGAGCAAAATCGTCACGATGATCAACACGTGCCACCAGGATGAGATGGTGACCGTGAACAAGAGGCAGAAAGGCAACAGTGACAGAGTGGACGTTCAAAAGCCAGTGTGCGTGGTGCAGTACAACACCTACATGGACCAAAACCTGGCCTATAACCACTTCACCAGGAAGACACCAGATTCACAGTGAGGAAGAAGAGGCCAAGAAAGTTCTTCAGCTCTGTCACTGTCAGCTGATTGTCTTTTTTCCAGGCATTTCCTCTGGCGTATTGCCGATCACTGGGAGCCTTCTGACCCGCATACAGGTTGGTCTGGTGGCAGATTTCCTGGAGCAGCTCATCCGACAGCAGTAGTTCCAGGTGGCGGTACGGTTGACGGTCCAGGCCCACCCATGTCTGGCCCTGATAGAATAAATAAAAAAAATACTTGATCAATATTATGTACATGAGATCAATTTAGGCATTTAGCATCATCATAGATCACATGCATGCATATATATACATAAATATGAGAGAATATTTACCGTTGCTGTGTAAGGTTTTAGCTTTTTTTTTTTTTTTACATGTTACTGGTGAATTTTTCAAACGCTATGTTGACATGACCTCATCATGACCTGCTTTTTGAAAGTGGCAAGATGGCAAGATGAAAGACATTGGGGGTTCAGTTCTAGGTCAGGAAAACATCAACAAAAATGATCAAATTGGTTGTTGTGTCCTAAACCTGGACTGAGGCTTTTGATGGGGGGGTCAGCACTGCCATTTCCCCCCTTCAAAAAGGCAGAATAAAATAGCAGATCTCCAAGCTCAAAAGCTTGTAGATCTACTATTTTTTTTTATAGCACCACAATATATCAATAAAACCTAAACATTGTCGTTATCTGATCTACAAGCAGATCACGACAACGCGTCGCGTTGCGAGTTGTTGTTGTGAGCTCCGCTGTGGCCCCGACCCACATGTTGAGAACCACAGACACCGAGAGAATCGGGCCATGCAGTTTAGCGTTGCCAGGTTGTGGGAGAGAAATAAGCAACCAGGTCTATGAAAACGAGCCCACAAGTAGCGACTAGCCGACTATAGGCCACATGAGCACAAGAGCACTTCAAACCTATATATCTGAAAATAGCCGATCTACAAGCTCAGCCACTATGATTTACAAGCAGCCTTACAGAGAAACAAGCCCAGCCCAGTGTGGCTTATAAGTTATAGCAGATATACAAGCTCATAGCGATAAAATAAGCAGACCTGGCAACACTGGCTACGTCTCACACACAGTCGCTAGTTTTCTACATTGAATCAACTATATGTAACAAATAAAAGACGATAAAACATTGAATGTGTGCTTACCAATGGGAAAATGAGAAGGTGAACGTCTCGGAGATGGCTGCCAGGCATCGCGGGAGGGATCACTAGAGGAAGCCGCCCCGTCGAATCATCCTCGCTATCAGGGGGGGAGGGGGTGTTGAAGGACGGGCACCGATCTCCTCGAACTCCGGCGCCCGGGTGGGTCCCGGTTGTCGTCCTGTCCGACAGCCGCGACCCACCCGCCCGCCGGAGGGTCCGGTTCAAACCACCACTGGAGGCTTCGGTGGTGCTGGGGCTGCACTCGGTCCCCGGAGGAAGCGATCCAACGTGGGCTGGCATGGATCAGCCGAACCGCTGATTTGTTTGCGCTTGCTTATGCACTTTGGCATACTGTATATAGTCTACTCTCTCACAATAAACTATACTACTCCTCTCTATTTCCACCTATATATATATATATATATATCTCCTCTCTATTTCCACCTGATTTTATACTATATCGCCGATCTACTGCCCTAAACCTTCGCCTAACTTCCACCTTATATTATGTATACCTCCACGCCCTCTCTATCCAACGCAAGAAAGAACGAGGGATTTGCGCGGCCCCGATTTAAAGTTTTTGGGGCATCGGGTGCGCGCGCGCGCACACAGACACGCAATGGCGACATTGGCGAGCCTCCAGTCATCTCCAGCGGATCTACGCGAGTGGCAAGTCTAGCTCAGCCTACCGTCATCTCCAACACGGATCTATCCACAATATCTTTTCTTCATTTATGAAGAAATAGGCCTACAACTCTATCCAATGACTCGGTGCGCGCGTCCAAAATCAAGATCCATGGTGAGTGTTTTCTTTTTTTCTTTGTTTTCTAAACATGATGGCGACGATCACATCACAGCTGCTGCTGGTAACGTGCGCGTGGAAAGCTTACCGTCTGTCCTGCCTACGGTGTGTGTGTGTGTGTGTGTGTGTGTGTGTGTGTGTGTGTGTGTGTGTGTGTGTGTGTGTGTGTGTGTGTGTGTGTGTGTGTGTGTGTGTGTGTGTGTGTGCACTCAGTGATCAGTGAGGGCTGCTGCAGCTAAGCAGGGGGAGAGACGCTGATCGCTCGGAGTCGGATAAACTTTATAAAAACAGATAAAACCTTCGGTGTGATACAGATTTGCGGACCCCCTGCTCTTATGCAGATTCAGTGCTTTGTAATAATAGGTTTAGTGGTCTAGATGGATGATATTTTGTGCCTGAGGGGGTAATCTAACGTCCAGTGCGCATTTTTTTTTTTTTTGCTTGCCACCGGTGCTGCTGCCTCACTCAACACAGGCAGCCGCTTGCTGCTCGGATCAGACTTTCAGTTTAATATGACTTTATGTGACTTTATGTGACTTTAGTGTTTTGAATAACAAGTTTTATATTATCACTTGACCAGATAATGATATTTTACAACTTTTCTGTGGTCTAGATGGATGAAATTTCTTGTCAATGTAGGTAATGACTTAATCTAATGTAAACTACAAAAAAGACCACTTCGCGTAGATCTACGCGATTGGCACGCTGCGGCTTTAAATAGGTTCGCGTAGATCTACGCGATTGGCAGTCAATGTGTTAATCTGTCCACTTTCATGCTATATTTTACACAATAAACAAAACAAAGACAACTTTCCATTATTGTTGGAACTGTTGCCAACAGCACAACCTAGTGGATATGTTCAACCTGTAGAGGGCAGTGCATGACACATTGTCTGCACTTTTCTGAACTTGAGAATTAGTACCACATTTTTGTGTAGAGGGAGGTGACATTATATACAGATTGAAATGTCTCGTTATCATTTGAACAACACTGCCAGTCCATCCAATTGCAATTGTCTGCGCCCGATGTGGGGCTCGAACCCACGACCCTGAGATTAAGAGTCTCATGCTCTACCGACTGAGCTAACCAGGCCTACTTTAGTTTCTACACAGCTTCATTCTTTCACCAGAATCATTTCAAGAGATTAAACAAGAACAAAATTATTTAGTACTTGATTTTAGAGGTACTGCTGGGATTTGAACCCAGGATCTCCTGTTTACGAAACAGGCGCTTTCACCAGCCTAGCCACAGTACCGGTCTAAAGGGTTGATGTTTGACATACGAGATGCAATGCTCTGATCAAGAAATGTCATCATCAAAGTTACAAACTAATGAATCTGTCCACTTTCATGCTATATTTTAAACAATTAAAACAAAACAGAGACATGAAATTCCATTATGGTTGGAACTGTTGCCAACAGCACAACCTAGCGGACATGTTCAACCCGTAGAGGGCAGTGCATGACACATTTGCTAAACTTTGTAAAGTGGAGAATTAGTACCAGATTTGTGTTTAGATGGAGAGGACTTCATATACAGATTGAAATGATAAGTGTCTCATTGTTTAACCAACACTCCCAGTCAATCAAATAGCCATTGTCCGCGCCCGATGTGGGGCTCGAACCCACGACCCTGAGATTAAGAGTCTCATGCTCTACCGACTGAGCTAACCAGGCCTACTTTAGCTTTTATACAGCTTCATTCTTTCACCAGAACCATTTCAAGAGGTTTATGAAGGAAATGTACAAGAACTATGTGATTTAGTACTTGGTTTTAGAGGTACTGCTGGGATTTGAACCCAGGATCTCCTGTTTACAAGACAGGCGCTTTCACCAGCTAAGCCACAGTACCTTCCTAGATGCTTCATGTTTGGGATACAACATTCAATGCTCTGATCAAGTAAATTCATCATTAAAGTTCCAAACTGATTAATATGTTGTATGTTACCTAACTTGCACACCCAGTCTTAAAACACAGTTGATAGTCATGTGTGTAAATGTGGGCAGATCATACAGAATGCATAGAATTCATATTTACTTTATTAGCAGGACATTGAAGATACTAATTGTCTGTTTACTGTACATGCATTCATTAATCTGTCCACTTTCATGCTATATTTTACACAATAAACAAAACAAAGACACCTTTCCATTATTGTTGGAACTGTTGCCAACAGCACAACCTAGTGGATATGTTCAACCTGTAGAGGGCAGTGCATGACACATTGTCTGCACTTTTCTGAACTTGAGAATTAGTACCACATTTTTGTGTAGAGGGAGGTGACATTATGTACAGATTGAAATGTCTCGTTATCATTTGAACAACACTGCCAGTCCATCCAATTGCAATTGTCTGCGCCCGATGTGGGGCTCGAACCCACGACCCTGAGATTAAGAGTCTCATGCTCTACCGACTGAGCTAACCAGGCCTACTTTGGTTTCTACACAGCTTCATTCTTTCACCAGAATCATTTCAAGAGATTAAACAAGAACAAAATTATTTAGTACTTGATTTTAGAGGTACTGCTGGGATTTGAACCCAGGATCTCCTGTTTACGAAACAGGCGCTTTCACCAGCCTAGCCACAGTACCGGTCTAAAGGGTTGATGTTTGACATACGAGATGCAATGCTCTGATCAAGAAATGTCATCATCAAAGTTACAAACTAATGAATCTGTCCACTTTCATGCTATATTTTAAACAATTAAAACAAAACAGAGACATGAAATTCCATTATGGTTGGAACTGTTGCCAACAGCACAACCTAGCGGACATGTTCAACCCGTAGAGGGCAGTGCATGACACATTTGCTAAACTTTGTAAAGTGGAGAATTAGTACCAGATTTGTGTTTAGATGGAGAGGACTTCATATACAGATTGAAATGATAAGTGTCTCATTGTTTAACCAACACTCCCAGTCAATCAAATAGCCATTGTCCGCGCCCGATGTGGGGCTCGAACCCACGACCCTGAGATTAAGAGTCTCATGCTCTACCGACTGAGCTAACCAGGCCTACTTTAGCTTTTATACAGCTTCATTCTTTCACCAGAACCATTTCAAGAGGTTTATGAAGGAAATGTACAAGAACTATGTGATTTAGTACTTGGTTTTAGAGGTACTGCTGGGATTTGAACCCAGGATCTCCTGTTTACAAGACAGGCGCTTTCACCAGCTAAGCCACAGTACCTTCCTAGATGCTTCATGTTTGGGATACAACATTCAATGCTCTGATCAAGTAAATTCATCATTAAAGTTCCAAACTGATTAATATGTTGTATGTTACCTAACTTGCACACCCAGTCTTAAAACACAGTTGATAGTCATGTGTGTAAATGTGGGCAGATCATACAGAATGCATAGAATTCATATTTACTTTATTAGCAGGACATTGAAGATACTAATTGTCTGTTTACTGTACATGCATTCATTAATCTGTCCACTTTCATGCTATATTTTACACAATAAACAAAACAAAGACACCTTTCCATTATTGTTGGAACTGTTGCCAACAGCACAACCTAGTGGATATGTTCAACCTGTAGAGGGCAGTGCATGACACATTGTCTGCACTTTTCTGAACTTGAGAATTAGTACCACATTTTTGTGTAGAGGGAGGTGACATTATGTACAGATTGAAATGTCTCGTTATCATTTGAACAACACTGCCAGTCCATCCAATTGCAATTGTCTGCGCCCGATGTGGGGCTCGAACCCACGACCCTGAGATTAAGAGTCTCATGCTCTACCGACTGAGCTAACCAGGCCTACTTTAGTTTCTACACAGATTCATTCTTTCACCAGAATCATTTCAAGAGATTAAACAAGAACAAAATTATTTAGTACTTGATTTTAGAGGTACTGCTGGGATTTGAACCCAGGATCTCCTGTTTACGAAACAGGCGCTTTCACCAGCTAAGCCACAGTACCGGTCTAAAGGGTTGATGTTTGACATACGAGATGCAATGCTCTGATCAAGAAATGTCATCATCAAAGTTGCAAACTAATGAATCTGTCCACTTTCATGCTATATTTTAAACAATTAAAACAAAACAGAGACATGAAATTCCATTATGGTTGGAACTGTTGCCAACAGCACAACCTAGCGGACATGTTCAACCCGTAGAGGGCAGTGCATGACACATTTGCTGCACTTTGTAAAGTGGAGAATTAGTACCAGATTTGTGTTTAGATGGAGAGGACTTCATATACAGATTGAAATGATAAGAGTCTCATTGTTTAACCAACACTCCCAGTCAATCAAATAGCCATTGTCCGCGCCCGATGTGGGGCTCGAACCCACGACCCTGAGATTAAGAGTCTCATGCTCTACCGACTGAGCTAACCAGGCCTACTTTAGCTTTTACACCGCTTCATTCTTTCACCAGAATCATTTCAAGAGGTTTATGAAAGAAATAAACAAGAATAATGCGATTTAGTACTTGATTTTAGAGGTACTGCTGGGATTTGAACCCCGGATCTCCTGTTTACAAGATAGGTACTTTCACCAGCTAAGCCACAGTATTGAAATGATAGGTGTCTCATTGTTTAACTAACACTTCCAGTCATTCAGATGGCCATTGCCTGCGCCCGATGTGGGGCTCGAACCCACGACCCTGAGATTAAGAGTCTCATGCTCTACCGACTGAGCTAACCAGGCCTACTTTGGCTTCTACACAGCTTCATTCTTTCTCCAGAACTATTTCAAGAGGTTTATGAAGGAAATGTACAAGAACTATGTGATTTAGTACTTGGTTTTAGAGGTACTGCTGGGATTCGAACCCAGGATCTCCTGTTTACAAGACAGGTGCTTTCACCAGCTAAGCCACAGTACCTTCCTAGATGCTTCATGTTTGGGATACAACATTCAATGCTCTGATCAAGTAAATTCATCATTAAAGTTCCAAACTGATTAATATGTTGTATGTTACCTAACTTGCACAGCCAGTCTTAAAACACAGTTGATAGTCATGTGTGTAAATGTGGGCAGATCATACAGAATGCATAGAATTCATATTTACTTTATTAGCAGGACATTGAAGATACTAATTGTCTGTTTACTGTTCATGCATTCATTAATCTGTCCACTTTCATGCTATATTTTACACAATAAACACGAAAACATAACAAAGACACCTTTCCTTTATTGTTGGAACTGTTGCCAACAGCACAACCTAGTGGATATGTTCAACCTGTAGAGGGCAGTGCATGACACATTGTCTGCACTTTTCTGAACTTGAGAATTAGTACCACATTTTTGTGTAGAGGGAGGTGACATTATGTACAGATTGAAATGTCTCGTTATCATTTGAACAACACTGCCAGTCCATCCGATTGCAATTGTCTGCGCCCGATGTGGGGCTCGAACCCACGACCCTGAGATTAAGAGTCTCATGCTCTACCGACTGAGCTAACCAGGCCTACTTTAGCTTCTACACAGCTTCATTCTTTCACCAGAATCATTTCAAGAGATTAAACAAGAACAAAGTGATTTAGTACTTGATTTTAGAGGTACTGCTGGGATTTGAACCCAGGATCTCCTGTTTACGAAACAGGCGCTTTCACCAGCTAAGCCACAGTACCTGTCTAAAGGGGTGATGTTTGACATACAAGATGCAATGCTCTGATCAAGAAATGTCATCATCAAAGTTCCAAACTAATGAATCTGTCCACTTTCATGCTATATTTTACACAATTAAAACAAAACAGAGACATGAAATTCCATTATGGTTGGAACTGTTGCCAACAGCACAACCTAGCGGACATGTTCAACCCGTAGAGGGCAGTGCATGACACATTTGCTGCACTTTGTAAAGTGGAGAATTAGTACCAGATTTGTGTTTAGATGGAGAGGACTTCATATACAGATTGAAATGATAAGTGTCTCATTGTTTAACCAACACTCCCAGTCAATCAAATAGCCATTGTCCACGCCCGATGTGGGGCTCGAACCCACGACCCTGAGATTAAGAGTCTCATGCTCTACCGACTGAGCTAACCAGGCCTACTTTAGTTTCTACACAGATTCATTCTTTCACCAGAATCATTTCAAGAGATTAAACAAGAACAAAGTGATTTAGTACTTGATTTTAGAGGTACTGCTGGGATTTGAACCCAGGATCTCCTGTTTACGAAACAGGCGCTTTCACCAGCTAAGCCACAGTACCGGTCTAAAGGGTTGATGTTTGACATACGAGATGCAATGCTCTGATCAAGAAATGTCATCATCAAAGTTACAAACTAATGAATCTGTCCACTTTCATGCTATATTTTAAACAATTAAAACAAAATGGAGACATGAAATTCCATTATGGTTGGAACTGTTGCCAACAGCACAACCTAGCGGACATGTTCAACCCGTAGAGGGCAGTGCATGACACATTTGCTGCACTTTGTAAAGTGGAGAATTAGTACCAGATTTGTGTTTAGATGGAGAGGACTTCATATACAGATTGAAATGATAAGTGTCTCATTGTTTAACCAACACTCCCAGTCAATCAAATAGCCATTGTCCACGCCCGATGTGGGGCTCGAACCCACGACCCTGAGATTAAGAGTCTCATGCTCTACCGACTGAGCTAACCAGGCCTACTTTAGCTTTTATACAGCTTCATTCTTTCACCAGAATCATTTCAAGAGATTAAACAAGAACAAAGTGATTTAGTACTTGATTTTAGAGGTACTGCTGGGATTTGAACGCAGGATCTCCTGTTTACGAAACAGGCACTTTCACCAGCTAAGCCACAGTACCGGTCTAAAGGGTTGATGTTTGACATACAAGATGCAATGCTCTGATCAAGAAATGTCATCATCAAAGTTCCAAACTAATGAATCTGTCCACTTTCATGCTATATTTTACACAATTAAAACAAAACAGAGACATGAAATTCCTTTATGATTGGAACTGTTGCCAACAGGACAACCTAGCGGACATGTTCAACCCGTAGAGGGCAGTGCATGACACATTTGCTGCACTTTGTAAAGTGGAGAATTAGTACCAGATTTGTGTTTAGATGGAGAGGACTTCATATACAGATTGAAATGATAAGAGTCTCATTGTTTAACCAACACTCCCACTCAATCAAATAGCCATTGTCCGCGCCCGATGTGGGGCTCGAACCCAAGACCCTGAGATTAAGAGTCTCATGCTCTACCGACTGAGCTAACCAGGCCTACTTTAGCTTTTACACCGCTTCATTCTTTCACCAGAATCATTTCAAGAGGTTTATGAAAGAAATAAACAAGAATAATGCGATTTAGTACTTGATTTTAGAGGTACTGCTGGGATTTGAACCCCGGATCTCCTGTTTACAAGATAGGTACTTTCACCAGCTAAGCCACAGTATTGAAATGATAGGTGTCTCATTGTTTAACTAACACTTCCAGTCAATCAAATGGCCATTGCCTGCGCCCGATGTGGGGCTCGAACCCACGACCCTGAGATTAAGAGTCTCATGCTCTACCGACTGAGCTAACCAGGCCTACTTTGGCTTCTACACAGCTTCATTCTTTCTCCAGAACCATTTCAAGAGGTTTATGAAGGAAATGTACAAGAACTATGTGATTTAGTACTTGGTTTTAGAGGTACTGCTGGGATTTGAACCCAGGATCTCCTGTTTACAAGACAGGCGCTTTCACCAGCTAAGCCACAGTACCTTCCTAGATGCTTCATGTTTGGGATACAACATTCAATGCTCTGATCAAGTAAATTCATCATTAAAGTTCCAAACTTATTAATATGTTGTATGTTACCTAACTTGCACAGCCAGTCTTAAAACACAGTTGATAGTCATGTGTGTAAATGTGGGCAGATCATACAGAATGCATAGAATTCATATTTACTTTATTAGCAGGACATTGAAGATACTAATTGTCTGTTTACTGTACATGCATTCATTAATCTGTCCACTTTCATGCTATATTTTACACAATAAACACGAAAACAAAACAAAGACACCTTTCCATTATTGTTGGAACTGTTGCCAACAGCACAACCTAGTGGATATGTTCAACCTGTAGAGGGCAGTGCATGACACATCGTCTGCACTTTTCTGAACTTGAGAATTAGTACCACATTTTTGTGTAGAGGGAGGTGACATTATGTACAGATTGAAATGTCTCGTTATCATTTGAACAACACTGCCAGTCCATCGGATTGCAATTGTCTGCGCCCGATGTGGGGCTCGAACCCACGACCCTGAGATTAAGAGTCTCATGCTCTACCGACTGAGCTAACCAGGCCTACTTTAGCTTTTATACAGCTTCATTCTTTCACCAGAATCATTTCAAGAGATTAAACAAGAAGAAAGTGATTTAGTACTTGATTTTAGAGGTACTGCTGGGATTTGAACCCAGGATCTCCTGTTTACGAAACAGGCACTTTCACCAGCTAAGCCACAGTACCGGTCTAAAGGGTTGATGTTTGACATACAAGATGCAATGCTCTGATCAAGAAATGTCATCATCAAAGTTCCAAACTAATGAATCTGTCCACTTTCATGCTATATTTTACACAATTAAAACAAAACAGAGACATGAAATTCCTTTATAATTGGAACTGTTGCCAACAGGACAACCTAGCGGACATGTTCAACCCGTAGAGGGCAGTGCATGACACATTTGCTGCACTTTGTAAAGTGGAGAATTAGTACCAGATTTGTGTTTAGATGGAGAGGACTTCATATACAGATTGAAATGATAAGAGTCTCATTGTTTAACCAACACTCCCAGTCAATCAAATAGCCATTGTCCGCGCCCGATGTGGGGCTCGAACCCACGACCCTGAGATTAAGAGTCTCATGCTCTACCGACTGAGCTAACCAGGCCTACTTTAGCTTTTACACCGCTTCATTCTTTCACCAGAATCATTTCAAGAGGTTTATGAAAGAAATAAACAAGAATAATGCGATTTAGTACTTGATTTTAGAGGTACTGCTGGGATTTGAACCCAGGATCTCCTGTTTACGAAACAGGCGCTTTCACCAGCTAAGCCACAGTACCTGTCTAAAGGGGTGATGTTTGACAAGATGCAATGCTCTGATCAAGAAATGTCATCATCAAAGTTCCAAACTAATGAATCTGTCCACTTTCATGCTATATTTTACACAATTAAAACAAAACAGAGACATGAAATTCCATTATGATTGGAACTGTTGCCAACAGCACAACCTAGCGGACATGTTCAACCCGTAGAGGGCAGTGCATGACACATTTGCTGCACTTTGTAAAGTGGAGAATTAGTACCAGATTTGTGTTTAGATGGAGAGGACTTCATATACAGATTGAAATGATAAGTGTCTCATTGTTTAACCAACACTCCCAGTCAATCAAATAGCCATTGTCCGCGCCCGATGTGGGGCTCGAACCCACGACCCTGAGATTAAGAGTCTCATGCTCTACCGACTGAGCTAACCAGGCCTACTTTAGCTTTTATACAGCTTCATTCTTTCACCAGAACCATTTCAAGAGGTTTATGAAGGAAATGTACAAGAACTATGTGATTTAGTACTTGGTTTTAGAGGTACTGCTGGGATTTGAACCCAGGATCTCCTGTTTACAAGACAGGCGCTTTCACCAGCTAAGCCACAGTACCTTCCTAGATGCTTCATGTTTGGGATACAACATTCAATGCTCTGATCAAGTAAATTCATCATTAAAGTTCCAAACTGATTAATATGTTGTATGTTACCTAACTTGCACAGCCAGTCTTAAAACACAGTTGATAGTCATGTGTGTAAATGTGGGCAGATCATACAGAATGCATAGAATTCATATTTACTTTATTAGCAGGACATTGAAGATACTAATTGTCTGTTTACTGTACATGCATTCATTAATCTGTCCACTTTCATGCTATATTTTACACAATAAACAAAACAAAGACACCTTTCCATTATTGTTGGAACTGTTGCCAACAGCACAACCTAGTGGATATGTTCAACCTGTAGAGGGCAGTGCATGACACATTGTCTGCACTTTTCTGAACTTGAGAATTAGTACCACATTTTTGTGTAGAGGGAGGTGACATTATGTACAGATTGAAATGTCTCGTTATCATTTGAACAACACTGCCAGTCCATCCAATTGCAATTGTCTGCGCCCGATGTGGGGCTCGAACCCACGACCCTGAGATTAAGAGTCTCATGCTCTACCGACTGAGCTAACCAGGCCTACTTTAGCTTCTACACAGCTTCATTCTTTCACCAGAATCATTTCAAGAGATTAAACAAGAACAAAGTGATTTAGTACTTGATTTTAGAGGTACTGCTGGGATTTGAACCCAGGATCTCCTGTTTACGAAACAGGCGCTTTCACCAGCTAAGCCACAGTACCTGTCTAAAGGGGTGATGTTTGACAAGATGCAATGCTCTGATCAAGAAATGTCATCATCAAAGTTCCAAACTAATGAATCTGTCCACTTTCATGCTATATTTTACACAATTAAAACAAAACAGAGACATGAAATTCCATTATGATTGGAACTGTTGCCAACAGCACAACCTAGCGGACATGTTCAACCCGTAGAGGGCAGTAAATGACACATTTGCTGCACTTTGTAAAGTGGAGAATTAGTACCAGATTTGTGTTTAGATGGAGAGGACTTCATATACAGATTGAAATGATAAGTGTCTCATTGTTTAACCAACACTCCCAGTCAATCAAATAGCCATTGTCCGCGCCCGATGTGGGGCTCGAACCCACGACCCTGAGATTAAGAGTCTCATGCTCTACCGACTGAGCTAACCAGGCCTACTTTAGCTTTTATACAGCTTCATTCTTTCACCAGAACCATTTCAAGAGGTTTATGAAGGAAATGTACAAGAACTATGTGATTTAGTACTTGGTTTTAGAGGTACTGCTGGGATTTGAACCCAGGATCTCCTGTTTACAAGACAGGCGCTTTCACCAGCTAAGCCACAGTACCTTCCTAGATGCTTCATGTTTGGGATACAACATTCAATGCTCTGATCAAGTAAATTCATCATTAAAGTTCCAAACTGATTAATATGTTGTATGTTACCTAACTTGCAAACCCAGTCTTAAAACACAGTTGATAGTCATGTGTGTAAATGTGGGCAGATCATACAGAATGCATAGAATTCATATTTACTTTATTAGCAGGACATTGAAGATACTAATTGTCTGTTTACTGTACATGCATTCATTAATCTGTCCACTTTCATGCTATATTTTACACAATAAACACGAAAACAAAACAAAGACACCTTTCCATTATTGTTGGAACTGTTGCCAACAGCACAACCTAGTGGATATGTTCAACCTGTAGAGGGCAGTGCATGACACATTGTCTGCACTTTTCTGAACTTGAGAATTAGTACCACATTTTTGTGTAGAGGGAGGTGACATTATGTACAGATTGAAATGTCTCGTTATCATTTGAACAACACTGCCAGTCCATCCGATTGCAATTGTCTGCGCCCGATGTGGGGCTCGAACCCACGACCCTGAGATTAAGAGTCTCATGCTCTACCGACTGAGCTAACCAGGCCTACTTTAGCTTCTACACAGCTTCATTCTTTCACCAGAATCAATTCAAGAGATTAAACAAGAACAAAGTGATTTAGTACTTGATTTTAGAGGTACTGCTGGGATTTGAACCCAGGATCTCCTGTTTACGAAACAGGCGCTTTCACCAGCTAAGCCACAGTACCGGTCTAAAGGGTTGATGTTTGACATACAAGATGCAATGCTCTGATCAAGAAATGTCATCATCAAAGTTCCAAACTAATGAATCTGTCCACTTTCATGCTATATTTTACACAATTAAAACAAAACAGAGACATGAAATTCCTTTATGATTGGAACTGTTGCCAACAGGACAACCTAGCGGACATGTTCAACCCGTAGAGGGCAGTGCATGACACATTTGCTGCACTTTGTAAAGTGGAGAATTAGTACCAGATTTGTGTTTAGATGGAGAGGACTTCATATACAGATTGAAATGATAAGTGTCTCATTGTTTAACCAAAACTCCCAGTCAATCAAATAGCCATTGTCCGCGCCCGATGTGGGGCTCGAACCCACGACCCTGAGATTAAGAGTCTCATGCTCTACCGACTGAGCTAACCAGGCCTACTTTAGCTTTTATACAGCTTCATTCTTTCACCAGAACCATTTCAAGAGGTTTATGAAGGAAATGTACAAGAACTATGTGATTTAGTACTTGGTTTTAGAGGTACTGCTGGGATTTGAACCCAGGATCTCCTGTTTACAAGACAGGCGCTTTCACCAGCTAAGCCACAGTACCTTCCTAGATGCTTAATGTTTGGGATACAACATTCAATGCTCAGATCAAGTAAATTCATCATTAAAGTTCCAAACTGATTAATATGTTGTATGTTACCTAACTTGCACACCCAGTCTTAAAACACAGTTGATAGTCATGTGTGTAAATGTGGGCAGATCATACAGAATGCATAGAATTCATATTTACTTTATTAGCAGGACATTGAAGATACTAATTGTCTGTTTACTGTACATGCATTCATTAATCTGTCCACTTTCATGCTATATTTTACACAATAAACACGAAAACAAAACAAAGACACCTTTCCATTATTGTTGGAACTGTTGCCAACAGCACAACCTAGAGGATATGTTCAACCTGTAGAGGGCAGTGCATGACACATTGTCTGCACTTTTCTGAACTTGAGAATTAGTACCACATTTTTGTGTAGAGGGAGGTGACATTATGTACAGATTGAAATGTCTCGTTATCATTTGAACAACACTGCCAGTCCATCCGATTGCAATTGTCTGCGCCCGATGTGGGGCTCGAACCCACGACCCTGAGATTAAGAGTCTCATGCTCTACCGACTGAGCTAACCAGGCCTACTTTAGCTTCTACACAGCTTCATTCTTTCACCAGAATCCTTTCAAGAGATTAAACAAGAACAAAGTGATTTAGTACTTGATTTTAGAGGTACTGCTGGGATTTGAACCCAGGATCTCCTGTTTACGAAACAGGCGCTTTCACCAGCTAAGCCACAGTACCTGTCTAAAGGGTTGATGTTTGACATACAAGATGCAATGCTCTGATCAAGAAATGTCATCATCAAAGTTCCAAACTAATGAATCTGTCCACTTTCATGCTATATTTTACACAATTAAAACAAAACAGAGACATGAAATTCCTTTATGATTGGAACTGTTGCCAACAGGACAACCTAGCGGACATGTTCAACCCGTAGAGGGCAGTGCATGACACATTTGCTGCACTTTGTAAAGTGGAGAATTAGTACCAGATTTGTGTTTAGATGGAGAGGACTTCATATACAGATTGAAATGATAAGTGTCTCATTGTTTAACCAAAACTCCCAGTCAATCAAATAGCCATTGTCCACGCCCGATGTGGGGCTCGAACCCACGACCCTGAGATTAAGAGTCTCATGCTCTACCGACTGAGCTAACCAGGCCTACTTTAGCTTTTATACAGCTTCATTCTTTCACCAGAACCATTTCAAGAGGTTTATGAAGGAAATGTACAAGAACTATGTGATTTAGTACTTGGTTTTAGAGGTACTGCTGGGATTTGAACCCAGGATCTCCTGTTTACAAGACAGGCGCTTTCACCAGCTAAGCCACAGTACCTTCCTAGATGCTTAATGTTTGGGATACAACATTCAATGCTCAGATCAAGTAAATTCATCATTAAAGTTCCAAACTGATTAATATGTTGTATGTTACCTAACTTGCACACCCAGTCTTAAAACACAGTTGATAGTCATGTGTGTAAATGTGGGCAGATCATACAGAATGCATAGAATTCATATTTACTTTATTAGCAGGACATTGAAGATACTAATTGTCTGTTTACTGTACATGCATTCATTAATCTGTCCACTTTCATGCTATATTTTACACAATAAACACGAAAACAAAACAAAGACACCTTTCCATTATTGTTGGAACTGTTGCCAACAGCACAACCTAGAGGATATGTTCAACCTGTAGAGGGCAGTGCATGACACATTGTCTGCACTTTTCTGAACTTGAGAATTAGTACCACATTTTTGTGTAGAGGGAGGTGACATTATGTACAGATTGAAATGTCTCGTTATCATTTGAACAACACTGCCAGTCCATCCGATTGCAATTGTCTGCGCCCGATGTGGGGCTCGAACCCACGACCCTGAGATTAAGAGTCTCATGCTCTACCGACTGAGCTAACCAGGCCTACTTTAGCTTCTACACAGCTTCATTCTTTCACCAGAATCATTTCAAGAGATTAAACAAGAACAAAGTGATTTAGTACTTGATTTTAGAGGTACTGCTGGGATTTGAACCCAGGATCTCCTGTTTACGAAACAGGCACTTTCACCAGCTAAGCCACAGTACCGGTCTAAAGGGTTGATGTTTGACATACAAGATGCAATGCTCTGATCAAGAAATGTCATCATCAAAGTTCCAAACTAATGAATCTGTCCACTTTCATGCTATATTTTACACAATTAAAACAAAACAGAGACTTGAAATTCCTTTATGATTGGAACTGTTGCCAACAGGACAACCTAGCGGACATGTTCAACCCGTAGAGGGCAGTGCATGACACATTTGCTGCACTTTGTAAAGTGGAGAATTAGTACCAGATTTGTGTTTAGATGGAGAGGACTTCATATACAGATTGAAATGATAAGTGTCTCATTGTTTAACCAAAACTCCCAGTCAATCAAATAGCCATTGTCCGCGCCCGATGTGGGGCTCGAACCCACGACCCTGAGATTAAGAGTCTCATGCTCTACCGACTGAGCTAACCAGGCCTACTTTAGCTTTTATACAGCTTCATTCTTTCACCAGAACCATTTCAAGAGGTTTATGAAGGAAATGTACAAGAACTATGTGATTTAGTACTTGGTTTTAGAGGTACTGCTGGGATTTGAACCCAGGATCTCCTGTTTACAAGACAGGCGCTTTCACCAGCTAAGCCACAGTACCTTCCTAGATGCTTAATGTTTGGGATACAACATTCAATGCTCAGATCAAGTAAATTCATCATTAAAGTTCCAAACTGATTAATATGTTGTATGTTACCTAACTTGCACACCCAGTCTTAAAACACAGTTGATAGTCATGTGTGTAAATGTGGGCAGATCATACAGAATGCATAGAATTCATATTTACTTTATTAGCAGGACATTGAAGATACTAATTGTCTGTTTACTGTACATGCATTCATTAATCTGTCCACTTTCATGCTATATTTTACACAATAAACACGAAAACAAAACAAAGACACCTTTCCATTATTGTTGGAACTGTTGCCAACAGCACAACCTAGTGGATATGTTCAACCTGTAGAGGGCAGTGCATGACACATTGTCTGCACTTTTCTGAACTTGGGAATTAGTACCACATTTTTGTGTAGAGGGAGGTGACATTATGTACAGATTGAAATGTCTCGTTATCATTTGAACAACACTGCCAGTCCATCCGATTGCAATTGTCTGCGCCCGATGTGGGGCTCGAACCCACAACCCTGAGATTAAGAGTCTCATGCTCTACCGACTGAGCTAACCAGGCCTACTTTAGCTTCTACACAGCTTCATTCTTTCACCAGAATCATTTCAAGAGATTAAACAAGAACAAAGTGATTTAGTACTTGATTTTAGAGGTACTGCTGGGATTTGAACCCAGGATCTCCTGTTTACGAAACAGGCACTTTCACCAGCTAAGCCACAGTACCGGTCTAAAGGGTTGATGTTTGACATACAAGATGCAATGCTCTGATCAAGAAATGTCATCATCAAAGTTCCAAACTAATGAATCTGTCCACTTTCATGCTATATTTTACACAATTAAAACAAAACAGAGACATGAAATTCCTTTATGATTGGAACTGTTGCCAACAGGACAACCTAGCGGACATGTTCAACCCGTAGAGGGCAGTGCATGACACATTTGCTGCACTTTGTAAAGTGGAGAATTAGTACCAGATTTGTGTTTAGATGGAGAGGACTTCATATACAGATTGAAATGATAAGTGTCTCATTGTTTAACCAAAACTCCCAGTCAATCAAATAGCCATTGTCCGCGCCCGATGTGGGGCTCGAACCCACGACCCTGAGATTAAGAGTCTCATGCTCTACCGACTGAGCTAACCAGGCCTACTTTAGGTTTTATACAGCTTCATTCTTTCACCAGAACCATTTCAAGAGGTTTATGAAGGAAATGTACAAGAACTATGTGATTTAGTACTTGGTTTTAGAGGTACTGCTGGGTTTTGAACCCAGGATCTTCTGTTTACAAGACAGGCGCTTTCACCAGCTAAGCCACAGTACCTTCCTAGATGCTTAATGTTTGGGATACAACATTCAATGCTCAGATCAAGTAAATTCATCATTAAAGTTCCAAACTGATTAATATGTTGTATGTTACCTAACTTGCACACCCAGTCTTAAAACACAGTTGATAGTCATGTGTGTAAATGTGGGCAGATCATACAGAATGCATAGAATTCATATTTACTTTATTAGCAGGACATTGAAGATACTAATTGTCTGTTTACTGTACATGCATTCATTAATCTGTCCACTTTCATGCTATATTTTACACAATAAACACGAAAACAAAACAAAGACACCTTTCCATTATTGTTGGAACTGTTGCCAACAGCACAACCTAGAGGATATGTTCAACCTGTAGAGGGCAGTGCATGACACATTGTCTGCACTTTTCTGAACTTGAGAATTAGTACCACATTTTTGTGTAGAGGGAGGTGACATTATGTACAGATTGAAATGTCTCGTTATCATTTGAACAACACTGCCAGTCCATCCAATTGCAATTGTCTGCGCCCGATGTGGGGCTCGAACCCACGACCCTGAGATTAAGAGTCTCATGCTCTACCGACTGAGCTAACCAGGCCTACTTTAGCTTCTACACAGCTTCATTCTTTCACCAGAATCCTTTCAAGAGATTAAACAAGAACAAAGTGATTTAGTACTTGATTTTAGAGGTACTGCTGGGATTTGCACCCAGGATCTCCTGTTTACGAAACAGGCGCTTTCACCAGCTAAGCCACCGTACCTGTCTAAAGGGGTGATGTTTGACATACAAGATGCAATGCTCTGATCAAGAAATGTCATCATCAAAGTTCCAAACTAATGAATCTGTCCACTTTCATGCTATATTTTACACAATTAAAACAAAACAGAGACATGAAATTCCATTATGATTGGAACTGTTGCCAACAGCACAACCTAGCGGACATGTTCAACCCGTAGAGGGCAGTGCATGACACATTTGCTGCACTTTGTAAAGTGGAGAATTAGTACCAGATTTGTGTTTAGATGGAGAGGACTTCATATACAGATTGAAATGATAAGTGTCTCATTGTTTAACCAAAACTCCCAGTCAATCAAATAGCCATTGTCCGCGCCCGATGTGGGGCTCGAACCCACAACCCTGAGATTAAGAGTCTCATGCTCTACCGACTGAGCTAACCAGGCCTACTTTAGCTTTTATACAGCTTCATTCTTTCACCAGAACCATTTCAAGAGGTTTATGAAGGAAATGTACAAGAAATATGTGATTTAGTACTTGGTTTTAGAGGTACTGCTGGGATTTGAACCCAGGATCTCCTGTTTACAAGACAGGCGCTTTCACCAGCTAAGCCACAGTACCTTCCTAGATGCTTCATGTTTGGGATACAACATTCAATGCTCAGATCAAGTAAATTCATCATTAAAGTTCCAAACTGATTAATATGTTGTATGTTACCTAACGTGCACACCCAGTCTTAAAACACAGTTGATAGTCATGTGTGTAAATGTGGGCAGATCATACAGAATGCATAGAATTCATATTTACTTTATTAGCAGGACATTGAAGATACTAATTGTCTGTTTACTGTACATGCATTCATTAATCTGTCCACTTTCATGCTATATTTTACACAATAAACAAAACAAAGACACCTTTCCATTATTGTTGGAACTGTTGCCAACAGCACAACCTGGTGGATATGTTCAACCTATAGAGGGCAGTGCATGACACATTGTCTGCACTTTTCTGAACTTGAGAATTAGTACCACATTTTTGTGTAGAGGGAGGTGACATTATGTACAGATTGAAATGTCTCGTTATCATTTGAACAACACTGCCAGTCCATCCAATTGCAATTGTCTGCGCCCGATGTGGGGCTCGAACCCACGACCCTGAGATTAAGAGTCTCATGCTCTACCGACTGAGCTAACCAGGCCTACTTTAGCTTCTACACAGCTTCATTCTTTCACCAGAATCATTTCAAGAGATTAAACAAGAACAAAGTGATTTAGTACTTGATTTTAGAGGTACTGCTGGGATTTGAACCCAGGATCTCCTGTTTACGAAACAGGCGCTTTCACCAGCTAAGCCACAGTACCTGTCTAAAGGGGTGATGTTTGACATACAAGATGCAATGCTCTGATCAAGAAATGTCATCATCAAAGTTCCAAACTAATGAATCTGTCCACTTTCATGCTATATTTTACACAATTAAAACAAAACAGAGACATGAAATTCCATTATGATTGGAACTGTTGCCAACAGCACAACCTAGCGGACATGTTCAACCCGTAGAGGGCAGTGCTTGACACATTTGCTGCACTTTGTAAAGTGGAGAATTAGTACAAGATTTGTGTTTAGATGGAGAGGACTTCATATACAGATTGAAATGATAAGTGTCTCATTGTTTAACCAACACTCCCAGTCAATCAAATAGCCATTGTCCGCGCCCGATGTGGGGCTCGAACCCACGACCCTGAGATTAAGAGTCTCATGCTCTACCGACTGAGCTAACCAGGCCTACTTTAGCTTTTCTACAGCTTCATTCTTTCACCAGAACCATTTCAAGAGGTTTATGAAGGAAATGTACAAGAAATACGTGATTTAGTACTTGGTTTTAGAGGTACTGCTGGGATTTGAACCCAGGATCTCCTGTTTACGAAACAGGTGCTTTCACCAGCTAAGCCACAGTACCTTCCTAGATGCTTCATGTTTGGGATACAACATTCAATGCTCTGATCAAGTAAATTCATCATTAAAGTTCCAAACTGATTAATATGTTGTATGTTACCTAACTTGCACACCCAGTCTTAAAACACAGTTGATAGTCATGTGTGTAAATGTGGGCAGATCATACAGAATGCATAGAATTCATATTTACTTTATTAGCAGGACATTGAAGATACTAATTGTCTGTTTACTGTACATGCATTCATTAATCTGTCCACTTTCATGCTATATTTTACACAATAAACAAAACAAAGACACCTTTCCATTATTGTTGGAACTGTTGCCAACAGCACAACCTGGTGGATATGTTCAACCTGTAGAGGGCAGTGCATGACACATTGTCTGCACTTTTCTGAACTTGAGAATTAGTACCACATTTTTGTGTAGAGGGAGGTGACATTATGTACAGATTGAAATGTCTCGTTATCATTTGAACAACACTGCCAGTCCATCCAATTGCAATTGTCTGCGCCCGATGTGGGGCTCAAACCCACGACCCTGAGATTAAGAGTCTCATGCTCTACCGACTGAGCTAACCAGGCCTACTTTAGCTTCTACACAGCTTCATTCTTTCACCAGAATCATTTCAAGAGATTAAACAAGAACAAAGTGATTTAGTACTTGATTTTAGAGGTACTGCTGGGATTTGAACCCAGGATCTCCTGTTTACGAAACAGGCGCTTTCACCAGCTAAGCCACAGTACCTGTCTAAAGGGGTGATGTTTGACATACAAGATGCAATGCTCTGATCAAGAAATGTCATCATCAAAGTTCCAAACTAATGAATCTGTCCACTTTCATGCTATATTTTACACAATTAAAACAAAACAGAGACATGAAATTCCTTTATGATTGGAACTGTTGCCAACAGGACAACCTAGCGGACATGTTCAACCCGTAGAGGGCAGTGCATGACACATTTGCTGCACTTTGTAAAGTGGAGAATTAGTACCAGATTTGTGTTTAGATGGAGAGGACTTCATATACATATTGAAATGATAAGTGTCTCATTGTTTAACCAACACTCCCAGTCAATCAAATAGCCATTGTCCGCACCCGATGTGGGGCTCGAACCCACGACCCTGAGATTAAGAGTCTCATGCTCTACCGACTGAGCTAACCAGGCCTACTTTAGCTTCTACACAGCTTCATTCTTTCACCAGAATCATTTCAAGAGATTAAACAAGAACAAAGTGATTTAGTACTTGATTTTAGAGGTACTGCTGGGATTTGAACCCAGGATCTCCTGTTTACGAAACAGGCGCTTTCACCAGCTAAGCCACAGTACCTGTCTAAAGGGGTGATGTTTGACATACAAGATGCAATGCTCTGATCAAGAAATGTCATCATCAAAGTTCCAAACTAATGAATCTGTCCACTTTCATGCTATATTTTACACAATTAAAACAAAACAGAGACATGAAATTCCATTATGATTGGAACTGTTGCCAACAGCACAACCTAGCGGACATGTTCAACCCGTAGAGGGCAGTGCATGACACATTTGCTGCACTTTGTAAAGTGGAGAATTAGTACCAGATTTGTGTTTAGATGGAGAGGACTTCATATACAGATTGAAATGATAAGTGTCTCATTGTTTAACCAACACTCCCAGTCAATCAAATAGCCATTGTCCGCGCCCGATGTGGGGCTCGAACCCACAACCCTGAGATTAAGAGTCTCATGCTCTACCGACTGAGCTAACCAGGCCTACTTTAGCTTTTATACAGCTTCATTCTTTCACCAGAACCATTTCAAGAGGTTTATGAAGGAAATGTACAAGAACTATGTGATTTAGTACTTGGTTTTAGAGGTACTGCTGGGATTTGAACCCAGGATCTCCTGTTTACAAGACAGGCGCTTTCACCAGCTAAGCCACAGTACCTTCCTAGATGCTTCATGTTTGGGATACAACATTCAATGCTCTGATCAAGTAAATTCATCATTAAAGTTCCAAACTGATTAATATGTTGTATGTTACCTAACTTGCACAGCCAGTCTTAAAACACAGTTGATAGTCATGTGTGTAAATGTGGGCAGATCATACAGAATGCATAGAATTCATATTTACTTTATTAGCAGGACATTGAAGATACTAATTGTCTGTTTACTGTACATGCATTCATTAATCTGTCCACTTTCATGCTATATTTTACACAATAAACACGAAAACAAAACAAAGACACCTTTCCATTATTGTTGGAACTGTTGCCAACAGCACAACCTAGTGGATATGTTCAACCTGTAGAGGGCAGTGCATGACACATTGTCTTCACTTTTCTGAACTTGAGAATTAGTATCACATTTTTGTGTAGAGGGAGGTGACATTATGTACAGATTGAAATGTCTCGTTATCATTTGAACAACACTGCCAGTCCATCCAATTGCAATTGTCTGCGCCCGATGTGGGGCTCGAACCCACGACCCTGAGATTAAGAGTCTCATGCTCTACCGACTGAGCTAACCAGGCCTACTTTAGCTTCTACACAGCTTCATTCTTTCACCAGAATCATTTCAAGAGATTAAACAAGAACAAAGTGATTTAGTACTTGATTTTAGAGGTACTGCTGGGATTTGAACCCAGGATCTCCTGTTTACGAAACAGGCGCTTTCACCAGCTAAGCCACAGTACCTGTCTAAAGGGGTGATGTTTGACATACAAGATGCAATGCTCTGATCAAGAAATGTCATCATCAAAGTTCCAAACTAATGAATCTGTCCACTTTCATGCTATATTTTACACAATTAAAACAAAACAGAGACATGAAATTCCTTTATGATTGGAACTGTTGCCAACAGGACAACCTAGCGGACATGTTCAACCCGTAGAAGGCAGTGCATGACACATTTGCTGCACTTTGTAAAGTGGAGAATTAGTACCAGATTTGTGTTTAGATGGAGAGGACTTCATATACAGATTGAAATGATAAGTGTCTAATTGTTTAACCAACACTCCCAGTCAATCAAATAGCCATTGTCCGCGCCCGATGTGGGGCTCGAACCCACGACCCTGAGATTAAGAGTCTCATGCTCTACCGACTGAGCTAACCAGGCCTACTTTGGATTCTACACAGCTTCATTCTTTCACCAGAACCATTTCAAGAGGTTTATGAAGGAAATGTACAAGAACTATGTGATTTAGTACTTGGTTTTAGAGGTACTGCTGGGATTTGAACCCAGGATCTCCTGTTTACAAGACAGGCGCTTTCACCAGCTAAGCCACAGTACCTTCCTAGATGCTTCATGTTTGGGATACAACATTCAATGCTCTGATCAAGTAAATTCATCATTAAAGTTCCAAACTGATTAATATGTTGTATGTTACCTAACTTGCACAGCCAGTCTTAAAACACAGTTGATAGTCATGTGTGTAAATGTGGGCAGATCATACAGAATGCATATAATTCATATTTACTTTATTAGCAGGACATTGAAGATACTAATTGTCTGTTTACTGTACATGCATTCATTAATCTGTCCACTTTCATGCTATATTTTACACAATAAACACGAAAACAAAACAAAGACACCTTTCCATTATTGTTGGAACTGTTGCCAACAGCACAACCTAGTGGATATGTTCAACCTGTAGAGGGCAGTGCATGACACATTGTCTTCACTTTTCTGAACTTGAGAATTAGTATCACATTTTTGTGTAGAGGGAGGTGACATTATGTACAGATTGAAATGTCTCGTTATCATTTGAACAACACTGCCAGTCCATCCAATTGCAATTGTCTGCGCCCGATGTGGGGCTCGAACCCACGACCCTGAGATTAAGAGTCTCATGCTCTACCGACTGAGCTAACCAGGCCTACTTTAGCTTCTACACAGCTTCATTCTTTCACCAGAATCATTTCAAGAGATTAAACAAGAACAAAGTGATTTAGTACTTGATTTTAGAGGTACTGCTGGGATTTGAACCCAGGATCTCCTGTTTACGAAACAGGCGCTTTCACCAGCTAAGCCACAGTACCTGTCTAAAGGGGTGATGTTTGACATACAAGATGCAATGCTCTGATCAAGAAATGTCATCATCAAAGTTCCAAACTAATGAATCTGTCCACTTTCATGCTATATTTTACACAATTAAAACAAAACAGAGACATGAAATTCCTTTATGATTGGAACTGTTGCCAACAGGACAACCTAGCGGACATGTTCAACCCGTAGAAGGCAGTGCATGACACATTTGCTGCACTTTGTAAAGTGGAGAATTAGTACCAGATTTGTGTTTAGATGGAGAGGACTTCATATACAGATTGAAATGATAAGTGTCTAATTGTTTAACCAACACTCCCAGTCAATCAAATAGCCATTGTCCGCGCCCGATGTGGGGCTCGAACCCACGACCCTGAGATTAAGAGTCTCATGCTCTACCGACTGAGCTAACCAGGCCTACTTTGGATTCTACACAGCTTCATTCTTTCACCAGAACCATTTCAAGAGGTTTATGAAGGAAATGTACAAGAACTATGTGATTTAGTACTTGGTTTTAGAGGTACTGCTGGGATTTGAACCCAGGATCTCCTGTTTACAAGACAGGCGCTTTCACCAGCTAAGCCACAGTACCTTCCTAGATGCTTCATATTTGGGATACAACATTCAATGCTCTGATCAAGTAAATTCATCATTAAAGTTCCAAACTGATTAATATGTTGTATGTTACCTAACTTGCACAGCCAGTCTTAAAACACAGTTGATAGTCATGTGTGTAAATGTGGGCAGATCATACAGAATGCATATAATTCATATTTACTTTATTAGCAGGACATTGAAGATACTAATTGTCTGTTTACTGTACATGCATTCATTAATCTGTCCACTTTCATGCTATATTTTACACAATAAACACGAAAACAAAACAAAGACACCTTTCCATTATTGTTGGAACTGTTGCCAACAGCACAACCTAGTGGATATGTTCAACCTGTAGAGGGCAGTGATGACACATTGTCTTCACTTTTCTGAACTTGAGAATTAGTATCACATTTTTGTGTAGAGGGAGGTGACATTATGTACAGATTGAAATGTCTCGTTATCATTTGAACAACACTGCCAGTCCATCCAATTGCAATTGTCTGCGCCCGATGTGGGGCTCGAACCCACGACCCTGAGATTAAGAGTCTCATGCTCTACCGACTGAGCTAACCAGGCCTACTTTAGCTTCTACACAGCTTCATTCTTTCACCAGAATCATTTCAAGAGATTAAACAAGAACAAAGTGATTTAGTACTTGATTTTAGAGGTACTGCTGGGATTTGAACCCAGGATCTCCTGTTTACGAAACAGGCGCTTTCACCAGCTAAGCCACAGTACCTGTCTAAAGGGGTGATGTTTGACATACAAGATGCAATGCTCTGATCAAGAAATGTCATCATCAAAGTTCCAAACTAATGAATCTGTCCACTTTCATGCTATATTTTACACAATTAAAACAAAACAGAGACATGAAATTCCTTTATGATTGGAACTGTTGCCAACAGGACAACCTAGCGGACATGTTCAACCCGTAGAAGGCAGTGCATGACACATTTGCTGCACTTTGTAAAGTGGAGAATTAGTACCAGATTTGTGTTTAGATGGAGAGGACTTCATATACAGATTGAAATGATAAGTGTCTAATTGTTTAACCAACACTCCCAGTCAATCAAATAGCCATTGTCCGCGCCCGATGTGGGGCTCGAACCCACGACCCTGAGATTAAGAGTCTCATGCTCTACCGACTGAGCTAACCAGGCCTACTTTGGATTCTACACAGCTTCATTCTTTCACCAGAACCATTTCAAGAGGTTTATGAAGGAAATGTACAAGAACTATGTGATTTAGTACTTGGTTTTAGAGGTACTGCTGGGATTTGAACCCAGGATCTCCTGTTTACAAGACAGGCGCTTTCACCAGCTAAGCCACAGTACCTTCCTAGATGCTTCATGTTTGGGATACAACATTCAATGCTCTGATCAAGTAAATTCATCATTAAAGTTCCAAACTGATTAATATGTTGTATGTTACCTAACTTGCACAGCCAGTCTTAAAACACAGTTGATAGTCATGTGTGTAAATGTGGGCAGATCATACAGAATGCATATAATTCATATTTACTTTATTAGCAGGACATTGAAGATACTAATTGTCTGTTTACTGTACATGCATTCATTAATCTGTCCACTTTCATGCTATATTTTACACAATAAACACGAAAACAAAACAAAGACACCTTTCCATTATTGTTGGAACTGTTGCCAACAGCACAATCTAGTGGATATGTTCAACCTGTAGAGGGCAGTGCATGACACATTGTCTGCACTTTTCTGAACTTGGGAATTAGTACCACATTTTTGTGTAGAGGGAGGTGACATTATGTACAGATTGAAATGTCTCGTTATCATTTGAACAACACTGACAGTCCATCCAATTGCAATTGTCTGCTCCCGATGTGGGGCTCGAACCCACGACCCTGAGATTAAGAGTCTCATGCTCTACCGACTGAGCTAACCAGGCCTACTTTAGCTTCTACACAGCTTCATTCTTTCACCAGAATCATTTCAAGAGATTAAACAAGAACAAAGTGATTTAGTACTTGATTTTAGAGGTACTGCTGGGATTTGAACCCAGGATCTCCTGTTTACGAAACAGGCGCTTTCACCAGCTAAGCCACAGTACCTGTCTAAAGGGGTGATGTTTGACATACAAGATGCAATGCTCTGATCAAGAAATGTCATCATCAAAGTTCCAAACTAATGAATCTGTCCACTTTCATGCTATATTTTACACAATTAAAACAAAACAGAGACATGAAATTCCTTTATGATTGGAACTGTTGCCAACAGGACAACCTAGCGGACATGTTCAACCCGTAGAGGGCAGTGCATGACACATTTGCTGCACTTTGTAAAGTGGAGAATTAGTACCAGATTTGTGTTTAGATGGAGAGGACTTCATATACAGATTGAAATGATAAGTGTCTCATTGTTTAACCAACACTCCCAGTCAATCAAATAGCCATTGTCCACGCCCGATGTGGGGCTCGAACCCACGACCCTGAGATTAAGAGTCTCATGTTCTACCGACTGAGCTAACCAGGCCTACTTTAGCTTCTACACAGCTTCATTATTTCACCAGAATCATTTCAAGAGATTAAACAAGAACAAAGTGATTTAGTACTTGATTTTAGAGGTACTGCTGGGATTTGAACCCAGGATCTCCTGTTTACGAAACAGGCGCTTTCACCAGCTAAGCCACAGTACCTGTCTAAAGGGGTGATGTTTGACATACAAGATGCAATGCTCTGATCAAGAAATGTCATCATCAAAGTTCCAAACTAATGAATCTGTCCACTTTCATGCTATATTTTACACAATAAAAACAAAACAGAGACATGAAATTCCATTATGATTGGAACTGTTGCCAACAGCACAACCTAGCGGACATGTTCAACCCGTAGAGGGCAGTGCATGACACATTTGCTGTACTTTGTAAAGTGGAGAATTAGTACCAGATTTGTGTTTAGATGGAGAGGACTTCATATACAGATTGAAATGATAAGTGTCTCATTGTTTAACCAAGACTCCCAGTCAATCAAATAGCCATTGTCCGCGCCCGATGTGGGGCTCGAACCCACGACCCTGAGATTAAGAGTCTCATGCTCTAACGACTGAGCTAACCAGGCCTACTTTAGCTTTTATACAGCTTCATTCTTTCACCAGAACCATTTCAAGAGGTTTATGAAGGAAATGTACAAGAACTATGTGATTTAGTACTTGGTTTTAGAGGTACTGCTGGGATTTGAACCCAGGATCTCCTGTTTACAAGACAGGCGCTTTCACCAGCTAAGCCACAGTACCTTCCTAGATGCTTCATGTTTGGGATACAACATTCAATGCTCTGATCAAGTAAATTCATCATTAAAGTTCCAAACTGATTAATATGTTGTATGTTACCTAACTTGCACACCCAGTCTTAAAACACAGTTGATAGTCATGTGTGTAAATGTGGGCAGATCATACAGAATGCATAGAATTCATATTTACTTTATTAGCAGGACATTGAAGATACTAATTGTCTGTTTACTGTACATGCATTCATTAATCTGTCCACTTTCATGCTATATTTTACACAATAAACACGAAAACAAAACAAAGACACCTTTCCATTATTGTTGGAATTGTTGCCAACAGCACAACCTAGTGGATATGTTCAACCTGTAGAGGGCAGTGCATGACACATTGTCTGCACTTTTCTGAACTTGAGAATTAGTACCACATTTTTGTGTAGAGGGAGGTGACATTATGTACAGATTGAAATGTCTCGTTATCATTTGAACAACACTGCCAGTCCATCCAATTGCAATTGTCTGCGCCCGATGTGGGGCTCGAACCCACAACCCTGAGATTAAGAGTCTCATGCTCTACCGACTGAGCTAACCAGGCCTACTTTAGCTTCTACACAGCTTCATTCTTTCACCAGAATCATTTCAAGAGATTAAACAAGAACAAAGTGATTTAGTACTTGATTTTAGAGGTACTGCTGGGATTTGAACCCAGGATCTCCTGATTACGAAACAGGCACTTTCACCAGCTAAGCCACAGTACCGTTCTAAAGGGTTGATGTTTGAAATACAAGATGCAATGCTCTGATCAAGAAATGTCATCATCAAAGTTCCAAACTAATGAATCTGTCCACTTTCATGCTATATTTTACACAATTAAAACAAAACAGAGACATGAAATTCCTTTATGATTGGAACTGTTGCCAACAGGACAACCTAGCGGACATGTTCAACCCGTAGAGGGCAGTGCATGACACATTTGCTGCACTTTGTAAAGTGGAGAATTAGTACCAGATTTGTGTTTAGATGGAGAGGACTTCATATACAGATTGAAATGATAAGTGTCTCATTTTTTAACCAACACTCCCAGTCAATCAAATAGCCATTGTCCGCGCCCGATGTGGGGCTCGAACCCACGACCCTGAGATTAAGAGTCTCATGCTCTACCGACTGAGCTAACCACGCCTACTTTAGCTTCTACACAGCTTCATTCTTTCACCAGAATCATTTCAAGAGATTAAACAAGAACAAAGTGATTTAGTACTTGATTTTAGAGGTACTGCTGGGATTTGAACCCAGAATCTCCTGTTTACGAAACAGGCGCTTTCACCAGCTAAGCCACAGTACCTGTCTAAAGGGGTGATGTTTGACATACAAGATGCAATGCTCTGATCAAGAAATGTCATCATCAAAGTTCCAAACTAATGAATATGTCCACTTTCATGCTATATTTTACACAATTAAAACAAAACAGAGACATGAAATTCCATTATGATTGGAACTGTTGCCAACAGCACAACCTAGCGGACATGTTCAACCCGTAGAGGGCAGTGCATGACACATTTGCTGCACTTTGTAAAGTGGAGAATTAGTACCAGATTTGTGTTTAGATGGAGAGGACTTCATATACAGATTGAAATGATAAGTGTCTCATTGTTTAACCAACACTCCCAGTCAATCAAATAGCCATTGTCCGCGCCCGATGTGGGGCTCGAACCCACGACCCTGAGATTAAGAGTCTCATGCTCTACCGACTGAGCTAACCAGGCCTACTTTAGCTTTTATACAGCTTCATTCTTTCACCAGAACCATTTCAAGAGGTTTATGAAGGAAATGTACAAGAACTATGTGATTTAGTACTTGGTTTTAGAGGTACTGCTGGGATTTGAACCCAGGATCTCCTGTTTACAAGACAGGCGCTTTCACCAGCTAAGCCACAGTACCTTCCTAGATGCTTCATGTTTGGGATACAACATTCAATGCTCTGATCAAGTAAATTCATCATTAAAGTTCCAAACTGATTAATATGTTGTATGTTACCTAACTTGCACACCCAGTCTTAAAACACAGTTGATAGTCATGTGTGTAAATGTGGGCAGATCATACAGAATGCATAGAATTCATATTTACTTTATTAGCAGGACATTGAAGATACTAATTGTCTGTTTACTGTACATGCATTCATTAATCTGTCCACTTTCATGCTATATTTTACACAATAAACACGAAAACAAAACAAAGACACCTTTCCATTATTGTTGGAACTGTTGCCAACAGCACAACCTAGTGGATATGTTCAACCTGTAGAGGGCAGTGCATGACACATTGTCTGCACTTTTCTGAACTTGAGAATTAGTACCACATTTTTGTGTAGAGGGAGGTGACATTATGTACAGATTGAAATGTCTCGTTATCATTTGAACAACACTGCCAGTCCATCCAATTGCAATAGAGCGTCGCAGTTCCCGCCCACTTCCAGTTGCCGGAAGTAAATACTCAATGCATTTTTCCCATTGACTTTTCCGAAAATATTTATATGAATTAATTTAAGCCTAGAATCAAGCTATCCAGGATCCTGGTGAATCATGACCATAAAACGTTTGATTCTGTGAAACAACTTTTTTGAAAACGGCAAAACAAAGGGTATTTATTAAACATAGTATATCATATCATTAAATATAAAATTTAAAAAATCACAGAAAAAAAGGTTTTATGGTCATGATTCACCAGAATCCTGGATGGCTTGATTCTACGCTTAAATTCATTGATATAAATATTTTTGGAAAAGTCAATGGGAAAAATGCATTGAGTATTTACTTCCGGCACCCGGATTCTGCGCAACTGCGATGCTCTATTGTCCGCGCCCGATGTGGGGCTCGAACCCACGACCCTGAGATTAAGAGTCTCATGCTCTACCGACTGAGCTAACCAGGCCTACTTTAGCTTCTACACAGCTTCATTCTTTCACCAGAATCATTTCAAGAGATTAAACAAGAACAAAGTGATTTAGTACTTGATTTTAGAGGTACTGCTGGGATTTGAACCCAGGATCTCCTGTTTACAAGACAGGCGCTTTTACCAGCTAAGCCACAGTACCTTTCTAGATGCTTCATGTTTGGGATACAACATTCAATGCTCTGATCAAGTAAATTCATCATTAAAGTTCCAAACTGATTAATATGTTGTATGTTACCTAACTTGCACAGCCAGTCTTAAAACACAGTGTATAGTCATGTGTGTAAATGTGGGCAGATCATACAGAATGCATAGAATTCATATTTAATTTATTAGCAGGACATTGAAGATACTAATTGTCTGTTTACTGTACATGCATTCATTAATCTGTCCACTTTCATGCTATATTTTACACAATAAACACAAAAACAAAACAAAGACACCTTTCCATTATTGTTGGAACTGTTGCCAACAGCACAACCTAGTGGATATGTTCAACCTGTAGAGGGCAGTGCATGACACATTGTCTGCACTTTTCTGAACTTGAGAATTAGTACCACATTTTTGTGTAGAGGGAGGTGACATTATGTACAGATTGAAATGTCACGTTATCATTTGAACAACACTGCCAGTCCATCCAATTGCAATTGTCTGCGCCCGATGTGGGGCTCGAACCCACGACCCTGAGATTAAGAGTCTCATGCTCTACCGACTGAGCTAACCAGGCCTACTTTAGCTTCTACACAGCTTCATTCTTTCACCAGAATCATTTCAAGAGATTAAACAAGAACAAAGTGATTTAGTACTTGATTTTAGAGGTACTGCTGGGATTTGAACCCAGGATCTCCTGTTTACGAAACAGGCGCTTTCACCAGCTAAGCCACAGTACCTGTCTAAAGGGGTGATGTTTGACATACAAGATGCAATGCTCTGATCAAGAAATGTCATCATCAAAGTTCCAAACTAATGAATCTGTCCACTTTCATGCTATATTTTACACAATTAAAACAAAACAGAGACATGAAATTCCATTATGATTGGAACTGTTGCCAACAGCACAACCTAGCAGACATGTTCAACCCGTAGAGGGCAGTGCATGACACATTTGCTGCACTTTGTAAAGTGGAGAATTAGTACCAGATTTGTGTTTAGATGGAGAGGACTTCATATACAGATTGAAATGATAAGTGTCTCATTGTTTAACCAACACTCCCAGTCAATCAAATAGCAATTGTCCGCGCCCGATGTGGGGCTCGAACCCACGACCCTGAGATTAAGAGTCTCATGCTCTACCGACTGAGCTAACCAGGCCTACTATAGCTTCTACACAGCTTCATTCTTTCACCAGAATCATTTCAAGAGATTAAACAAGAACAAAGTGATTTAGTACTTGATTTTAGAGGTACTGCTGGGATTTGAACCCAGGATCTCCTGTTTACAAGACAGGCGCTTTCACCAGCTAAGCCACAGTACCTTCCTAGATGCTTCATGTTTGGGATACAACATTCAATGCTCTGATCAAGTAAATTCATCATTAAAGTTCCAAACTGATTAATATGTTGTATGTTACCTAACTTGTACAGCCAGTCTTAAAACACAGTTGATAGTCATGTGTGTAAATGTGGGCAGATCATACAGAATGCATAGAATTCATATTTACTTTATTAGCAGGACATTGAAGATACTAATTGTCTGTTTACTGTACATGCATTCATTAATCTGTCCACTTTCATGCTATATTTTACACAATAAACACGAAAACAAAACAAAGACACCTTTCCATTATTGTTGGAACTGTTGCCAACAGCACAACCTAGTGGATATGTTCAACCTGTAGAGGGCAGTGCATGACACATTGTCTGCACTTTTCTGAACTTGAGAATTAGTACCACATTTTTGTGTAGAGGGAGGTGACATTATGTACAGATTGAAATGTCTCGTTATCATTTGAACAACACTGCCAGTCCATCCAATTGCAATTGTCTGCGCCCGATGTGGGGCTCGAACCCACGACCCTGAGATTAAGAGTCTCATGCTCTACCGACTGAGCTAACCAGGCCTACCCCACACGGAAAGGAAATATATGAACATACATTTTTTAAATATATGTCACATATATGTTCATCATATATGTGACATATTCGAAATTGGCCGCCTACATATATGTATATTACATATATGTACATATATGCACATATATGTCTATATATGTTTAGAACATATATGTAGGCGGCCAATTTCGAATATGTCACATATATGTATATTACATATATGCACATATATGTCTATATATGTTTAGAACATATATGTAGGCGGCCAATTTCGAATATGTCACATATATGTATTCAATATATATGTTAAATATGCACATATATGTATTTAATATATATGTTAAATATATGTCATATATGTTTATTTACACATATATACCTACCTACATAAATAAATAAAAAACAAATCTAAAAGTCATTAACATTCATTTATTCAGAAAAACAAAACAAATTATATATATATTGTTCACGCCTCTACCACATCCTTCCTATCATAGGCATGTTTTTAATATTTGTTTCAGTATAAAACAAACAAAATAGCTGATCAACAACCTCACAATTAACATTGGAGCACAGCTTTCTTTCCCATCATGGGCATGTTTTCAATATTTGAGTTTCAATATAAAACAAACAAAATAGCTGATCTACAAGCTCACAAAACATTGGAGCACAGCTTTCTTCACTTAGTCTGCCTTGGGCGATAACGGAGCTCCGTCAGCTTGGAATTCATGGGTGTACCCAGCTGGCCTTTGGTTGCATGTGGCCACTTCTTCTGTGTTGCCTCTACAGAGAAGAGAAAGGGAGATAATGAGCTAGAAGACAGGACCAAATGCTCAGTCTACTATAGACTCCAAGCATTCCACTCCATGGCAAGAGGAACAATTTGATTAGTGATTTTAGTCATGATCTTTTGTTAATATTAGAATTATATAGAACTTTCTGAAAAATCAGTGCATTCATTGAGTCTGTCCAAGTTTACAATTATTAGTGACAACTTGTCAAATTATCTCATGGTATGTTTGACATCACATGAACTGCACTTGTACGAACAACAGATTATCAGCACAGGTTGTTTACCAGTAAGAGCAATAAGATATGCTTCGCAATCAAGCAAATAAATTAAAGGCATGAATGAAAATGAATTAAAGGCATGGTCTGGTCATTGCATGAGTATGGGTGAAGGAGGGATGAAGATGCCAGTGTTCTAACAGTGTTCTAACACAGAGGACCACCACAGTGGAAGCAGACTAGGCCAGATCTATTAGAATCCTGTGATCAGGAAGTGAGCAATTGGAAAGTTAGTGTATGATCACCCTACAGTAGGTGCCAAGCCGTGCAAGATACCAATGGTGTCGATGATTACCTGATGCCGTCTCCACTGATAGCTAATAAATAGTGAAACAGGGATGTTAAAGTAGCCAACTTAAGGCATCAGCTATTACTATTACCCATTTTCCTTTCTCAATTCTTTTGTTTTTGCTCACCAATTATGGCTGTCTTTTTCTCAGCGTCCAGGGCTTCCAGCTGATCCCCTTCACCTCGCTTTGGCTTGCCACCTTAAGAAATATTTCATGATTATTATTTTAGAGGAGAAGAATGTCAAACAACAAAAAAAAAAGTATCAAACGAAAGTACACAGTATCCCAAAATTAAATAAAAAATAAAGACATCATCAGACTAATGCAAGTAAAGACATCATGTAGCAGCAGATATTCTTTTCACCTGAAAATCGTCTTCGCACTTCTTCTTGTCATGTCCAGTCTTTGCACTGGTGCTCACTGCCAGCCAGGTGTTTCTTTCAGCAACTGTGATAGTAGAAATATTTTAAAACATTATTTGTGTGTTAGTAATTTAAAAAGTAATGTTAACTCATCAGATTGCTCATAATTCGCGCCACCGTGCCCCCTTCTCATAATTCATTCAGTTCTTCTGATGAACTTGGCAAAGTGTTTCACAATGCAGAACTGATTAATGAACTCATGTTATACAAATCAGTGGTTCTCAAACATGTTCATGTCCAGGACCCCCTAATTAGTATGTACTTGGCTATGCAGACTCAAGATTTGAGTTACAAAAGTGTTTCAAAACTATTCCACACATATTGTTTACAGTGTTCTTTAGTTTTTTAATAGCTGGTAGATCTGCTATTTTCAAATAGGCACTTTATATAGGGTTTAAGTGGTTAAACTGATTTTGATGCTATATAACCTCATTTACCAGGGGACCACCTAGAAACCCCCCAATGACCCCTGGGGGTCCCTGGTGCTCACTTTGAGAACCATTACCTGCTTTTGTTAGCTACTGTCTGTAAAACAAACTAAGTTAAAAGAAACAGATTACCAAAGCTGTCTGCACATTAAAATTCTCAGTGTAAATTGAACTGTACTTACTCTCTTTCTCTTAATTAAATGATTTTGCTTTGTACTGTAGGTTCAAAATTCACAGATATAATAATAACAATAATAATAATAATAATAAATTATTATTATTATTATTATTAATAATAATAATAATAATGAATTACAGTCAAAACAAACGCCAACATTAGCTCTCACTGAGGTGGACTGATTTATATCTGAAATAAACACTCATCATGCACCACATGGAAATGAATATGCTAATGCCATGTCTAAGACTGTGTTACACACCCCAAAAACCTTATCTCAAGCTCACAATGCGTCGCTGTGAGCTTGTAGATCAGTGATTTTTGGGAGGGCAACACAGTCTTACGACAAAACATAATGTAAGCTTAACCTGAGCGAATCACTGTATCATGACAGTCATGACGAAACTTCAACCTGGTGTTTGCACTTTATCCATTTACGGCCCTACATCTACATACACGTTCTGATTTAAAATATAAAGTGCTTAACTCCTGGCCACGGATGTTACAATTCACTTCGGGTGGGTGTAAGTACCCGTATTATTCCGGATGGTTCAATAAAAAGCATTTTAATCCGATCGGTGGCCATTGTGTCATAGAGTTATAATGTATCAGAGTGCAGTACACCTCCCAACCAATAGGGTCGCGTAGTTGAAAGCATGAGGAAATACGGAAAAATGGCCACCGATCGAATTAAAATGCTTTTTATTGAACAATACAGACAATACAGGTATTTCCGAGTGCCCTAGTAGACTTGTAACATCCGTGGCCATGGAGTAAGCACTTTATATTTAAAATCTGAACGTGTATGTGGATGTACAGGTTGTAAATAGAGAAAGTACAAAAACCAGGTTGCAGTTCAGCCATGACGCTCATGACGGACGAGCGTCGTGTGATCCATGGCTAGTACGCTAATATAATTGCACTTTTACGATACTAACAAGTTGGATAACATAATTCCATAAACTAATTAAAGAACTTACCTGCTATCTAGTAGAGTAGAAGCACGGAAGCACCCGATTTGTTTGTAAATAAATGTTCGCTCAGCCGAAAGACGTTAGTTAGATCCACATGTCGAATTCAAAACGAATAGGCTCCGCCCAGAGCTGCGTGACGTAATTCTGTGAGGGTGGTTCTCAACCTGTGGGTCGGGAACCACAGGGGGGTCCCCATATGATTTTGGGGAGTTTCCCAGATGACAGTGAAGTAAAATTTAAGTAAACTTTTTAATACCTAAAAAAAAATAAAAAAAAATAAAAGAAAGCAAAGAAAAAGACTATTACTGCATCAAAAGTAATCAACAAACTATACAAAAAAACTGGTCAAAAATTGCCAAAAATATAAGAAAGAGGCAAAAATAACCCATCAAGCTGTTGTTGTGAGCTTGTAGATCGGCTATTTTCACAATATTGATCTGTGGAACAGAGTCAAACTAAATGCATCAACCCCTACATTCCAAATGCATATTAGGGTTGGGGGTCCCCAGTTCAAATATGATTATTTTGGGGGATCTCGGCCTGAAAAGGTTGAGAACCACTGCTGTAAGTAACAGGATAGATGGGCACGGCATGGGATATCTGCACACCTCAATGTAAATTGGCTATTTTGTCCAAAATGTAAAACAAAACAAAAAAAATTAAATGAACATATTTTTAAGTAAAATAAAGTATACATGATTAGAACATTCTTAAACATTCGACAATTAGGGTCTAATATTTCCATAATTGCTACAAAATTGCTACAAAACCTGTATAGCAGTCATTTGGGGCATAAACAAGAAGTTGAAGGATACAACTACTAATGATAATAATAACTGATAATGATGATTATGTTCACATCATGTAAAACATTTTAAATTGTTGTGAATCTAGAAGGCAATGGAAAACAGAAAGGTCTTTAGTTGTGTTTTAAAATAAATAAGAGTGGCAGCAGACCTAATTAAACAATATTGTCTTTATGTTATACAGTATCTTCCACAATCCACAAACCACAATCTACATTGAATGGAAATACATACAATAATGAATACATTTTCATAGAACTTTGGACTGATATGCACATATTACCTTGCAAATAAAAAAGGGAGATATGAGCTATATATATAGGCATTATGTATGACATATATGCAAAAAGTCAAATACATATTAGCTATATATATAGGCATATATGTAGGCATTTATGACATATATGCAAATATATGAACCTGATTGTGGCATATATGTGAACATATATGAGCTACATATGAGACATATATTCCCTATATATCAACATATATGCACATATATGAGACATATATTCCCTATATATCAACATATATGCACATATATGAACCTGATTGTGGCATATATGTGAACATATATGAGCTATATATGAGACATATATTCCCTATATATCAACATATATGCACATATATGAACCTGAATATGACATATATGCAGCATATATTCTGCATATACCTGCCATATATTGGCATATATGTTCATATATTTCCTTTCCGTGTGGGACTTTAGCTTCTACACAGCTTCATTCTTTCACCAGAATCATTTCAAGAGATTAAACAAGAACAAAGTGATTTAGTACTTGATTTTAGAGGTACTGCTGGGATTTGAACCCAGGATCTCCTGTTTACGAAACAGGCGCTTTCACCAGCTAAGCCACAGTACCTGTCTAAAGGGGTGATGTTTGACATACAAAATGCAATGCTCTGATCAAGAAATGTCATCATCAAAGTTCCAAACTAATGAATCTGTCCACTTTCATGCTATATTTTACACAATTAAAACAAAACAGAGACATGAAATTCCATTATGATTGGAACTGTTGCCAACAGCACAACCTAGCGGACATGTTCAACCCGTAGAGGGCAGTGCATGACACATTTGCTGCACTTTGTAAAGTGGAGAATTAATACCAGATTTGTGTTTAGATGGAGAGGACTTCATATACAGATTGAAATGATAAGTGTCTCATTGTTTAACCAACACTCCCAGTCAATCAAATAGCCATTGTCCGCGCCCGATGTGGGGCTCGAACCCACGACCCTGAGATTAAGAGTCTCATGCTCTACCGACTGAGCTAACCAGGCCTACTTTAGCTTTTATACAGCTTCATTCTTTCACCAGAACCATTTCAAGAGGTTTATGAAGGAAATGTACAAGAACTATGTGATTTAGTACTTGGTTTTAGAGGTACTGCTGGGATTTGAACCCAGGATCTCCTGTTTACAAGACAGGCGCTTTCACCAGCTAAGCCACAGTACCTTCCTAGATGCTTCATGTTTGGGATACAACATTCAATGCTCTGATCAAGTAAATTCATCATTAAAGTTCCAAACTGATTAATATGTTGTATGTTACCTAACTTGCACAGCCAGTCTTAAAACACAGTGTATAGTCATGTGTGTAAATGTGGGCAGATCATACAGAATGCATAGAATTCATATTTACTTTATTAGCAGGACATTGAAGATACTAATTGTCTGTTTACTGTACATGCATTCATTAATCTGTCCACTTTCATGCTATATTTTACACAATAAACACGAAAACAAAACAAAGACACCTTTCCATTATTGTTGGAACTGTTGCCAACAGCACAACCTAGTGGATATGTTCAACCTGTAGAGGGCAGTGCATGACACATTGTCTGCACTTTTCTGAACTTGAGAATTAGTACCATATTTTTGTGTAGAGGGAGGTGACATTATGTACAGATTGAAATGTCACGTTATCATTTGAACAACACTGCCAGTCCATCCAATTGCAATTGTCTGCGCCCGATGTGGGGCTCGAACCCACGACCCTGAGATTAAGAGTCTCATGCTCTACCGACTGAGCTAACCAGGCCTACTTTAGCTTCTACACAGCTTCATTCTTTCACCAGAATCATTTCAAGAGATTAAACAAGAACAAAGTGATTTAGTACTTGATTTTAGAGGTACTGCTGGGATTTGAACCCAGGATCTCCTGTTTACGAAACAGGCGCTTTCACCAGCTAAGCCACAGTACCTGTCTAAAGGGGTGATGTTTGACATACAAGATGCAATGCTCTGATCAAGAAATGTCATCATCAAAGTTCCAAACTAATGAATCTGTCCACTTTCATGCTATATTTTACACAATTAAAACAAAACAGAGACATGAAATTCCATTATGATTGGAACTGTTGCCAACAGCACAACCTAGCGGACATGTTCAACCCGTAGAGGGCAGTGCATGACACATTTGCTGCACTTTGTAAAGTGGAGAATTAATACCAGATTTGTGTTTAGATGGAGAGGACTTCATATACAGATTGAAATGATAAGTGTCTCATTGTTTAACCAACACTCCCAGTCAATCAAATAGCCATTGTCCGCGCCCGATGTGGGGCTCGAACCCACGACCCTGAGATTAAGAGTCTCATGCTCTACCGACTGAGCTAACCAGGCCTACTTTAGCTTTTATACAGATTCATTCTTTCACCAGAACCATTTCAAGAGGTTTATGAAGGAAATGTACAAGAACTATGTGATTTAGTACTTGGTTTTAGAGGTACTGCTGGGATTTGAACCCAGGATCTCCTGTTTACAAGACAGGCGCTTTCACCAGCTAAGCCACAGTACCTTCCTAGATGCTTCATGTTTGGGATACAACATTCAATGCTCTGATCAAGTAAATTCATCATTAAAGTTCCAAACTGATTAATATGTTGTATGTTACCTAACTTGCACAGCCAGTCTTAAAACACAGTGTATAGTCATGTGTGTAAATGTGGGCAGATCATACAGAATGCATAGAATTCATATTTACTTTATTAGCAGGACATTGAAGATACTAATTGTCTGTTTACTGTACATGCATTCATTAATCTGTCCACTTTCATGCTATATTTTACACAATAAACACGAAAACAAAACAAAGACACCTTTCCATTATTGTTGGAACTGTTGCCAACAGCACAACCTAGTGGATATGTTCAACCTGTAGAGGGCAGTGCATGACACATTGTCTGCACTTTTCTGAACTTGAGAATTAGTACCATATTTTTGTGTAGAGGGAGGTGACATTATGTACAGATTGAAATGTCACGTTATCATTTGAACAACACTGCCAGTCCATCCAATTGCAATTGTCTGCGCCCGATGTGGGGCTCGAACCCACGACCCTGAGATTAAGAGTCTCATGCTCTACCGACTGAGCTAACCAGGCCTACTTTAGCTTCTACACAGCTTCATTCTTTCACCAGAATCATTTCAAGAGATTAAACAAGAACAAAGTGATTTAGTACTTGATTTTAGAGGTACTGCTGGGATTTGAACCCAGGATCTCCTGTTTACGAAACAGGCGCTTTCACCAGCTAAGCCACAGTACCTGTCTAAAGGGGTGATGTTTGACATACAAGATGCAATGCTCTGATCAAGAAATGTCATCATCAAAGTTCCAAACTAATGAATCTGTCCACTTTCATGCTATATTTTACACAATTAAAACAAAACAGAGACATGAAATTCCATTATGATTGGAACTGTTGCCAACAGCACAACCTAGCGGACATGTTCAACCCGTAGAGGGCAGTGCATGACACATTTGCTGCACTTTGTAAAGTGGAGAATTAATACCAGATTTGTGTTTAGATGGAGAGGACTTCATATACAGATTGAAATGATAAGTGTCTCATTGTTTAACCAACACTCCCAGTCAATCAAATAGCCATTGTCCGCGCCCGATGTGGGGCTCGAACCCACGACCCTGAGATTAAGAGTCTCATGCTCTACCGACTGAGCTAACCAGGCCTACTTTAGCTTTTATACAGCTTCATTCTTTCACCAGAACCATTTCAAGAGGTTTATGAAGGAAATGTACAAGAACTATGTGATTTAGTACTTGGTTTTAGAGGTACTGCTGGGATTTGAACCCAGGATCTCCTGTTTACAAGACAGGCGCTTTCACCAGCTAAGCCACAGTACCTTCCTAGATGCTTCATGTTTGGGATACAACATTCAATGCTCCGATCAAGTAAATTCATCATTAAAGTTCCAAACTGATTAATATGTTGTATGTTACCTAACTTGCACAGCCAGTCTTAAAACACAGTGTATAGTCATGTGTGTAAATGTGGGCAGATCATACAGAATGCATAGAATTCATATTTACTTTATTAGCAGGACATTGAAGATACTAATTGTCTGTTTACTGTACATGCATTCATTAATCTGTCCACTTTCATGCTATATTTTACACAATAAACACGAAAACAAAACAAAGACACCTTTCCATTATTGTTGGAACTGTTGCCAACAGCACAACCTAGTGGATATGTTCAACCTGTAGAGGGCAGTGCATGACACATTGTCTGCACTTTTCTGAACTTGAGAATAAGGAACCATATTTTTGTGTAGAGGGAGGTGACATTATGTACAGATTGAAATGTCACGTTATCATTTGAACAACACTGCCAGTCCATCCAATTGCAATTGTCTGCGCCCGATGTGGGGCTCGAACCCACGACCCTGAGATTAAGAGTCTCATGCTCTACCGACTGAGCTAACCAGGCCTACTTTAGCTTCTACACAGCTTCATTCTTTCACCAGAATCATTTCAAGAGATTAAACAAGAACAAAGTGATTTAGTACTTGATTTTAGAGGTACTGCTGGGATTTGAACCCAGGATCTCCTGTTTACGAAACAGGCGCTTTCACCAGCTAAGCCACAGTACCTGTCTAAAGGGGTGATGTTTGACATACAAGATGCAATGCTCTGATCAAGAAATGTCATCATCAAAGTTCCAAACTAATGAATCTGTCCACTTTCATGCTATATTTTACACAATTAAAACAAAACAGAGACATGAAATTCCATTATGATTGGAACTGTTGCCAACAGCACAACCTAGCGGACATGTTCAACCCGTAGAGGGCAGTGCATGACACATTTGCTGCACTTTGTAAAGTGGAGAATTAATACCAGATTTGTGTTTAGATGGAGAGGACTTCATATACAGATTGAAATGATAAGTGTCTCATTGTTTAACCAACACTCCCAGTCAATCAAATAGCCATTGTCCGCGCCCGATGTGGGGCTCGAACCCACGACCCTGAGATTAAGAGTCTCATGCTCTACCGACTGAGCTAACCAGGCCTACTTTAGCTTTTATACAGCTTAATTCTTTCACCAGAACCATTTCAAGAGGTTTATGAAGGAAATGTACAAGAACTATGTGATTTAGTACTTGGTTTTAGAGGTACTGCTGGGATTTGAACCCAGGATCTCCTGTTTACAAGACAGGCGCTTTCACCAGCTAAGCCACAGTACCTTCCTAGATGCTTCATGTTTGGGATACAACATTCAATGCTCCGATCAAGTAAATTCATCATTAAAGTTCCAAACTGATTAATATGTTGTATGTTACCTAACTTGCACAGCCAGTCTTAAAACACAGTGTATAGTCATGTGTGTAAATGTGGGCAGATCATACAGAATGCATAGAATTCATATTTACTTTATTAGCAGGACATTGAAGATACTAATTGTCTGTTTACTGTACATGCATTCATTAATCTGTCCACTTTCATGCTATATTTTACACAATAAACACGAAAACAAAACAAAGACACCTTTCCATTATTGTTGGAACTGTTGCCAACAGCACAACCTAGTGGATATGTTCAACCTGTAGAGGGCAGTGCATGACACATTGTCTGCACTTTTCTGAACTTGAGAATAAGGAACCATATTTTTGTGTAGAGGGAGGTGACATTATGTACAGATTGAAATGTCACGTTATCATTTGAACAACACTGCCAGTCCATCCAATTGCAATTGTCTGCGTCCGATGTGGGGCTCGAACCTACGACCCTGAGATTAAGAGTCTCATGCTCTACCGACTGAGCTAACCAGGCCTACTTTAGCTTCTACACAGCTTCATTCTTTCACCAGAATCATTTCAAGAGATTAAACAAGAACAAAGTGATTTAGTACTTGATTTTAGAGGTACTGCTGGGATTTGAACCCAGGATCTCCTGTTTACGAAACAGGCGCTTTCACCAGCTAAGCCACAGTACCTGTCTAAAGGGGTGATGTTTGACATACAAGATGCAATGCTCTGATCAAGAAATGTCATCATCAAAGTTCCAAACTAATGAATCTGGCCACTTTCATGCTATATTTTACACAATTAAAACAAAACAGAGACATGAAATTCCATTATGATTGGAACTGTTGCCAACAGCACAACCTAGCGGACATGTTCAACCCGTAGAGGGCAGTGCATGACACATTTGCTGCACTTTGTAAAGTGGAGAATTAGTACCAGATTTGTGTTTAGATGGAGAGGACTTCATATACAGATTGAAATGATAAGTGTCTCATTGTTTAACCAACACTCCCAGTCAATCAAATAGCCATTGTCCGCGCCCGATGTGGGGCTCAAACCCACGACCCTGAGATTAAGAGTCTCATGCTCTACCGACTGAGCTAACCAGGCCTACTTTAGCTTCTACACAGCTTCATTCTTTCACCAGAATCATTTCAAGAGATTAAACAAGAACAAAGTGATTTAGTACTTGATTTTAGAGGTACTGCTGGGATTTGAACCCAGGATCCCCTGTTTACAAGACAGGCGCTTTCACCAGCTAAGCCACAGTACCTTCCTAGATGCTTCATGTTTGGGATACAACATTCAATGCTCTGATCAAGTAAATTCATCATTAAAGTTCCAAACTGATTAATATGTTGTATGTTACCTAACTTGTACAGCCAGTCTTAAAACACAGTTGATAGTCATGTGTGTAAATGTGGGCAGATCATACAGAATGCATAGAATTCATATTTACTTTATTAGCAGGACATTGAAGATACTAATTGTCTGTTTACTGTACATGCATTCATTAATCTGTCCACTTTCATGCTATATTTTACACAATAAACACGAAAACAAAACAAAGACACCTTTCCATTATTGTTGGAACTGTTGCCAACAGCACAACCTAGTGGATATGTTCAACCTGTAGAAGGCAGTGCATGACACATTGTCTGCACTTTTCTGAACTTGAGAATTAGTACCACATTTTTGTGTAGAGGGAGGTGACATTATGTACAGATTGAAATGTCTCGTTATCGTTTGAACAACACTGCCAGTCCATCCAATTGCAATTGTCTGCGCCCGATGTGGGGCTCGAACCCACGACCCTGAGATTAAGAGTCTCATGCTCTACCGACTGAGCTAACCAGGCCTACTTTAGCTTCTACACAGTTTCATTCTTTCACCAGAATCATTTCAAGAGATTAAACAAGAACAAAGTGATTTAGTACTTGATTTTAGAGGTACTGCTGGGATTTGAACCCAGGATCTCCTGTTTACGAAACAGGCGCTTTCACCAGCTAAGCCACAGTACCTGTCTAAAGGGGTGATGTTTGACATACAAGATGCAATGCTCTGATCAAGAAATGTCATCATCAAAGTTCCAAACTAATGAATCTGTCCACTTTCATGCTATATTTTACACAATTAAAACAAAACAGAGACATGAAATTCCATTATGATTGGAACTGTTGCCAACAGCACAACCTAGCGGACATGTTCAACCCGTAGAGGGCAGTGCATGACACATTTGCTGCACTTTGTAAAGTGGAGAATTAGTACCAGATTTGTGTTTAGATGGAGAGGACTTCATATACAGATTGAAATGATAAGTGTCTCATTGTTTAACCAACACTCCCAGTCAATCAAATAGCCATTGTCCGCGCCCGATGTGGGGCTCGAACCCACGACCCTGAGATTAAGAGTCTCATGCTCTACCGACTGAGCTAACCAAGCCTACTTTAGCTTTTATACAGCTTCATTCTTTCACCATAACCATTTCAAGAGGTTTATGAAGGAAATGTACAAGAACTATGTGATTTAGTACTTGGTTTTAGAGGTACAGCTGGGATTTGAACCCAGGATCTCCTGTTTACAAGACAGGCGCTTTCACCAGCTAAGCCACAGTACCTTCCTAGATGCTTCATGTTTGGGATACAACATTCAATGCTCTGATCAAGTAAATTCATCATTAAAGTTCCAAACTGATTAATATGTTGTATGTTACCTAACTTGCACACCCAGTCTTAAAACACAGTTGATAGTCATGTGTGTAAATGTGGGCAGATCATACAGAATGCATAGAATTCATATTTACTTTATTAGCAGGACATTGAAGATACTAATTGTCTGTTTACTGTACATGCATTCATTAATCTGTCCACTTTCATGCTATATTTTACACAATAAACACGAAAACAAAACAAAGACACCTTTCCATTATTGTTGGAACTGTTGCCAACAGCACAACCTAGTGGATATGTTCAACCTGTAGAGGGCAGTGCATGACACATTGGCCCTCATTTATCAACGCGGTGTAGACCAAATAATGGGCGTACGGCGTAATCACCGCAATTTTCGGCATTTATCAATATATCCTGACGTGGGCTTTATCCTACGGTACGCTGAGATCTCACGTCTGGTCGAGACCAGTTGTTGACGTTGGCTGCACCCGTTTATTCCATTCTAGACCTGCGGAGCACCATTGTCTGACTGTCTGACAAGCATCTGGACACATAATCCACTCCTAAATGTGTATATCTACACTAATAAATAATCGCTGTGAAAATATATCATTTTATAAAGTAATTTAAACAAACTGCTTTAACAGTCATTCAGATAAGATTGTAGATCTGTCTGTATTGAAAATAGCAGATCTACAAGCTCACAAGCCAGCATTGCATCGCGACGCGTTGTGAGCTTGTAGATCTGCTATTTTCAAAAATATACGAGCGCTTTTGCGCCGGGAGTCCCGCGGCCGGGACGGCACCTTTTCATGGACAGTGAGGTATTCAAACTTAAAGTAGCTTGTCCTATGTTATGGAGTTATGTCATAGAGAGTTATGAAGACTACAACCTGGCTGGGTTAAGGATATAAACCCGACGCTCCAATCTCTTATTAACGTGGGTGGCACGGGATCACTGCAGTCTGCAGACCGCCCGAGTCTCATGGGGAATATAGCCTACTACATGAATGCTTTAGTGTAACTTGAACGGGCACTGCTCGGTATGGGGTAAATAAATATACAAACGTATTCCATTCATGGCGATGTAATTGGTATCATCATATGTCATTCATGTAGGCTACAAGCGTAACGTGACAATTATATTGTACCGCTACGGTACGGAGTGTGTATGTGTGTGTGTGTGTGTGTGTGTGTGTGTGTGTGTGTGTGTGTGTGTGGAGACAGAGAGGGCGTGTGCGTGTGCGTGTGTGGCGAGGCGATTCTTATTGGCTTTTCATGTCTTTGGTCGTATTCTGGTTCGTCTTCATGTCGTAAAATCGGGGCGTTTTGAGATTTTTTAAAGGGCGTGTTATTTAAATGACGCTCGTTTCAGCCGTGACATTTATCAACGCTGGGACCAAGTATAAGCTCGGATCAGCTGTGTAGGATGCGTTGATAAATGTGACTTCGACGTTGGTGTACGGCCGAATATATGGAAAATATACGGCGGTTTATACGCTGCGTTGATAAATGAGGGCCATTGTCTGCACTTTTCTGAACTTGAGAATTAGTACCACATTTTTGTGTAGAGGGAGGTGACATTATGTACAGATTGAAATGTCTCGTTATCATTTGAACAACACTGCCAGTCCATCCAATTGCAATTGTCTGCGCCCGATGTGGGGCTCGAACCCACGACCCTGAGATTAAGAGTCTCATGCTCTACCGACTGAGCTAACCAGGCCTACTTTAGCTTCTACACAGCTTCATTCTTTCACCAGAATCCTTTCAAGAGATTAAACAAGAACAAAGTGATTTAGTACTTGATTTTAGAGGTACTGCTGGGATTTGAACCCAGGATCTCCTGTTTACGAAACAGGCGCTTTCACCAGCTAAGCCACAGTACCTGTCTAAAGGGGTGATGTTTGACATACAAGATGCAATGCTCTGATCAAGAAATGTCATCATCAAAGTTCCAAACTAATGAATCTGTCCACTTTCATGCTATATTTTACACAATTAAAACAAAACAGAGACATGAAATTCCATTATGATTGGAACGGTTGCCAACAGCACAACCTAGCGGACATGTTCAACCCGTAGAGGGCAGTGCATGACACATTTGCTGCACTTTGTAAAGTGAAGAATTAGTAAGTGTCTCATTGTTTAACCAACACTCCCAGTCAACCGAATAGCCATTGTCTGCGCCCGATGTGGGGCTCGAACCCACGACCCTGAGATTAAGAGTCTCATGCTCTACCGACTGAGCTAACCAGGCCTACTTTAGCTTTTACACCGCTTCATTCTTTCACCAGAATCATTTCAAGAGGTTTATGAAAGAAATAAACAAGAATAATGCGATTTAGTACTTGATTTTAGAGGTACTGCTGGGATTTGAACCCCGGATCTCCTGTTTACAAGATAGGTACTTTCACCAGCTAAGCCACAGTAATCAAATGATAGGTGTCTCATTGTTTAACTAACACTTCCAGTCAATCAAATGGCCATTGCCTGCGCCCGATGTGGGGCTCGAACCCACGACCCTGAGATTAAGAGTCTCATGGTCGACCGACTGAGCTAACCAGGCCTACTTTAGCTTTTACACAGCTTCATTCTTTCACCAGAATCATTTCAAGAGGTTAAACAAGAAAAAAGCTATTTAGTACTTGATTTTAGAGGTACTGCTGGGATTTGAACCCAGGATCTCCTGTTTACGAAACAGGCGCTTTCACCAGCTAAGCCACAGTACCTGTCTAAATGATTGATGTTTGACATACAAGATGCAATGCTCTGATCAAGAAATGTCATCATCAAAGTTCCAAACTAATGAATCTGTCCACTTTCATGCTATATTTTACACAATTAAAACAAAACAGAGACATGAAATTCCATTATTATTGGAACTGTTGCCAACAGGACAACCTAGCGGACATGTTCAACCCGTAGAGGGCAGTGCATGACACATTTGCTGCACTTTGTAAAGTGGAGAATTAGCACCAGATTTGTGTTTAGATGGAGAGGACTTCATATACAGATTGAAATGATAAGTGTCTCATTGTTTAACCAACACTCCCAGTCAATCAAATAGCCATGGTGTGCGCCCGATGTGGGGCTCGAACCCACGACCCTGAGATTAAGAGTCGCATGCTCTACCGACTGCGCCAGGGCTGGGGAACATACGCCTAGCAAGGGGGGGAAGAGGGGGAAAAATGGAAGGGGAGAGGGGGAGAAGGGGGAAGGAGAAAAAAGAGAAGAAAGAGAGAAAGAAAAAGGAAACAAACATGGAAAAGATGAAAAATGCAACAGGCCCGTCATTTTGTGCTTCTTCCCAGTGATTCATCCAAGTTCTTTATGAGTATACATGATAGATTAATGAAAATTGGGACTATGTCAATTTTAGGTATGCTTGATGAGGATCCAAAGGTCGGGGCTGGTCATGGGTTCGATCCCCACCTACGCTGTGAAAAAAAAACTGCAATGATTAAAAAAAAAGAAAATCCTTATTGTTTTAACCATCTAAATAGACCAAGAAATCGCCTTTCTCACAATCACCTATTTTTACAATTGTATTTTTACAATAAGTAGGCCTACATTGGCAAACTTTGACTGATGCCTGTTAAGCATAACCCTTCAGAGACTAGTCTGTACTTCATTCATGACTTATTATATTGTAGATCTATTCATATATTCACTGCACTGGTGACGTACTCACTACAGTATATATAAATGTATATATTCCCTGTACATTTTATATTTATTGTTAGACTGTACATAATTATTTTCACTTATTCAGAGATCCACCTCTTATTATATATTAGCTATATCTAGATATATCTAGATATCTAGATATATCTAATCTATTATTTCATCTAGGTTTGGAACAAATTTACTTAAATGTAGGCCTACCTTGTATTTCATTCTAACTAATGCTGCTGCTATTATGATAAATCTACACACTTTTTACTACTACAAGATGTAATAAATAAACATCTTGAATATTATGACACCTGAACTTATCTCCCCTCCAATGGGGATCAAACAAGATTTATCTGAAGTCTCAGAACACTGTTCCAGAGGATAATTTACAGTAAATAACTAATTGAACAGTAATGTAGTGGAGCAGGGAAATAGAGGAATGCATGTTATGTTACACATCTTGCTACCATAATTGACGGCCACAGTCATGGAGTGTACACGAGTGTATCGCCTCAATGGCCAAGCAGACACATGGCCCAACTAACTCCACATTTTCCCCCAATATTCCTCAATATTCTGCCTGTCAAACCAGCTGCTTCGCATCCCATCACTGTACTTGCAGGATGTACAATTAATATCAAACGCATTATGCTCCAATACTTATGCAAATCACTTCGCCACCTCAAAATTCACGTCCGGGTGTTTCTTTTCACCAGCCAATCATAAGTGACCACCCTTTCACGTTGCCACGTCCGTTGCCACGTCGCGCTGACGTACGCTAAACAAGCGCTGCCGTGCGCACTATGCGAACGAGCCCAAAGGCCCAATAAGCCGACCATTGCTTAGACACAAAGTCAGACCTGGCAACGCAGCCTACGCCAATCATGTGTGAGAGATCTACAAGCTATGGGGTAGAGACGCCGTGTGCCATGCACTGTATCTTAGCAACAACGAAAGCGCTCACTCTCATTGGTCCTGTCACGCTAAGAGCAGTTTCCAGACAATGGCATCGCAGAGAGCTTGCTGTAGTGTTTACATATATCTATGGCTGTAGCCATCAGTCAGTCGCAGCGACGACAGACAGGGCGCTGTGATAGTTGCCATGTAGCTAACGCTAACGTGGTTGTCATACCTGCAGCGGCTGTGCAATCACTTTGTCAACAATATTCTTGTGGTGAATGTTATTATTGCTGCTCCGTTAGTCCATTGTAGATGATGTATGTTGTGGTATGTAACGTAATGGCAGGACCGCCCCGTGCAACGCACGTTTAGGCTGCATTATGTTGTAATTTCAGATAATTTCGGTCCGACTAGGGCAGTGGCTATCCCCCGCCCCCCGCCCCCCCCTACATCATATTTGAACTGGGGACCCCCCCATTTTGTTTGACTCCGTTCCACAAGTCAATATTGTGAAAATAGCAGATCTACAAGCTCACAACCCTCACGTTGAGAGGCGTTGTGAGCTTGCAGATCGGCTATTTTCAACATGTTTGCCTCTTTCTTAATTATTTGACAATGTGCCCAATGTTTTATAGTATAGTTTGTTGACTACTTTTGTTGCAGTAATGGTCTTTTCCTTTACTTTAGCTTTTTCATTGTCTCCGCCAGGCCGAAAGGCATGGCGCCAGAGTATGTTTTACCCCCTGTCCGTCCGTCTGTGGATAGCTAATCTCCCGCATCGTTGCCTTGCTCGCAGCGAAACTGTGCACACACTCCCTGGATGCCAATTCAGAACCTCTGCCCCCATTTCAATACACGCCGTCTCCGTTTGTAGATGTGTGTGTGTGCGCGCGCACACGGAAATTACTTCAACGCGCGTGTGTGTGTGTGTGTGTGTGTCTGTGTGTGTGTGTGTGTGTGTGTGTGTGTGTGTGTGTGTGCAGTACTGTGCGTCTTCTGATTATTAAAAGACGCATCCAACTCACCATTCGTGTGTCCACATGCACTGTTGTGCAAACACACAAAAACAGCCGCCATCTCCACACACATTCCTTGTGTGGGTGTGTGTGTGTGTGTGTGTGTGTGTGTGTGTGTGTGTGTGTGTGTGTGTGTGTGTGTGTGTGTGTGTGTGTACGAGCGCAACAACACACAAACGGCCGCCATTTTGACCAGATTGTACAGGGTGACACATTTCCGTATAACACCCGCCACCGAAAAGATGTGATGACTCATTGTATTATTATTTGATGATTATACATGCCCCATGATTATTATAAGATCATATATCTTAATCAAATATTATAATCATATGATATAATTAATCATCAGAACTTATTAATACTCATAATAAAATAACAATATTAAATAACAATATATTGCCCATTTCCCCCCAGCCATTTCGCCATTTAGATATGTATATATATAGAGAGAGAGATAGATAGAGATAGAGATAGAGATAGAGAGATAGACAGATAGATAGATAGATAGATAGATAGATAGATAGATAGATAGATAGATAGATAGATAGATAGATAGATAGATAGATAGACAGATATCCAGTAAAGTGCAGTACTTGAGCACATGTAGTTATTTACTCACCTCTGTAATTTAATTCATGACTCCCAGGATCCATTCTCTTTTGGACTCCTCTTAGGACATGCTTATGTCTCCTACAGACTACGCTAGGCTACTTTACAGGTCACACTTGGACCATTGATAGGCAGGAGTAGGCAGCTTTAGCTTTGTAAAAGGTGTGAATGGGCCAGCCAATGTATCACTTCAGTAACGTCACTGGCGGCCGGCGGCTGTGTCTATTGTTGTCGGAGCAGAATTCATTTTCCTGGCAAATCTTCACTGACCGGGCCATGGCCCCACTAGCCCTCATGACGCTACGCCAGTGATCGGCGCTGCCAAGTGGTCTCTACGTGGGCGTGGGCGCTACGTGGGCGTGGACGCTACGTGGGCGTGGACGCTACGTGGGCGTGGACGCTATGTGGGCGTGGACGCTACGTGGGCGTGGACGCTACATGGGCGTGGGCGCTAGATGTGAGGCCGGCGCAGCCGGCCGAACTTCTAGTTGAAGTAATCTGGATCCTTGAGGTAAAAGTATAAAATTCACTAAATAAAAAAAGGTATTCAACGGCATGAAAAGTAAATATACTTTTAATCTATACATTTTAGTCAGGGGATATTAAAAAAGTCTTGGAATAAATTCCTTACCAAAAGAAATCTTCACCAATGTGTTTGCAAAGGTGTCTAGTAACACATCTCACAAAGACTGAAATTCAGTATCCCTAGGAGAATTTTTGACAGCTCCTTAAAGTTGGGGTACCCACCATAACCTTGGTTAAAAAAACATCCCCCAAAAAAAATCCAAATTTAATTCTGTTTTAAGTAGCATGTGAGGTGTCAACCTAGGGTGTTTTTATGATTCTGAATCCATTGCAATCATTTGTTTTGCACCAAAACCACTCCTTGGGCTAAAAACGGCCCAATCTCAATGGGCTTTTTACACAAAAAGTATACATGGCTATGGCCGTTTTTAGCCCAAGGAGTGGTTTTGGTGCAAAACAAATGATTGCAATGGATTCAGAATCATAAAAACACCCTAGTTTGACCCCTCACATGCTACTTAAAACAGAATTAAATTTGGATTTTGTTTAGGATTTTTTTATAACCAAGGTTATGGTGGGTACCCCAACTTTAAGGAGCTGTCAAAAATTCTCCTAGGGATACTGAATTTCAGTCTTTGTGAGATGTGTTACTAGACACCATTACAAACACATTGGTGAAGATTTTTTTTGGTAAGGAATTTATTCCAAGATTGGAAAATATTCTGCTAATATCCCCTGACTATTTACACAACATTGTGACAACAAATATATACATACTGTTGGGTGGAAGTTGAGTGGATGTCCAAAACCGTTTCTTTTTTATTACTAAGCCCATTTAAAAACAGTGAAAATGTTGTGGGTTTGTAGATCTGCTACAATAGTGAAAATAACAGATCTACAAGCTGACAGCATGTCACATGGTGTCGGCTTGTAGATCTGCTATTTTCACTACTTTTGTGCAACAAAACATCATCAGAGGATGACAATATCCGTGTCAGCAAGTGTCCATTCATCAAAGATCTTAAATAAGTGGCAATTGTTTGTTTTTCACGTCGGAAAGCCGCATCCAGATAAAGGTGGTTCATTCTCAGGTCACCGCGGTGTTTTACACTGCGTGGTTTCTATTTGCTGCTCTGTGCTCTGATCCTGTCTAAAGCCCGCCTACCGTATCCTGTCATTTGTACCCACACATTAATGCAAGTACGGTTTCCGTATCCGCTTTAGACCCAGACCGGATCAGAAAGTGCCGGTCAGCGTTGCCAAGTTTCGCGAGAGAAACAAGCAACCAGGTCTATGAAAGGCCAAAAAAAGCGAGCCCTTTGCCAGTGTTGTGCCTGAACGCGTTCAATGAACGATCGTTCATGAACTCGTTCATATTTTGGGCGAACGTGAACTGAACGTACTGTATATCCGCTAGATGAACGTTATCGTGAACGCGTTCATTCTGGCGTTTATGAACGGCGTTCTCTCACAGTTTAACTTCGTTCAAGAGTGTCCCAAATTTCCATGGTTACATCGGTTTGTAATGTTGTATTTCATCCTATTCTGTGTTTCCGAGGCGTCTTGAACGCACCATCAGCCAAAAAAGAGAAAAGCAAGGCGGTGTCTAACCTCGCGTCACCAGTCTTTCCAGGCGCTGTCTAAACATTCATATGCGCAGCGCGGAGTCCGACTCCGAGTGAACAGTCTCATTGCAGCGACAGCTAGTGAGCAGCACAGACAGTTACGGCCACTCGGTCAGGGCGAAGAGCTGACACTTTATCCGCTCTGCGAAGCTCATTTCCCGGCCACAAGTTGACTTGTGTCTCTTCCAAAGTATCGGTGTTGTTTCCTTGGCTTCACTGCCGACAAAAATTAACTTGAAGCTGGGCTGAATTAATAAGTAAACACCGCGGAACGGCGAGATGAGTTTGGGATGTCACAACAACATGTCCGTGGCTGATGCGTCGTAGCACCGTAGCCTACAGCCGACTTTAGGACGGTAGCCCCGGCCCCCGAACCTCTGAATGAACGTCATATTGTAGTCTGGACGTCCGACCCGACTTTATTTTGGGATTAAAAGTGGACTTCTGCACCTGGCTTTTGATGTTAACAGTGTCATACACTCACTTTGACAAGCCCCCAGCCCCCCCCCCCCAAGATTAATGAAAATCTTTAGAAAATAGCAGATCTACAAGCTCACTGTGTTGCACCGTGACCTGTTGTGAGCTTGTAGATCGGCTATTTTCCAATATCCAAAACTTAAATAGGGCTGAAGTGATACATGTATTTGTAAAATCTACTAAGTAACTAGTAACTCAAGTTTTCAAATAATTAAAAATAAGTACAATATTTGCCTCTGAGATGTAGAGTAGAAGTAAGTAAGTACTGAAAACTGCTAATACTCTAGTAAAGTAAAAGTACCTCAAAATTGTACTTAAAGGGTAAGACCACTTTGGTAGAGGTTTGGGTTGTGTAGTTACCTTGCCATGATGTAACCCCAAAGGTGGACAAGAAATCAAAAATAATTGCTCCATTGATTAGAAATTGATAATTCAAAATATGCTCCTCATTGACTCACATTGTATGGCAAAACAGCTCTCAAAGTCACTCTTTTAGCACATAAATGAACCCAAACATAGCTGATTCAGGCAATATAGAACATCACCAAACCCAGTACTGTTTTTTTTTTTTTTTTTTAATGTCAACTTCCTATTGATTTTACTATTTGAAGATCCAGATCCGGATCCAGGGATCCAGTCCAGGTTTTCTACTTATTAAAAATGGCAAAATCATCACGAAGTTGACATTTTTATTTAATAAAAAAAAATAGTACTGGGTTTGGTGATGTTCTATATTGTCTGAATCAACTTTGCTTGCGTTCGTTTATATGCTAAAAGAGTGACTTTGAGAGCTGTTTTACCGTACAATGTAAGTCAATGAGGAGCATATGTTGAATTATCAATTTCTAATCAATGGAGCAATTATTTTTTATTTCTTGCCCACCTTTGGAGTTACATCATGGCAAGGTAACTACACAACCCAAACCTCTACCAAAGTGGTCTTGCCCTTTAAGTACAGTACTTGAATAAATGTGCTATTTACTTTACACCACTGGAAATAATAAATATAGGGTGCTTTGTGTATGTACACCAGAGAGGATATAATGTATAAGAAAATTAAATAAATAACATTGGTTTTATAATGTATTGGATAAATAATACAAGTATAGTAATAATAATAAATAATATATTTGGATGCATCCTGCTCCATATACAATACAATGCACTGCTTTTCAGTTCATCATTCAAGTTTGAGACAATAAAAAATATGCGATTAATATGCGATTAATTGCGCGATTAACTACACAAATCATGCGATTAATCGCGATTAAAAATTTTAATCGCCTGACAGCACTAATATATATTGGGAAAAAAAGAAACTGAACTAGTTCATTTTTTGAACCATGAACTTTAGTTCAAAATTTTGAATTATGAACTGAACTTTGAACTAGTTCATTTTAAAATTTGTGAACTGAACTTTGAACTAGTTCATATTTTAAGTGAACTTTCCCAACACTGCCCTTTGCCCTTTAAAGTTAACTAAAATAGCCGATCTACAAGCTCACTACGCGTTGTGAGCTTGTAGGTCTGCTATTCTCAAAAACATTTTTTTTTTTTAAATGTGGATTCTTTTTAAAACATTTTAACAACATAAATCTTGTATGGGGGTCCCTGGCATACAAAATGTTTTCAGATGGGGGTCCGCAGACAAATACAAAATTTGGGGGTCTTTGACTTGAAAATGTTTTTGAACCACCACTGGTTTCAACAACATTAGGAAACAAGCCCAAATAAGCAGCTGCACTTTAGAAGCAAGCCCAAAGTCGCTTACAATAAGCCGACATGGCAACACTGGTACCGCAACGGTTTGTTTTGAATGAGGAAGGGGGGGGAGAAATGGGGGGGAGAAATGGACAGGAGTGAGCCGATTTTATTGGCAGCAAGTGGACAGCTGACGGGAGGGTTTTGATTGGAAACAAATTGACGGGGGGGAGAGATTTCACTGGCAACAAGTGGATCGGGTGGATTTTTATTGGCGACATGTGGACGCGGGGGAGCGCCGCGATTGGCCCAAAAAGGACCGTACGAGGTAAACGGACGGCCGCCTCTATGCGCCAAACAGGCCTACTTGAGCTTTTACAGCGCTTCATTCTTTCACCAGAATCATTTCAAGAGGTTTATGAAAGAAATAATCAAAAATAATGTGATTTAGTACTTGATTTTAGAGGTACTGCTGGGATTTGAACCCCGGATCTCCTGTTTACAAGACAGGTACTTTCGCCAGCTAAGCCACAGTATTGAAATGATAGGTGTCTCATTGTTTAACTAACACTTCCAGTCTATCCAATTGCAATTGTCTGCGCCCGATGTGGGGCTCGAACCCACGACCCTGAGATTAAGAGTCTCATGCTCTACCGACTGAGCTAACCAGGCCTACTTTAGCTTTTACACAGCTTCATTCTTTCACCAGAATCATTTCAAGAAAAAAGTGATTTAATACTTGATTTTAGAGGTACTGCTGGGATTTGAAACCAGGATCTCCTGTTTACAAGACAGGTACTTTCACCAGCTAAGCCACAGTATTGAAATGATAGGTGTCTCATTGTTTAACTAACACTTCCAGTCAATCAAATTGCCATTGCCTGCGCCCGATGTGGGGCTCGAACACACGACCCTGAGATTAGAGTCTCATGCTCTACCGACTGAGCTAACCAGGCCTACTTCAGGTGTTACACAGCTTCATTCTTTCACCAGAACCATTTCAAGAGGTTTATGAAGGAAATGTACAAGAACTATGTGATTTAGTACTTGGTTTTAGAGGTACTGCTGGGATTTGAACACAGGATCTCCTGTTTACAAGACAGGCGCTGTCACCAGCTAAGCCACAGTACCTTCCTAGATGCTTCATGTTTGGGATACAACATTCAATGCTCCGATCAAGTAAATTCATCATTAACGTTCCAAACTGATTAATATGTTGTATGTTACCTAACTTGCACACCCATTCTTAAAACACAGTTGATAGTCATGTGTGTAAATGTGGGCAGATCATACAGAATGCATAGAATTCATATTTACTTAATTAGTAGGACATTGAAGATACTAATTGTCTGTTTACTGTACATGCATTCATTAATATGTCCACTTTCATGCTATATTTTACACAATAAACACGAAAACAAAACAGAGACACCTTTCCATTATGGTTGGAACTGTTGCCAACAGCACAACCTAGTGGATATGTTCAACCTGTAGAGGGCAGTGCATGACACATTCTCTGCACTTTTCTAAACTTGAGAATTAGTACCATATTTTTGTGTAGAGGGAGGTGACATTATGTACAGATTGAAATGTCTTGTTATCATTTGAACAACACTGCCAGTCCATCCAATTGTCTGCGCCCGATGTGGGGCTCGAACCCACGACCCTGAGATTAAGAGTCTCATGCTCTACCGACTGAGCTAACCAGGCCTACTTTAGCTTTTACACAGCTTCATTCTTTCACCAGAATCATTTCTAGAGGTTAAACAAGAACAAAGTGCTTTAGTACTTGATTTTAGAGGTAATGCTGGGATATGAACCCAGGATCTCCTGTTTACGAAACAGGCGCTTTCACCAGCTAAGCCACAGTACCTGTCTAAAGGGTTGATGTTTGACATACAAGATGCAATGCTCTGATCAGGAAATGTCATCATCAAAGTTCCAAACTAATGAATCTGTCCACTTTCATGCTATATTTTACACAATTAAAACAAAACAGAGACATGAAATTCCATTTTGATTGGAACTGTTGCCAACAGCACAACCTAGCGGACACGTTCAACCCGTAGAGGGCAGTGCATGACACATTTGCTGCACTTTGTAAAGTGGAGAATTAGTACCAGATTTGTGTTTAGATGGAGAGGACTTCATATAAAGATTTAAATGATAAGTGTCTCATTGTTTAACCAACACTCCAAGTCAATCAAATAGCCATCGTCTGCGCCCGATGTGGGGCTCGAACCCACGACCCTGAGATTAAGAGTCTCATGCTCTACCGACTGAGCTAACAAGGCGTACTTTGGCTTCTACACCGCTTCATTATGTCACCAGAATCATTTCGAGAGGTTTATGAAAGAAATAAACAAGAACTAGAAAAAGTGCTCCTCGGAGCACAAGTCTCCGCCAGGTCAGGTACGTTGTTGTAGGCCAGCAATGTTCGGTATTGGCCAATCAGGATGGAATAGGAAAAATAGGACGGAACCATCTTGATCACTTGACTACAGAGATAATGTGTACCGATTTGCATGATGTTTGGACAAAAGTTGTAGGAGTAATATAAAAAAGAAAAGTGTTGCAAAAATTTGCCTCCTGGTGGCGGTATAATAGGGCAATGTTAAAAGGGTGACATTTGTTCCTCAACGTAGTGCGAATATGCGTGCAAAGTTTCACCGCAATCGGACGCTGCGTTCATGATTTGCGGCATTTTGTTCAAAACGGGCCACTCCTGCAAACTTTAGATGTCAATATTAGCCAATCAGGATGGAATATGAAACATCTAACAGATCTGTCTTGATCACATGACTATAGAGATCATGTGTACCGATTTGCGTGAAATATTGATACAATCTGAAGGCTTAATATCCAAAAATGTGTTTTACATAAGTCGGCCTCCTGGTGGCGCTATAAAGGGCAGATGTGAAAAATGCAGGGCAAAGGTTTTTCCTTGGCTTTTAGGGAGTGCACATACAAAGTTTTACACAGATCGGTGCAGTTATAGGTAAAAACATGAATCGGGCTGTTATAGCGCCACCATGAGGCTGATTTTAAAATTTTCAAGTGGCATTTCTTCCTCGGCCTAGTGGGAATTTGCGTGCAAAATGTCACGGAAATCGCATGCTGTGTTCATGATTTGAGGCATTTTGTTCAAAACTGAGTACTCCTGCAAACTTTGGAAGCCAATTTTAGCCAATCAGGATGGAATATGAAAAATCTGAAAGACTTGTTTTGTTTAATGACTATAGAGATACTGTGTATCGATTTGCAGGATTTTTGGACAAAATATGTAGGAGTACTGTCCAAAAATGTCTTTTGCACAAATCGGCCTCCTGGTGGCGCTATAAAAGGCCCATGTGAAAACTTTAGGGCAGAGGTTCTGCTCTGGCATCCAGGGAGTGTGTGTGCACAGTTTTGCTGCGATCAAGCCAACGGTGCCAGAGATTAGCTGTTCACAGACACACGGACGGACACAAACACGGACACACGGACGGACGGACAGGGGGCAAAACATACCCTCTCGCCATGCCTTTCGGCCTGGCGGAGACAATAATGTGATTTAGTACTTGATTTTAGAGGTACTGCTGAGATTTGAACCCAGGATCTCCTGTTTATAAGACAGGTACTTTCACCAACAATGCCACAGTATTGAAATGTTAGGTGACTCATTGTTTGACTAACATTTCCAGTCATTCAAATGGCCATTGCCTGCTCCCGATGCGGGGCTCGAACCCACGACCCTGAGATTAAGAGTCTCATGCTCTACCGACTGAGCTAACCAGGCCTACTTTTGCATTCACACAGCTTCATTCTTTCACCAGAATCATTTCAAGAGGTTAAACAAGAACAAAGTGATTTAGTACTTGATTTTAGAGGTACTGCTGGGATTTGAACCCAGGGTCTCCTGTTTACGAAACATGCGCTTTCGCCAGCTAGGCCACAGTACCTGTCTAAAGGGTTGATGTTTGACATACAAGATGCAATGCTCTGATCAAGAAATGTCATCATCAAAGTTCCAAACTAATGAATATGTCCACTTTCATGCTATATTTTAGACAATTAAAACAAAACAGAGACATGAAATTCCATTATTATTGGAACTGTTGCCAACAGGACAACCTAGCGGACTTGTTCAACCCGTAGAGGGCAGTGCATGACACATTTGCTGCACTTTGTAAAGTGGAGAATTAGTACCAGATTTGTGTTTAGATGGAGAGGACTTCATATACAGATTGAAATGATAAGTGTCTCATTGTTTAACCAACACTCCCAGTCAATCAAATAGCCATTGTCTGTGCCCGATGTGGGGCTCGAACCCACGACCCTGAGATCAAGAGTCTCATGCTCTACCGACTGAGCTACTTTAGCCTTTGGCCTACTTTAGCCTTTACACAGCTTCATTATTTCACCAGAACCATTTCAAGAGGTTTATGAAGGAAATGTACAAGAACTATGTGATTTAGTACTTGCTTTTAGAGGTACTGCTGGGATTTGAACCCAGGATCTCCTGTTTACGAAACAGGCGTTTTCACCAGCTAAGCCACAGTACCTGTCTAGAGGGTTGATGTTTGACATACAAGATGCAATGCTCTGATCGTGAAATGTCATCATCAAACTTCCAAACTAATGAATCTGTCCACTTTCATGCTATATTTTACACAATCAAAACAAAACAGAGACATGAAATTCCATTATGATTGGAACTGTTGCCAACAGCACAACCTAGCGGACATGTTCAACCCGTAGAGGGCAGTGCATGACACATTTGCTGCACTTTGTAAAGTGGAGAATTAGTACCAGATTTGTGTTTAGAGGGAGAGGACTTCATATACAGATTGAAATGATAAGCGTCTCATTGTTTAACCAACACTCCCAGTCAATCAAATAGCCATTGTCTGCGCCCGATGTGGGGCTCGAACCCACGACCCTGAGATTAAGAGTCTCATGCTCTACCGACTGAGCTAACCAGGCCTACTTTGGCTACTACACCGCTTCATTCTTTCACCAGAATCATTTCGAGAGGTTTATGAAAGAAATAAACAAGAATAATGTGATTTAGTACTTGATTTTAGAGGTACTGCTGAGATTTGAACCCAGGATCTCCTGTTTACAAGACAGGTACTTTCACCAGCAATGCCACAGTATTGAAATGTTAGGTGTCTCATTGTTTGACTAACATTTCCAGTCAATCAAATGGCCATTGTCTGCGCCCGATGCGGGGCTCGACCCCACGACCCTGAGATTAAGAGTCTCATGCTCTACAGACTGGGGAACATTAGACTGTAAGGGGGGGGGAGAAGGGGGAAAGAGGGGGGAGAAGGGGGGAAGAAGAAAAAGAGAAGAAAGAAGGGAAAAGGAGAGAAATTTTGAGAAAAAGGAAGGGAATGAATGCAATTCTAACTCAGCTTCATGTGAAATCCTGCTGCAAGCGATTATGTATCCGAATATTTTCAAAAAGCACTGAAATGTTAAAACTAGCGTTTCTAAGAAGGGGAAGTATGGATGCCAAGGTCGCCAGTTCGATCCCCGCTTCGAACAAAAGTAACCTGACCTAACAGTGCTCATTCAGTGTTCTAATCTAGATCATTTAAATACAATGACAAATGTAATGTGAAATGTAAATAAGTGTAGAGGCTGTCCCTCCACACCAAGATGGCTGGTTAGCTGGGCTAGTGGATGGCAAAGTCCACACCACAACTAAGGGTAATGACAGTAGACCAATGACAGTGGTGAATGGCAATCGTTGGCATCAGTTTCAGAGTGATTTGATGAATACTACAAGGGCAGGGAGTCAAGTATGCGTTTACAGATCAAGTCAGATTTTATATGGTTAACTGCTACTACTGTTATCAGTATCATGAGTGTAATTTCTAGTCAGAAATGTCCCCATATTTTCAGCAACAGCAATAGTTCCAGCCCTTTTTTGACCTGCCCGGCACATCAGGTTTGTTTCTATCAGGTTTCATGCCCCCCCCCCCCCCCATTTTGTTTTAAATTTATGTGCAAATAAACTCGTTGTCGTTGTCGTTGTCATTCTTGGTACCCTTCCTTATTCCGATTTTCTTTCTGAAAGTAATTGAGTGAATTTGTAAAACCCAATTTTAAAGTGTATTAATGTTGGAATTTTAAACCTGTTTTTTCTTTTTATCTAGTAGGAAGCAACAATAGTTTTACTTGTGTAACTAAAACTACCCTGGAACAAAATTGTATAAAAACGATTGACATTTTATGAACATTCTGTATCAAAATATTTATTCAAGTTTAAACAAGTAAACCAATTTGCATTGTTCAAAACAAAATGTGCATTGTTGAGTCACAAAAACATGCAAGTGTGCAAGGTCTGCAAAATATCCAAGAGGGAGTAATAGGGGAAGAGTATATACACACACACGTTCATATAAGGCAAACCCCCATTATGTGCAGGCCTTATATAAACAGCAGCAATGGTAACAGATGCCTTGCATTATGGCAACAGTAGCAGCAAACGCAACATAAAAGACACTTTTTACACAAGTGTGATAAAACAAGTAAAAGATGTGCATTGATGAGTCTCAAATAGTACACCACAAAAAAACATGTAAGTGTGCAAGGTCTGCAAAATATCAAATATCCAACAGGGATTAAACACTAGGGGGAAGAGTATATACAAGTTCAAATAAGGCAAACCCCCATTATGTGCAGGCCTTATATAAACTACAGCAGCAATAGAAACAGATGCCTTGCATTATAGCAACAGTAAAAGCATCAACGCAACATAAAAGACACTTATTTACACAAGTGTGATAAAACAAGTAAAAGATGTGCATTGATGAGTCTCAAATAGTACACCACAAAAAAACATGCAAGTGTGCAAGGTCTGCAAAATATCAAATATCCAACAGGGATTAAACACTAGGGGGAAGAGTATATACACGTTCATATAAGGCAAACCCCCATTATGTGCAGGCCTTATATAAACTACAGCAGCAATAGAAACAGATGCCTTGCATTATAGCAACAGTAGCAGCATCAACGCAACATAAAAAAAGCCACGACTTATTGCACAAGTGGGATACAACAAGTAAAACTAGATTCAGTTATCAGCTGCAAATCTGTGTACTGCATAGTCCACCATTATTATGAATCAGAGGTTGAATGGTACTGTAGTCGCTCCATTATTATGAATCAGAGCTTGATTGTTACTGTAGCTACATTTTAGATTTTTTTATTTGATCAAGCCAGTCCCTTAAAGACAGCGTCTCCGTATTCGGACAATAAATTGTGCCCCTGTACTGGCTGTGCCCAGTTGCTGCAATTCTAAACTGGCCACATTTCCTACAAAGTTAGCCACAACCTTTCTCTTGTTAAATCGTATCTTAGAGGCCTTAGAGGCAGGGCGACTACTGGCAGGTGGCAGGACAGGTGCAGCAGGAGCAATGGGAAGACCAGGTGCAGCAAAATTAAGAAGAATGACAGGCCCAGAAACGGGCAGTTTGGGGAGAATCTGTCTCTGGCCCAACATTCTTGGCCGTATTGGGGGTATGGCAGCAGGGAGGGGGGCTACAGCTTGCCTCTTGTGTGCCTGCATAGGCTGAGGGCCATGTGGGCCATGTGGTAGAGGAACAGCAGCAGTTCCGTGAACACTGGCTGAGGGAAGCAGAGGGCGAACAGTGGCTGGGCGAAGCGGAACAGCAGCAGTAGGGCGAACAGTGGCTGGGCGAAGCGGCTCAGAAGCCAGAGGCAAACGAGGAGGCAGGTTGATTCCCTGCAGGAGCAGGCTGACATCCTGCCGTTTTGCCCGCCGGTTGTACCACGCTTTGAGGGTGGCTAGATTCACATTTATCAGCTGCAAATCTGTGTCCCGCATAATTGCTCCATTATTATGAATTAGAGCTCGAATGTTACTGTAGCTGTCAAGCATAAGAGTCCACCTACTCACTGATCCCTGTCCGCGTTTCTTTGGACTCTTGTGAAGACGACAGAGTCTAATGAATATGGCCTCTATTAGCCGGCAGCAGTCTGGAAACTGGGCATTGGAACCAGGCGATGCCAGGACACTCCGCTTAAGGCTGTCCACCCCAGGTGTGAACTCTGCTCTTTTCTTAGTCGACTTGAACTTGCCCACAGAAAGTCTGTCTTTGTGTCTGGCAGCGAAGAACAACCGCTGGCGGTCATAAGGCAGAAGGTTCTGCCACAAACCTGTAATGGTGCCGACTTGTTGTTGGCTCAAAGTCAAAGTGGTTTGACTGTGCAACTCCACCAGATACTCTGCTAGCCTGTCCACATGATCCATGCCTGGAACGTTACGCTCATCCACAGCCTGTAAATACAAATAACAAAATTACATTTACCCTAGTGGTATATAAGCAAGACGGAACAGCTTTAATACAATTCCATCATTTTTCTAAGCACTTACCAGCTGTGCCTCAGGCACCTCTGAAGTAGCAGGTTGAAGGGAGCTGGTAGGAGGCTGGCATGAGGCAGCAGAGCCCACAGGATGGGTGGAGGTGGCAGGGGGTTGGCAGGAGGCCACAGCCTGAGAATACAAACATCAGAAATGAAACATTTACACAAGTGGTATAAGCAAGACATTAAAACATTTGATTTTATGCTGTTCAAGCTCTTACCAGCTGTGTAGCAGTCTGACTAGAGCTGGCAGCAGGGCCCACAGGAGTGGTTAAAGTATGTTTTATATTGAATAATTTATATCTGCAAAGTAACTAAAGTTTCCAAATAATTGTAGTGGAGTAAAAGTACAATATTTATCTCGGAGATGTAATGGAGCAGAAGTAAAAGTATTGAAAATATTCCAGTAAAGTAAAAGTACCTAAAAAAAAATGTACTCGAGTACACCACTTGAGTAAATGTACTTAGTTACTTTAAGTTTACACCACTGAAATTCACCAACACATACTAGAGCATTGTTGGTTGAAACAATTCCTTTACATATGCATGCAAAAGCTTACCTTCTGATACAAGTCATACCATTGTTTTTGCTTGACAGATGGCTTGTTTCCTAGTTGACTAGGCCAGGCACCTGTATTAGCAAACGTCTTCATCCGAGCCAGCCATTCATCGCCCCCCATGGCCTTGTGTTTCTTGGGCTTAAAGTATGACATCTGAAAACATGTGTTGGACAGCTCATTAAGCTTTCTGAAAACGTTATTTTCTATCATTGGTTAAATAATTTAGCTAAAAAGCTCTTTGCCAATGTCCAATCTATTAAAATAATGTTGTTGAACTAAACAGCATATTGTCCCTAAGATGTCGAGGTGTCAAGCCAACAACGTCAGTTCTTTAGACTAGCCCAGAAACATGACCGTCATATCATGACAGTCATGACGAAACTTCAACCCGTTTTTTGGACTCTCAACATTTACATACAGCCCGTACATCTACATAAACGTTCAGATTTCAAATATAAAGTGCTTAACCCATGGCCACGGATGTTACAAGTATATACGGGCCCTAAAATGTACCCGTCTCTTCCGTATTGTTCAACAATAATCATTTTAATCCGATCGGTGGCCATTTTAATCATAGAGTTATAATGGGGGTTACACAGTTGAAAGCTAGAGAAAATGGCCATCGATCGGATTAAAATGCTTTTTATTTAACAATCCAGAAAATAGGGGTACTTTCGAGGGCCCGTCCGGAATTGTAACATCTGTAGCCATGGGTTAAGCACTTTATATTTGAAATCTGAACGTATATGTAGATGTACAGGCTGTAAATCGAAAACGTGCAAACACCAGGCTGACGTTCAGCCATGACCCTCGTGGCGGACGAGCGACACATCTAGCCATGGCTATAACGTACATGCAATTATTTAACCATTCAATTAAAATAAAATGTTGTACTAAACAGCATGACTTTGTCCATAAAATGTCGAGGTTTTAAGCCAACCTAACATTGGTTCTTAAGACATCAAAGGTGTATGAACGAGCAGCATCACTGTGCTGTTGGTGCAGATTTAACAGTGCAATGCACACAATGCAAAAACGATCCATTTTAAAGTATTTTCATATATCGCCATCACTTTGGCCTCTTACCCTAGAAGGAGGTTGATTTCTCAAAGGAAAAGAAAGCTGCTGTTCATCCCACCAAACAAACTTTCCACACGCTGTAGCTGTGCAGGAAACAACTGAGTGAGAAGAGAAAAGCCATCTTCAATTTGAGGGCTGGCGCCCTGCAGGTAAAGTGCCCATGATAGGCTGGAATTGTGGAAGGAGGGGGGTTTCAATTGGTAGCTTATGAGGACTGAATGTGCCGTTTTGATTGGCAACTGGTGGGAGAGGGGAAAATTCCATTGGCCAGAAAATGCGGAAGAGAAAATGAAGGAAAAAGAAGGGGGACTTTTTAGTGGCTGGAAAATGAAGGGCGTTGGTTTTCATTTGCAGCAATTGAAGCCAGGAGCTCTGTGAATGGTCAGAAGATCAAACTTGCTTACAGTCCACCAGGGGCTGGGTAGAGCTAACCATGCCTACTTTAGCTTTTACACAGCTTCATTATTTCACCAGAACCATTTCAAGAGGTTTATGAAGGAAATGTACAAGAACTATGTGATTTAGTACTTGCTTTTAGAGGTACTGCTGGGATCTCCTGTTTACCAAACAAGTGCTTTCACCAGTTACGCCACAGTACCTGTCTAAAGGGTTGATGTTTGACATACAAGATGCAATGCTCTGATCAAGTGAATAAAGTTCCAAATTAATGAATCATCAATCATGCTATATTTTACACAATCAAAACAAAACAGAGACATGAAATTCCATTATGATTGGAACTGTTGCCAACAGCATGGCAGTGCATGACACATTTGCTGCACTTTGTAAACTGGAGAATTAGTACCAGATTTGTGTGTAGAGGGAGATACAGATACAGATATACAGATTGAAATATACAGATTGAAATATACAGATTGAAATGATAAGTGTCTGATAAGTGTCTCATTTTTTAACCAACACTCGCAGTCAATCAAATACCCATTTTTGGCTCGAACCCACGACCCTGAGATCAAGAGTCTCATGCTCTACCGACTGAGATAACCAGGCCTACTTCAGCTTTTACACAGCTTCATTCTTTCACCAGATCATAATTCACTGGTCACAGCAATGGTGTTTTGGCTTAACCTATTAGCCTATTTGTTCATTTTCTGCTGGTAGCACAGAGAAGCCAGACTGATGTTTCAACACTGGATTTAAAACAAATGGATAGTTGACATAGTAAGTAAGTAAGTACATTTTATTTATATAGCACTTCTCACAGAGAAAACTCACAAAGTGCTTTACATGCCAACAAATGTAACCAAAAACAGCAGCAAAACATGCATAACTAGAAAAAGTGCTCCTCGGAGCACAGGTCTCCGCCAGGTCAGGTAAGCTATTGTGGCCTCCTGGTGGCGCTATAATAGGCCAATGTGAAAAGGGTGCCATTTGTTCTTAGGCCTTGCACGACAATTGGACCCTGACTGCATTCATGATTTGAGGCATTTTGTTAAAAACATTGGTTTTGCTAAATTAGACCTGCTGGTGGCGCTATAACAGGCCAATGTTAAAAGGGTGTCATTTGTTCCTCAACATAGTGTGAATGTGCGTGCAAAGTTTGAGCGCAATTGGACGGTGCGTTCATGATTTGCGGAATTTTGTTCAAAACAAGACAATAATGCAAACTTTAGATGTCAATCTTAGCCAATCAGTATGGAATATGAAAAATCAAACACATCCGTCGTGATCACATGACTATAGAGATCATGTGTACCGATTTGCGTGAAAGTTGGATAAAATTGGAAGGAGTAGTATAAAATAATGTGTTTTACATAAGTCGGCCTCCTGGTGGCGCTATAAAAGGCAGATGTGAAAAATGCAGGGCAAAGGTTTTGCCTTAACCTCTAGGGAGTGTGCATACAAAGTTTTACACAGATCGGTGGAATTATAGGTAAAAACACGAATCGGCCTGTTATAGCGCCACCATGAGGCTGATTTCAAAATTTTCAAATGGTAGTTCTTCCTCGGCCTAATGGGAATGAGCGTGCAAAATTTCACGAAAATTGCATGCTGTGTTCATGATTTGAGGCATTTTGTTCAAAGCGGAGCACTCCTGCAAACTTTGGAAGCCATTTTTAGCCAATCAGGATGGAATATTAGAAATCTGAAAGACCTGTTTCGTTTAGTGACTATAGAGATACTGTGTACCGATTTGCGTGATTTTTGGACAAAATCTGTAGGAGTACTGTCAAAAAATATGTTTTGCACAAATCGGCCTCCTGGTGGCGCTATAAAAGGCCCATGAGAAGAATTTGGGGCAAAGGTTCTGAATTGGCATCCAGGGAGTGTGTGTGCACAGTTTCACTGAGATCAAGACAACGGTGCCGGAGATTAGCTGGTCACAGACGGACGGACACACGGACGGACACACGGACGGACGGACGGGGTGGAAAACATACTCTCTCACCATGCCTTTCGGCCTGGCGGAGACAATAACACTAGATATTTAAAATTGCATTATGCATCTTTAATAAACAAAATATCCAAAGGGTACAAAATAATCAATCACAATCAACGTGTTATACTATACGACAATATATTAGTAATATAATACAAATTAGTTAAATGTGAATTGATTAATACCAATATCACTTGGATTCTAAACAGCGAGCAATTTTTGAAACATTAAATGAGAAAAAAATCTTGAAAAACTATCTAAAAGCTCAAATTAAAACCAAACTGAAAGTGTAGGACTGAGAAGAGAAGGAATATTGAACCTTGCGTATTTTCACAAACTACGGCTTTCAAACATGAGGGAATTTGGTGGAACAGGGGGAAAAAGAGAAAGGAGGGCGATAAAGTAACTTACTGAGGTCTTGGTGGTCTTTGGGATCCTCGTGTTCAGCAGAATTGTCCCTGGTGGGGTTGAGAGAGTTCATCTTCACCTGAAGTCTGGAGTCCACAGTCAGATTGGATCCAAAATTATTGATATCCTGAAGGAGTTCTGGAGAACTGGCAACTACAAACTCTTCTTATACCAGAGAGCCTGAGGTGGAACCATTAACTGCTTTGAATGATTGGCCAAAGAGACGAACAATAGTACCATCTCTCCACCAATCACAACTTTCTACGTGTTCCTACATGTGCTCTACCCCTCCCTTCTCCCCCCAGATTTGTTATTGCCACCAAAACAGCATTTCATGTGATTGACTGAAATAACCATGAACTCAAAAGAAAATAAAGTGAAATGGAAAAAATGGTATTGAAGTGAATATCCCATCAAATACATACACAAGCATGCTTTTTTTTCATAGCATGTTGTGTCCCATAATGCTGCAACCAATTTACTCTCAATTGTTGAAGATATTAAACAAGAAATATGTAAATGTATACCAACAAAAAACATTAAGTCAAATAAAGTCCTATATATTTTTAAATGTAAACCTGGTATCTCTCAATCTCTACTAGATTGGGAAAATGTTCAAAATAAAAATTCACATTGGAGAGAAAACCAAATCAGTGTGGATGTTACTTAACTTGCACGGCCAGTCTTAAAACACAGTTGATAGTCTGTATATGTATTCATGAATATATCATTTTTGATAGTCTATATTCATTGTTGATAGATTGTTAATGTTATACTCGTTGATAGACTTTCACAGTGTTTTCATTTAAGTAGTTTTGTTTATAATGTCATACTTTTCAGACTTCCTATTGTATTCACTTTTGACACCTAATTACTTTATACGATATACTTTTATTTGAATTACTTTATGTACTTTTGTTTTAATTATTTTGTATACTTTTGTTTGGATTACTTTGTACTAATGGTATTAGCTCCACTTGCGGTTTGCTTGATTGGCCCTCCTAAAGGCCTCACCGTGGGTTTGTTGGGCTTCTTCCTCACGGAAGACACAGGCTGGGGTGTCAACATACTGCCCATACTGATGCTGTGATGTACATTTTCGACACTGTATAGAGAGCAGTTGTTTCTTCACCATGTCTGGTTCTATCTGGGTCTATTGTTCTGAAGGAATGTGCACAATCATTGGCAGAATAGGATTCTATCCAGACTTCATTGGCCCATCAATGACTCAATGACTTTGAATAACAAGCAGGGGGATAGATAGACTGATTCACACATTGAGACATGAATAGAGAGTCGTTTGTTGTCCAGGCCGAAAGGCATGGCGAGAGAGTATGTTTTGCCCCCTGTCCGTGTGTCCATGTGTCTGTGTGTGCCTGTCTGTGACCAGCTAATCTCCAGCACTGTTGGCCCGGTCACTGCGAAACTGTGCACACACACTCTGTGGATGCCAATTCAGAACCTCTGGCCTGAATTTTTCAGATTGGCCTGTCATAGCGCCACCAGGAGGCCGATTTGTGCAAAACACATTTTTTGACATTACCCCTACAGATTCTGTCCAAACATCACGCAAATCAGTACACAGTATCTCTATAGTCATGTGATCAACACAGATTTGTCCGATGTTTCATATTCCATCCTAATTGGCTAACATTGGCTTCCAAAGTTTGCAGGAGATGTCTGTTTTGAACAAAATGCCTCAAATCATGAACGCAATTTCCATGAAATTTTGCACACACATCCCACTAGGCCGAGGAAGAAATGCCACCCTGTTCATATTTTTGGAACAAAATGCCTCAAATCATGAATGCAGTGTCCGATTGCCGTGACAGGTCTAAGAAGAAATGCCACCCTTTTCACATTGGCCTATTATAGCGCCACCAGGAGGCCACAATAACCTACCTGACCTGGCGGAGACCTGGAGCACTTTTTCTAGTTCTACATGTAAAACAGAATGCATAGAATTGATATTTACAGAGAATGGATGTAGTTTACATTATACTTATAAGCTGAATGTAATTTGCATTATACTTTAAAAGCCACATTCTCAAGTAGCCCCCCACCACCAAGGTTTAGAACACAAACGAAAAACGGAAAGTGTTTGAGTATGATTTGAGTTGTGCTTATTATTATCATTTCTAATTGTCAGCCTTTTACTTCAAATAAAGTCTTGAAGTGTTAAAGTGGAAGCTTATATCTTAGTCTCTGCTAGTGTGTTAAAACACTAATGTTCAAGGTCGAACATTTTAAAGAAAGTGTCTTCCACACTGAACACATCCATAGACGAATTATTTGTTCATTAACATTGAGACTGGACGCACAGGTGATGTTTCACGCAATCAATTCCCAACCTGTTGTTTCGGGGTGCGCTGGTTTCAGCACACCCCAACCCCCTCTTGTGTGTTGGCTAGTGAGGCGCGTCCTAGCGAAACCTGACAGAATGGGTTTCATTGCGCGCATACTGGTTGCACGCATACTGGTTCTTATCAGTGTGACGTCGTCTGTTAAGGGGTCTATAGGGTTTCTCTCCAGTGTGAAATCTCTGTTTAACCTTGGAGTGACACCCACATCAGTGTGGGTGCTACTTAACTTGCATGTCCAGCCCTAAAACTCAGTTGATAGTTTTTACATATGCCTTGATTAATACATGTATTGTTGATAGATATAGTCATATTATATGGTCATTGTTAATAGACAGTGTTGATCAACAGATAGCTGTGAGCCAACCTTTTAGACTTTCATTATATTTACTTTTTACATAACAGTTTTTGTGTATATTTCTTTGTAATAAACTTATACGCTAATAGGATTATGATGTGTGGTTTAAAGGAGTACATTGTTATTGTGGTCCAATGGATATTAATCACCATGAGCACAAACATGATGTAAAATCACATATTTTCAACACAGCAGTTGTTTCTTCACTATATCTGGTTCTATTGTTGCCGGGGGAAATTGCAGCATTCTTGATTGGCCCGTCTCAATGACTCTGAATGACATGAATAGAGTTGAATTGAATAGAGCAGGTCCCACAGAACGGATGGCAGACATTTACAGGGACAAGACAGAATGTGGTTTAGATTTTACTTTAAATATTGTGTTCATGGTAACTTCGGTTAACTTACATTCTCAAGTACACAGAGAAAATCTGAAAGTCTGTTTTAATGGAAAGAAAAACAGCACAACTCAACTAACATGGTGGCTCATGGACTGAGGGGCGGGGACATGTAGGGACATAGAGAAGTATATTAGGTTGTGATTGGCCGAAGAGGAGAACAATACAACCAACAATACAACATCCATCTCTCCACAAATCATTCAAAGCAGTTAGTGGTTCCACCCCAGGCTTTCTAGTATAAGAAGAGTTTGTAGTTGTCCTTTTTCCACACGTCCTCCATTTCAATCATTTCTGATCAGATCTGACTGTGGACTCCAGACTTCAGGTGAAGATGAACCCTCTCAACCCAACCAGGAACAATTCTGCTGGAACATATGAACCTACGGTCATATACCATCAAGACCAAAGTAAGTTACTTGCTCTCCTTCCTTTGTCTTTTTTCCCCGGTTCTATCCATAGCCTACTGTATTTCCTCATGTTTCACTGCTGTAGTTTTCAAGGTGGAAGAAACAAGTCCCATTATTCCTTCTATTCTCAATTCACTTTCTGTTTGGTTTGACCTGTAACTCTGATGTGTGTAACTCGGCTGTGTGTTTGAGTTTTGTCTTGTTTAATGTTGAACTGTTTGAATGCTTTATTCCCATGTAGAATCCCTCCAAGTATCTTAACCATTACTTAAGTCAACTTTTACTCATATAATTCTATAATAAATACATTGTTATACTGTATGTCAAATGGATTGTTGTGGATTATGTTTTTTTCACATTCATTCAGCTAGCTCAAAAGGGCCAATGAAGAAGTTAAATTACCCTTTGGATTAACTCAGACAATGTAGTCAACTAGTCATACATAGCAAATTAAGGATGCATAAAATGCTTGTAAATGTCTAAAGTAATGTATTTCTACCTCTCACCCATCTTCCATTTGTCTTCAATCCAGTGTTGAATCTTGAACTAAGAAGCCTGGGTAAGCCGAACCACCATTGCAACGGTACAACAAAATGTAACTTGGAAGAGCAAGAGGGAGTTCGTACAATTACATCAATTGCTAAAGAATACCCACAGGGGATTCATACTATTACATCAATTTCTAAAGAATACCCACATTTACCACTGTTTAGTTTATATCTGTCAGGAAAAATGGTTACCTTTATGGCAGACATCGGAAAAACCACTTCTAGTATAAGGCCGCAAGATTTATCATGTTCTTGTAAAGCATGCACAGAAACGGTAGAGTCTGTTGGCATCCTAATTGATTTGAATGGAATGATAGTTGAGCATTCATTCACTGTGAGTTGTGAATGGCCTCTGTCCATATTGGGTCAAGATTTGTTGAGTAAACTCAATTTGAAAATCTTTGTTGGGTAATGTCAATGTTGATGTCCATTTTGATGTTTTACTGATGGAAGTTGATATCCAATCAAATGCATATACATGAATGATTTTTTCATAGCATTTTGTGTCCCATAATGCTAATTTTGTAACCAATTTACTCTCAATTGGCGGAAATAACACGTTTTGAAATGTAAACCTGGTATCTCTCAATATCTACTAGATATAAGTATTACTTTGTATACTTTTGTTTTAATTACTTTGTATACTTTTGTTTTAATTACTTTTGTTTGACCTACTTTGTATACTTTTGTTTTAATTACTTATACTTTTGTTTGAATTACTCTTATACTTTTGTTTTAATTACTTTGTATACTTTTGTTTAAGTGTCAAGAGGTGTCTTGTGCCGCAACACAATTTTCAGTAATTACATGACATGACATACCTTTGGAATGCAATTCAAGACCACACACTTTATGGATAAATGAAGATGCTGTGATGTACATTTTCGACACTATATAGTTAGTGATATAGTGCACTATATAGCAGTTGTTTCCTCACCATGTCTGGTTCTATCTGGGTCCATTGTTTTGGAATTTGCAGCAATCATTGGCAAATCAGGATTCTATACAGACTGGCCCATCTATCTCAATGGCTGTGCTTGAATAACAAGATGGAAGATAGATACTGATTCACACATTGGAACATGAATAGTTGTTTGTTTTACATGCAAATGTGGGCAGGTCATACATAATGCATAGAATTGACATTTACAGAGAATAGAGAGAATGTAGTTTACATTATACTTTTAAAAGTCATAATGTAGTTTAACAATGTATGTTCAGTGTTTTCTGAAGTAGCCCCCCACCACCAGGGTTTAGAACACAAACAGAAAGTGTTGGAGTATGAATTGCGTTGTCATTAAATTATGAGTATTTTACTTCAAATAAAGTCCTATGTGTCTCGAAATGTTAAAGTAGTAGCTTATATCTCAGTCTGTGCTAGTGTGCTAGTGTGTTGAAACATTTCTCTAAAATGTTCAACCTTGAACACTTTAGAGAAGGTGTCTTCCACACTGAAAACCTCCATAGGGTTTTCTCTCCGGTGTGAAATCTCTTTATTCACCCTGAGTGGCATACTTAACTTGCACGTACAACCCTACAACTTAGTTGATAGTCAGTCATCATATTACATTTTCAAGTAGCACAACACCAGATTAGGCTAGATTAGTCTACTTGTTGCGATTTTAAGTTTGTGACTGAGTGATGTAGTATCTGTGTTAGCTTTTATGCATGTGTAACAGGGTATACATAATGTAACGCCTAACAGAGTTTGTATTTCGTTTAAAATATAACAGAAACGTGGATTAGGTACCAAGAATACATAGAAAATATAATTTATGGAGCACATACATTGCCTAATAACCAGCTCAGTGGCCGGTTAGAATGTCTGCCATGAGACTGGGAGGTCAGGGTTCGATCCCCGGCCGGGTCATACCAATGACTCTAATAATGGGACCCAGTGCCTCCTGCTTGGCATTCAGCATTAATTCGGGTCGGATTGGGGTAAGTCCCTGTGACATACTAGTGCCATGTCCAGGGGGACTTGCCTCACGGTAAGGAAACAGGAGTGGAGATAGGCTCCTGCCCTATGGGCCTCGGCATGGCTTACTTGTACACGTTGCCTAATAGGGTGGAAGGCATACTGTAGGGGACTGGGGGTTTCACACAACATAGCAGGCTAAATAAATAAATCCCTCAAAATAATAAAGACAAACTTGGGAAATCGAGTAAACGGATGGCCCACATGAGAACAAAACCAGCAACGGGGGAGGAGTTAGTAGGATCCACTAACAGCTATTCCCACCATGGCAAAAACTAAATCCCAGCGAGGGAGTGTGGTCGCTTTCATATACAGCAAAGCAGCAGTGTGGTGTCACCAAGCCCTGAATATACAAGTGGCCTTGTTAGCCTACTATTTAATAACATTGAAATCAAGGAGACAAGAACAGAGAGACAGGCTAGAACTACATGACACAAACCATAGATATAGAAACCTAGATACCTCATTGGCCTCTGCAGTTCATTGGAGCGACCGGTATCTCAATACAAGGCTCTTCCGCAGGGCTACTTGACTGCTGGCCAATCACAGCGCGTTGACTACTGGCCAATCACAGCGCGTCTAACTGACTAGTTGCTGCGCGGCTGCCTCTTAAGAAAAGACCCGCCCCACCTGCCTCTGATTGGCCTACCGAACGCCCCCTTTTGTGACGCACCCGGAAGTTTACAGCTTGCCCTGCTGAAGCGGAAGCATGGCCGAGATACGCATGCCTCAGAGCTGAAGGAGGCGTCTACCTTTATATGTCTATGACACAAACGGCCAGGTTCATGACCACACCATAATATGCAGGCAATTGCTAAAACAGCAAGATGGAGAGACTGCGCTGATGCATAAAGAAACCAAGTGAAGCACAACGGGACAGCTTTGTTGCGAACGCGGAAGGAGGCGCCTCCGCCCAAGTGGAGCCTACTATGTAACTCGGCTTGGCTTGTGTCTCTGTCTGTCTGTCTGTGTGTGTGCAGTATGTGTGCAGCCGCGCCCCCATGTGACTCACGCTCTCATTGGCTCGCGCCCCCATGTGACTCGAAACTCTGTGACTGAAATATAGCAGCTGCACTACCTGTGTGCAGCCGCCAGAGTGCACTACTACAGTATGGCTGAAATATAGCAGCAACAGTCAAGCTGCGTTCGCTTCCAGCGTTCGCGCGTCTTACTTGTTTGGAGGACATGAGTACAAAGAGGACACGCACGCTAATATGCACACACAAACGAAAGGAGGCGCGTAACGCGGGCAAAAATGTGCACTGCCTTAATACTGCAGGTAAGAATCAGCCCACCTTTGAGTGGGAGGAGGATGGGCAGTGGGCAGAGTGGGAAACAACGCCTATCCAGCTACACATGCTAATTTGAGTATGTCTGCCTTATGGCAATTAAGCTGTGGTTTTATATTGTATTTTAATTGCATGATTAAAAAAGGGTTGAAGTAAAGGTCCTTGAACTGTAAGTATAAACAACAACACAAAACACTGCTGAATAGACTGTGTAACATGGGGGATTTCCAGAGCCTGTCTGGGCTGATGCTGCTATGGTGATAAATTTGCCTTCCTTGATTGGCCAACACAACACATCGTCTTCACAGATTGGCCAGATCTTCCATGACGTTTGAGCCGCTGAACCAATATTAAAATTAGTGCACAATAACACTCCATTCTTTTACATGGAAAGGGGTTCAAGTCTGCTTTCACACATAGTGTTTTTGGTGTGAGAGATGTTCTCCTGGGTGGGGAAATTGAACGGAACACAACAACGAAACAGTGATGCTGCTGTTGCGGTGGAGCACAATGTGTACTCCTTTGGAGGGTTCTACATCAACGACATAAACAATAATAATATTATGATTGTTGTCGATGTCTTCAACACAGTGTCTTTACGCTGGAAAAACTTGCCCCCAGTCACAACTGAAAGACGATACTGTCACCTTCATGTTCCCACCAAGCGCTTTGACCACACAGCTGTGCTGACAGAAGATGTCATCTACATCTTTGGGGGGTTCAAGTACACAAATCAGTACCGTGCAGAAGTCTGCAACGAGCTTTATGCATTTGATGTCGACACCCACAGGTGGCTAAAGCCCATGGTTTATGGGACTGTTCCAGAGGCGAGCAGGGGCCACTCAGCCTGTGTCTTGGGGAAGGCCATGTATGTCTACGGAGGATCCGTCAGGACTAATAACATGTACAAGTTGGACAGCACCACAATGTTCTGGTCATTCATTAACAGCAGAAACACTCCAGAACCTGCTTCATTGTATCACTCTGCCACCATTATCAGGACAAAGATGTTTGTATTTGGGGGCCGAGGGGTTCAGGACAACAATATCAGAGTGTTTGACACAGAGACCAACTACTGGCTGACCACGCCTTCTGCGCAGCTTCTTCCAGAAGGACGCTATGGTCATTCAGCCTTTGCCTACAATCATGAGCTGTACATATTTGGTGGAAGAAACTGGACTCTGGACAGGAACTTCAATGATCTGTGGAAATTCAATCCAGAGACCTTCTCCTGCAAGAAGGTTGAGCCCAAGGGGAAAGGCCCATGTCCGATGTTTGGGATATGCTGTTGCATGGTGGGAGATCGTATCATTATCTTTGGGGGGAGGAGCACACCCGCTGACCTTTACATCTTAGACTTAAGTCCTAGTCTGAAGATATTATGCGGGCTAGCAGTTATTCAGTACAATCTGGAGCAGTCAGTACTGCCACACAACATCAGATGGGAACTGGCAGCAATGAACAACAGCAACAAACGAACAAGTAGCAGCCCATGAATAATAAGTTGGAAGGTAACAAACTCTTTGTTCTCTCCATCAGTGGCAATTCATTGGGTCAAAGCATTGAAGATGATTGAGATTTTATTTATTTATTCATATATAGGTTTTTTTTTAATCATATTGTATAATCTTGACTGACACATAGGCCGGTGACAGGAGGTGAACTGCTGTTCACTTGATGGCCTCTCCATGCACTAAGCTAAGGCCGCCCAACAATGATGAAGAGGAGGATTATGATGAATCTGTCTGGAGATAATCTCATGAACCACTGAGACCATCTCATGCACCACGGCGCCAAATGTCTTGTGCACTTGTCCAAACTTGCAGCCCTTAACACTGTCCACAGAGCAGACTATTCCCCTCTGATCCATTTTGACTGGCCACAACTAGCAGAAAGTGCTATAGAGATGGCAGAAACATTTTTGGTCAAGTGTCTAAAAAAACAGACTTGGAGCCATTTAATGACCTGCATTTCGACGCATTTGCTTGCAGTGCCCTCAAGATGGAATTTGAGAGAACCTCTTGCACCTCAACTAATAGACCAATTATTTGTTTACTAACATTGAGCCTGGACGCACAGGTGATTGTTTCACGCAATCAATTCCCAACCTGTTTCGGGGTGCACTGGTTTCAGCACACCCCAACCCCCTCTTGTGTGTGTTGGCTAGTGAGACGCGTCCTAACGAGACCTGATATAATGGGTTTCGTTGCGCGCATACTGGCTGCGTGCAGCCAGTGTGACGTCGTCTGTTAAGGGGTCTATGCAAGGAAACATATCCAACGAGCATATTACCAGCAACAGCTGTGGGTCCAAGTCACATTTAGAGATGCCACCATTATTCCGAGTCTTATGGTTTTGTAAGAAGGGACAGTGTCCACACTGAGATAGTGACCTCAAACCTGAAGGCCTGCCAGATCCCTGCACATGTGGCAAGTAAGTGTGCATAATGGGTGTCCGTGTCGGGTAGCTGGGATGCCTTTTTGTTGTGCAAAGGAGGTGATTGTTGTAAAAACCCTATCAATCATTAAACACTTATAAATGTTATTACTTTGTTCTCAGTCTGGAAATTGCTTATAATTGTCGGACATGGCAACACTGTGTTGAAAAGTATGGCAAATTCGCTTATAATCAGAGGACATGGCAACGCTGAGTGTCCTGTGCTCCCCTCTTTCTCTGTGCATGTGTGTCTGTCCCCCTGTCTGTCCAATAAGGTTCGGTCCCACATAACATTTTAATCCGATTGGTGGCCATTTTCTCATAGAGTTATAATGTATCAGAGTGCAATACACCTCCCAACAGATAGGGTCACGTAGTTGAAAGCATAGGGAGAAAATAGGGGGAAATGGCCACCACTCGGATTAAAATGCTTTTTATTTAACAATTCAGAATATTCGGGTACTTCGGAGGGAACGTACATAATTGTAACATCCGTGGCCATGAGGTCGGCACTTTATATTTGAAATATGAACGTTTATGTAGATGCACGGCCAAAAAGGGAGAAAGTTTAAATATCAGGTTGAAGTTCATCCATGACAGTAACGATGACATGACAGTCATGTTTCAGGCTATAAATCTGTGCATGATCGGTTTTGCTGCTCTCAAATAGATTACCCACAATAAATAAAATACTGGAGCACAGCTTGGGTCTGTATGTTTTACAATAAAACCTGTTATTTTATAATAATAATATGCTATTTTCATACAGTCTGGCTATAATCAATCAGTGTTATAGGTTGCCATAGGCTGAGGCATTGCCTCTGCATAATACACAACTGTAGCAGCAGCACCGGTAGCCAGCGGTGGCTTATCCAACGGGCTTGAGGTGCTGAAGCACAGGGCACCAAACTTGGGGGGGGCACCATGAAGCGGCGTGAAAAAATATTTTTTAGAAGCAGCGGCTGCTAAAGGAGCGCTACATTGAAACGCACCTGTGAAGCGTCATTTTTTTCCTGCGCTGACACCTTCACTTTAGTGGGTAACGCACAAATTAACGTAGTAACGTGGTGTCATTTCAATAATATATTACAGCTTCTCCTTGTAATAATGTGTTATATTACCCGTTACCGCAATTCGATAATATATTACGTAACGGCGTTACGTTACTAACGCACGTTACCCAACACTGATGATGTACCTCTTCAGGGGGTGCAGTACGTTAGTCCGACAGCGCATTCCTCCGACAGCGCAGCGCTCCGACGTTTCCAATACTAAACCCGAACCAAACCCGCACCCTAACCCTAACCGCACGCGGATGCCACATAGTCGGAGAAAAGGTCTGTCGGATTAACGCATGCCTCCCCTCTTCAGGTGGCTTGGCTCTGTGTTTGAAGTTGCTCAGTGTGAGCCTTGCGGTACTTGCATTGCATCCAAATCCTGTACATGGTTAGCCGTTTGCCTCGGTTCACCTGTAGCCTCCTGTCTACAACATTCTGCACTTTCTCAAGCTCTGCCTCAGTGAACATGTCATGGAGCTCATCTTGAGTAAAGAAATAGACTTGTGTTCCATCACCCCGGACATAAAAGTTCTCTGACAAACATCTCCCTTTCTTGAAGCGCAGCTGTGCCATGTCATAGCGTCCATAGTCCCTGAGCATCAACACTCCCCCTGGCTTCAGCAGCCGAGCTAATCTGATAATTGATGCCTGCATTTTGTCAGGATGCAAGGCTGACAGAACAAAGATTAATGTTACAACATCCATGCTTCCATCAGGGACAGGGTAATAGGCTTCCACATCACTCAAGTCATGAACAAAGGCAAGGCAGCGCCCAGGGTCATACCCAGTATTACTCTTGACTAGCTCCACAGCAGAGCTGGAAAAATCACAGCAGTAAACAAAGAGTCCAGGGTCATTGTTGGTCTTCAAAATAGGAAAAACAGTGTTGCCTACGCCACAGCCAACCTCCAGAATGCGGTATGTCGCAGAAGAGCCTGGGAAGTCACCAGCATTCGGAGACAGAGAAGTGACCTCCTCGCTTTTTCTTTGGTTCTGGTGATTGTCAAAAGAGACTTCAGGATGGGCTTCATGGTTGAGACAACACTGTGGGGCCAGCTCTGGGAACTCAGTGAAGAGCCAGTTACGATCTTTGAAAAAGCGATTTTCATGGACTGTATAAAAGTCATTCCAGTACTCATTTGCCCGGGAGTCATATTCGTCTTGTTTCTCTGCAGGAAGTGGCTGGCTGTTCTCTAGAACCTTCTTCATAGCAGCTGCCTCTTGTTCCTCTGTCCATTCCACATTATCCCATGTGTTGTGTTGGAAGACTTGACTTGGGTCTGTCAAGAAACGTGCGCCGAACTGAGGGCGTTTCACATCTACACTCGAAGATTCTGGTACAATTGGCCCAGCTTCCATGCTTTCCTTCTCCACTGCTCTCACAGCATCGGGCGATGCCATGTTGGCGGTAATAGCTGAATAATGGGAATGTTGACAAGTAAAATAACATGCATTGCTTACTTACTTACTTACTTACTTATTTAATACAGCACACACAATTATGTCAGATACTGTAAATCAATTGATCTTTTTAACAAATCTAATGGTGGCGATGATGATATTAAAAAGTAATTACATTCATGTCCAAATAAGGCTTTAGGGACTTAAAAGGACAAACAAGAAAGTCTTAACTTAAATTTGCCTTAATAAAAGACACCAGACATGACTGTTAAGTGATGTAATTTTCAGAGGACACGATACTAAAGAGTCGAACTGTCTCCAGATTGTCAGTCATATATATGGAGCCCCGATGTAGGTCATGCCCAAAGATAGGGTGTGTGATGTCAGACTTAAATATTTTGGGTAGCTCAGTATATGGGGCTCCAGGGGGGCCTCTGATGAAAGCATCGTGAAACAACACAGCTTTCACCATTGGAATTACGGAACACACACATTGTTACATTTAGTGTGTTTGTTTTGTCATAGCGCAACATATGGTGAAGTTGTTCTTGAAAAATGAAAACGGGACCGCAACATATTCTAAACTTTCCACGATTCTGCCAATAATCATATTCTTTGAGACACAAGTATGTTGTGTCTCAACAACTGTCTTTTGAATAGATATTATTCTTTTTGATTTAAGTTGATACGATAAAAACGGTAGGCATTATAAGCTACAGCTTCAGCCTACACCTTTTCTGTACAAGTACTGTTTTATTTTTTATTTTATTTTAAATTGTTGTGAGTTAAATTCTTTAACTCTTGATAAAAAAAATAAAATAAAAACATTCATTCATTCATTCATTAGCCCTCTCCTGGGCAACATTTGATGAGTGTGATTCTCTCTCTCTCTCTCTCTCTCTCTCTCTCTCTCTCTCTCTCTCTCTCTCTCTCTCTCTCTCTCTCTCTCTCTCTCTCTCTCTATTTTGTTTTTCATCCCTTGCTAGGGAAATGTGGTCAACATATTTTGTGGTCAACACTATATTAATTTCTTTCTTTTTTTTCTCTCTTTTTTCTGTCTCTTGGTCTCAACACTCTCTCTTAGACGACATTTGATGATTGTGGTTTCTCTCTCTCTCCCTCTCATAGCCTATCTATTTTTATTACTTTTGCCTACGTGGTTAACGTTAGGCTACGTTAGGCTACTCTCCCAAATCCTTGGGCCTATGGGTTTAAGGTTAAATGGGGTGGCCTTGGGTTATTTTTGTTCTTTGTTTTTTCTGTCACCTTTTCTTTTTGTCTATGTGTTTGTTTATGTTCTTTGTCTGTTCGTCTTGTCTATACATGTATGCTCCGTATATGTGATTAGCACAGTATCATTTGTGATCCATGCTCTACGTTGGATTAGTGACAGTATTCTTTTCATAAACATCAAGTGTCCAGGGCCGGACTGGGACCCCCCCCTGTTTGTCAACGGGGGGGGGGGGGGGGGGGGGGCGGACGTTTCACTGTTTCAGCCCAGCCCTGCACATGAACTCTGCAGCCGCACTGAGGACCCTGCTGGAAAGCATCCCAGCCTAAACATTAACGTAACTAATAATTGGGCCGCGCAACCCGGAAATGACCGTAACAATCCTAAAACGGGAGCGAAAATATATTTAAAAAAAGAATATATATATATATATATATATATATATATATATATATATATATATATATATATATATATATATATATATATATATATATATATATACATTTTTTTTTTTCTTTGGGCCCAGCGGCCCACCGGGCATTTGCACGATACGCCAAATGGCCAGTCCGCCCCTGCAAGTGTCAATCTGGATAGTGTAAAAGGACTTAAAATATACATACATTTATACATTTAAATATCAGGAGCCTTAAACACAAAATTGATCTACTTAGGCCGTGGGTTGAACAAAATAAACCTAATATAATTACATTGTCTGAAACCTGGCTCAATAACAACATATCTAATAACTAAATCAAATTAACAAACTATATCCTATATAGAGCTGATAGAGGTACGAGGTGTGGTGGTGTAGTCACATATGTTTCATCTGATCTTGCTTCTTAAAGTATTTTTGTCAAGGTCATTCTACATGAGAGCAAATACATAACTATTGGAAACATATATAGACCCCCTTCAGCTCCTGCTGAATCTTTCAATTGTATCATATCCACCATAAACTCTATTAAGGATAAAAATGAACTTGCATTATTAGGTGACTTTAACAAGGACTGGGCGGACAAATCTTCTTATAGTGCAAAAAATATTATTTGAAATTTGAACCTAACACAGCTAATCAGTGAGCCCACCCGGGTCACACCCACATGTCAGTCACTGCTTGATTGGATTCTGGTCTCACATCCTAACAGATTCATTAAATCAGGGATTATGTCAGATTGCCTCAGCACTGCACTGTATTTTGCATTTGGAAAATTAAATGACCCAGACTTCCCCCTAAATTAATCCAAATTAGGCAATATAAGAACATCAATGTTGATTAATTCATTAATGATATAATTTCAGTCAATTGGGACCGGTACCAAATCATTTCAAATGTTCATGATGCATGGACATTTTTACACTCTGAACTCATGACAATGATTGATAAACATGCCCCTTTCAAAACCATTAAGGTCAAAGGTAGCCATCTTCCATGGATAACATCTGATCTTATAAGTACTTTCAGGCAGAGGGATAAAGCATGGGCCGTGTACGGTAGGACAAGGGATCCTGCTGATTGGGAGAAATACATACTGCTGAGAAATAAAAGTAATGTCATGACCAGAAATTCTAAATTAAACTATTACAACAAATCTCTTACCCGTGATTCAAAAAATCCTTAACAATTTTGGAAAAAAAATAAAAACTCTAACCAATGCATCTGATAAAACTACAAGTTGTAAATCAGTTAAAAGTCAACAACACCATATAGTCCATGAGCCAGAGCCCCAAAATTGAGCAATGATTATCGAAAGTGTCGGCGAAACCAAACCTATATTAATAAAAATATGATAACCTTTCCACAGGAGTAGCTTTTTCACGGTTATCACACATTTTGTTATTTTCCCCATACGTACATGACAGGTGAAAAAATGACAACATTTAAAAAAGAGTTATCATAATGAAACTTCCTGAGTTGATTACTTACATGAAGACAATGATTTATCGTATTACAAGTTTTCTGAAATTGTATATTTAAATATGCAAATTAGGCATTAGGAAAATATGCCCGAATTCGCATAACTTTCCAGAATCAACATTGGAACATTGGACAAAGCCAGAGTCAACATTCTTACTTCATTTTGTTAACACATCCACTGCCAAGGGGTAATCTCAGAATGTACTCACCAGTGCAAGGTTTTATTGTTGTTTTTTGTTTTTTTCACGTCGCCATAGGCCCCGTTAAAATCCTTTAGAATGCGCGATGGACTGTTTGTAAACAACGTGCACATGACTAGTCCAGACCACGTGTCAAATGGAGCCGCCATGTTTGAGTTCTGACCGTTTATGTTAACATGGGAAATGCGAGGAGAAAAAACTACACTGGCTAAACAGGGGTTTTAGTGTGCGCCTTAGAATGGAGGCCGATGGGAAACAAAAAACGGGATCGCACTTCCGGTCGACTTCCGGTGGTGTTACACTGAAAATGGTCCGTGTAGAAAATTGAAAAAAAAAAAAAAATCGAAAAAAAGGAAAAAGTACCCAGACCGTAGCACTACGGTCTCGGCGCTTAACAGTTGGATTTAACGGACCGTAGGACTACATTCTTGGCGGTTAATGTGTTAAGATGTTGGAGTCAAAGGTTTTTAACGAGGGAATATTCAATATCTGGCTCAATTTTGGGGCTCTGGCTCATGGACTAAATGCCTAATTTGCATATTTAAATAAACAATTTCAGAAAACTTTAATACGATAAATCATTGTCTTCATGTAAGTAACCTGTCATGTACGTATGGGGAAAACAACAAAATGTGTGATAACCATGAAAAAGCTGCTCCTGTGGAAAGGTTATCATATATTTATTTATTTGTATTGACCCTATAAACAATTTGATATAGGTATGGTTTTGCCCACTCTTTCGATAATGAAATCTTGTCTGGCTCATGGACTAATATTACATAATCCTGTTTCAGTAGCTCAAGCTTTCAACCAACATTTCTCTTCAGTCTGTACTCCTACTATGCCTGATCCCTATGGTGTTTTCAACAATACACCACCTTGTCACAGCTCATTTTCTTTCAGGAGAATTACACCTGTTGAGGTGTCTCGTCTGGTTCTGATGCAGTTTTATAGAGCCACCACAGATCCTCTCCTCGTCCATCTCTGTGTGGTTTGGTTCAGTCTCTGCCCTTGCAAAAAACAGGCTGCAGAGAATTGTGAGTACAGCAGCAAGCTGACTGGGCAGAGGCAGCTCTCTGTTAGTGAACTGTACAATGCCAGGGTCAGAAAGCAAACAGGGAGGATCTTCTCGGACCCCTCTCACCCTGGAAACAGTTTAATAAAAAAACTCCCCTCTGGAAGACGTTTCCGTTCTATTAAGGCCACGACTACTCGTCACCAGAACAGTTTTTTCCCTAGGGCTATTGCTCTTCTTAATAAGAAGACATGAGCTCTATATTGTGCTGTTTTTAAGTTATTTTTTATGCTGTTTTAAGCCTTTATTTGGCCTTTTAGAAATGTTCATTGTAGTTCTTAGAATTGTATCATATCCTGAGTATGTTGTCTTGTTGTGCTGTCTGTTTTTCTATCCGTTGAGCTGTGCTACACCACAACAAATTCCTGTGTGTCCTTGTGATACATTTGGCAATAAAGTGATTCTGATTCTGATTCTGATTCTGAGGTTCTGAATGCCATTAATGACCTCAAAGTCTGCAGTGGCCCTGGTTTAGATGGCGTTGAAAGCACATTCCTTAAACTTGCTCAACACATTGTACCCTCTCTGTGATCTCTAACCATTGAGACCTGAAGCCGATTCTACATGTCTCCTAAATCTCAACAGTATTCTCAAAAACGTATGTTTCTATATCAGTGGTGCTCAATCTTTTTCATGTCAAGGACCCCCAAAATGATATGTATTTGGCCGCGGACCCCCATCAAAATATTTCGTTCCAGGGACCCCCCAGAAGCAAAGATTTGAGTTAAAAATGTTCGCTTTAGAAATAGATATTTTCAAAGATTTGCACACATTTTCACGATTTTTCAAAAATAGCAGATCTACAAGCTCGTAGCGCGGCACTCGGTGCCGCGCTATGAGCTTGTATATCTGCTATTCTTGAATAGCCCAAAGTGTAAAATAATACTTTTTAGCTCAAATCTAAAAATGACACAGTTCCAGGTCTTAATGGGTTAATTTATCTCTCTCGACTCATGACATACCCTCCATCTGGAAGTGGTCACATAATCACTCCACTGCACAAAGGGGGTAATGAACTGGATCCCAACAACTACAGACCTATTTCAATTATCTGTTCAATAGCTTAAGTTTCCGAAAAATTAATTTATAAATTGTCCAGTTATCTCTCTAAATACAATATTCTATCATCTTCTCAATCTGGTTTTCGTTCAAATCACAACTACTGCTCTATTAATATTCACCAACGATATATATTCTTCATCTGGTAATAGCAAACTTACCGGTGCAATCTTCATTGAATAAACCAAAGCATTTGATTTGGTTGATCACTATCTCCTACTAGACAAGTTATATTCTATTGGTCTGTCTCGAAATGTTCTACTTTGGTTCAACTCTTATCAGCACAACAGAAACGTTGTGTTGTCATACAAGGCAGTAAATCCGATTTAGCAGTGCATGAACATGGTGTGCCTCAAGGTTCAACCCTAGGCCCACTTTTGTTCATTGTTCTCCATATTCATCAATGATCTTTTTTTCTGGTTGTAATGTCCAACTGTATGCAGACAACACAGTCATATATTGTACACATCACAAACTAACCTATTACAAATCCAGTAAACATTGCAATTAAACTTCAATAATCTGGAATCATGGCTCTCAGCTAATAAATTAATTATCAACAAAACTAAAACAAACACAATGCTATTTGGGACTAATCAGAATATTAAATCTAAAACTATAAATCAACCATACAATATTTACTGTCGTGATAGGACTCAACTGCATAGAGTTGATCACATACAATATCTAGGTCTCTGGCTTGATTCAGGTCTATCATTCAAATGTCATATCGATAACATAGTCAGGAAAATCAACTTCAGTGGTGTCCTATACCGCAACAGAAACTGCTTTACATTTACAGTCAGAAAGAAACTTGTTCAACAACTTATACTTCCAAATCTCGATTATGCTGATGTAGTCTACCAGACTGGCCCCAAAACTAACCTTCTTCCTCTTAACTCAATATAAAACCGCTTATGCAGATTTAATCTTGGCTGTCCATATTTTACCCATCACTGCACCATGTATGAAAATCTCAACCTGCCATCTCCCACATCAAGAAGACAGCAGCACTTGCTGCAGTTCATTTTAAAATGTATTCATTTTGATTATCCACAGTATCTGAAACAGCTTAAGGAACCTTGCACTTCTAGACATCAACTAAGACATTGTTCACAGATTTACTTTAAAGTTCCAACTGCATCTATGTCAGCTGCCAAAAAAATCATTTATGTTTAAAGCTCCTTCTGACTGGAACAACTTACCTGTTCATATTCGTTCAATAACATCTCACCACTCAAACAGAGAGCGTTTCCTTCCCAAACCCCAATGGTTCTATTCAGCCCCCCGCCCACAGGAGTGGCCCAATTCACTCACAACTTGCTACAAAAATCGCTCATGAAAAACTATATAACCTCCTACATTCCATTTTCCACCTTCACATCTGTCTCCTTCTCTAATAATCATAAAGTGCTATATATTTCATCTCGCACTTTACTTCTGGATGGTTCGTTTTGCACCTTCTTTGCCACATCCGTCACGGGACAGAAACAAGCCCTGCCGTGCTCTATGGAAAACAGCCCAAAAGCGCGCCCAAATGAGCCCAAAATCGCTTACACACAAAGCAGACCTGGCACCCCATTTCAACGTCACAGCAACATGCAGCCAATCAGCGTCGACGGCAACGCAGCCTACGCCAATCATGTGTGAGAGATCTACAAGCTATGGGGCAGAGACGCCGTGTGCCATGCACCGTATCTTAGCAACAACGAAAGCGCTCACTCTCATTGGTCGTGTCACGCTAAGAGCAGTTCCCAGACAATGGCATCTCAGAGAGCTTGCTGTTGTGTTAATCTATGGCTGTAGCCATCAGAGTCAGTCGCAGCGACGACGGACAGGACGCTGTGATAGTCGGCATGTAGCTAACGCTAACGTGGCTGTCATGCCTGCAGCGGCTGTGCAATCACTTTGTCAACAATGCACGTTCGTGCGGTAACTGTTATTATTGCTGCTCCGTTAGTCCATTGTAGATGGTGTATGTTGTGTGTGTCTTCTGGTGTAGCTCCACAGAAACTCCAGTAACTAACGTAATGGCAGGACCGCCCCGTGCAACGCACGTTTAGGCTGCACTATGGTCATGTAGTAATTTCAGATAATTTCGGTCCGATTAGGGCAGTGGATATACCCCCCCCCCCCCCCAAAAATCATATTTGAACTGGGGACCCCCCCAATTTTGTTTGACTCCGTTCCACAAGTCAATATTGGGAAAATAGCCGATCTACAAGCTCACAACGCCTCACGTTGAGAGGCGTTGTAAGCTTGTAGATCGGCTATTTTCAACATGTTTGCCTCTTTCTTCATTTATTTGACAATGTGGCCAATGTTTTATAGTATAGTTTGTTGACTACTTTTGCTGCAGTAATGCTCTTTTCCTTCACTTTAGCTTTTTTATTGTCTCCGCCAGGCCGAAAGGGATGGCGCGAGAGTATGTTTTACCCCCTGTCCGTCCGACGGTCTGTGGATAGCTAATCTCCCGCATCGTTGGCTTGATCGCAGCGCAACTGTGCACACATTCCCTGGATGCCAATTCAGAACCTCTGCCCCATTTCTTTCACATGGCCCTGTTATAGTGCCACCAGGAGGCCGCTTTTTTCAAAACACATTTTCTCACAGTACTGCTACATATTTTGTCCTAACATCACGCACATCGATACACAGTATCTCTATAGTCATTAAAAAAAACACGCTCTTTCAGATTTTTCATTTTCCATCCTGCTTGACTAAAAATGGCTTCCACAGTTTCCAGGACTGCTCCGTTTTGACCAAAATGCCTCAAATTATGAACACAGCATGCACTTTCCGTGCAACTTTGCACCCACATTCCCACTAAGAAATTCCTCTTGAGATTTTTCTAATCAGCCTCATGGTGGCGCTATAACAGTCCCATTTGTGTTTTTACCTATACCTGCACCAATCTGTGTAAAACTTTGTATGTGCACTCTCTAGAGGTCAAGGAAAAACCTTTCCCCTACATTTCTCACATCTACCTTTTATAGCTCCACCAGGAGGCCGCCTTATGTACAACATATTTCTTTACATTACTCCTTCCCATTATATCTACATTTCACGCAAATCGGTACACATGATCTCTATAGTCATGTGATCAAGACGGATCTGTTTAATCTTTCATATTCCATCCCGATTGGCTAAGATTCACATCTAAAGTTTGCACAAAATGCCGCAAATCATGAATGCAGCGTCCGATTGTGGTCAACTTTGCACGCACATTCACACTATGTTGAGGAACAAGTGCTACCATTTTAACATTGGCCTGTGGGGGGTCCCCACCGACTCTACCTGGCCCTTAGGTGGGCCCCACCAAGGCAATTCTATGTGGGGCCGAGGTGGGTCTTAACTGCTATGCCCATGCGGGCTATAAGTCGCTTCTACCTGGCCCTTAGGTGGGCCCCAACTAGCCACGTTTATGTGGGACCAAGGCGGGTCCTAACTGGGTTTGCCCATGCAGGCTTTAACTGGCTTCTACCTGGGCCCTAGGTGGACCCTAACCAACCAGAGTGCAGTGCCCATCGCTCCAAATGTTGTGACGTCAGGGCTCTCAATACTGCACATTGGTGGAGGAGGAGGGCCCGCAGGGCGCCCGCACACATCGCTGAACCAATGGTAGCCCACGGATGTTTCCTCTGGAGATTTCAAATCTGCCCCTCTATGCCACATATCATCCGCGCTACAGGGTCTTCACTGACCGAGCCACGGCCCCACTGGCCCTCATGACGCTATGCCACTTATATGCGCTGCCAAGTGGCCGCGGGCGCTACGTGGGCGTGGCGGCGGGCTAGACGCGAGGCCCTGCGTAGCAGGGCCGAGCTTCTAGTCTTTTCAATTGTTCAAAACTGCGCTGTCCTCTCACCTTGTGATTAACTGTTCATGTTTCACCTAAGCATTGTTATAACTGATCTATGACGCAATGATTCATATATGTGCTATGTGTACTGTTGTAGTTGTTGTTGTGTTATTGTTTATTTTTTTGTCTTGTTTTGTCTTGTTTCTTGTTTTGTTTGTTTTGTCAAAAAATATTTTGTCTCAACACATTCCATGCCAGAGGTTGATCTCATAATGTTCTTACCAGTGCCAGCGTTTTATTGTTGTTTTTTTCGTGTCGCCATAGACCTCGTTAAAATCCTTAAGATTGAGCTCTAAACTGCTTGTAAACATCGCGGAGATGTGACCGCTTCGACCAGTGAAAACCACGTGTCAAACGGAATCGCCATGTTGTAGTTAGAACGGTTTATGTTAAACAGTGATCAGCGAGGAGAAAAACTACAAAGAGAAAATGGCTTTTCAGTTTCGTCATTAGAACGGAGGCCGACGGGATCGGCAAAACCGGATCCCAGATAATTCCGTTTCCGGTGGTGCTACAATGAAATGTGCCATATCGAAAATTGAAAAAAGTGCAATGTGAACTTTTTTTTGAAAAAAAGAAAAGAGCACCACTTCGCGTAGGTCTACGCGACTGGCACGTGCCGGCTTTAAATAGGTTTGTGTAGGTCTACGCGACTGGCAGTCAATGTGTTAATGTATGAAGTGTATTTTGTAATTTGAGGAACCCCTCGAAAACGAGATGATTCATCTCAAGGGGTTACTCCTAATAAAGACATTTCAGACACAATTGTGATTCAATTCAATTCAATTTTATTAAAGTGTCAAATCACAACAAGTTGTCTCAAGACACTTTGAACAAGCAATTTTTGCGACAGTGGCAACGAAAAACTCCCTCTTAACTGGAAGAGACGTCAGGCAGACCCTAGGTTCTAGGGCGGGGGCCTTCTGCCTCGACCGTGTCGGGGGAAAGAGGAGAGAGAGAGAGACAGAGACAGAGAGAGAGAGAGAGAGAGAGAGAGAGAGAGAGAGATACAGTGCAAGTAGTAACAGTAACAATAGTAGCACATATAATAGTGTAAGATATATAGGATAGTATAATATAGTACAGCAATAATGTGTATGTAGTATATAATGGTATAATATAAGAACGTTAAGATAATATACAGTATATATAGTATAGTGGTATAGTGCAGTGTAGTAGAACTCCACGGTCGTGCTTGGACGTGCTTGGACTCTCTACCATATTAAATAATGAAACAGAAAATACATTAACTCTTTGATCAATGTTATTGTGTCTGCATAGCGCTGCTTGAAATATACTTATTACAGGATCCTCTACCGCCTAGTTTTTTGTCATACATACATGCAGGTTGTACGAAAAAAAAAAACAACAACAACATTGAACTCATGTAGCATCTTATTTATATTATTTGGTTCATTGTGTGTTTGACTGGTGGAGTGTCAGTAAAGGAATGCCTGCACATACAGAAACCTCCCTGTGGTGCAGCCTGGGAAACGCTGCTGAATGAGATATACATCTAAGAGAATATAATCTCATACTGCCAGTAGGCCAATCTCTGTATACTTACGTATGCAATCAAAATGATGAATATGCCTGCCGGATCTCGACAGCGTCACAGATACCTGCCCCTATCTGGACCTGCACTGTCAATCGTCTCAATCAACATCGAAGGTATTTCCGGATGCAAGGCAGAGATACTGGCAACGATGGCCAATCATTTTGACATACTCTGCATGCAGGAAACCCACATCGGCCCTGCACAACACCGACCAACCATCCCTGGAATTAAACTGGTCGCTGAGACCCGACACAGACAATATGGATCACCTGTTTTCAACAGACCAAACCTCAAGATTGAGGAAGTCTGGACCCACATTACGGAAGGGCACATGGAAACCATCACGGTTGCCCTCCCAAACGTCTCTGTCACATCAGTCTACAAACCACCCACAACCCCTTTTCTGTACACAGAACTACCAGAAAGATGCAAGAGGAGATTCCATATCAGCATCGGCGACTTCAATGCCCACAGTACATCATGGGGCTATGAGAACAACAACCAAGATGGAGATGAAGTTGAAACCAGGCTCGAGTCCAAACACCTGACCCTAATCCATAACGCTAAACTCCCCAAATCCTTCCTCAGCGCCAGATGGAAACGAGGATACAACCCAGACCTCGCCTGTGTAAGCAGTGACATCGCATCCAGAACTGAGAAGGAAGTCCTGGACCCTATCCCCCATACCCAGCACCGGCCAATTGCCATCACCGTTAGATCCGCTCTCCAAGAAACCACCGTCCCATTTCGCAGGAGGTTCAACCTACGGAAAGCTGACTGGTTGTCATTCCAACAGGAGAGAGAGCATTCCATATCTAACATACCACCATTTCCCAATAACTACTCCAACTTCACAGACTTGGTAAAAAGGTCAGCCAGACGTCACATTCCCAGAGGATGCCAGACACAGTATATTCCTGGGCTATCAGAAACATCCAGCGACCTGCTGAAAGCCTACTATGAGGAATACAATAAGGACCCTTTCTCCTCTACCACCATGAAACTTGGAGAGACCCTGATCAGTGAAGTTGGGGAAGAATGAAGGAAAGTCTGGAAGGAAATGATAGAGAACACCAACATGACAAATAACAGCAGGAAGGCATAGACCACACCACTCCACCCATAATCACAACGGTCACAGCAAACTCGGTTGCATCACAGCTGGTGGCCAACGGTCGTAACCAACACCGCCGCCGACCCACAGGAGAACATTATCGCACAGTGGTATCAGACCAACCACAACCAGCCAGCCCTCTCACCAAACCCTTCGACATCGAAGAACTCGAAACTGCAATGGGGAAGCTGAAACCCGGAAAAGCAGCAGGGATTGATGATATACTGGCAGAAATGATATAGCACCTGGGACCTAACACAAAGACCTGGCTCCTGGAGATGCTGAACACATGCATGGCACAGAAAACCATCCCTCCTGTCTGGAGAAAGGCCAAAGTGGTTGCAATCCCCAAACCCGGCAAAGACCCATCATCCCCAAAGAGCTACCGACCCATTTCCTTTCTCTGCATCACTTACAAGTTCTACGAGAAGCTGCTACTCCAACGCCTCATGCCACTCATAGACACCAAGCTGACGAAAGACCAAGCTGGTTTCCGTCCTGGCCGCTCCTGTGCTGGACAGCTACTCAACCTCACCCAACTCATTGAGGATGGATTTGAAGGAAAACAAAAAAACTGGAGCATCTTTCATAGATCTTTCTGCTGCCTATGACACTGTCCAACACCGTACAATGGTCAGAAAAATGCTGGACATGACTGGTGACCTGAATATGTGTCAAGTCATCAAAAGCCTCCTCAACAACAGGCGCTTCTACGTCCAGCTGAATAACCAGAGGAGCAAGCGGAAATCCCAAAAGAACGGCCTCCCACACAAGGTAGCATACTGCACCACCCAACAAGTAGACTTCCAGAAAATTGAGCCTGTCCTTGAAAGTGCCCTCCAAGAAATGTCAACCTATTACAATAACAACCACCTGAAACCCAACCCATCAAAAACCCAACTATGCAGCTTCCACCTGAGGAACCGAGACGCTGAAAAAGAACTGAGCATCACCTGGGATGGCCACAAACTGTCCAACCATACGCATCCCATGTATCTTGGTGTTACACTGGATAGGACACTCTCCTTCAAGAAACACCTGGAGAACACCAAAGCCAAGGTCAACACCCGCAACAACATCCTGCGCAAACTAGTGAACTCCAAGTGGGGTGCAGATCCACCAACAATCCATGCAACTGCCATGGCCCTGTGTTTCTCCACAGCAGAGTATGCCTGCTCAAGCTGGAGCCGATCACGCCATACCAAACTGGTCGACACAGCCTTGAACGACACCTGCCGCATCATCACGGGATGCGTCAAGACAACGCCTATCCCGTGCCTTTATGCGCTATCCGGCATCTCTCCCCCGCACATCAGACGACTAGGTATCGCTAAAGATGAACGGAGAACACACGAGACAGACATCAGACACCCCTTGCATGGCCACGTAGCACCCCCACGCAGGCTCCGATCCAGAGCCAGTTTTGTGCAGACAGTCGTGCCCCTCCAGACAACCAAACATGCAGCAAGGACCAACATCTGGGAAGATGAATGGCAAAGAAACAACACACACGCTCTTGAAAGACACGTGCAGCTGTGGATCAGAGCAGATAATGTCCCACCTGCTTGAATGTGCCGACGCCCCCCGGTGCAGCCCAGAAGACCTGGCAGAACCCACCCCATCAGCTGTGGCCTGTGCCCAATACTGGCAGAACGACATCTAAGATTGCTACGGACTCGAAGAAGAAGAAGACTCACAAAACATGTTTAAATACTCATTTTAATGCATAGCAGCAGCCACGGTGACACTTTCCATCCATTGGTGCTGGTCGGCAAAAACACACAAAAAAGGTTACTTTGTTAATAATAAATATTGTACATCTATGGACGAACTATTTTAAAAGTTGAGTGATCAAGAGCTTGAATCTTCTTTTCATTCTTGAACTCTGACTTCATGATTTTGGATTTAGGACTCCCAGTGGATCTCAGCCATTGTTTCATCCGTTTCACCTCGTTGCTTGGGCCTTGGATCTGTCCTTCAACAGTTCCTGCCTCTGTATTCTGGACCCAGCCAACCAAGCCTAGCTTCTTCGCCTCTGCTCGAGTGTATTTCCGAAAGAATACCCCTTGCACTTTGCCAGAAATCTCATAATCCACTGAAATGAGGTCTTTACCAAAGGACATTATGAACCATACAGTACTGTAGCGTTTGAAATATTCTGGATTCAAGTCCCTGATGCAGGTCAACAGGTGTGACAAACAGATCAACAGGTGTGGCAGCAATGACCTCACTTCAGGGTGACAAATCAGTGAGAAGGAATGCAGAGTCCAGGGACTTTATAATGGTTAAAGGTGTCCGTGTGTGTGACATTGGGGTGGTCACTTTATATGTTATCTACTCAAACTCGTGGTTCTGAGTGCTCGGTCTCTCATCAGATGTTTTCTACACTCTTGCCATGACGTATACGTCCATATTCGGACCATAGGAAAACCTATCCCTGGTCCAGAGTGTTAGTGAGTTCTCTCTAACGCCCTGCCAGGTGCTCGGCTCTGCTCATAGACAAGGAATTCCACTGCCCTGCGAGGGCTCCAACTGTAGTATACAGTACTGTAGTAATAAACAAAACCACTTCACTACTCACAGAAACAAAGGCTGTTTTGTGTTGTTGCAAGTCTTTTCTGGAGGTGGAAAGCCTCTCAGCACCCCACCTTCTCTGTAAAATGCACTTTTTGGGTTGAAAATCAATGTACGCGAGACAGAAATTATTTAATTTATTCCACTGCGCCCTCTACAGATCTGGTCAATATACATTACCATATTATATATATATATATATATATATATATATATATATATATATATATATATATATATATATATATATATATATATAAGACGTCATAGACTGGCCTAGACTCCATATCTGAGCATGCCTGACACGGAACTGGGCACAGACGGGTACAACGGGTATTGCATAACCAGGCGGGGCATGCATGTCCAACTTGCATCGTTCCCGAGTAGTACTCCAGTTCTACATAATCTAATACGCCATGAGAGATTGTCACGCAATGATGTCACAACGTCGTCATCACAACCATGCAGTTGCCCTTTAAAATGATTATGACATTATTTAGCATCTTTTGTAAACATAAATCAGCCTTCTAAAACCTTCCTCTGTAAATGTGTTGCACTGATTCACAGTGGTGCTGGTGTGTGTGAAATGTTTCACTGGACAGTGCATCTGAAAGGTGAACAACCAAATTACTTCCATGCTGCGGTGGTAGTCGGACACAAGCTGTACTGCTTTGGAGGAGACGGTGACCTGAACAACAGCAATCAGTTTGAAGTGCACATATTCAACACAGTGTCTTTACGCTGGTTGCCCCCAGTGACAACCGGAAGAGGAGAAGGTCCCTCTGATGTTCCCTCCCGGCGCTACGGCCACACGGCTTTGCTCATAGAAGATATCACCTACATCTGGGGAGGTTCTCCATACTGCAATATTCTTTATGCATTCGATGTCGCCACCCACATATGGTTCAAGCCCAATGTTTCTGGCACCGTTCCAGAGGAGAAGTTCTACCACTCAGCCTGTGTCTTGGGGAAGGTCATGTTTATCTATGGAGGATACAACATAATGACTGGATACTATAATGACATCTACAAGTTGGACGCCACCACAATGGTCTGGACTTTAATTAACGCCAGAGGAACTCCACCACTTGTTTCATCGGGTCACTCTGCCACCATCATTGGGGCAGAGATGTTTGTATTTGGGGGCTATGGGGGCGAGGGGGACTACTACAACAACATCACCGTTTTTGACACAGAGACCAACTGCTGGATGAGCACACCTTCTGCACAACTTCTTCCCGAAGGACGAGCAGGCCACTCAGCCTTCGCCTACAATGAAGAGCTGTACATATTCGGCGGCTGCAACTCGAACCAGTACTTAAATGATCTGTGGATACTGAATCCAGAGACCTTCTCCTGGAGGAAGGCTGTGCCCAAGGGTAAAGGCCCAGGTATGATGACTAAGATTTGCTGTTGCATGGGAGATCGTGTCATCATCTTTGGAGCATACAACACATCCGATGACCTGTACTTCCTAGATTTAAGTCCTAGTCTGAAGATGTTATGCAAGCTAGCAGTTATTCAGTACGGACTGGAGAAGTTGGGACTCCCACACGACATCAGGTGGGAACTGGAAGTCATGGCTACCAACAGCAACCGACAACCCTCCGACGACAAGGTCCAACCTTAGAAGAATGCAATGATTATGAGACGATCATGAAGAGGAAGGTGATGAAAATGAACATGATGGCTTTCATCAGAAGATGCAGATGAAGTGTCTTCATAAAGATAATTTTATACACGATAATTTATTTGTTCACAGTGAGATTTGAACTCATGAGCCGATCACTGCTGTTGCATTCATCACTAAACAAGACCAGGAGACCTGGTTCTGCCAGACCCAGATTTCACATGACTTGTCAGCCTGTGTCTATGCTTGCGTGCGTGCGTGAGATCTGAAGCTACATCTTCAAAAAACATTGCTTCCCTGAGCATGCTTTCCTCACATTACATCAAGTTTATATACACTGGATGACAGGTTATATTTGAAGATGCAACTCATATCATATCATATCTTATATTGTAACTTCAAACTCCCTTTTAACCTTGTTGGATACATTGGAAACACCCATCCTTGGTTCTGGTGACTGATATTGTCCTTCTAATGCGTGAGAGGGTGTTTTTTCAATTATTCTTTTCCTTTATTTTTTTATAATTTTCTAAAAATAAAATAAAAATCACACCCAGTGTGGTGTGGGCGGTGTGGTCACAGTGGTCATCACAGTGATAGAAGTGATTCACTTAAAAAAAACATAAAAGTGTTTTTTTTAAGTGCATAGTCCTATTTATAGGGCTATGCACATGTGTCATGTGTTTCTAGCCAATCACAGTCCTGAATAGAGTCATGGTGGCCAATCACGGTGCAGGGTTAGGGGGGTACAATGGTGGCCAATTACAGCGCAGGGTTGGTGCAATTGGGTCGATGTCCAAACCTCACTTATAGGGGCGGTTGCACCGCCCAAAAAAAAAAGGATAATTGAAAAAATGAAAAAAATAAACAAACATCCCCCTCGTGTATTGGAAGGACAATATCAGTTACCACAACCAAGGGCATGTGTTTTCAATTAATCTAACATGGTTAAAATGTCTAACATCTAACAATGTTTAATGCAATGTATAGGACGGGGGGTATGTCTGATAAAAATAATAACAAAAATCTAAATACTGAGTAACTTAAAAACTGTCTGGGGTGCTCACAAAAGCCAGAGGAAAGGTTAAAATGACCCCAAACATGAAATATCGCTTTAACAAAATTAAATGAAAGGTTTGTTAATTTGCATGACAAGTTATGTTGTAGTGTAACTGTATTTGTCTAGTACTTTTCCAAATATATATATTTTTTTACTATTTTTAAAAACATTTTCAAATAGTTCAACTAGCCGATCTACATCGACACGTTGTGAGCTTGTCGATTGAAAATGTTGTAAAAAATGGCAAAGGAGTTTAGGGATAATGGGTATGGTAGGCGAAAATAGGGCCCTCCATCTTAAATGTAAGTTTAGTTTCTTATAAACATAAGTGGTCCAAGGGCCACTTATGTTATAGGGGGGGTGCAAATCCTGAGATCAGTTATGCAATACATCAATAATTTAACGCAGTTACACATTTTTGTGTACGGTACATAACAAAGATGAACACACAAGATGCACTAGAGTCAGAAAGATTTACCACCAGGAGCATGTCGAGTCAAGGCCTGCTAACCTTGCTCCGCAACCTTTGGACTTTGATAATGTTTGTCAACTTAGACATGTACAGTGTCCGGTTTGGATTACAATTTACTTATTCCAGAGCGATTTACAGTAAGCAAGGAAAACACAAGGCTAAACTCTAAACAGTAGAATATATTTAAAATAATCTGTACATTGAAACTACACACTAGGATGCCAGGTCTACAAATGACCTGGCATCTGTCTACATAACATGCTATCTAAATTACATTTAAGCCTTTGCATAAGCCTGCAGGGTTTACTTCTTCAACTCTGTGTTTAGTATGTTCTAGTATGTGTGTAGCTCTGAGTTCTATTGGTCTGTTAATTCCCCAGGTGTTTCTTGTGCATCTTATTTTGTAGTAATGTTTGTGCCTTCCTGTCTGTGCTTGTAGATTGTTACCCGTGTTGTCTCATACCACTCTGATTAATGGTTATCTTATGCACCTGTGTTCTGTTGGTCTCGTCCAATCCTGTGTTGATTGTGCTTTGAGTTTCACCTGTGTCCTGTTAGGCTGTGGCTACTTAGACTCCTCTGAGTGTTTCAGAATCAGTCAGTTTGCCATTTAGTGTCAGTGTGTGTGTGTTGTGTCTGGTAGGCTCTATCTGCAGCAGTCATATTATTAAGACATTTGGCCGTTCCCCAATGCTGATTTTGTCGACTAAAACTATGACAAAAATTGTTCGCCAAGTACCTTTTATCACTGACGAAAACTAAATGAAACTAAGCCGCGATGACTAAAACTATATATATACACACACACACACACACACACACACACACACACACACACACACACACACACACACACACACACACACACACACACACACACACACACACACACACACACATATTGACAGTTTCGTGAACAAATAAAAGCTAGACTAAAATCTTAATGAGGGACTAGTGGAGAAGATATCCAGTAGAACTAAAAGACAAGGCAATTTTTTGTTTGGTCGCGCACGGCTGTTGCGCTTTGAAAATAGCAGATTCACAAGCTCACACGTGAGGTCATCAATCATGAACATACATGTAAACATATGCATGGAAAGCAATGCATGAATACCCCTAATTTCCCACCCGTCCACCCTCCGACTCTTCCCAGATGCAGACAACACTGCAAGAAAAAAAACAAATAGTTATATAGGGACATTGTATGGAAGTAATGTATTTATTTTTTGTTCCTTTGTTGTATCAATGATAACAATGACCTTTGACAATCATAGCATTCCTATAAAAAGTGGCATACAAAAATGCATACAAAAGGCTTTCAGCCTGGATCCCCATATAAATTCAGTCAATCTATTGCAGATCGACAAACCAGAATATATATATATATTTTTAAGGACCTTTAATAGGAAGGCAATCTGGGAAATGGGGCTGTAGTTACTGGTAAGGGAAGGGTGTGACTTGGGTTCCTTCATGAGGATGGAACCGTACCAATGGCCAGGGAGCTGTTAATGAGCGCTGTTTCTTAGCGTCGGGTCTGGGGACCCCAAGGGGTCAAAAGGGACCCTTATTGGTCTGTAAATCTTGAAAGTTAAATCACATCACTGACAATCAACATACTGTATGGATTTAACTGTCTATTGCCACATCCAAAAACAGGCAATGAGGCCTAATTGTTTCAGCCATGTTGGTGACACCTAGGCCTATAGCTACACAGTTCTTACATTTGACTGGTAATGTACATTACCAGTCAAATGTACACACACCTGCTTAGTGTGTGTACGTGCTACTAATGATCAAGCATGTGTAAAACTATCAATATTGTTAAAGTTTGGTTAAGGCAAGGGAATTGTGTTTATGGCATCCTGCTGACACTGAACTGGCAGACGCTTTTAGTGTACTCAGAATGACCATCAATGAAAGCTGAGAGTGACACCTAGAGGCCTATTATACTGTACAGTAGATAGCCCTGCATGTAGTTGCATACAGGCAGTGGTGTAAAGTAACTAAGTACATGTACTCAAGTACTGTGTAGAATTTTGAGGTACGTACTTTACTGGAGTACTTACAATTTTCAGTACTTTTACTTCTACTCCACTACATCTCAGAGGCAAATATTGTACTTTTACTCCACTACAATTATTTGAAAACTTAACTTACTTTGCAGATATACATTATTACATTATAAAACATCCATTAACCACTTTAGCCCTATTTTTTACTTAGGCTATTTGAAAATGAAATACAAGCTCACAACGCGTCGCATCACGACGCATTGCGAGCTTGTAGATCTGCCATTTTCAAACATTTCAGTACTTTTACTTTTGGTACATTAAAGGTAGGGTAAGTGATTTTCTTTGGTTAAAATAAGTGTTAAATAGCTCTATATTCTGATAGTACTCATTGCTATAGAGTGTTTGTTCAGTAAAAGGAGTCTCCTTGTCTCTCCAGCTCTTTAACAGAAAATGCATTTTCGTTGTTTCAGTTTCATTTCCAATTTTATCCAATTAGGATAGAGAACTCAATCAGGATATAGATTAAACAAGTGAAATTGGAAGTGATGACACTAAAAAATGAGCATGCAAAATTGGAACTGGAACACTATAAAAATGAAGCTTAAAAATGGGAACTTTCTCCTGATTGGCTGAGATTTTGACACCTACCAGAAAATGTATTTTCTGTTTATTAAAGAGCTGGAGAGACGGGGAGACTCCTGTTACTGAACAAACACTCTATAGCAATGATTACTATCAGAATATAGTGCTTTAACCTATAGTGCTTTAACAAAATACTTTTTGTTTTAACCAAAAAATATCACTTACCCTACCTTTAAGTACATTTTTAACACTAGACTTTTACATGTACTGTAACAGAATATGTCTACAGGGCAATATTGATACTTTTACTTAAGTAAAACATTTGAGTGCTTTTTCCACCACTGCATGCAGGGCACGCAACATTGCAACGTTGATCAGTAATAGGCTACTCATCATGACAGAGGCATCTCTTTCTTTTGCAGTTTATTATCTCCGGCAGCTACTATGCTGCCATTTCAGTGCTCTTCCTAATACGAGGGACATACACTGTCTGTTCATATCACTGCTACCCTGGGCAGACACAGGCCAAGGAACAAACAAGAGCAGAGTGCGGAGGTGATCTCATTCCCATTCCCATTCCCTGATACATCCGAGAATGATGACTCCGATTCAATTGTTAACAATCTTTATTTTAACATTTATTACAAAAAAAAAAAAAAAAAAAAATTAGCCTCCTCCCCCCTGGCCTGCAAAATCCTAAGATAGCCTCGGAGTATCTCGAACCTTCTCCGGCCCCGTACTTGGATCACAAAGTACTTGGATCACAAACTCCTCCTCCTCCTCCTCCTCCTCCTCCTCCTCCTCCTCCTCCTCCTCCTCCTCCTCGGGATTGGGGTTTGCTTGAGGTTCTCCAGCTCCAGCAGGGGGGTTGGCTGGGTCCGGTATGGGGGGTGGGGTATTCTCCTTGTCCGCTTCCTTAGGAGGGGGGCTGGAGTGAGGTTGGGGGGAATCCTCACGGCGTTGTTGTTTGGCTGGTGGTAGTTCCTCAGGTTCCATTCTGTACGGTTATCATAAGGAGAAAGATTACAGATTGCAAATCACACTTTTACATGTCAGGTCATTTGACCACCTACTTTCAGATTTGGGCACCCTAACATGTGTTGGTCATCAACTTTCAACTTTGTGCACCTTTACATGTAGAGTGGGCGGAGTTGCATTAGAACCCTTCAACTTTGGGCACTCTGACCATATAAACAAAAATCACGGACTCAGAAGGAAGTGTGGGCGGGGATACGATGTCTGGTCAGACATGAATATTAACATAGCACATTAACTGGATGGATATTTTGGAACATGATATAATACATGAAGCTCTTTGAATTTCAAAAATACAGCTGGTGTGTTTATCCATTATTTTTCTTTAACTCAGTACAAACATTGAATGGTTTAGTCCCACCTACCAGTGCAACTACGGTGAGAGAAAGGTGACAAAACACACATCTTTGCCAGTACATAGGAAAACATTATAAATAATGAAATAAATACATACATAATACATAAAAAGTGATGAATGAACAAATTAAAGAATGAATGCAAAATAAATAAATATGCCAGTAAATGACATGCCTTCCATATGCCTTGACTACACTTGCGAGTATAATGTCCCCACAAGTACTATTGTAGAATTTGAGAAATAGAAATGTTTGAGGAAAGAAATTCTGGTTGTTTTATGGTCAAAACATACATTTGGGGAGTTGGGCTTCGATTCAGATTGTGGATGGGATTAGGCATTTAAGGGTTAGGGTTAGAGTTATGCCTGATTTATATTCACATGCACGCCAATGTAGTGCACTGGAAATAGCTGATCTACAAACTTGCAGATCTGCTATTGTCAGTTTTAGGGTTAGGGTTAAAAATGGCCCAAAAAAAGTAAAATATCATGTACCAAAATATTGATGTCCTCACAAGTAATAGTGTGTGTGTGTGTGTGTGTGTGTGTGTGTGTGTGTGTGTGTGTAAACATACTCACTTTGTTTCCGTTGCACTTTTGCAGAGTAGTGCAGGAGATCATCTGTCAGGAGGTCTGTGCGATGAGATGGTGTCATCTCCTTCGTGATCTTTCCAAATTTCCGCAGGTAGGACCACAAGCACTCACTTTGCGCCCCATGTGCTAGTCCTGTTCCCTTGTGAAAGCGAGTGTTGAACTTGAACTGTAAACACAACATAAAACAAAACAAAGCAAATATTAATATTGTTTAGTTTGTGGATGACAGTCTGAATTTGTGGATATTACTCGGTATAGAAAACGTGTGTTACCTGACCATGCAAGATTGTGCCCATACTAATGGAACACTGGGACGACAAAGTCCTTGTTGTTCAAAAGCTCAGGAGGATAGTGGTGCTGGAAAAAAAAAACTTTTTTAAATTCAGAAACAGTCAGTCGGAAAGTAAGACAGACAGACAGACAGACAGACAGAATACAGACCTCTCCAACACGCTGCTTCACGTTGGCCTCCCTCGCACCTCCTTGCGAGGCTCCACCTGGCGAGATTAAACAAAGGCAGTCAGACAACCAGACAGTCAAATGGAAACACGCACGCACGCACACAGATGAATACAGACCTCTCCAGCATGCCGCTTCTTGTGCGGCTCCCCACCTCCAGAGGTCGTCGCTCGTGATTCCTGTACAATTAGGAAAAACAGACATGCATAAACAACATGGGAAACAGTCAGTCAGAAAGACAGACAGACAGACAGAATACAGACCTCTTTAACATGCTGCTTCACGTTGGCCTCCCTCGCACCTCCTTCCGACGCTCCACCTGGCGAGATTAAACAAAGGCAGTCAGACAACCAGACAGTCAGATGGAAACACGCACGCACGCACACAGATGAATACAGACCTCTCCAGCATGCCGCTTCTTGGGCGGCTCCCCACCCCCAGAGGTCGTCGCTCGTGGTTCCTCTTTAACACGCTGCTTTACGGCCTTCCTCCTACAATCGCAGCTCTCCTTCCGACGCTCCACCTGGCGAGATTAAACAAAGGCAGTCAGACAACCAGACAATCAGATGCACACACGCACGCACACACACAGAGGAATACAGACCTCTAGAGAACGCCGCATGGCATAATATTTGGCCTTCCACATGTCTTTTGCCTGCTGAAGCTTCTCCAAAGTGTCCTCCAGTTCATGTCGGGCCTCCCTGGATCTCTGCCGCCTGCGCCGGCAGGCGGCAGAGACACATGGACCATTAGGGGAGGGGTTCGGTCCTCTGGGGGAGATGGGAGGCCCCCCAGAGGGACCAGGAACCAGGGCTACCTGGGAGACCACTGCAACAGCTGAGGCAGAGGCCCGCAGCTCTCCAAGCAGCCTCTTTACCTCCTGCCAGGTGTCGAGGTGCAAGAGGAGCCTGAGAGTGCGGGCCCGCTCTGCAGGGTCATCCTCCCCCTTCACATGCATGTCAAGGTGCCTTTCCATTTTTTTGTTTGTTTTTGGCAGGTGGGGCAAGGAACCAGGTTAATTGTGGTCCTCCCCCTGGCCAACTTGAGGAATATAAGGATCTCCTCTGGGTTTCGAAGATGGTGGGTGTTTTTCAAATGCATCTTCATGTCGCTCTTCATACGTCCGCACCCGGGGAAGGGGCAGAGGGCGAACTGCATATAGCCAATTGATCCTGCAACAGCAACAACGTTGCACTCAGTTCCAAGTAAAATCCTTTATCTGGCTTCCAGCAAATCAAGGGGGATATCCGAAAGAAGGAGAGAGACAGAGGCAGACAAACATACAGTCAGAGACGGACAGGCAGAGACACTCACAGACGGGTAGAAAGACACAGAAAGAGACAGAGATGCAGAGAGAGACACACTGACAGATGCAGTGATTTTAAAATCTTACACATTTGCTCGGCAATAGTGACTTGAATGCGTAGTGTTACCTGAAAGTGGGGTTTGAGTTTGCATGCAATGTCATACATACATACGCTTTTCAGCTGGCGTTCCTCCTGCTCTCAACTTATTTCCTTCAGTAAGAGGACAGCGTTTGACAGTCTGAAGAAATGAAGCAGATATATTGTCAGAATGTCTACAATAAATGAAATGTTTAAGCATAAATGTAGCATTAGTTCTTACAAAAATCAAATACCATTCTCCATATTTCAAGTTTAAAAACTGGATGCCCATATTTCAAGTTTAAAAATTGGATGCTCATGCCTGCAGGTGAGTCTGAATACCCCAGTTTCATCCAGCTTTTTATATCTCACTTTTGACCTTACTGCACTCCCTTTGGGGGCAGAAGACACAGACACAATTTCTTAAACTATCACATCACATGTAGGCTAAACTTCTTTTCTTTAATGTGGTAGGTGTGAAATTATAAGCCTACCTCGGTTTGTGCATTTGCCTTCTCAACAAAACTGTCTCCTCCTACTCTGTTTGAGGAAAAATCTGTCTCCATGTATTGGAGCCTCAAAACTTTGCCCATAAAATATTTGCACATAAAATAATAATGCACATGCAAAAACACATGCCTGCACATAAAATGATTACCTTTGGACACATGGGACAGCTGGCTCCATCAGCCATACTTTGTGCCAAAACGGAGCAGGCGGTCTGCTGGAACTGCCAGTGCCTGTACTCCTTACGTAGCCTTCCTTGATCAAAATGCTGTACAGATCAAGCACCTGCAATGAAACAAAATAGGAATTTAAACAATAATGCACCATGTGAGCCCTGATAATGTGATCCAAAATTCCATGTGCAAATCAGCAACATCCACCTGAGTTGAAGGAAAGGCTTCCTGAATTGCTGAACTCATCCCCCGTGTGGAAACCCCACACTCCAGTTGCATTATATAAAGAAGTGTACAATTGTAAGTAAGTAATAATTTTGACAGGCCTACCTCCGGCTAATCCGCCCATTGTGGCACCAGCAGCAAGAGTACCAATCACTAATGGATAGTTCCAGTGATCCTGGACTGCACCAACACAGAGTAAATAAGGTGGTGGAGTGGAGCGATAACAACGCTCTTATCATTAACACAAAAAAGACAGAGGAGATTGTTTTTGGTGCCCCACTAGAGATACACAGATCCCCCATAACTATTCATAGTGAACAGATCAACCAGGTATGTTCGTATATATATCTAGGAGTAGTAATTGACCACCTTCTGTCATGGAAAGAACAGATTGAATCAGTGGGTAAGAAGACAAAGCAAAGAGTCTATTTCCTTCGCCGTTTGAGATCTTTTGGTGCTAGTAGACAGATTCTTCTTTTGTTTTTCACTTCTGTTATAATGAGTGTTCTTCAGTACTGTAGTACCACCTGGTATGGATGTCTGTCTGTAGCCTTAAAGTCACAACTGCTGCAGCAACTGAACATTTGTTCAAAGATTGTTGGACAGCCACTTCAGAGGCTCTATACAACTACGTATAATGATAGTATGATAAGGTTGGCAAGGAATATCACTTCAAACACTAGCCATGCTTTGTATGGAGAATATAGGTTGCTGCCTTCAGGAAGGAGATACGGTGTTCCTACATACAATAAGGTCAAACTGAAGAGGTCCTTTGTCCATCAGACGACACTGAGGCTCAATCAGGATTTATAGGCCAAGGGTAGGCTGAGAGGTGGACATTGCTCTTGTCTTTGTATGTCTTTATGTATGTATTTTGTATTGTGTTTTGTTTTTCTTGTGTCATGTCAAATGTGTGAACTGTTTACTGTTGCATACATGGCTGCTGGGTCGCAAGACAAATTTCAGTGTGAACTGACAATAAAGTATTATCGTATTATCGTATCGTATCGTAACCCGATGATTTCGGCCCTTTCTTTTTGCAGTGAGCAATGAGCGCAATCCATCTGAGGAGAGACATTTAACCACTTTCACCCTCAATACAAAATACATTTGACCTTGAACTTGTGGATCTGCTATTTCTACTTTTGTATTTATTTCAAAATGTGTGAACATTTTTCAACATGGAAACGATTATGCAAAAAAATTGCGTTTGGACAGTTATGTAATAATTGTGACTTACCTCCGGCTAATCCTCCCATTCACTGACCCGATGATTTTGGCCCATTGTTGAACTTTTAACTAGTAAATACCAATAAATTCATTTCTGAAATAAAGCGCTTATTTATGTATTGAATATTAAATGAAATACATGATTTTCTTCTTGATTGGTTCCCTGACCTGACTTTTGGCCTGTTGTGCCTCCAGAAAAATTACAACAATAAAGGCCAAGTGGCCTTGATCCTAAAATGAAAAAAATCAAGGCCTGTAGCCCACCACACTAATACTCAGATCAGAGATCAACCATGGCATCCGCAAAGTCGGAGGTTTCTGTGTCTTCCACTCGTGACAGAGGACAAACAGTCTCTAGGTCCCGGTATGTGGGATTACATTTTCCAACTTTATGTTGTTTTAAAGGGATCCTTCGGTGGTGGTCCAAGGGGGTGGTGAAGATTCTTGACCCATGGCAGTTCTACTTTGAAGTTTTTATTCTCTTCAGTTAGCTGTGAGTGCTGCACCATCCTAACAAGGAGCCGTCTTTACTGAATATCATGTCTGCTCACACTGTTGTCCCTGGAAACAACACAATACAACACTATTACACACAAACATACCATGACTAATACAAAAACTACACTGACTGACAGACGGGTGACAGCACGCTGCTCTGTCAGAGGAGCTGTCAAACCTGACTACTTTATGGTTGTTTGATTCCTCTTTTAACCACACTAATTTAGAACCCGGTTGCCGATCTTTCATCTCTAAGCCAACATCTAATCTAAAAATCACACCCAGTGTGAAGTGGGCGGTGTGGTCATCAGTGAAGGTGTGCAGTGAAGGTACAGTCTGATTGCATCAGCTGACCATTTTTTTAACCGTCTATCACTAACGTTGTGGGTGAAATTTAACCGAAGATCTGCCTGTAGAAAAACAAACCAACCGTCTATGACGTCATGAGCATCCTGAAGGTACATAAGGACCCGCCCACCTCAGACATCAGCAACATTAAATCACATCTTTCCACTCAAACAGAGAGCGTCTCCTTCCCAAACCCCAATGGTTCTAATCAGCCCCCCGCCCACAGGAGTGGCCCAATTCACTCACAACTTGCTACAAAAATCGCTCATGAAAAACTATATAATCTCCTACATTCCATTTTCCACCTTCACATTTGTCTCCTTCTCTAATAATCAAAAAGTGCTATATATTTCATCTCGCACTTCACTTCCGGATGGTTCGTTTTGCACCTTTTTTTGCCACATCGGTCACGGGAAAGAAATAAGCGCTGCCGTGGTCTATGGAAACGAGCCCAAAAGTGCACCCAAATAAGCCCAAAAACGCTTATACAAACAGTCAGACCTGGCAACGCAGCCTACGCCAATTATGTGTGAGAGATCTACAAGCTATGGGGCAGTGACGCCACCGTATCTTAGCAACAACGACAGCGCTCACTCTCATTGGTCGTGTCATGCCAGGAGCAGTCTCCAGACAATGGCATCGCAGAGAGCTTGCTGTAGCCATCACATTCAGTCGCAGCAACGACGAACAGGGAGCTGTGATAGTGGCATGTAGCTAACGCTAACGTGGTTGTCATGCCTGCAGCGGCTGTGCAATCACTTTGTCAACAATGCACGTTCGTGTGGTGAATGTCAATATTGCTGCTCAGTTGAGTTAGTCCATTGTAGATGGTGTATGTTTGTGTGTGTCTTCTGGAGAACTATGTAGCTCCACAGCAACTACAGTAACTAACGTAATGGCAGGACCGCCCCGTGCAACGCATGTTAGGCTGCATTATGGTCATGTAGCAATTTCAGATAATTTCGCTCCAATTAGAGCAGTGCTTATCAACCCTTTCAGGCCGCCCCCCCCCCCCAAATAAACGGAATTGATCTGCCCACCCCCCCCATTTCGTTTGACTCCATTCCACAAGTACATATTGTGAAAATAGCAGATCTACAAGCTCGAAACGGCTCACGTTGACAGGCTTTGTAAGCTTGTAGATCGGCTATTTTCTACATGATTGCCTCTTTCTTAGATTATTTGACAATGTGGCCAATGTTTTTATAGTATAGTTTGTTGACTACTTTTGTTGCAGAAATGGTAATTTCCTTTACTTTCGTTTTTTTATTGTCTCCGCCAGGCCGAAAGGCATGCCGCAAGACCTGTCCGTCCGTCTGTGATAGCTAATCTCTCACATCGTTGACTTGATCGCAGCGAAACTGTGCACACACACTCCCTGGATGCCAATTCAGCACCTCTGCCCTATTTCTTTCACATGGCCCTGTTACAGTGCCACCAGGAGGCCGCTTTTTGCTAAACACCTTTTCTCACAGTACTCCTACATATTTGGCCCAAACATCACGCAAATCGGTACACAGTATCTCCACAGTCATTAAAAAAAAAGGCCTTTCAGATTTTTCATATTCCATCCTGATTGGCTAAAATGGCTTCCAAAGTCTGCAGGACTGCTCCGTTTGGACCAAAATGCCTCACATTATGAACACAGCATGCACTTTCCGTGCAACTTTGCACCCACATTCCCACTATGCCGAGGAAGAAATTCCACTTGAGATTTCTCTAATCAGCCTCATGGTGGCGCTATAACAGCCCGATGTGGAGAGTCAGTGAGAGCTGGATAAACGAGGTAAAATGTGTCAAAAGGAGTCTGTACGGCTGTCGATAAATGAACACATGACGTCGGTGGGAGAGGAGATATTGTGTCTTTTGGACAAACAGCAGCGTGGTGCTGATGTTTGTTGTGTGAAGCAGCCTAATGTCAGAGTGTTTGTGTTGGAGCGTCTCAGTGCGGCTGCAGAGTTCATGTGCAACCTCTTCCAGAGAGAGACAGAGACACTAGAAACTCTGCTTGAGAAAAACAAAACACTGCTGGGCATTGACTTTCATATGGACATTGATCTACACACTGCAGGTATATCTGCTACACACACAACATCAAACTACACACTACAGGTATGATGCAGCGTTTGCATTCCAGCCTGCATGCCAGCGTAGTTCCCATATGGTTTCAAGGTGGGCTAAACCATATGGACCCCATGTCAGCAATGTCAGCGGCATCCACTTCAGTCCCAACTGCGATGCCCATGCAGGCTATAAGTAGCTTCTACCTGGCCCTTAGGTGGGCCCCAACTAGCCATGTTTATGTGGGACCAAGGCGGGTCCTAACTGGGTTTGCCCATGCAGGCTTTAACTGGGTTCTACCTGGGCCCTAGGTGTACCCTAACCAACCAGAGTGCAGTACCCATCGCTCCAATTGTTGTGACGTCAGGGCTCTCAATACTGCACATTGGTGGAGGAGGAGGGGCCGCAGGGCGACCGCACACATCGCTGAACCAATGGTAGCCCACAGATGTTTCCTCTGGGGATTTACAATCTGCCCCTCTATGCCACATATCATCCGCACTACAGGGTCTTCACTGACCGAGCCACGGCCCCACTGGCCCTCAGGACGCTACGCCACTTACATGAGCTGCCAAGTGGCCGCGGGCGCTACGTGGGCGTGGCCGCGGGCTAGACGCGAGCCCCCGCGTAGCGGGGGCGAGCTTCTAGTCATTACAATTGTTCGGGTGAAATTCACCCCATGGTTAGTGTTCTAAGGTTAAGCGCTATTTTAATTTTTACTTTTCTTTCTTTTCTTTTGTTTTAAGAAACAGAAATGTTTAAAACGTTAAACTATTACAATAAAAAAATATAGCTGCAAGCAGCGATAATACGGGGCCAGTGAATAGAGAGAGAGAGAGAGACATGGAAACGGAATAGATTGAAGAGAGAGAGAGTGACATGGAAACAATAGATTGATGAGAGAGAGATGGAAACATAATGGTTTGATTGGACATCTCAACCTACTGCCATTAACAGGATTCGAACTCTCAACCTTCAGACTAATAGGCTGCAACACTACCTATAGTGCTATAGCTTTGTCCAGGCTGATATTGTCTGTTGAAGATCATAAACTCTTGCCTTCTTTCATGAACCAAGCCCCTGTTTCACTAACACTAAGATCACTCGTTCACAAACCATTTACCAATGAAGAAATTGTACATCTCCTCAGAACCAAAACTAGTGAAAGTAGCCGATCTACAAGCTCACAAACCATGAAAAGTTGTGAGATTGTAGATCAGCTATTTTCAGAATGAAGTATGTCATACGTTGAAAAAACGTACTCTCAAATAAGCATTTCAGGTTATCTTTACCATTTGCACATGTATTCATTGATACAGTCATGTTGTTTGCAATTCAACTTAAATTAAGTCTGCATCAAGTGAGGCTTGAACTGGCGACCTTGAGATTGTGAGGCATTCATTTAAGGGAGACGCCATTGGCCCAACAGACAAGTAACTGTGAAAAAGGAGATCACACAGATGATACAGTTTCACGCAAATAGCTGAAAAATCCTAGGTTTAAGTGTTTTTCAAACTGCTCAAATTTGCGGACAATCTAAGGGCGGAGCTTACTGGTCAAAGCGATAGATGTGTTCCTCATGAGTCAAGGCACAAGTGTAAGCAAGTTTCACGACTTTCGGCCAAACGAGGCATGACTTTTGCCTGTTTAAAGTTTGCATTTTCAAAAAAATGCTACAGTGGGTGACCATTGACTTTGTCGCTTTTCATAAGAGAATCACTTCACTCATTTGCCTCACCCGCTTTGCAGTAAATTTAAGTTCCAAAAACTACCACAAGGTGCCGCTTTGGAGTCACTTTTTTTGTGACAGAGAGACAGACAGACAGACAGACAGACATACATACAGACAGACAGACAGACAGACAGACAGACAGACAGACAGACAGATAGATGTCTTATATTATTATTAATAATAATAATAATAATAACTAGCAATAATTACGTGTGCTTAGAGCGTTTAAATTGGGTTTTCTTTTCAGCGTCGGGCAGTCAGGAACGCATCTCTGTCATTTTAGAAATGTTCAGACACACATTGGTTTCTGTCTGTCTGTCTGTCTGTCTGTCTCAAAAGTCCGTGGAGAGAGACAGACAGACAGACGTCTTATATGTTTTTTTTTTTCTCGCATCAATTTCTGTATATTAGGATTCTACCTCTTTCCTCTATATATGAAAAAGTCTAGTTAGTGTAGCGGTTAAAACTGATGTCCGGTGATTTTACGACCCGGGTTCGAATCCCACGCCATAAGCATGCTGACCTGCTATTTTTACTTTTACTTCTACTCCACTACATCTCAGAGGAAAATATTGTACTTTTACTCCACTACCATTATTTGAACGCTTTAGTTACTAGTTACTTTGCAGATATAAATCATTACATTATAAAACATACATTATTTGCCCTATTTCACATAGTCTATTTGAAAATGGCCGATCTACAAGCTCACGCATTGCGACGCATTGTGAGCTTGTAGGTCAGCTATTTTCAAACATTTCAGTACTTTAAGTATATTTGCCAATACTTTTGTACTTTTACTTTGATTGAACTCAAGTAACATTTTGAGTTCATCCATGACCGTAACAGACGACCGTCATGTGATCCATGGCCAACAGCGAGGCGTTTGTTTTCATTCTTATAAGACCGCGTGGCTCATTTATATGCACGTGAAAGTAACTAAGCGGAAAGTAACTAAGTACATTTACTCCATGTCCACTTGTTGCTGACGGTGGTAGTGTACTGGAGCAGCGCTGTAAAAGCCCCAAGCGTCATCGGTGCAGGAAAGATGCGTATTTGGTTGTACACACGGAGACGCAAGGGTGGCGTTTTCAGTCGGAATTCAAATCATGATGCAACACTTTGTGAGCTTGTAGATCGGCTATTTTCACTACCAAGAAATCTAAATGGTTGAGCTAATATGTGTCAATTTGGGGGTCCTTGATGGGAATAAGGTTGAAAACCACTGGCCTACACCATTTCTGCCCATCCCTCTAACTTCATGTAGGCGCATTAAAAATATAAAAATTGGCCGCTCTGAATTTGTATCTGAACAAATACTTTGATAGAAGAGATAGGCCTACAGAGGTACTGTAGGGGGGAGGGGGAACCTGATAGCAGAGTTCCTCACTTGGCTTATTTGGAATAGGCTGCATATCATTAACAAAACCGGTTTGGCAAGAGACTGGGCCAGTGTTGTAGGCTAGTGCTAATTTTGGAAGTGGGGGAGCACGGTTCTTGAGCGGATTGGAGTTTTTTTTTGGTTACTTTATTTCGGTTTTAGGGTTAAGCTCTGATCCACCCGTCCCCCCCTCCCACGAAAGCCCCCCGACCCCCCGCACGCAACCACTCCGCCGCGCTGCGCTAAAACGCACTGTCTGTGCCTGTGGTGGCCAACTGAAAGCTATAATAACATAGTAGTATGACAAGGGTGCCATTATATTCAATTGTTTTGTGGAAAACCCATGGCTCATCATGCTTAATTAAAGAGAGACTCACTTGTCTTTTCTTAGTGCTTTTCATTGTTTGGACAGAAGAAATTGTAAACATTTAGCCAATATTCGATCATCATTAAATAACAGACAGTGAACTGGTGACAGCATGTCATGGATAGCACATTAAGTCTTAAACAATATTGAGGAGGAAATAAGTATAAACGAGGAAATAAAATAAAACAAACCAAAAAGACGCCAATAACCCCTGTCTTATAAAAACTGCCAAAGTGGGTCGGGGTTATCTGACATGACAGGCTGTGCCACTTTGGTTTTTGTGCTTTCTGCCGTGCGATGTGCTCGCAGCCAAGTCTTGACATAAGGCTCTGGATTCCAGGACCTGAGCGGAGGTCCATGCTGTCTAATAAACATCAGAGCCGACACACGTTCTGTATGCAGTCGCGAACGGAGTGATGTTATTATGAGGTTCAATGTTCATCAAACTAAAGCCGCACACGCATTCTGCCGAGCTGCATGGAATGAGCATATTACAGTTAATAAGGGGTACAAGTGCAGCTGGTACCCTTCTCCCTCCACATTCTATGTAGGCCTAGGCATAGTCCCTAAAAGCATTCACTGAAGATTTTTCTAAATCTCACCTGCACAACCCAATAAGAGATAATTAACATAACCGGTTTAGCGATGAATAGACTGGACAAGGAGCACATGTCGTTGAAGAGTTTTTTGGTTTGCAGTTTACTTACGTAAAAATATCAATACTGCAATGTAGAAGTAGCCTACTCTGTTACGAGTAAAGTATATATAGGCCTATATTATATTAATTTCTCTCTCTGTGTCTCTCTCTCTGTGTGTGTCTCTCTCTCTGTGTGTGTCTCTCTCTCTGTGTGTGTCTCTCTCTCTGTGTGTGTCTCTCTCTCTGTGTGTGTGTCTCTCTCTCTGTGTGTGTGTGTCTCTCTCTCTGTGTGTGTCTCTCTCTCTCTGTGTGTGTGTCTCTCTCTCTCTCTCTCTCTCTCTCTCTCTCTCTCTCTCTCTCTCTCTCTCTCTCTCTCTCTCTCTCTCTCTCAAAAATATACTAAAATGTTAGAAAATAGAGTTGCATCGCGACTCTTTGTGAGCTTGTAGATCAGCTTTTTTTTTGCCTATTTAATAGCCACGCTGAAATTGCATCTGAACAAATAGCCTGCCTTGATAGACCCCCCCCCCCCCCCCCCCCGCTCAAAGAAAGAGACACACGGCATAAGTGCACACACAGAAAGCACAGAACGTATGACCCCAGTATATATTAATATATATATATATATATATATATATATATATATATATATATATATAGTGCCACTGAACCACCACCACAGAAATACAATTTGTCAATTCAAATGAGCTATTGGCAAGAGAAAAAAATACGTTTATTTTCCCGTCTCGTTTTATCAATTAAGACGTTAAAATTAAACTAATGTTAAGCTCAGCATCATGCTATCTAACTTTATTTGCTTAATATTTTGCTTAATATAAATGTCACATCTTGTACTGTAAGCAACAGACAGGATGTTTCTCTGTCTTTCTAGGAAAAACAGTGCCTAAAAACCCCAAAACAAACAATTTTGCTATTCAAATGAGCTATTGGCATGATAAAACATACGTTTACATTTTCCAAAGCAAGTGTCAAAACATAATACAAAAGTGTAAAGTAATGTATGTACAGTTTGGAGAGGATATACAGTAACTAGTAACAAATATATTCTTGCTGTCTGCTGTGGGCTGTAGGCAGCTGTAGGCAGTAGACCGCTGCTGCCCCTAGTGGCACAGAGTGGAAATCATACATGCCCTGCATGAAACGCATGAGAAGAATGAAAAAAAACGACAAAGTCAATGGTCACCCACTGTATAGCGCCCCCCTTTGGCCAATTGGAGTGAGATTGGTTTCAGTGATATTTGGAATGACTCTCTACATTACTGCAACGTTTCAAAGAAATGTGAGTCTTGCATGTATGTGTTAGGGGCAGATGAATAATTTTCATAAAACTGCAATAGTTCAAATCTATTTCCTCCTGGGATTTTTGAGTAATCTGCACAAAACATTTTACACATGAACTTAGGACCTTTGCCGACAAAACAAAAGCGGCGGATTTTCCATAAGTGAAAAAATGCAGAAGTTATGAGCCAATGGCTGTTTTCCATACAATTCAAAATGGTGGGCGATCTAAAGGTCAGAGGTCAAAAGTCAGACCACGAAAGTTGTCGGGCATGAAGAGACGCATGTGTGTATCGAAGTTTCATGGTTGTAGGTCAAACAGGGCATGAATTGTACCTGTTCAAAGTTGGCACTTTCAATTGAGTGCTATAGCGCCACCCTTTGACGAATGAGTGTGAGAATTATTTCTTGGTAGTTTTTCATGAGCATCTACCATATGGCCGAGTTTCGTAAAAAGCGTATGCACGGTTAAGCCAGAACTGGCAAAAACAAGTATTTTTCAAACTGCTCAAAATTGCGGAAAATCTAAGGGCGGAGCTTAATGGTCAAATCGATACGTGTGTTCCTCATGAGTCAAGGCACATGTGTAAGCAAGTTTCACGACTTTCGGCCAAACGAGGCATGACTTATGCCTGTTTAAAGTCTGCCTTTTCAAAAAATTGCTATAGCGCCCCCTTTTGGCCAATTGGAGTAAGATTGGTTTCAGTGATATGTGGAATGACCCTGTACATTTCTGCAAAGTTTCAAAGAAATGTGAGTCTGCATGTATGTTTTAGGCACAGATGAATAATTTTCATAAAACTGTAATAGTTAAAATCTATCTCCTCCTGGGATTTTTGAGCAATCTGCACGAAACGTTTAACACTTGAACTTTGGACCTCTGCCTACAAAAATTTCCATCGGATTTTCCATAAGTGAAAAAATGCAGAAGTTAGGAGCCAATGACTGTTTTTCATATAATTCAAAATGGTGGGAGATCTAAAGGTCAGAGGTCAGAAGTCAGAGTGTGAAAGTTGTTCAGCATGAGGAGACGCATATGTGTATCCAAGTTTCATGGCTGTAGGTCAAACAGGGCATGAGTTGTACCTGTTCAAAGTTGGCATTTTCAATTGAGTGCTATATCGCCACCTTTGGACGAAAGATTGTGAGAATTATTTTTTTTATCGTTTTTCATGACCATCTACCATATGGCCGAGTTTCGTAAAAAGCGACAGCACGGTTCAGCCAGAACTGCGAAAAGTGGCAGAAGAAAAAGAAGTGACAGAATACTGCCAATAACAAAACAGGTCCAGAGCTGAGCTCTGGCCCCGTAAAATACGTTCTTTTTTTATGGCCTATAATGTTGTGGTTGGTGGAAACAGAAACAACTAATCGATAATACGGAGAGATAGAGAGACAATCTAAGGGCGGACTTTACTGGTCAAAGCGATAGATGTGTTCCTCATGAGTCAAGGCACAAGTGTAAGCAAGTTTCACGACTTTCGGCCAAACGAGGCATGACTTTTGCCTGTTTAAAGTTTGCATTTTCAAAAAATTGCTATAGCGCCCCCCCTTTGGCCAATTGGAGTGCGATTGGTTTCAGTGGTATTTGGAATGACTCTCTACATTACTGCAACGTTTCAAAGAAATGTGAGTCTTGCATGTATGTGTTAGGGGCAGATGAATAATTTTCATAAAACTGCAATAGTTAAAATCTATTTCCTCCTGGGATTTTTGAGTAATCTGCACAAAACATTTTACACATGAATTTAGGACCTTTGCCGACAAAACAAAAGCGGCGGATTTTCCATAAGTGAAAAAACTAGAAGCTAGCGGGGGCGAGCGTCTAGCCCGCGGCCACGCCCACGTAGCGCCCGCGGCCACTTGGCAGCTCATATAAGTGGCGTAGCGTCATGAGGGCCAGTGGGGCTGTGGCTCGGTCAGTGAAGACCCTGTAGTGCGGATGATATGTGGCATAGAGGGGCAGATTGTAAATCCCCAGAGGATACATCCGTGGGCTACCATTGGTTCAGCGATGTGTGCGGTCGCCCTGCGGCCCCTCCTCCTCCACCAATGTGCAGTATTGAGAGCCCTGACGTCACAACAATTGGAGCGATGGGCACTGCACTGTGGTTGGTTAGGGTACACCTAGGGCCCAGGTAGAACCCAGTTAAAGCCTGCATGGGCAAACCCAGTTAGGACCCGCCTTGTTCCCACATAAACATGGCTAGTTGGGGCCCACCTAAGGGCCAGGTAGAAGCTACTTATAGCCTGCATGGGCATCGCAGTTGGGACTGAAGTGGATGGCGCTGACATTGCTGACATGGGGTCCATATGGTTTAGCCCACCTTGAAACCATATGGGAACTACGCTGGCATGCTGGCTGGAATGCAAACGCTGCATCATACCTGTAGTGTGTAGTTTGATGTTGTGTGTGTAGCAGATATACCTGCAGTGTGTAGATCAATGTCCATATGAAAGTCAATGCGCATGCAGTGGTTTGTTTATTCTCCAGCAGAGTTTCTAGTGTCTCTGTCTCTCTCTGGAAGAGGTTGCACATGAACTCTGCAGCCGCACTGAGGCGATCCAACACAAACACTCTGACATTAAGCTGCTTCACACAACAAACATCAGCACCACGCTGCTGTTTGTCCAAAAGACACAATATCTCCTCTCCCACCGACGTCATGTGTTCATTTATCGACAGCCGTACAGACTCCTTTTGACACATTTTACCTCGTTTATCCAGCTCTCACTGACTCTCCACATCGGGCTGTTATAGCGCCACCATGAGGCTGATTAGAGAAATCTCAAGTGGAATTTCTTCCTCGGCATAGTGGGAATGTGGGTGCAAAGGTGCACGGAAAGTGCATGCTGTGTTCATAATGTGAGGCATGTAGGTCCAAACGGAGCAGTCCTGCAGACTTTGGAAGCCATTTTAGCCAATCAGGATGGAATATAAAAAATCTGAAAGATTTTTTTTTTTTAATGACTATAGAGATACTGTGTAGCGATTTGCGTGATGTTTGGGCAAAATATGTAGGAGTACTGTGAGAAAATGTGTTTAGCAAAAAGCGGCCTCCTGGTGGCACTATAACAGGGCCATGTGAAAGAAATGGGGCAGAGGTTCTGAATTGCCATCCAGGGAGTGTGTGTGCACAGTTTCGCTGCGATCAAGCCAACGATGTGAGAGATTAGCTATCACAGACGGACGGATAGGGGGTGAAACATAGTCTTGCGCCATGCCTTTCGGCCTGGCGGAGACAATATAAAAACGAAAGTAAAGGAAATGACCATTTCTGCAACAAAAGTAGTCAACAAACTATACTGTTCACGGCGGCGTGAAAGGGTTGATAAGCACTGCTCTAATCGGAGCGAAATTATCTGAAATTACTACATGGCCATAATGCAGCCTAAACATGCGTTGCACGGGGCGGTCCTGGCATTACGTTAGTTACTGGAGCTACATAGTTCTCCAGAAGACACACCCAAACATACACCATCTACAATGGACTAACTGAGCAGCAATATTGACATTCACCACACGAACGTGCATTGTTGACAAAGTGATTGCACAGCCGCTGCAGGCGTTAGCGACATGGCAGCTATCACAGCGCCCTGTCCGTCGTCGCTGCGACTGACTGTGATGGCTACAGCAAGCTCTCTGCGATGCCATTGTCTGGGAACTGCTCTTAGCGTGACACGACCAATGAGAGTGAGCGCTGTAGTTGTTGCTAAGATACGGTGGCGTCTCTGCCCCATAGCTTGTAGATCTCTCACACATGATTGGCGTAGGCTGCGTTGCCAGGTCTGACTGTTTGTGTAAGCGATTTTGGGCTTATTTGGGTGCACTTTTGGGCTCGTTTCCATAGAGCACGGCAGTGCTTATTTCTTTCCCGTGACCGATGTGGCAAAAGAAGGTGCAAAACGAACCATCCGGAAGTACATTGCGAGATGAAATATATAGCACTTTTTGATTATTAGAGAAGGAGACAGATGTGAAGGTGGAAAATGAAATGTAGGAGATTATATAGTTTTTCATGAGCGATTTTTGTAGCAAGTTGTGAGAGAATTGGGCTACTCCTGTGGGCGGGGGGCTCAATAGAACCATTGGGGTTTGAAAGGAGACGCTCTCTGTTTGAGTGGTAAGATGCAGAAGTTATGAGCCAATGGCTGTTTTTCATATAATTCAAAATGGTGGGCGATCTAAAGGTCAGAGGTCAAAAGTCAGACCACGAAAGTTGTCGGGCATGAAGAGATGCATGTGTGTATCGAAGTTTCATGGTTGTAGGTCAAACAGGGCATGAGTTGTACCTGTTCAAAGTTGGCACTTTCAATTGAGTGCTATAGCGCCACCCTTTGACGAATGCGTGTGAGAATTATTTCTTGGTAGTTTTTCATGAGCATCTACCATATGGCCGAGTAGTATTTTTCAAACTGCTCAAAATTGCGGACAATCTAAGGGCGGAGCTTACTGGTCAAAGCGATACATGTGTTCCTCATGAGTCAAGGCACAAGTGTAAGCAAATGTCACGACTTTCGGCATGACTTATGCCTGTTTAAAGTTTGCATTTTCAAAAAATTGCTATAGCGCCCCCCTTTGGCCAATTGGAGTAAGATTGGTTTCAGTGATATTTGGAATGACCCTCTACATTTCTGCAAAGTTTCAAAGAAATGTGAGTCTGCATGTATGTTTTAGGTGCAGATGAATAATAATACTATAATATAATATATTATATAATAATAATAATCTCCTCCTGGGATTTTTGAGCAATCTGCACGAAACGTTTAACACTTGAACTTTGGACCTATGCCGACGACACCTTGGCAGCGGATTTTCCATAAGTGAAAAAATGCAGAAGTTAGGAGCCAATGACTGTTTTTCATATAATTCAAAATGGTGGGAGATCTAAAGGTCAGAGGTCAAAAGTCAGAGTTTGAAAGTTGTTCAGCATGAGGAGACGCACATGTGTATCCAAATTTCATGGCTGTAGGTCCTAGCTCTCTCTGCTTGCTGACGAAGGCGGTCGCACTTTTCTTTCCTCCTGACCCTTATCTCTCCACTCCTCCACCTCGCTTCTCTACACAGTACCCACGAACAATCCCGGGTGTAAAACATGGAAATTCTTAACTGGTCGTTAAACGCCATAGACCAAATTTTCTCAACTCGGAAAACTGGACCTGAGGACCCCAAATGCCCCGATGGGACCTTTCTGGCCGGATACATGGGCGATGCCCACTACAAGTGGCGAGTTCTGTGTCTGTCCATTTTGTCTATCGAGGACATTGAAGATGTTTATAATTTCGTCTTTATGATAACAGGTTTTTTGCTGATTGGAGCGGGCATTGCACTTGTGTATCGAAAAATTGGCAAGACAGCTGCCCTGGATGGAGCCCCCAGGCTGCCTGTAATGATAATGGAGATTGGCAGAGTGCTGACAACTCAGGCGGGTGTGACCGCTGAACTGAAACGCAACGCGACACGAATAACATCGTGGACAACATCACCGAACTGAGGCGCGACACGGATAACATCGTCAACGAGAGAGTCCACAAGCTGGACATCAAGCTGGACACCATCCTGGCATCGATCTTGGAGAGAGAGTCCAAGCTAGACACCAAGCTGGCGTCTCTCTCTGAGAAAGAACACATGTGGGAAAACATCAAGACATCTATCTCGGACCTGAAACGCGTTGTGGACGACATCTCGGCCAGTGGCCGCACAACGGAGATCGTCGCTGACCTGAAACGTGTTGTGGACGTCATCTCAGCCAGTGGCCGCACAATGGAGATCATCGCTGAGAGAGAGAGTTACTGCTCTGCGGGGCGATATGAACATGGTTAGAACCAGGCTGGATGAGCCAGGATGGGAGTAAATACGAACACATGGTTCTCATGAAGTTAACATAACCCGCACACACACACGCCTTCGCTTCCTCGCACCCGCTCCTCCCCCCCCTGCTCCTCCCTCCCCCCTGGGCTCCTTTTTTTTTTGCTCCCCTCACGCACTGCCCCCCCCCTTGGGGGCAGGGCGTGAGAGTAGTGCTTTTTTTGCCCGTTCCATTCCACCCCCCCCCCCCCCCCCCCAATTCTTACTACGAGGGAACAGGCGCTGCGCACGTGGCGACCAGCAGTGAGAGATATGTTTAATGTATGAAATATGTTGTTTAATGTATGAAATATGTTTTGCTAACTCTTGCTGTAAACCCATTTGCCCTTTTTGGGACACAATAAAGTAACCTTGAACCTTGGCATTTTTCAATTGAGTGCTATAGCGCCACCTTTTGACGAATGAGTGTGAGAATTATTTCTTGATCGTTTTTCATGACCATCTACCATATGGCTGAGTTTCGTAAAAAGCGACAGCACGGTTCAGCCAGAACTGCGAAAAGTGGCAGAAGAAGAACTAAAATACTGCCAATAATAAAACAGGTCCAGAGCTGAGCTCTGGCCCCGTAATAATAATACAGAAAATACATACAAATCATTTGGAAATAGCAGATCTGCAAGCTCAGCTATAGCATAGAATTGCTGTTGTCAGGTGTAACAGCTAATAGGGATCCTAAATAAACTCATAACTCATAGTGATGGTACCGAAATAAAATAAAGAAATCAATATACAAACACAACATAAATCGTTCATTTGTCTGAACCAGTGAAACATTTAAGTTTCCTCCTAGCTCGTGTTCCCTCTTCCTTCAGATGAACGTTAATTTGACGCAACTCTGCTCCTATTTTATCACATTATAAATGTCTCTTTTCTTGCAGAGCAAAGGCATGCTCTGGGTGTGCATTTGTGAGGCCGCAGAAAACGTCAGAGTCTCTTAGTTCTTGCCTCAGAGTGCTGCCGCTCTCCTTCCAGTGAAATTTAAAGGCTTTGGTTACCCTGGACTCCATTTTCAAAATTGTTTCTCTGAAAAGTTTGGATGGTTCTATCAAGTTTGCATCGTGTGTGTATCTTTTCCTCTTCAGAAAAGAATTGGAGTCACCAGAGGTTGTAGAGTAGTTGTGGTCACTGGCATTGATATGAACCAGCAGCTCCTCACATTTGCAGCAGGACAGGAGAAGTGGGTCTTGCTGCACCTGTCTGACCAGCCGTCCAGAGATGCACGTTAGCACACATTTTTGATGCAGTCTGAAGCTACAGTCTCCACAGTCACCGCTGTCAGGTCTTCACACTCAGGAACATACTCTAACATAAGCACAAGTTGAAACAACTTGGTGAATTTAAATTGTCTGAATGGACAGCAAATAGAGTTAGGTGATTCGTTTTTAAATGCATTAATTTCTTTACTTGACTAGGAAAGAACGATTGAGTGTAAGAAGCACATTTTCCAAAGAAGCACATTTGGCAAATATAACAATTATGTTCACAAAATGCATCACCATATTTGGAGTCTGCCATAAACAAATCTGTATGTTATGCACCCAGGTGTAAACAGTGCAGTGCAACAAAATACATGTTGCTGTTGCCAATTATTAGCATTTAGCATCATAAGTTGTTTGTCGATTACCCACCTGCAGCCACAGTGTGACTGAAAACTTTAGTTGCAAGTCGAACACGCATGTTGGTGAAAGGTGGCAATTCGATGTGTTTCTTTGACAACTTTGCCAGGCGGACACAGTTCTGCTTGTCCTGAGCATAAAAGTCTTCCAAGTGTTTCCACTTGACTTGTTTTGTGCCCATCTGTAACACAAGATGGAAGTTAATGTGATACATGTGGTTCTTAGCGATTTTTTTTACAATACTTCAATGTCATTACAGTGCCAGGAATGTCTGTGACATCACCATGGTAATTCAAATGTACTCAATTTATGTCCAACTTTTATTCTCACTAATACCACAGTAGGTGATAAACAGGTCTGGGAATTAGCTGAATCATGTATTGTATTTGATAATGAAACTAACCTGCAGGCCATGTTTTTTAAGGTTGTTGCGAATTGACTTAACAAGATGAGGCACATCGAATATAAGTGGAATTATTTTCCCCTCCACTAATATACAGTGTGCCACATCTGCTGAATCCAGGCTGGCTCCCAGCAACTTCAGTGTCTTCATATTTGTTGAAGATTGGTCACAGACCACAGAAATGACCTGTTGTGAGACACACAGTGTACATGTTAACATAATCTCTGTAACATTTATGTGGAGTATGTACTTAATATGTAAGTATCTACATAATATGTGAAAGACTTATTGTGAAACCAATTTATGTTAGGCGCCTTACAGCCGCTGGCAATATTGCTGCCAACTCTTCTCCAGAGAGAGCACTTTTGCCAAGGAAGTATCCTATGGCCTGCAGTGAGTAGATGAAGTGTACTGTATATGAATTTGTCCTGAACACACAATCATTCCATAACGTCTCAGCATACTGTCTCTCCAATAAAATGGCCATTCTTTCTGTTGTCTTGTTCCCTGTTCTCCATGTACTGTTATTTTGTAGTGTTGTCCTAGTGTTTCCTGTTTTGCCTTGTTGCCGCTTCCTGTCTTGTCTTGCCTGTATATAATTGCATTTTGGAGTTCACCTGTGTCCTGTTCAGTCTCAGCCAATCATGTGTTTACTGTCCTTGTTCTCACCTGTGCCTAGTTAGTCCTTGTCTATTTATTTGCCCCTCTGTTTCTAGTCAGTGTTGGTTCATTAATGTTGTCACTGTGTTCTGTCTGTTAACTATTGTCCTTTTATTCACGGTTTAAGTAATAAATCCCCCTGCATCTGATTTGTTCTGTCTCTGCTCACTGTCTGCGCTTGGGTCCTACACTTCTCTGCACCGCATCGTGACACCAGTGCCCTATTGTAGTCGACATGTTGTTTTATTTCCATATCATCAAAAACAAGGGAAACAGCAAGCTCACTTGGCTTTACCATTTTCCCTAGCTTTTCCATGTGGATGAGGACAGCATCAAGGAAACCTGGCTATAAAACGAAGGAGCATGTTAGTGTAATGGAATGACAAAAACATCTGGAAGGTCAATGCAGGAAGGACACATTTTCATAGATTTGTTATGGCTGAAAAAAAGCACAGCAATACTGGATATGTTAATATGAACTGCAACACACATCATTTTGTCATGATCCATTCTTGAACTACTTACATGGACATGGCTGAAATGACTATTTATGAAGCATCTCAGGGTCTTTGGGCATGGAAGGACAACGTGCTTCCTCAGTGTCTTGTAGGCATTGGGGCTGTGATGCAGAATCTTCACACCCAGCTGTTTGACAGATGTTCTCTGGTCTCTGGTTTCGGCCACAGGTTTTCAATTGATGGTCTATGAACTCAGCAGTCACTGGAGGAAGAGCTTTCAGGGCATCAGAGACCTTCTTTTTCGCTTTAGCCTTTTCAGCTGAAAGCCTTGAGAAAAAAAAAGGTTTTCTTTTAAATGACAGGAGGAAAGTTAAGCTAAAAAGTTAAGATAAAAACACACAAAGCACATCAGCTCTATTGTAAAGGAATGCCTACTGTGCTTTAAGGCTTTTGACTTTGGCTTGCAGTCTCTTTTTGCTGGCCTTTTCCAGATTAAGCTGTGCTCTCATCCTCCTTTTCTGCTGTATTTCTGTGTTGACTTGTTCTTCAAGGACAAGTCTTCGCTCCGTTTCCAGTGAGAGTTCTGGCCGTTGCTATTGTTAAGAAAGGAGCATTGAAATCTTACAAAATAGCTATCTTAATTCTAGTGTTATACATTGTATTCTTCATTTGTAACAACCATTAAATGTCAATGTTTAGTATTTCAAATGGACTTATTTCTCCTGTATTGGCGCCTGGATTGGCTCTGGGTTCCCAGATTGGTCTGGGGCAACTTAAAATAAATAATGCTGATAATAAGTAAAGATGGCAAGTTCACCTTTATAAAACGGCATGGGTATTATGATGTTTTTTCTGTGTTTGTATACAGGTGCTGCCAATATTGGTCTGGCCCACTTCAACCCTTAGGTCCCTAAAAGATGGAGATAGAGGCCATACTCCACCTAATCTATTTATGTTATTACTTGCATTTACAGAATCTATACTAGAAAGGGGATTAAATTGTTTTACTGTCACCCGTTACCTACCAATGCTATGGAGGAGTCCACGTAGCACACGTCTACCAGCAGCTGATGGTGGAGGATCGGCACAATTTAATGTTGGGGTGGCATCGTCTGAGACGTTTTCTCACTTTCTGCAAAATAATATTCACATGAGGACCTCTCGTCTTCACACTAAATATTCTTCATTGACCTATTCCATTCCCCCCAAGAATAATTGTAGGATATAGTGAATGTACCATTTGGACAATCATGTAATTTTCAAAGTGGTCCTCGCAGACTCCATAGCCTCCTTTTCGGAGGGCATCTGGAGACAGGGTGGACAGGTCTGGTCTTCTGATGTTGACCAGCCATCTCTTTCTCCTATGTAACTAGATAAGATGGTATGGTAAGGAGAAGTTTTTGTCTTGCATAATGTCACCTGTCTTACTTTGCTCATCATGTGCATTCATGTATTTTCTTCATTAAAGAAAATAAATGCTTTACATGTTTGAAAGTGCACTGTTATTGGCAAATATGCTTTTAAGAAAACCCCCACAAACACACATGTATTATTCAGTCTTATGCTAGATGTGCTCCTGTTTCTGCACATTGTAACTGGGCTTTGTATTTATAATGTATATATTTTACCACTATAGACTATAGTGTGTTTAGCATGTTCATGTGTAACCCCTGTTGTCATGGAACATAATTCATAGTTCATTCAGGTCTACATATATGCAGCTAGTATGACGTGACAGTGGCCAGCTAATTTATTACTTACCTGTCAGTCTCCTTTGGGAAGGAAAACAGCCTACTGCTGCACAAAGTTTTGGCATTGTGACTGACTGAACAGAGACTTGCATGCTGACAAACTTGTCTTTATATAGAAAAGCATTTAATTTGCTCAGGTGTTGTGAATGACCTGATCCCAAATCATACCCCATCAACCAAGACATGGAATGGAAAATTCCATTGGAAAGGAATGGAATGGAAAATGGTCAATAATGAAAAATGATATTAGTGAGCCATGGAACACACATTTTATTTTTTAATATGTCCATAATTATTTCACATACTATATTCAGAATCTCAGTGTATCAGTTTTTAGAGCATCTTATGGGGACAGAGCATAGAGTTAAAATCTAATATAATAATAACATATGATATAAGGGACAGAGCCCTCTATGTCTCGTCCGTCAGACTGCAGACATCTCAACCTACTGCCATTAACAGGATTCGAACTCTCAACCTTCAGACTAATAGGCTGCAACACTACCTATAGTGCTATAGCTTTGTCCAGGCTGATATTGTCTGTTGAAGATCATAAACTCTTGCCTTCTTTCATGAACCAAGCCCCTGTTTCACTAACACTAAGATCACTCGTTCACAAACCATTTACCAATGAAGAAATTGTACATCTCCTCAGAACCAAAACTAGTGAAAGTAGCCGATCTACAAGCTCACAAACCATGAAAAGTTGTGAGATTGTAGATCAGCTATTTTCAGAATGAAGTATGTCATACGTTGAAAAAACGTACTCTCAAATAAGCATTTCAGGTTATCTTTACCATTTGCACATGTATTCATTGATACAGTCATGTTGTTTGCAATTCAACTTAAATTAAGTCTGCATCAAGTGAGGCTTGAACTGGCGACCTTGAGATTGTGAGGCATTCATTTAAGGGAGACACCATTGGCCCAACAGACAAGTAACTGTGAAAAAGGAGATCACACAGATGATACAGTTTCACGCAAATAGCTGAAAAATCCTGGGTTTAAGTGTTTTTCAAACTGCTCAAAATTGCGGAAAATCTAAGGGCGGAGCTTAATGGTCAAATCGATACGTGTGTTCCTCATGAGTCAAGGCACATGTGTAAGCAAGTTTCACGACTTTCTGCCAAACGAGGCATGACTTATGCCTGTTTAAAGTCTGCCTTTTCAAAAAATTGCTATAGCGCCCCCTTTTGGCCAATTGGAGTGAGATTGGTTTCAGTGATATTTGGAATGACCCTGTACATTTCTGCAAAGTTTCAAAGAAATGTGAGTCTGCATGTATGTTTTAGGCACAGATGAATAATTTTCATAAAACTGTAATAGTTAAAATCTATCTCCTCCTGGGATTTTTGAGCAATCTGCACGAAACGTTTAACACTTGAACTTTTTACCACTGCCTACAAACATTTCCAACGGATTTTCCATAAGTGAAAAAATGCAGAAGTTAGGAGCCAATGACTGTTTTTCATATAATTCAAAATGGTGGGCGATCTAAAGGTCAGAGGTCAAAAGTCAGACCACGAAAGTTGTCGGGCATGAAGAGACGCATGTGTGTATCGAAGTTTCATGGTTGTAGGTCAAACAGGGCATGAGTTGTACCTGTTCAAAGTTGGCACTTTCAATTGAGTGCTATAGCGCCACCCTTTGACGAATGAGTGTGAGAATTATTTCTTGGTAGTTTTTCATGAGCATCTACCATATGGCCGAGTTTCGTAAAAAGCGTATGCACGGTTAAGCCAGAACTGGCAAAAACAAGTATTTTTCAAACTGCTCAAAATTGCGGAAAATCTAAGGGCGGAGCTTAATGGTCAAATCGATACGTGTGTTCCTCATGAGTCAAGGCACATGTGTAAGCAAGTTTCACAACTTTCGGCAAAACGAGGCATGACGTATGCCTGTTTAAAGTCTGCCTTTTCAAAAAATTGCTATAGCGCCCCCTTTTGGCCAATTGGAGTAAGATTAGTTTCAGTGATATTTGGAATGACCCTGTACATTTCTGCAAAGTTTCAAAGAAATGTGAGTCTGCATGTATGTTTTAGGCACAGATGAATAATTTTCATAAAACTGTAATAGTTAAAATCTATCTCCTCCTGGGATTTTTGAGCAATCTGCACGAAACGTTTAACACTTGAACTTTGGACCACTGCCTACAAAAATTTCCAACGGATTTTCCATAAGTGAAAAAATGCAGAAGTTAGGAGCCAATGACTGTTTTTCATATAATTCAAAATGGTGGGAGATCTAAAGGTCAGAGGTCAAAAGTCAGAGGGTGAAAGTTGTTCAGCATGAGGAGACGCATATGTGTATCCAAGTTTCATGGCTGTAGGTCAAACAGGGCATGAGTTGTACCTGTTCAAAGTTGGCATTTTCAACTGAGTGCTATAGCGCCACCTTTGGACGAAAGATTGTGAGAATTATTTCTTGATCGTTTTTCATGACCATCTACCATATGGCCGAGTTTCGTAAAAAGCGACAGCACGGTTCAGCCAGAACTGCGAAAAGTGGCAGAAGAAAAAGAAGAAGTGACAGAATACTGCCAATAACAAAACAGGTCCAGAGCTGAGCTCTGGCCCCGTAATAATTCACAGATGGATTGCACTAGTTAGTTACTACTGTGAGCAAACTCTGATTTTAAGAGCAAGACAGACCTCTAGTGGACAAAAGGAATAAAGGCAGCAAGTTGTCCTCATTTCAGTCAATGGAGATGAACTCAAATCTGATTAATAATAATTATGGGGCCAGAGCTCAGCTCTGGACCTGTTTTGTTATTGGCAGTATTCTGTCACTTCTTCTTTTTCTTCTGCCACTTTTCGCAGTTCTGGCTGAACCGTGCAGTCGCTTTTTACGAAACTCGGCCATATGGTAGATGGTCATGAAAAACGATCAAGAAATAATTCTCACAATCTTTCGTCCAAAGGTGGCGCTATAGCACTCAGTTGAAAATGCCAACTTTGAACAGGTACAACTCATGCCCTGTTTGACCTACAGCCATGAAACTTGGATACACATATGCGTCTCCTCATGCTGAACAACTTTCACCGTCTGACTTTTGACCTCTGACCTTTAGATCTCCCACCATTTTGAATTATATGAAAAACAGTCATTGGCTCCTAACTTCTGCATTTTTTCACTTATGGAAAATCCGTTGGAATTTTTTGTAGGCAGTGGTCCAAAGTTCAAGTGTTAAACGTTTCGTGCAGATTGCTCAAAAATCCCAGGAGGAGATAGATTTTAACTATTACAGTTTTATGAAAATTATTCATTCGTCTATAGACAATAGACAAATAGCTGAAAAATCCTGGGTTTAAGTGTTTTTCAAACTGCTCAAAATTGCGGAAAATCTAAGGGCGGAGCTTAATGGTCAAATCGATACGTGTGTTCCTCATGAGTCAAGGCACATGTGTAAGCAAGTTTCACGACTTTCTGCCAAACGAGGCATGACTTATGCCTGTTTAAAGTCTGCCTTTTCAAAAAATTGCTATAGCGCCCCCTTTTGGCCAATTGGAGTGAGATTGGTTTCAGTGATATTTGGAATGACCCTGTACATTTCTGCAAAGTTTCAAAGAAATGTGAGTCTGCATGTATGTTTTAGGCACAGATGAATAATTTTCATAAAACTGTAATAGTTAAAATCTATCTCCTCCTGGGATTTTTTAACAATCTGCACGAAACGTTTAACACTTGAACTTTTTACCACTGCCTACAAAAATTTCCAACGGATTTTCCATAAGTGAAAAAATGCAGAAGTTAGGAGCCAATGACTGTTTTTCATATAATTCAAAATGGTGGGCGATCTAAAGGTCAGAGGTCAAAAGTCAGACCACGAAAGTTGTCGGGCATGAAGAGACGCATGTGTGTATCGAAGTTTCATGGTTGTAGGTCAAACAGGGCATGAGTTGTACCTGTTCAAAGTTGGCACTTTCAATTGAGTGCTATAGCGCCACCCTTTGACGAATGAGTGTGAGAATTATTTCTTGGTAGTTTTTCATGAGCATCTACCATATGGCCGAGTTTCGTAAAAAGCGTATGCACGGTTAAGCCAGAACTGGCAAAAACAAGTATTTTTCAAACTGCTCAAAATTGCGGAAAATCTAAGGGCGGAGCTTAATGGTCAAATCGATACGTGTGTTCCTCATGAGTCAAGGCACATGTGTAAGCAAGTTTCACAACTTTCGGCCAAACGAGGCAAGACGTATGCCTGTTTAAAGTCTGCCTTTTCAAAAAATTGCTATAGCGCCCCCTTTTGGCCAATTGGAGTAAGATTGGTTTCAGTGATATTTGGAATGACCCTGTACATTTCTGCAAAGTTTCAAAGAAATGTGAGTCTGCATGTATGTTTTAGGCACAGATGAATAATTTTCATAAAACTGTAATAGTTAAAATCTATCTCCTCCTGGGATTTTTGAGCAATCTGCACGAAACGTTTAACACTTGAACTTTGGACCACTGCCTACAAAAATTCCAACGGATTTTCCATAAGTGAAAAAATGCAGAAGTTAGGAGCCAATGACTGTTTTTCATATCATTCAAAATGGTGGGAGATCTAAAGGTCAGAGGTCAAAAGTCAGAGGGTGAAAGTTGTTCAGCATGAGGAGACGCATATGTGTATCCAAGTTTCATGGCTGTAGGTCAAACAGGGCATGAGTTGTACCTGTTCAAAGTTGGCATTTTCAACTGAGTGCTATAGCGCCACCTTTGGACGAAAGATTGTGAGAATTATTTCTTGATCGTTTTTCATGACCATCTACCATATGGCCGAGTTTCGTAAAAAGCGACAGCACGGTTCAGCCAGAACTGCGAAAAGTGGCAGAAGAAAAAGAAGAAGTGACAGAATACTGCCAATAACAAAACAGGTCCAGAGCTGAGCTCTGGCCCCGTAATAATTCACAGATGGATTGCACTAGTTAGTTACTACTGTGAGCAAACTCTGATTTTAAGAGCAAGACAGGCCTCTAGTGGACAAAAGGAATAAAGGCAGCAAGTTGTCCTCATTTCAGTCAATGGAGATGAACTCAAATCTGATTAATAATAATTATGGGGCCAGAGCTCAGCTCTGGACCTGTTCTGTTATTGGCAGTATTCTGTCACTTCTTCTTTTTCTTCTGCCACTTTTCGCAGTTCTGGCTGAACCGTGCAGTCGCTTTTTACGAAACTCGGCCATATGGTAGATGGTCATGAAAAACGATCAAGAAATAATTCTCACAATCTTTCGTCCAAAGGTGGCGCTATAGCACTCAATTGAAAATGCCAACTTTGAACAGGTACAACTCATGCCATGTTTGACCTACAGCCATGAAACTTGGATACACATATGCGTCTCCTCATGCTGAACAACTTTCACCGTCTGACTTTTGACCTCTGACCTTTAGATCTCCCACCATTTTGAATTATATGAAAAACAGTCATTGGCTCCTAACTTCTGCATTTTTTCACTTATGGAAAATCCGCCGCTTTCGTTTTGTCGGCAAAGGTCCTAAGTTCATGTGTAAAATGTTTTGTGCAGATTACTCAAAAATCCCAGGAGGAAATAGATTTTAACTATTGCAGTTTTATGAAAATTATTCATCTGCCCCTAACACATACATGCAAGACTCACATTTCTTTGAAACGTTGCAGTAATGTAGAGAGTCATTCCAAATATCACTGAAACCAATCTCACTCCAATTGGCCAAAGGGGGGCGCTATAGCAATTTTTTGAAAATGCAAACTTTAAACAGGCAAAAGTCATGCCTCGTTTGGCCGAAAGTCGTGAAACTTGCTTACACTTGTGCCTTGACTCATGAGGAACACATCTATCGCTTTGACCAGTAAGCTCCACCCTTAGATTGTCCGCAATTTTGAGCAGTTTGAAAAACACTTAAACCCAGGATTTTTCAGCTATTTGCGTGAAACTGTATCATCTGTGTGATCTCCTTTTTCACAGTACTTGTCTGTTGGGCCAATGGCGTCTCCCTTAAATGAATGCCTCACAATCTCAAGATCGCCAGTTCAAGCCTCACTTGATGCAGACTTAATTTAAGTTGAATTGCAAACAACATGACTGTATCAATGAATACATGTGCAAATGGTAAAGATAACCTGAAATGCTTATTTGAGAGTATGTTTTTTCAACGTATGACATACTTCATTCTGAAAATAGCTGATCTACAATCTCACAACTTTTCATGGTTTGTGAGCTTGTAGATCACAGTACTTGTCTGTTGGGCCAATGGCGTCTCCCTTAAATGAATCCCTCACAATCTCAAGGTCGCCAGTTCAAGCCTCACTTGATGCAGACTTAATTTAAGTTGAATTGCAAACAACATGACTGTATCAATGAATACATGTGCAAATGGTAAAGATAACCTGAAATGCTTATTTGAGAGTATGTTTTTTCAACGTATGACATACTTCATTCTGAAAATAGCTGATCTACAATCTCACAACTTTTCATGGTTTGTGAGCTTGTAGATCGGCTACTTTCACTAGTTTTGGTTCTGAGGAGATGTACAATTTCTTCATTGGTAAATGGTTTGTGAACGAGTGATCTTAGTGTTAGTGAAACAGGGGCTTGGTTCATGAAAGAAGGCAAGAGTTTATGATCTTCAACAGACAATATCAGCCTGGACAAAGCTATAGCACTATAGGTAGTGTTGCAGCCTATTAGTCCGAAGGTTGAGAGTTCGAATCCTGTTAATGGCAGTAGGTTGAGATGTCCAATCAAACCATTATGTTTCCATCTCTCTCTCCCTCATCAATCTATTGTTTCCATGTCACTCTCTCTCTCTTCAATCTATTCCGTTTCCATGTCTCTCTCTCTCTCTCTCTCTATTCACTGGCCCCGTATTATCGCTGCTTGCAGCTATATTAATATCATTATTATACAACTATCCTGAATCCTTGTTTTGATTCATGTAATATTTCATAACATTTTAAATCAATATAAAGAAAGCTTTAAATATTTCACTTCATGTGTAATGAATGTAGGATACTGGACCGGGCACCGATCTACTCAGGAACATTGTGAACGCATGCCCCACCTGGTTATGTAATAGCCTTTGTACCCGTTGTCAGAGCACCCGTTGTACATGATATCTAGTCTCATATTACGTTATCAATATAATATGGATATATTAAAGTGAGGAGGATGCTCACATGGATCTCTGAATGGTCAGTGTGGAACTATCAAGCTCAGCTTCTCTGCAGCTGTAGTCTTGTCAGAATTGTGAGCTTGTAGATCGGCTAATTGAGGCGAAGAGATTTGGTATAGAGCGAAATTCTAGCGGACCTAGAATAGAGCCCTGGGGAGTCAGCAAAGTATATCTCTTATGTCCAGCAGGAACCAGCTCCAAACTCCAAAGTTTTCATTTTTCAGGAAATGGAAGAAAAAAAACAGAAATAAAAACAGAAATAAAAAAACAGAAATAAAAAAAACAGAAATAAAAAAACAGAAATAAACAAAAATGGAGTCAGGAGGTTTTGTTCATCATTGATAAGAACAGCTGAATGGACCTCCAAGCTCACAATGAGGTTGGAGGTCAAAAGGGGGTGGAGCCTGGAGTCTGCTAAACCAGCTAACTCTACCCCCCTTTGCTGGAGTTAGCTGGTTTAGCAGAAAGTGTGAGGATCCAATGGAGTTAGCTGCTTTTGTCAGAAGCATTTTTTAATACTTTTCATTGGTTCAATATTGTTGTTACCAACACACAGACGTAAAGGGTGTTCAATAGCACTGATTTATGAAAAAAAAATGCAATAGCTGAAACATTGAGTTAGCTGGTTCCTGCCGGACTGCAACGATATACAGTAGGGTTTAAGTGGTTAGGCCTACTACCACTTTTTAGTTACTATTTACTGTTTAGATTTTGAGTTATTACAAAACATGCATTAACCAGTTCAGACCTATCTACAGTATACTGTACTTCAGATATTTGAAAAAAGCAGATCCACCCGCTCACAAAATGCAACCAGTTGTGAGCTGATAGATCTGCTATTTTCAAAATATTGAAAACTTGTGAAATAGGACATTCTTTAACTAAAAAGTACTGGGAGTAATTTTACTTTTCGTGCTTAAGTATATTTTGAAGCAAATACTTTTGCCCTTTTAAGTAAAAATGTTATACAAGACTTTTACACAGTGGTATTACCAGGGGTGCACATAACTTTTTAGGTCTGGTATGCAGTAGAGCACCTGGACATGTGACTTGGTGCGCATGGCGCCCGTCCCGTTTTGTCAACGGGGGGGGGGGGGGGGGGGGGGTTCAGCCCGGACAGTTTTGTCCACGGGGGGGGGGGGGGGGGGGGGGGGCGAGAAAAAAAGGACGCTCTGCTTCTTAATTCCGCCGATTTTCGCCGTTTTTTTTTTCTCACGCTGTTAGATAAAGCCCCCAAGGTTGGTGCCCTGTGCTGCTGCGCTGATTTTATCCGCCAGATTGGGACGTTCACGGCATATTTTGCACCATTACGGTGCGTTCATCATCGGTGACGAGTGCCTCTAACAGCCGCTGCTGGCTGCGTGCACGCAGCGAGGCAATGCGAGGCGATGCGAGGCGACGCGAGTCATATCTCTACCCCTGTGCCTAATGGCTGTACATGGGGCCGACGGGTGCTTTAGAGTGATTGTGTGAGTGTGGCTTCAGGAAGTAAATTCCTAGCCTCGATCTCCAGGCTTTTATTTTTTAGTTTTGCTAAAAAATAAAAGCTTGGAAATTCCTGTCCCAGCTGTTGGTGCGCAAAAGCGCCTCGCGTCGCCTGATGTGGTGCGCATTTTTTATTTTGGGTGCGCATGCGCACCTGCGCACCAGTTATGTGCACCCCTGGGTATTACTATGTTTACGTAAGTAAAAGACCTCTGTACTTCTTCCACCACTGCTCAAATACATTGACTGTAAAAAAAAAAAAAAAACTTTCTATACAGGAAGTAACAAACAGAGAAATTAATTGTTAAGATTAGATATGGTTATGTTGACAACATCAGATCACATATTCATAATAGATTACATAGAATAGTATGTTTATTTGCATATTTCAAAAACAAAACAAAACTCAAGTTACTGTTCAACTAACAGGTTTCTTCAGTATAAATCCACATTTAGAAAGTGATGAAACAAATAAAAAAACACAAATTCAGAACTGAACAGTTCAAACAGTCAAATAGAAGCTGATTTCATTTTTCTAAATTTTACCTGAAAACGTAATTTCTGTTACAGGGAGACTGCTGTTACTGAATAAACATTATATAGCAATGGTTACTGTGACTACTGTCTGAACCTAGAGCTTTAACTTTAACAAGTTTTAACCAAAACACATCACTTGTAGCACCATAAACTAACATTATTTCCCCCCTTCATGAGTCTTCATGTGTTGTTTCACATGACCCATCTGACCAAAGCCTTTACCACATACTGTACAAGTAAAGGGTTTTTTCCCCTGTATGAGTAGTCATGTGTTGTTTCACATGACTCATCTTACCAAAGCCTTTACCAAAAACTGTACATATATAGGGCTTTTCCCCTGTATGAGTCCTCATGTGATTTTTCACATCAATCATCTGGCCAAAACTTTTACCACAAACTGTACAAGTATAGGGTTTTTCCCCTGTATGAATCCTCATGTGATTTTTCACATTAATCATCTGGCCAAAGCTTTTACCACAAACTGTACACGCAAAGGGTTTTTCCCCTGTATCATGTGATTTTTCACATCAATCATCTGGCCAAAACTTTTACCACAAACTGTACAAGTATAGGGTTTTTCCCCTGTATGAATCCTCATGTGATTTTTCACATTAATCATCTGGCCAAAGCTTTTACCACAAACTGTACACGCAAAGGGTTTTTCCCCTGTATGAATCCTCATATGTGATTTTTCACATTAATCATCTGGCCAAAGCTTTTACCACAAACTGTGCACGCAAAGGGTTTTTCCCCTGTATGAATCCCCATGTGATTTTTCACATTAATCATCTGGCCAAAGCTTTTACCACAAACTGTGCACGCAAAGGGTTTTTCCCCTGTATGAATCCTCATATGTGTCTTCAAATTACACATTTGACCAAAGCCTTTAAAGTCTGTTTCCCCATGAGTACTCATGTGTGACTTCAGATGGCCCTTAAGATTAAAGGTTTTGCTACAAACTGTACAAGTAAATGCCTTTTCTCTTGTATGGATCGTTGTGTGTCTCTTCAGATCAATCTTTTGACTAAACCTTTTGCCACACTCTGTACAACTAAACCTTTTCTGCACAGTGTGACTTGTATGAGTTATGTGTGACTTCAGATGGTCCTTACAATTAAAGCTTTTGCTACAAACTGTACAAGTAAAGGCCTTTTCCCCTGTATGGATCATTGTGTCTCTCTTCAGGTGGTCCTTTCGATTAAACCTTTCGCCACACTCTGTACAACTAAACCTTTTCTTCCCTGTGTGACTCCCCATGGAGCGAGTTTGTTTTGATGATTTCAGATCCTGGGACAGCTTGTTGCTGAAAGACAATCTATGTCCTTCCACATGTTGTGTCTTGTGTGATCTCAGTGTTTTTAAAGCCGACTGATCTTCCCTGGTCTCCTCCCTCTCATCACTGTCTTCAGTGTCAGATTCTTCCCTGGTCTCCTCCCTCTCATCACTGTCTTCAGTATCAGATTCAGAACTGTGTGAAGTAAGGAGCTGATCATCACTAGTTGGTTGTGATGTTCCACAGTCCTCTACATCAGCTTGTGTTTTCATGTGTTCAGTTGAGGTGCTGGCTACAGGCTCTGTCTCTCTGTTTTCATCATGATCTTCACATCTCACTGTTAGTACTGTCAACGTTGACCCATCAGCCTTCTCTGGTCTTTGAAGAAGTTGCACATATTCCTCTTTATTCTGTAGAGGTTGTAGTTCCTCCTGGACCAGCCTGGATCTCCTCTCCTCATGTTGTGGAGGTTCTAGTTCCTCCTGGATCAGACTAGAGCTTCTCTCCTGCTGTTCAGGAGAAACGTCCTCTTTACACACAGGGATGTGCAGGAACCCTAGAAATAGATGAAATGAGTTAATTATGTTTCCCCTTTTATTTAATAAGCATCATGGAGATATCAAATGGGTGTACTGTATATGTGCTGCATACATGGCTGCTGGGTTGCAAGACAAATTTCAGTGTTAACTGACAATAAAGTATTACCGTATCGTATGTCTCAAAGACAACCAATCAACAAGTCAACAACGGACAGTCTGAGTGATTTACCCTATTGTATCCCATTCCTCACTCTCATCCTTATTGTACAACCCATTAGACCCCTACCCTGGCCTCCACATTATCACATTATTTTCTCCTTTGGTTTTATGTAGCAACCTATCACATGTGTTGTTTATCTGATGAAGGTCTTTTTTTTTTTTATATTTAAGTTTTATTCCACAATTTTGCAATGATACATCACGTGATTATATATGTGAGTACGTAGTTCATGATATACAATATATTACATAGTTCATTATATATGTAAATACATATTTCATGACTTTGCATAGTTACAGTTATTGGTAGTTTACCAGTGGTTCCAAGGTCAGCGCTTTCTTGTGGTTTTTCTGTTTTTTTTTAAAACGTACCCTTCAGCTATCCTCCTACTTCCTAGTACCCCTTCCCTACCTCCCCACCCACCTGTCCACCCCTTAAAATTAAAAGAGGGGGGAAGGGAAAACTAGAAGAGAAAGCATTGAGAACAGAAGAAAGGAAAAGAGAGAAAAAGAAGGAAAAGAGAGAAGAGAAATAAAAGGAAAGAGTGAAAACAGCATATTGACTCATCCTCAAATGTTGCATGCGCCTCGTGTGTCGCAAGTACCTCACACCCCACACCCCCAGATTTCAGATGTTCCATCTAATCAAGTGGAATGTTCTGTAATGCATCAAAGTGAGAGATGAGAGGCTGCCAGTGTTTATAAAAAATTTCAACCAAATTTCAGCAAATTTAATCTTTTCAATTTTCAAAAATGACATTAAATCCCGCAGCCAGGATGCGTTTGAAGGGGGTATCTGGTTTTTCCATAGGAGGAGGATTCGACGACGAGCAATTAGAGAAGCGAATGAAATTATATTCTTTTGTCTGGTGTTCATTCGGGTCCCCTCTTCTGGGACACCAAAGATAGAAATGTAATGTGATGGATCCACATTCAGTGCTAATATTTCAGAAATAATATCAAAGAAAGATCTCCAGTATTCCGTCAGCCTTGGGCATGACCAAAACATGTGAGTTAGATCGGCTGGTGCCTGAGAGCATCTGTCACATGCATCAGAGAGATCTGGGTATATTCTCGATAATCTAGCTTTGCTATAATGTATCCTGTGAAGTACCTTAAATTGGATGAGACATAGTCTCGCAAAAGAGGAGGCTGAGTTAATAGTTTTTAATGCGGTGTCCCAAAATGTATCTGACAGAGTGATGCCCAATTCGGATTCCCACCCCGCTTTGATCTTAGTCAAAGCGGGAGGGGTCGGTGCCGATAAAAGATTGTGTAAAAAAGATATGTGGCCTTTTGACAATTGAGTAGCTGGTAGAATATGGTCAGTGCCCGAGGCCGGTGGAATCTGTGGAAATGATAAAGTATTGTGTCTAGCAAAGTTACGAAATTGAAAATATCTGAATAGATCAGAGTGTTGAAGGTTATCTGATGAAGGTCAACAGAGCAAAACATCAATGTTTTTACATTAGTAGTAATGAAGTTCTTACCTGAGGGAGCGTCGCTCCACACCTTACTAATCTGTGGAGGTTCTGGTTCCTCCTGGACCAGACTGGAGCTCCTCTCCTGCTGTTCAGGAGAAACCTCCTCTTTACACACAGGGAGGAGTTGGAGGTCTAGAAGGAGGAGAGAGGGAGCAACATCAGCAAAAAGAAACTCCATGTGTTTTCATTCCTGACCTTCTCCAGGGCGCCGCCATTGCCTCTTACAGGGGGCGCCATTGAGTTTTTATCTGTGTGCTGCTTCTTTCAATATCTGTTCACTTCCTCCCCAGTAGGCTACTGCAGGTGTAATGCAGGTAATCACTGTGTTGCCAGATTTTGCTAAATAAACAAGCAGCCAGGTCTATAGAAACGAGCCCAAAAGAACAACTAGGCTCAGTTTTAACACTTTACGGCTATTTGAAAACAGCAGATCAACAAGCTCACAATGGGTCACATCACGACACGTTGTGAGCTTGTAGATCTGCTTTTTCCAAAAAACATTGGGAAAAAAGTAAAATATGTTTAATATTTTTGAAACATTTTAACACATCCACTGCCAAGGGCTAATCTCAGAATGTACTCACCAGTGCCAAGGTTTTATTGTTGTTTTTTGTTTTTTTCACGTCGCCATTGGCCCCGTTAAAATCCTTTAGAATGCGCGATGGACTGTTTGTAAACAACGTGCACATGTCCCTGCGTCTACTAGTGCAGACCACGTGTCAAACGGAGCCGCCATGTTTGAGTTCTGACCGTTTATGTTAACATGGGAAATGCGAGGAGAAAAAACTACAATGGCTAAACAGGGGTTTTAGTGTGCGCCTTAGAATGGAGGCCGACGGGAAACAAAAAACGGGATCGCAAATAGTTTCCACTTCCGGTGGTGTTACACTGAAAATGGTCCGTGTAGAAAATTGAAAAAAATAAAATAAAATCGAAAAAAAGGAAAAAGCACCCGGACCGTAGCACTACGGTCTCGGCGCTTAACAGTTATATTTAACGGACCGTAGGACTACGTTCTTGGTGGTTAATGTGTTAACAACACAAATCTTGTATGGGGGTCCCTGGCACCAGATATTTTCAGATGGGGGTCTGGGACTCTGCGGATAAAAACATTATCTGGGGGTCCTTGACATGAAAAAATGTGGGAACCACTGGTTTAAAAAACATTAGAAAGCAAGCCCAAATAAGCAACTACACTTAAAAGAATCACACCCAGTGTGAAGTGGGCGGTGTGGTCATCACAGTGATGGAAGCTCACTTAAAAAAAAATGTTTTTTTAAGTGCATAGTCCTATTTATAGGTTATTAATTTCATCATAATTTTAGAGTCAGCGGGTCAATGGGGTGTACAATGGGTGGCCAATCACAGTGCAGGGTTGGGGGGGTAGGGTTGGGGGGTACAATGGGTGGAAGGGGGGTACCCATTGTGGGTGGAAGGGGGTACAATGGGTGGCCAATCACAGTGCAGAGTTGGGGGGGTACAATGGGTGGCCAATCACAGTGCAGCATTTGTCAATGTCCCAACCTCACATATAGGGGCTACACCGCCCAAAAAACATTGGTTGACCGGGTCGAAGGAGATCACAAACAAGCACCATGGATCCTACAGAATGTAGGCTGCTAGGCTAAAACCAGGATACTATATCCCAACAAAGAAAGCCGGCTAGACTTACCTGAGACAACTCAACCTTCCTCGTTTGTCCCCCCTGGAGCATGTACCTGAGACTTTACAGATAGCAGGGCGGGAAATTGATACCATAGTGCACTTGGTGATACAAGCGAGAAATTTGGCACAGATGTCCTTCATATGACCCTAATTGATAATCAACCTCTGGCCACGCAAAAATCCTAAGATTTCAAGATGGCCACCACCGGTTTTCAAAATGGCTGCAACTGGGCCAACATTTTGGACTGCAGCCATTTGAAAACTGGTGGTGGCCATCTTGAAATCTTAGGATTTTTGCGTGGCCAGAGGTTGATTATCAATTAGGGTCATATGAAGGACATCTGTGCCAAATTTCGCGCTTGTATCACCAAGTGCACTATCGTGTATTGAAAACGGCATATTCCCGCCCTGCTAAGAGCATCTCCAACTCTATTACTGTTTCTGGTACTTTGGCTGCCGTTCCTCTGCTAGACCCCCCGAGCTCCGTTCCAATACCCAATGCTAATGCTAGCCCCCTGGCCATCTCCATTGCCAGTGCTAGCCGGGATAGCATATTAGCTGGGCTTCCTCCAAAGCTATTCTTTTCACCAAGAATTTTAATTCTTGGTGATTCTATAGTTAGGCAGTTAGTTCTCCCAGGGGCGGTCACATACTGTCTCCTTGGTGGAAAGATAGCTGATATAATACACTTTCTTCCTTCTCTTGTTGACCTGCATCCGACTATCAGCATGGTTGTATCGCACGTGGGTGTGAACGACGTCAGAGAAAGAACGTCAACAAAGATGCGTGCTGAAATGGAATAGCTATGCACGGGAGGCATGCGTTAATCCGACAGACCTTTTCTCCGACTATGTGGCATCCGCGTGCGGTTAGGGTTAGGGTGCGGGTTTGGTTCGGGTTTAGTATTGAAACGTCGGAGCGCTGCGCTGTCGGAGGAATGCGCTGTCGGACTAACGTACTGCACCCGCTATGCACCACAGTGGAATGTCTTGGAAAACGCTGCGTTGTGTCCGACCCAATTCCAACTCTTTCTAAGCAATCTGAACGCTTCAGCAGGCTTTTGAATTTCCATGTGTGGCTCAAGAATTTCTGCGATGCCTTAGGTTATGATTGTATCTCCAACTTTGATGAATTCTGGTGTTTCCACCATCTGTATAAGAAAATGACGCTCAATGGAATTAAGAAAATGACGCTCAATTTCATTAGGTTCATAGCCTTTAGTCTTTGATGAACCGCGGCATGCCCCGATCCAGACTTTTGAGCCTCCCACTACAGTTTACAACTGTGTGGGCTCTGCCACCGTGTGTCATGTATTTAACAGCTCAGTGGAGTTACTTTCTTCCACTCTGCCTTGTGATCTCACAAGGTTAAAGCTAAAACCACCCTCCATCACTTGCCCCACCCCCGCTTACATTATTTCATCCATTCCAGATCACTCATTCAATCACTCTACTGTTTTTCTTCTCCCCATTTCAGCCATTCCAGTTCACATCACTCATTCACTCACTCAACTGTTTTTCTTCTCCCCAGATACATAATCAAAGTTGTGCGACCTTGCACCAGTTGTCCTGTGTTGAATTTGCACTGTGTGTCTGTATAAACTGAAAAGAAGGCCCATCTTTTGGAGTAACCCATATCACCATACAGTATGGTGTTCACTGTGTCTACTCCATTCTGTTCTGCATTTAACTGCTCACACTTCTCAGTCCACTGGCTGGACATTATTCCTTGTCATTCATTTCCTTTACTTTACTTTATTTGTTTATTTGGACAGGACAATGCATATTAATGGACGTCACATGGACGTAAATACACCGGATTTAGCAAAGATGCTAATTTTCATCCGCAGTCCTCACAAAAAAAAAACATAAAATCAGAAGACAGACAAACAGTGGAATACATTTACATAACATTACATAGGGAACACAGCATAAAAATAAACCTAAAACATGATCACGAATGGTTGCAGATTTGGTTTTCAAGCAACCATCTTTTCAGATTGAATTTAAAAGATGGAAATGTAGCACAACACTTATACGCATATACTTATTCCATGCTACACAACCCTGTACTGAGAGGACATTTTGACCGAATGTTGTTTGCCGGTGTGGTATCGAGTGGTTGCTCTGGTACTGATTCCCATATCAGGCTTCCTTTTAATGAATTTGCGTAGCGGGGGGGGCGGGCACAGACCATGAAGGGTCTTGTATATGACCCCAACCTGTGTACATACTGTATGTATAAAACTCTTGCAGCCTTCTCTGAGCCTCAGGTGTTTTACCTCCATCTCCCAGAAGCAGACAGCCATGTCACTGTGGTTCTGTAGGACAGCCAGGATAAAGAGATGTGTCCAGGGGGATTTACAGGGCTGGTTCCTGTATGAACATCCTCCTTTCAGCAGCTCTCTGACAGGCTCCAGAGACTTCTTGGCTCCAGAACAGTGAAGTAGAAAGGCTTCTCTTCACCCATTAACTTCTTCAAGACATCTGACCCCTCAAACAGGCTGATCTCTTCCAGAGAGTCAAGGTATGAGGTTCCCAGTCGCTCCTTCAGGCGTTCCAGTAGCAGCTTGTAGACCAGTGTGTCTTCATCCACTCTGTAGAGTTTCTCCAGGAAGCCATTAGTCAGGTATTCCACGATGTTGAACTTCTTCTCAATGAACAGACGTACAAACTGTGTCTTGTCATTGAGCAGTGCCAACGTCATGCAGTCCTTCAGAGCTTCATCCTTCCAGTTGATGTTGATGTCATCATTGAAGATCTCACTGCTGGCAAAGTCCACTCTGTTCCATCTCATTGCTAGAAACAGTTCCTTACTGTAAGGGAAGGTTCTCCGTGATGCACGGAGCTTACTGGCTGGCATCAGGGCTTTGATCACGACTGTACCAAAGTCCCCAAAGTCCTCTGGTCTCTCCTGCTCTTCATGGTAGAATGTTATCAGCTTCCTGTTCTGGTAGATGCTCTGAACTTTTATCTTCATCCTCAATATCACTGACACATGAATATTTAGATTCCATTTCAAAACGCATGCTTCACCCGACAAGCCACCAGCCTCCTTTGGAGACTCCAGTGTCAGGGGTACATACTATAAATGCTTGAGGTAAACTCTGAAGATGCTCACATTCCTCGGCCGTGTTTCCTGATGTTCTTGTAATCCTCATCAGTCCTTGGCAGTTTTCGTCCTCGCAGTCATAGCAGTTTGCGTCCTCATAGTCATAACCAGATGGTGATTTGACCACACAGATGGGATAGAGAGGACCATAGTTGTATTTTGGGGTGACATAGATGTGACTGGGTTTTAAAAAGGACTAGTCATTTAGCATTTTTGCATTTATGTTTTTTCCATTTCATATGAAAATCGTGGACCTAATGTTTGTGTTTCCTGAGGTTCTTGAGTGCTTTGAATGTGGAAGGACAGCGTTCACATTTAAAAATGCAGAAGGCTCCTCTGGGTCCTCCTCTGCTTAACTGCAGTCTTTGTCATGACCTAGTACACTGTTTCCCGGTCAACCATATGGGTTTAAGTGGTTAAGAGAACAGGGAGAGAAAGACAAGCAAGACAAAACTATAAACACAGATGGAAAAGACACTAGCCTTTAATGGACTGTAGTTGATACCATACACAGTAGCCTGAACAGTAATTGTCGTAGGTTCTAATATATCTGGTGGTGTGGGTCCTGGACAGTAGGGGCATTGTTTTTCCTCTGGGATGAAGCAATTGGAGGATTTTTTCTCTGTGCATCTCAGCTGTACTGGAATGTCTTTGAGTTGTGGTATTTGTTTTGTGTCGATACAAATATTTTGGCATTCCACACTGTCACATTCTGCATATAAAGACATTTCATCCTCTGACATGTAGATTTCTGTTTCCAAGTCACGGGGGGCCATATACATATAATTTTGGGGGTCCTTGACCTGAAAAGGTTTGAGCACCACTGATATAGCAAAATAAGTTTGTAAGAAAACTCATTCTAAAAAATGTCTTCTAAATCCTAGCAGCTTAATGGATTAAGCTAATCATCTGGGGACCCCCCTGGGTAGTATACCGTTAGTATTTTAATATATGTTGTCTGTTTTGTTCACTTCCCAGGGATTTGTTTCATTTGTCAATAGTTGTCTCCGCCAGGCCGTAAGGCATGGCGAGAGAGTATGTTTTACCCTCCGTCCGTGTGTCCGTCCGTGTGTCCGTGTGTCCGTCCGTGTGTCCGTGTGTTACCACCAAATCTCCGGCACCGTTGGCCCGGTCGCTGCGAAACTGTGCACACACACTCCCTGGATGCCAATTCAGAACCTCTGCCTCAAATTTTTCACATGGGCCTGTTATAGCGCCACCAGGAGGCCGATTTGTGCAAAACCCATTTTTTTCACATTATTCGTACAGTTTTTAACCAAACGTCATGCAAATCGGTACACAGTATCTCTATAGTCATGTGATCAACCCTGATCTGTCCGATTTCCCATATTCCATCCTTATTGGTTAAGGTTGCCATCCAAAGTTTGCAGGATTGGTCCGTTTTGAACAAACTGCCTCAAACCATGAACGCAGCGTGCGATTTCCGTGCAATTTCACACGCACATTCCCACTAGGCCGAGGAAGAAATGCCACCCTTTTCACATTGGCCTATTATAGCGCCACCAGCAGGTCTAATTTAGCAAAACACATTTTTGGAACAAAATGCTTCAAATCATGAATGCAGTGTCCGATTGCCGTGAACGACCTAAGAATAAATGGCACCCTTTTCACATTGGCCTATTATAGCGCCACCAGGAGGCCACAATAACGTATCTGACCTGGCGGAGACCTGTGCTCCGAGGAGCACTTTATCTAGTTGTACATGTGATTACATTTCAACACATTCTTGAAAGTATATATATATATATATATATATATATATATATATATATATATATATATATATGTATAATTTTTTTTTTAACCCTAACCCAAAACAGCCAAGGATTTTCGCCTATAAACACATGCCTGAAATAGGCACACCACGGCTAAAGTGTGGTTTAAGCCATTATTCCCATTTGGGGAGAAAGTCCTATAGACATACTGTTGTTATTGTTGTCAGTTTTAAAGCTTCTATAGAACGCTGAAAGTCAAGAGAAGAGGTAAAGTTAGAGGCCTCAGGCCTCCATCTGAATATAAAGATTATATGGTACAACTGAGCATAATTACAGTCTCTGAGTCATCCTGGACAAAGTGTGCGTATGTGTGCATACGTTTGTGTGTGAGGTTGTACACACCAAGGACAAATTGCAGTGTCACACTGACGATTAATTGCCATACAAATAATTGTGATTAACGATTTAATTATGTTTTTGGCATTGAACATTGGAACACATGAATATATTTTTTTATTTTTGTCCTTTTAGGCTTCGTAATAAAAGATTGCACTGGTCAGAGGTGACAAATAACTTAAATATACAACAACAATTACATTCAAACTGATTATTAATACACAGAGTTTGCTAAGTTTTATTCTGTTCCATGAGTTAAATCCTATATCAGTGTGTGTGTGTGTGTGTGTGTGTGTGTGTGTGTGTGTGTGTGTGTGTGTGTGTGTGTGTGTGTGTGTGTGTGTGTGTGTGTGTGTGTGTGTGATGTGTGTACTGTACCTCTGTGCTTTGTAATTCTGACTCTTGTGCTTGCATGGTATATATATATAAATAAAACACTTAGACTCACCTTGTGATTGTTTGTTAATTCATTAATTGTTGTGGAACTATGGCTGTGATTTAATCAGTGTTTTGTGATACTGTACAATAATGAATGTCTGGAGAGAAGAAAAAAAACACTGCCGCTCGAGACATAACGGTTGAGATGACAGTCAGAGAGGACGGTCTTCATGGATGGAACCAAATGGACCCAAACTCTGGAGCTCTCTACTGTTGCTCTCGCAACTCGACTCCAGATAAGCGGTTGAAGATGGATGTATGGGTCCATTTGGTTCCAATTGTACACTCGGACGTATAGACCTGTAAGGGTTCATTTGGAATGCCCTCAAGGAACCCTGGACCTTCTTTGAGAACCACTGGTATGTAGACTCTACATACTGTATAATCATGGTCGCCAAGCCATGCAGCCAGTTCGTCAGGAGCAGAAATCTCATTTGCAAGCCTCTCTCGGACACCGTTCCCAGACAGGTCCCTCTCATCGCCGTCTGCGCCATCCTCGTCAACAGGGCCCGGGCCTTCCGCCTGCTCCTCCTCCTCCAGGTATAATCCCTTGCTGCCACACAGATGTTGTGGACAATGCAGCATGCGGCGATCATCTTTGGGGCGCAGAGAGGCCCTGATCTCAAGGGCCTGAAGGAAGATGGAGTGCCAGCGAGTCCTCACCATCCCAAAGGTACGCTCGATTATGTTTCGTCCTTTGGCGTGGTGCCGCTTGCACCTCGCCTGTACTGACCTGTACTGGCCTGTGAAGCAAAATTTACTTTGGTGACTTTGAAAAACACAATAGATGTACAAAGTACTCTGTGTGTGTGTGTGTGTTTCTGTGTGAGTGTTTTTTGTATGACAGAGGAAGAGCGTTCTTACCTGCTAAAGAATTACGGTATGTCGGTATGGTGTCATGAGAACCACAGGCTGCCGCAAGCAAGGATTGCCTCCATCACCCAACAGGAAGTACCCTGCTGGTGGATACAGGGCCTGCTTGTACATGGGCGATCTCCGCGTGACAAGGGCATCATGTGCAGTACCTGGTTGGCCAATGTCACAGCTGGCTCGGGGCCATGACAAATATTGGGGAGGAGACCAGGGTAAAAGATAACACAAGGTGTATTTATTAAGAATAGGGCCTAATGACAATAACTAAAGGAAGGTGAAGTATCCTTGAGCAAGACACTGAACTCCTAATAGCTCCCCATGAGCAGGTTGGTGCCTTGCATGGTTTCCTCCGCCATCGGTGTATGAATGTGTGTGTGAATGGGTGAATGTAATGCACAATCTATGTAAAGCGCTTTGGATAAAAGTGCTATATAAATGCACCATTACCATTTTACCATTTACTACACTCACCCGACACTAGTGGTGCATAGTGTGGTGCGAGGTGTGTGGATGGAAAGTATCAAACATATTAATCAGAAAGGCATGGCGAATGGGGGATTGAGCTGGTGGAGACAGGTCTGTTCTCTCTTGTAGGGACTGGCAAGGGCAGGGCTTGTATAGCCTCCTGGGAGCACCGGGCCCAGGTGCTCCCCAATGAGCCATCAGCCCAGGAGGCCACACCCTGCTCACCTATAGGGCAAGAGTTAACTGGCAAGGCATGCACCCCCACAACCACCTAGTCTAGACCAGCCTATAATATGGGGCAGCACAGTAAGCATCTAGGAACCTGCCATTCGCATCACAGATACCCTGCAGCACCAGTGAGGGGAAAAGTTTCCTGTTAATGTAACACTTTTTTTGTGGTAATCATGGCACCGGCAGCATGGCGGAATACAGGATGTCCAGCTAGCCAAGCAAACCCGGCCCCCACCTGCTCCATCTCCTCGGGTCTGGGGAAATGAATGACGTTGTGGAGGACCTCCGTCATCATTTCTTCCAACACATTGTGGACCGTCCTGCAGACGGTGGAGAGTGACATTCCAAAAAGCGTCTCCTGTCACCCTGTAGGACGCCCCACAGGCCAGCCAGTAAAGCCAGTGGTTGTGCCGGGCGAGGGAGTAGCGCGTCTCAGCAGCCAGCAGGCGGAGGTGAGGAAGGCCAACCCCGCGTCTAGGGAGCATGGCTCTCATAAATAGGGGCTTGTAATATCTGTGGCTGCTTAAGACAGGGATGTGGGAAGGAGGGGTAGATAGGGTTAAATTAAAAAGCATGTCATTGAGAGTATTAGGAACATTAATTGCACTGAAAACAGGAGGTGAGTGATGGGGTCCGAGACCAATAGAGAAAGGACTGGAAAACTTGGTGGAACTGACGTGCTGGGAGCCGGGACCAGGGGGACATCAACAGCTGACGGACGAGACGTCGGTCGGAGTGTGATGATGTATTAGCCTGATTATCAGACTGAAGCTGCGCGGCGCTTCAGTCTGAAACTGTAGTCGTTGCTTGGTGTGAGCCGGTTGGGGCCAATGATAACTCATTGCCTAAGAGCTCATACAAAGCCCTTGCTGAACCCATGGCTAGATGAGATAGTCCCTGTAAATAGGGGGAGAAAATAAGATTTATATAAGGCACTGACAGTAGAGTATGAGGCACATGATATAAATAACAATATAGCAATATAGATCCTCAAATGTTGTTCTATCAAATGCAGCATTATAATTATAGGCCGTATTGTCTACCCCATTATCGTTCAGTTTCGTTCCCATCAAGTGGATCTGAATAATCTCTGCTTCTTAAAAAAGATTTATTGGTAGTAAGTAAGAAAAAAAAGTAACGACATCTGACTCGGCGCAGTATTTATATAATTAGAGTTTAAAAGTCGGTACTATTTTCTTAGCAGCGCAGTAATACTTTCAAAGAGGTGGTGCGGTTTTTGACACGTGATTCCCGTTACAACCAATGGAGGCGCCTCTTCCGCCTCAGCATTTCCCACAACAACTACCATGGCAACGGTTACATCGAGCACGAGCAGCGAGGACTCCGAGGAAAACAAACCAAAACAAAGAAAATATCATTCAAAATCACGTAAAGGACTCTAAACGATGCTATATGCATTCTAGGTCTGTCCAGAGGGAAGATGTCGTCCGGGATTTTACAATGATACGGTGGGATACCTACAGAAACAGCATCAAGCGTTGGCTTCCTCTGCAGGGTGAGAGTAAAGAAGTTGCAGAAAGTTATAAACATTGTGTGGATGTGCCTTTCGACCAGCATCCCGAGGACGCTGGGTTTCACATAGCGTGCTACAATCGTTTTAATGACAAAAAGCGTTTTGTAGCGGCCGAAAAAAGCGCCACACAGACGTTGGAAGTTCCCGATGCAGACGCGGGTCAGTCAGTCCCTTCGGCCAGCACCAGTGCCGACGGAGCCACATCTGAAACCCCCCGAAAGAAACTTAGGTCCAGGACAGGTTTGCCTGTGGCTTCTGCTGGCACTGTTCTTCCAGCGTTATGCATCATTTGTAAAAAAGTGGACAAGTACATCACTGTGGCAGGCAAACGCACGAAGGATCAACTCTCAAAAGCAGAAACGTTGTCTGCAGGTAAGAGACACACAGACACACACACACACACACACACACACACACACACACGCAGAACTGTTGTTTAATGTTTATAACGTGGATAACAATGATTTCGCTGGACTCTCCGGACCCCTTGGTGGTCCTTGATTGATTGATTGATGTACTTTATTTAGTAAGACATGAGAACAGTACATGGCAGTACATAACAGTACATGGAAGTACAAATTCGCAATACAAGGTCTACTAAACTGGATAGCTCAGTTAAGCACGTAGCTTGTTTAAGATGAGATCCCCATGCACACAAATCATGTTGACATATAAGAGACAGACAGATATACACACTACTATACAGAATGTCATACAATCAGTTTACAGGTTACTGGTATTAAGTATGAAGGGTGAAAAATATGTACAAAAAGAAAGAGAGGGGGGGGGGGGGGTAGGTTAGGTTAGGACATGGGGTAGGTTAGGTTAGGACATGGGGTAGGTTAGGACTTGGACAGGGGCCATTTTTGAATTGCAGCCTCCTGAAGGTGTATCTTTAGGGCATTTTTGAAAGTGAGTAGGGTTTTACACTCCTTTACTCCTTTTGGTAGGGCATTCCACATTTTAGATGAATAGCATGAGAAAGAGTTCATTCCCTTTGTTGTGCCAAATCTGGGTTGAACATGGTTTGTGGAGCTGCCTCTGGTGTTATGATCATGGACTTGATTAACATTTTGGAAGTATTTTGACAAATACAGGGGGATCCCAATGTTGTGGTGTATCTTGAAGACCAGGCCCATAGCAAGTTGCTGTACTCTGTCCTCAACCCTAAGCCATCCAAGCCTAGCAAAATGGGCATGGGTTAGATGGGCTTTGTAATTGAGGCCAAGAAGTAGCCTTACAAGTTTGTTTTGGGATGTTTGGAGCCTTGTTTTTAGGGCCTTGGAGGTGTTGTGATACCATGAAGTGCATGCATAATCATAATGACCTTGTATGAGGGCCCCTACAAGAATCTTCAGAGTATTCTTACTGACTTTACGAACAAGCCTCCACATCCTCCGTGTTATTTTGTGGACCTTTTTGATCGTCTTTTCAGCGTTTTTGTCACCTGAGAGGTTTGCCTCCAAGATGGAACCCAGGTAGGTAATTTCCTCCTTTCTTGTGATAACATTTTCACCCACTTTGATCGTGAAACTCTCAGCCTTTCTAAGGTTAGGGTTGGACCCAAAGAGGATGGATTCACTTGAACCCCCGTGATGTAATCACGGGGGTCCCGTTGCCCCCCCCCCCCCCCCCCCCCCAAACACATGCGCGAGGGGGTGGGGGCACACACACAGACATGAGAGACTGAAATAATTCGCAATATGGGCATGTAAGAGATTTTAAACAAGACATGCATGTCAATTTTGGACTGTCAAATATTGATTTGTCATTTTATGATTATATGGGTACATTATATATTTTAGGACTATATGTAGGCCTATCATTATAATATCTGAGGTCTTCTTTTATTTGATGGGCTGTGTTTGAGTCCAAGGCTGGGGGGAGTAATTCACACCTTTTGTTAAAGACACAATGTGTTGGTTCTTTTGTTCAGATCAAAGATGTTGACATTTATGTGTGAATTCCTGACTGGGCAGGAACTGTTGACTATGTAACATGCAGTGGTATTTTTTGGGAAGGATATGTGCAGATAGAGAGACAAAAGCAGTGGTGGAAAAAGTACTCACATTTGTTACTGTAAGTAAAAGTATCAATACTGCAATGCATGGATATGAGTATTGCTATGAAAATGTACTTAACGTACCAAAAGTAGAAAGTACTCAATAAGCAGAATGTCCCATTTCACAGGTTTAAAAGGTAGATAATGTATACAAATATTTTGAAAATAGCAGATCTACAAGCTCACAACGTTGTGAGCTTGTAGATCAGATATTTTCAAAAGGCCAAAGTTTAAATAGTGCTTACGTGGTTAATGTATGTTTTTGATTTTTAATCAAACTAGCACATTTGTAAGGGGATGAAAATCACTGTTATATTATACTGCTTAGCATTGCTTAGTCTGTGACTCTGTGTTGTTATAGCTTGTGAGAGATAAGAGCAGGACCTACTAAAACAATAGCTGCTGATAAGGCTGGAATGCAAGGGGTTCAGGTCGGCAGGTCACAGCTGCTAGCAGTCAGTGGCCCTTTTGTTTTATGGCTCTTTAGGGGAGAGATTTTAGCAGTAGCACTAACATGTATTTACCTTCCCATGGAAAAAAAATATAATACATACATACATTAACACCACACATAGTCTTTTGTAATGATGGCAATACAAATCTGTAAAAGACACATTTACATTTATTCCATCACTGTGTTATTTACAGCCCCCCCCCCCCCCCCAACACACACACACACACACACACACACAGAGATCATTAACGTGTACTTTTTTTGTTTAAAGGCCGGTTGATGAAGGCTGCTGAGATGAAGGAAGACTTTACCATCCTTCGGCATATTAAGGACAAAGACTGTGTGGCCCTTGAGGTGCGTTACCACAGGATCTGTTACAGAGACTACTGCAGGTTCTTGACGAGGTCTACAGCAACAAGTACTGCAACCACAGACGAAGTGTGAGTTATTACATTGCATTATCAATTTGCTCACATTGCACATTTTAGTATTCTAGTAAGGCATTGAACAACAACATATAGTCTTCTTTTTGTCTGTCTGTAGATACAATCTTGACAGCACAACTCTTTGCACATGTTAAGTATTTGTGTGTGTGTGTGTGTGTGTGTGTGTGTGTGTGTGTGTGTGTGTGTGTGTGTGTGTGTGTGTGTGTGTGTGTGTGTGTGTGTGTGTTTGTTTTCAGAAATCAACCACCCTTTACTGACAGCTACAAGATCTTCTGTGAGAGGGTCATCCGACAGAAGCTGATAGTTAACCAGGACGTGCTGAAGATGAACCAGCTGCGAAAGATGTTTGTCAACACTGTGAAGGAGCATGAGGGTCTTGATGCTTCAGAGTACAGGTACAGTCACTCAAATACTATGTGTATGTTTGACATTCTTGGTAACAAAACCAAAATCTTAACGCTGAAAAGTTTCATTTTTTTATGTTTTTTTTTGTTTTATTTATTTATCCTCTAACAAAATAGGCTATGAGAGTATGTTTAAACAAAATTGGTTCATTTGTATACTTGTGTTTTTATGTTGCAGGCAGGACAAATTGAAGAGGAGGTTGACCTGTGATTTCCCCCAGCTTGTTTTTCACAAACCTGCCAAGCGCAACGTCACAGAACTGGTTTATGTTGAGACTTTGGCAGCAGATAAACTGATAGACAGGCTACCTCAGGCATCAGGTACAGAAACAACAACCGAGTCACAGTCCACTGAGGTATGCCAAGATGAAAGTCACAGTGAACACATGGCTAGTACAACATCTGGACATAACACTGAGGAGAACACAAGGACACTGTATAGTGCAGGATTGCTTTTGAAGAGGCTTCTATGTGACTCTCCTGGTATGACATGCCCGTGGCCTCCCACAGCAGAGGATTTCAATGTGTCTGAAGCAAAATCTGTTGTGCCAGTTGAACTATACAATCTAATTGCCTGGATTATAGGTGCAACAGAGGAACCAACACTAGCCTGTTATGTTGATATTCCTGATGATGTGAACCTAAAAGTGTTATCCATTTGTCAAGACATTGTGTATCTTGGTTCTAAAGGTCGGAAGCAGACCCCAAAGTCATTGTGCCTTGGTCTAACTGTTCGCCATTTAACAGGTTCATCCAATGTTCTGTCACTACTGAGTAGATTAGGACATTGTGCTTCATGGAACACAGTTGTCAGTTTAGACACTAGCCTAGCTGAACTACAACTAGTAGAGGACAGAGACAAAATCCCAAAGGGCTTCTCAAAGAAGGCACCTACAATACTGGTGTGGGACAATATTGATTTTGGGGAGGAGACACTGTCAGGTCGTGGAACTACTCACCATACTAATGGCATTATGCTGCAAAGTTCTGTCACAGAAACTGTGTCAAGAACAGACAGACAGCCACTAAAGAAGGCAGTTTACACATTCAAAGCACCGCCTAGCTTCCCTATCGAACACTACCAACAGTCTAAAAGACAAGGGCCACAGAACTTGTTTCACCATGAAAGTGTTCCATTGCAGGCGGAAACATACAAGTTGAACACTGTGTCTGCTGCCAAAACTGAACTAGCATATGTTTTAGTGAAGTACACAGATGCTGAAGCATGCACAATCCCAAGCTGGACAGGTTTCCATACAATGCTTCAAAGTGATGCGACTCTGCAAAAGTCAGCTCTGTATTATCTTCCGGTCATCGAGGCTTCACCGACGGAGATGTCAACAGTTAACACTATTCTGAAGCGAAGTGTTGAAGTTGCTAATCAGCTAGAGCTGGACCATGTAGTGTTAGTTTTTGACCAAGCTATATATGCCAAAGCTCAGCAAATCCGCTGGAAAGATACTGACCTGACAAAGCGTGTAGTGATAAGACTAGGTGAGTTTCATACATGCATGTCTTTCCTAGGCATTTTAGGGAAAAGGTTTGGTGATGCAGGACTGCAAGACATTCTCATTGAGTCAGAAGTTGTTGCCCCAGGATCCATCAATGGTGTCATCAGTGGTCATCAATACAACCGCAGCATGAGGGCACACAAACTTATGTATGAGAGTCTGCAACGTGCCAGATTTAGCACATTTCTAGACTCTTTGACACCAGAGGAGAGAGATGAGTGCATGGATGTCATCAGAGAGATCAAAGATTCATTCCCTGACAGAACAATGGAAGTTTTGAGTGCAAACGAGAAATTTGACAAAATGTATTCAAAGTATGCAGTCTTTGTGGAAAAGAGAAGTGCAGAAAACCCAACGTTTGCCTTCTGGAGTTCATACATCGACATGGTGCAAATACTCCTTCTGTTTTTGAGAGCAACACGTGAATCAGACTGGCAGCTTCACCTATCAACAGTGCGCTTGATGATGGCATGGTTTTTTGCTTATGATCGTGTGAACTATGCTAGGTATTTACCTCCATACTGGCTGGAAATGGTCAATTTGCCTATCACACATCCTTCTTGTCACAAAGACCTCAGTGTAAAAGGCCAGTGGACTGTCCAACGTCAAAGTGCCCATGGATTTGCATCAATTGCTTGTGACCAGGCTATTGAGCAAACGTGCAACAGAGATTCCAAGACAAAGGGTGGCTGGACAGGGATAACACAGAATCGGGATGCAGTGTCTCGCTGGATATTGTCACAACATGAAAGAGCTGCCATAGCTAGACAATGTGAGTCAATGGCTGGCAAATCTCCTGAAACACGGAGACGAAAAGATCTAGACCGCACACGGATTCAGGCCGATGAAAAGGCTGTGACCAGAATAAGTTCCACCTTAGATTCCATGCTGAACCCATTTGACATACACCAAGATGGCATTGTTTGTCTTAGCTCAGGGACAGTAGCAGCTGAAGAAATCCAGAAGGATTTGATTGCAGCACATAAAGGGGGAAAAAGCTGTCAAAGAGTTTATGGACCAAAGACTGTTATCAAAATCCGTCGACATATTCGCCCCCATCAAGGCACAAAAACTGAAGACCTTCAGCGACCAGGCAAAGACGAAGAAGAAATCTGCAGCAGGCAAAGATGTGATTCTGCGAGCCGACAAGAAACTGTTCTCCAGACTACTCATTATTGGTCAAAGTAGAAAGATAGACCTGAGGGAAATTCTGTCATACTCCTTGGGAACCGTTTCCTATCCTTTAGCCAGTACTGATGGGGCACTAGCTAAAACAGATAAATCAGCCCTGATGACTCTGTTGGAGAACAAAGGTGGAGACTGCTTAGTTCAAGGAGTTCCATCACATGGAGCTATTCTCTTTGATGGCATGGCAGTCATTCAAGCCATTCGTTCAAAACCAGCTACCTTTGGAGAGTTTGCTGACAACTTGCTACAGTATGTGGTCAAGCTAGCTCTGCAGCACAAGTGTACACGGCTAGACTTTGTCATTGACCAGTATCCCAAAATGAGTATAAAAAACCTAGAGCGGTCACGTAGAGCTGGGGGCGGTACGCAACAGGTGCAAATCTATGGACGGGATCAGAAGGCACCAACACAATGGAAAAAGTTTCTATCAGATGGAACTAACAAAGCAGCACTGGCAGAATTCCTCTATGTTGCTTGGCGAGATGCTGACCTCACCATTTTGGGCACGGACTTAAGCTTGTACATAGCACATGGAGAACTGTGTCACTGTGTTACTGTTAAAGACGGTTCACAAACTGTCAGTGCTGTTCCAGAACTGACATGTGATCATGAGGAATGTGACACTCGGGTGTTTTTACATGCACAGCATGCTGCACAAGGACATCAAACTGTCGTCATCAAAAGCCCTGACACGGACGTGGCAGTGATTGCTGTAAGTCTGCAGAGAGATTTACCTTGTAGCTTATATTTTTTCACAGGTGTAGGCAACAGAACGAGGATCATTGATGTGGCTAAGGTGTCAGCAGCTCTTGGCACCAGTGTTTGTTCAGCACTCATTGGTATCCATACCTTCTCAGGTTGTGACTCGACCAGCGCCTTTCATGGCAAGGGCAAAAGGAAGACATTTTCTCTTGCTTGTCTGAAAGAAGAATACCTGACTGGGTTCACACATCTGGGCAGCAGTTTCAACCTTGACCAGTCTACCTTTAACACACTTAGCAAATATGTGTGCCACCTGTATGGCCAGTCATCGGCCACAAACGTAAACGATGCAAGATACAAATCATTCTGCATGGCATCGTCAGCTTTGCCGGAACTGTCCATTCCCCCAACAAGTGACGCCCTGTATCAACACTGCAGAAGAGCAAACTACCAAGCAGCAGTAATGAGACATTCTCTGACTGGTATAATGTGTGCCCCTTCACCCATTGGCAATGGATGGCACATTGACGATGGGGAGTTAACAGTCACATGGATGACTAGAAATCCTGCCCCTGATAGCGTGTTGCAGGTAGTCCACTGTAGTTGCAAGACAACCAAATGTGACACTGAAAGATGTTCCTGTAAGTCTGCAAGACTATCTTGTACTGATTTGTGTCGGTGCCAGAACTGTGAGAATGTTTCAAAGGAAACAGAAGAAAGAGCTCTATCAGATGATGACTCTGATGACAGTGATAGGGATGATTAAGATATGCACAATGTGCTCCTTATTTTTTTTATTTCATTATCAACAACATGTTCAAGACTTGCTACACTGCCATTTTAACCCATTTAAATGCAATGCATACATGTTGAAAAACAACTTTAAAATGTCTGTATTTTATTCTTTTCACAGCACAGCCTTAAATTTACTTGCACTGCCAAAAGAATTACTTGCACTGCCAAAAAAAAATACTTTTTTGCACTGAAGTGAAATTGTTTTATTGTGATGCATTTGTATGCATTTGTTTTGGTATTCTCATATTTTGTGTTTTTGGAGGGGGAGGGGGGAGTTGATATATGACACATGCTAACACACACTGTGCTACTTTAATAAATGTTTTATACCATATGTTGTAATAATTCTGACCTTTAGTGCATTTATTTTAGTCTTGTCCATTTATGGTATTCTTCCAATTTAAGGGGTCATGGTAGCATTTTGATTGATTTTCAGCCATTTTGGGCCAAGGTGTGCTGCTTCTTTTTCTACCTTTCATTACACAGTAGGTTGGGACATGTCTTGTGTGTAAAACACAAGCTTTTAGCTAAATGTACTATGTGTGTGCTCCCTTGTGCTGGGTTCCAATCACTTCAGTAGAAGCGTTTTCTTTAACTTTGCTACATTAAGTGATCTAAATTCAAATATGAGTATACTAATGCACCAATACTTGTTTCAGGTGTTAGGTACATGTATTTATGACATTTGAGAAAAAAAGTGTGTTGCCAAAAACATTATACCACATTTTACAAGCAAAAACAGCAGCACAAGATTTTCGTTTTTTGGTTATTCACTATTATATACATTTCTGGCTGGTAAAAAAATACTGCAGGATTTTGTGCGGAGGTATTTTAACCCAAAGTCCAGAAGGGTATTGTCTATGCAAAAATGCATTGAAAAAGTAGATCCAAGTCGTGGGAACGAAATTCATTTTCTAGGCACTTTTTGGTGGGTCACCACACGGCCTATTAGCTCCCACTTGTTAATTAAAAAAAGTACATGTTACACAATTTTGCTCAGCTGCTGATTAGGCTACTACCCATAAAATACATAAATAAAAGCCATGTATGGTAAAAGTGTATGGTACCTTTTATCTTCTTCTGACTGCTTGATTTGATTTAAAAAAAAAAACATATTTTGGGCTAAAGGGTAACAGTACTCTTTTAAATGGATACAGGATAGCTGGGCACTAGGGACATCTGGGCACCTCGATGTAAAATTGCCCATTTTGTTCAAAATGTTAAAAAATAAATATATTAGAAAAACAGTCTTAAGTAATGTAAAGTATACTTGATGTGAACGTGCACGGTACATCATTAACAGTCTTAAGTAATGTAAAGTATACTTGATGTGAACATGCACGGTAGGCCTACATCATTATCAGACTTAATTTTATCCTTCAACTTCTTGTTTATGCCCCAAAACGACTGGATGTACAGGTTTTGCAGCAATTTGTAGTAATTGTAGAAATATTAGACCTTAATGTCAAATGTTTAAGCATGTTCTAATCCAGGGGTCTTCAACAGGGGGTCCGGGACCCCTAACTACAGGGGGGCCGTCAAATGTTCGTGATTGGATTTATTATTATTTTTCATTAAACACTTGAACCCTAGCATCCCTATTCTGAGGAGAACTTTAACCAAATATAGCCAATCTACAGTGAGCTTGTAGATCGGCTATTTTCCGCAAAGAGGTTTGGTGTGAAAAAAGATCAGACCAAGTACAGAGTGAAAGGTCAGGTGTATTAAGTATTGACAGTTTAAAATACACATTAACATGAATCCAACATCATAGTGCAACATCTATGAAAAAGTTTAACCTGCAACACAATTTTATGCAATATGTAAGTAGTGGGGGTCCCTTCTTCATCTCTCTCTTAACTAGGGGGTCCTTGGCCTTGAAGAGGTTGAAGACCCCTGTTCTAATCATGTATACTTTAAAAACATTTTCCAAATATTACACTTTTTTACATTTTGGACAAAATAGCCAATTTTACATCGAGGTGCCCAGATGTCCCTAATGCCCACCTATCCTGTTACCTTGCAACCTTGCAGACCCTACAGTACAGTTTAGTTTTGACCCTGTCACAAAAAATGTATATCCATTAAAATCCGTGGTTTATAAACAAAGACGACGGACGTACGAGCCCTCATACTGTTTAGGTTTGTCTTTCTTCTTCTGTGATTTCATCGGCTCAAACAGCCTGCAAACGTCGTATCCGTTTGGCTGTGACGTGATTTCCGCCTCTTCCCACCGGCAATCTTAGATTAGCTTAGCATCCGACCGGCTATCAGCTCGTTTGTAAACACAAAGAGGATAATTGTTCGTCAATCAAAGAAAAGAAAATACGAGCGGAGCGTACCATTCTTTTTTAAAACCATGTGAAAACAATGATGATTAGCCAAAACCAGGGAAAAAAATGTTTTTTCAAGATAAAAACCGAACCGGAAACGGCTGTCGGACATCTCATAGGATGGGTCGAAAGCGTCATGGGAAGAGAAAAAAATCAACGATGGTACCGAAATTTACCACGATCGTTATTAAACCACATAAAAAGCCGATCCCAAGATATCTCGGGACATGCGGGTAACGGGTGGATTTGATATCCCGAGATATCTCGGGATTGGCGGTAAATGTGTTCAGCCTAAAACAAAACAACAATGACAATAATGAGGTGCAGTGTCACGCTGACACTTGTAACCTGTAGAAATATGCTACCATATGCATCACTCACAGCCAGGAAACACCCCTTAGAGTTACATCTTTCTATGGGTCACGTGTTTCAATATAACACCCACCAGAGGGTCTTTTAGATTTCGATCCAACTCTTATCTTAATCAACTTACACTTTGTTTGTAAAACAAGTATTTCCCTCATGTGAAGACAAATACCATGAATTTGAGGCTTAAACCCAACGTCGGCATGCAATCATCATCATCATCATCATCTGTTACGTGGCTAAGCAGAATGCTTCAACTTATTATAATTCAATAAGAGGATTTACAATGAGGGGATAATAAGATAAATGTGTTACTTACAGATTCACGTTGTTGACCACCACTTCCAGCAGCATTGTTGTTCATGTTGTATCTCTGCCGTTCCAAACTTCTGTCTCTGTCGGCCATTGTCCCGTGATCGTTTTGAACAGTGCGCAGGTGCAGACAATAGTCATAGTGGTCATTTGATTGTCGGAGAAAACGTAAGAGCACTTATGATTGGCTGAAAGTGAACCCGTCTGATTGGCTGATGAACCTGTCAATCAGAATCATGATTTTGATTGACAGAATTATCAGCCAATGACGACGTTCGTCTACGCCCACCGCCAGGTCAGTCTCAAAAAGATTCGTAAATACACAGAGGAGATCCACCACAGAGAAGCAGTGTGTAAGCACACCAACCGATTTGTATTGTAGTTAATTCAATGTGCATTTGTAAATTGAGTGTTTAGGAGATAAATAGAGAATTATATTTGTGAAGCAGAGCATCTGGAATGTGTTTAAAATACAAACTGTGAATTTTAAACTGTGGATTTCAAACACAAAATATAAATGTGACTTTAATACACAAACTGTGGATTTAAAGCTGTGGATTTCAAACACAAAATACAAACTGTGAATTTTAAACTGTGGATTTCAAACACAAAACACAAACGTGACTTTAATACACAGACTGTGGATTTAAAGCTGTGGACTTGAACGCAAAGCATTGCATTTGTAGTGCTGAACCAGAAAAACACATGCAAACCAGAACTTGTTCATTCAAAAATCAAATGTGTGGATACAAACCAGGACTTGTGCATTTACTCATTATGAGACTGTTCTGACTCCATACGTTTGGCACGTGAGATGGGTGGGGGGGGAGGAGGGACGAACGACACAGTAGGGAGCAGTAGGGACAGCAGTAGGGATGGGAGCAGGCACATATGAAACGTGAGAAGGATAATTCATAATTGGATTAATACTACCCGTTTGCCACTCGACGGAGCGCCCCCCCCCCCCGCTTGGCGACTCTGCCGCTGGGTGTGGGTGGAGCGGCCCGCCGATTTGGCCAATTTATTGAACAGAACACTGGAGGCAGCAGAAGCAAACACTTATATATAGTGTATATCAAATAAAAGCAAAAATTCAACAATCTCCAGCATGATGTCGTTCTTGAGGTCGTAGGATTTCCACGATGAGGGGTTGGCATTGTGGGGGAATCTTTGGTTCGTTCCTCTGGAGGCCTTTGAGAAGCAGGGTGATCTGGGGGTGTTGGATGGATGGATGTGGAGTGCCGGTTAACAGTTTGGCGAAGAAGTTGATAGAAGTACTCTGATGGTTGATGTCCTGATGGCCGTTGTGTGGAGGTACCGTAGCTGAAAAAGGAGGAGAGGGTGATGAGGTCCATGGATGGGAAATGGATGTTGAAGAGGGTGTGGAAAGATTGATAGCTCTTCCAGGCTGTCCAGTAGGAGGAGAGGGTGGAAGGGGCGACGCCTTGCAGAATAGTATGCCGGGATATGGTGACAAAGTGGTGGAGCGGGTGATTTATTTGATGATCATCTCTGAATAGGGTGGAACCGGGGTTGGTGTCTGGTCTGCTAGGGGGGGCAATCCTCTGAATTTCTGGAATTGGAAACGGGAAAGAGAGTCAGCAATTGTGTTGTGGAGGCCGGGGATGTGAGCTGCATGTAGAATGAAGTTTTTGGTGACTGTGATCCAAGTTAGTCTACGGAGAAGGGCCATGATGGGGATTGAGGAAGAACGGCCTTTGTTGATTATGTGCACTGTGGTGAGGTTGTCTGAATGGATTAGGACGGAACGGCTTGTCCATTCTGAGCCCCAGAGGGACGCCGCCACCACGATGGGGTACAGCTCGTAGAGCACCGAGGAGTGGACGTCGTCTGTTGATTGGGAAATCAACTCCTCGGGCCACTCGGCAGCAGACCACCGGCCACCGTAGCAGCTGCCGTACCCAACGGAAGGTGACGCGTCCGTGAAAAGCTGTAGGTCCTCTGGTGAAGATGTGTAATCCTGATAGAAGAAGGAAATGCCATTCCAATGAGACAGGAGCTGGTGCCACAGTCTCAGCTCAGAAAGGCAATCAGGTGTAAATGTGACTTGGTGATGGAGTGATGGGACTGAAGATGCCAGGAGGAGGAGGAGGAGGTGGGAAATGAAAGAGCGGCCTTGGGGAATGATTCGGATTGCATAGTTGAAATGCCCGAGGAGTTGCTGCTTTGTGCACTGGGGAACATCGAGGTAGTTGGAGATGAGCAGTGATATCCGGTTGAGTTTGTCCGGGGGAAGTGATGCTTGGAAAGTAGTGGAGTTGAGGGTGATACCAAGGAACTCAAGGGTGGTGGAGGGACCTTCCGTTTTCTCTGCGGCTCGGCTGGAATACCAAGCTGCTGGAAAACTGATTTAAGTGTTGTGAGGCTTCTTGCTGGTGGTGCTGATGAGGGTCGAGGAGGTGGACCAGGTATGGGAGTTTGTAGTTATTTGTGTAGATCCAGCAGAGGAGTTCTGATAGATTATCAAACAGTTTTGGACTGCTTTTGGATCCGAAAGTGAGGCACACTGCATAATAGTAAGCTTCCTCCCAGTGAACTCCGAAGAGGTGCCACGAGTCGGGGTGGAGAGGCAAAACCTTGAAGGCCGAGGTGATATCCGCTTTAGATAGCCGGGCCCCACGGCCTGCGAGGCGGATGAGGGTTATTGCGTTGTCGACTGTGGCGTACTGGAGGGGAGTAATCATCACTGGGGATGAGATTGTTTATGCTGGGGACGGAGGTGCCATGGGGCTGATACGGTAGTTGGTGAAGGGAGGTGAAGAGAAAGGGCCGATGAAACCGTTTTTTACCTCTTTTAGAAGGAGATTTGTGACTGTCTCTGGGTCGGTGGTGGCTGAAAGGAGGTTCTTGCAGGTGTGGTTGGATGAGGCTGAGGTGATGAGTCCGGGAGAAAAAAAATAAGTTGAGGCCATCGATGAAAAAACGGATGAATTGGGGATTGGGATGATTGGAGAGTTCCTTGGCTAATGCGGGAATTATGACAGGTGTGTTGAGATGGTTGGACAGTCAACTGCGGGTTGGCTTGGTAGGTTTCTGGGGGCAGGTGGGGCGGGAGTGGGCGCCGCCGCAAAAGGTGCACACATGAAGCATCTTGCACGATGACAGGTCGCAGCCGCCCTCATTGAAGTTGTTACACAGCCGGAAGACCAAAGGACGGCCGCGTCTGTCCTTGGCCTTTGTGGCCGCGGGGTAGTTGTTGCTGTCATTGGATTTTGGAGGGTAACTGGGGATACTGAAAAGTGAAGGGATGGCGGGGCTGGTTTGGTGTGAAGCGGAAGGGCGTGGAGTGGGACTGCTTGGAGCGGGTGCGACCGGGTGGTTGCACAGGCTGCATGACGTGGCAGTTTTCCCCGCAAAAATCTGGCAATATAATTCCAAGTCCAGAGTGTCCCAGTAGGTGGATGAGTTGAACTTTTTACAGAACACTGGAGGCAGCAGAAGCAAACACTTATATATAGTGTATATCAAATAAAAGCAAAAATTCAACAATCTCCAGCGTGATGTCGTTCTTGAGGTCGTTATACATCGCCACCACTGCTTGTAAGAAAAGTATTTTCTGTCAGGTAGAGTGTATTGCTTGTCCATCGCCTGCAACATGGCTTTGAATGCCGGTTTCTCCACGGTGCGAAATGGTACCATTTCTTCAACCAGGTAGCGTGTCACTGTGTCTGTGAGTGCATGCCACTTGTGGCTGACCCGCTGATACTTCGCTACCCTAGCAAAAGCCTCGGACACCTCTAGCTGCCTCTGGCCAGATGTGTGTGTCCCTGAAGCAGAAGCACTGTTGGCACGGTTCATCTCAGCAAACCTTTCAGGATGTTTTGTTTTGAGATGCGACCTTGCGTTGCTAGTGTGTTGGTATGAGACACACACCCCTTGTGTCCGAAACCGCTGAAAGCTACGTTTGGTGGCTCCTGCATGTCGCAAAATTAGTGAGTTGCGGAACATGGGTGCACACATACGTCGTGAACGAGCATGAAGCATCATTGCACCAGCCATTGTTGCAACTCGTTTTTGGGTTTTACCCTCAGTGGAGTCATTCGTTGTGGGCTCTTTCAAAGATATGGAAGTAGCGTATTCCAGGAAGTTTAGTAAGGTAGGTGCGCTAGTCCTCCATTGCTCAACTAAGTGCTCCGAACGCAAGTTCTTCAGGGACTGGAGAGAAGTTTCTCGTAAGATGGAGCCAAATGAAGGACCGTCACACATTCTTTTCTTAAGTGATTCATCACCTCTGTGATGACCATGTCACGAAGTGCAGGTACTGCCATGATGTCATTTGGCAGGCTTTTGTAATGTCCTAGTGACACATGGTGTGCTATCTTCTGAAGAGGCCCCATCTTATGAACAATCTTTCGAATTCTGCGATATCGTCGCATGACAGTAGGTGAGGAGGAAGGTGCCACAGGAGAAATGTCTTGAGACATCTGTGTATTAAACAGTAAAGTCAATTAACACTTACAAACGTAACACATACTTAACCTAAATATAATACAGTGACATTACGGGCGCGTTCGAAAATACAGCACTGAGCGCACTGCCCAATACAAACTAATAGGCGAGTGTGCTCCAGTGCGTAATTTCCGAACGCACCCTACATCAGTTGTTACATTTAAGACAAATCCAAACCTGGACAGACTGAGACAGAGAGGATGTGAGTGGAGTGGTAGCTTCTGTTGTTTGATGTTGCCTTACAGCAGGGGTGGCAAACTGGTGTCGTCAAATCTGGCCCTTGAGGTGATTTGAAAAAACGGCCTTTAATACTACCTCTAATGGAAAAAAAAACGAGAGAGAAAAAAAAAAGGCAGAAAAAACGCCAGCGCCCGCCAGTTCCTTACTGAGGCTACCTGGGGGTTGAATACTGGACAAACTTGTTATGTGAGAACAATGGCCAAGCTGTGAAGACACAGCCAAGGTCATTAACATACAGAGGACCATCACCATTCAACTCTACCTTTACTGGAGAGAGCGCTTGTTCAACAGCATCACAAATCCGGTAAAACACCGTTGTTTGGAGAAGTATATACCAGTTGCGTCTCTCATTTGGAGGAGTAGAGAGTGGCTGCATTCCTCCCCACACCCGCCCCTCACCTCCCCCCACTTTGTAACCAGTGTTGCTGTTCTAATCTTGAAAACTAGAATCCATTTGTCAGAGGGTGTGACAGTAACCAGCGACAGTTAAGAGCCTGCGCAGGGCAAAATAATTAACACCAGCTGTGAACGCTTGACGGTGTGTGTGTCGGTGGGGTGTGTGTGTGTGTGTGTGTGTGTGTGTGTGTGTGTGTGTGTGTGTGTGTGTGTGTGTGTGTGTGTGTGTGTGTGTCAGCTTTAGTCAGTTTTTTGGTGCGCAACATAGCCCTTGTTTAAGTCAATTGCTTTCACCTGCTGTTGCTGTGCGGAGAGTGCGCAACAGGGCATATCTCCGCCAAGCCAGGGTGACCAACAGGCCCATGAAATTCATATGCAGGCATAGTAGCCAATTAGAATGAAATCTGCAAAAACTGACTCATATACTGATACAGAACCATATATTGGCTATATATTATCGTTGGAAATCTTGTATGTTCCTTTTTTTATTATTATTTAAAACAATTTAAAATCGTGCAAATAGCCAAAATTACAACACCAAAGGCCAAGTGGCCTTGCCCCTAAAATGACGAAATTCCAGGCCTGAACTGCAGACATTATATTGCCTTTTGTTAGGCTATTCAATGTTAGTTTTAATTTCTTGAAATCATATTTATTCAATTTGCAACTGTATGGCATGCTAAGGTTTTGAGACATATTGTATTATATTACTACACAATAGTAAATAAATCATTCTAAAAATATGCTTTAAATAACTGATCTATGGATTATAGTTATGATAAGTGTTGCCATAATCATGTAGCTCTACAACAGAGGCATAGCCATGACAGCAATGGTACAAAATAATATTTAAGAAAATGTATATATATATTTCTTAAATAATCATTTTCAGCCATTCGGCCAAGTGTTTCCTATATGGTTCCGGCCCCGATCAAGTCACCATTTGACCAATCCGGCCCTCACCCCAAAATGAGTTTGCCACCCCTGCCTTACAGCATGCAGTAGGTGTTTCTGAAAGGCCCCTAGCATCATCCTAATGGAACAACAACATATAGTAGTAGGCCAAATCAAAAACATTATATACACCCAGTTTACAACAATTCCCCTGACTCATGATGGACGAATAACACTATTCAAGATATTACAATTACACAAATTGAATATATTTTAATTATTTTTCACTTACACTGTTTTTCACTTGAACAATTCTTAGCTTTTTCAGCCCAATTTCAATTGTTGACGTGGGAGGTGCAGCAGAAGAAATATCATCAGATACTATCGCCATCTGTGTATTACATAGGCCAGTAGAATAACATTTAGAAACTTAACACATCAAGTACAGTGGCTTTACATCGCGTTAGTCTGGGGCTGTTAGTGGAGTGGTAGTTTTGGTTGTGTCTTGTGACTTTACAGCAGATGAGGAGGAGGATGCAGAAGGTGTCTTTGCTAAAAAGCCCAGAGATTGTAGATCTTCTATTTCCAGCGTGCGGCTCAACCATAGGACAAAGTATAAATTAAGCATGGCTCTAGACTGGTGCTGTTCTGTTTGGTATCTTTAGGTAGAGGTTAAGCTTTTGTAAAAAGTCCTATAAATTGCATTCAGGGCTATATCATATTTCAGTAAGTATGATGCATATTTGCATTCTTTGGCCGGTTGTGTTATTTGTTCAGAACCATAAGAATGACTATGTTGCAGTTTTTGACCACATTTTTTTACCAAAAAAAAACAAAATAAAAGGAATTAAACAAAAATAAAAATAAAGCGATTCACAGGAGGCAAATTGTACGAGACGAGCATTGCAATTAAGTCCCAAGAACAGCTGCCATGGAAACAGCGTGCTGTAGCGCATTCCACCTGCTGCTTGCATTCACAGCTTAATTTTTGAGTGGTGCCAACCACTCCTACATTTGACTTTGTCCGTGTGTCCGTATGTCCGTATGTCCGTCCGTCCGTATGTCCGTCCGTATGTTTGAGCACGGCTGATTGGTCAAGCTTCACGTGACCAGTGTTGGGACGCGTTACGTAACGCAACTACTTTTTGCGGTAACTAATAACGTAACGCGTTATCTTTTCAAATTCAGTAACGGCGTTATAGTTACTGTGATTTAAAAAGGTGCGTTACTGCGTTACATTAATTCAATTCAATTCAATTTTATTAAAGTGTCAAATCACAACAAGTTGTCTCAAGACACTTTACATGTAGAGAAGAGACCCAACATCCCACCCTGAGCAAGCAATTTTGCGACAGTGGCAACGAAAAACTCCCTCTTAATTCAACAGGAAGAAACGTCAGGCAGACCCTAGGCTCTAGGGCGGGGGCCTTCTGCCTCGACCGTGTTGGGGGAAAGAAGAGAGAGAGAAAGGGAGAGACAGAGGAGAGACAGAAAGAGATACAGTGCAAGCAGTAACAATAACAATAATAGCAAATATAATAGTGTAAGATACTAGCATATGATAGTATAATATAGTACAGCAATAGCGTGTATGCAGTATATAATGGAATAATATAAAAATGTTTAAGATAATATAATATGCGGTATAGTGTAGTGTAGTAGAAGTCCACGGTCGTGTCCAGGTCGTGCTCCATGGAGAGAGGCCCGGTCCGGTCCGCAGTCACAGTCTTGAGCCGCAGCTGGGGGTCCGTAGTAACAGTCCATAGACTCCATGGAGAGGCCCAGGCCCGGTCCGCAGTCACAGTCTTGAGCCGCAGCTGGGGGTCCATAGTAATAGTCCATGGACCTGCGACGTGGGTGGTAGAAGAAACTCCGGGGAACGAGTCCCCGGTTGTAGAATTAGTGGCAGGCCTTACTAGAGCGTGAATCCGTACAGGGTTAATTACGATTGTACCAATGGGACACAAACCCACACAACCAAAGGGAGGACGGGAAGAGAGAGGACGAGGGGAGAGAGGAGAAAGGGGAAGGTGGGGGAGAGAGGATGACTATAGGGGGACTGAGTCTATACACTTCGGCTATAGGCTTTATCATAGAGAAAGGTTTTTAGTCTAGTTTTAAATATACAGAGTGTGTCTGCTTTACGGACTGAGACTGGGAGAAGGTTCCACAGCTGAGGTGCTTGAAACTTAAATGCTCTACCTCCTGTTCTAGTTTTTTGGGGGTTTACTGGAACCGTAAGCATTTTTTCATACTGTGGACGCAGTGGTGTTCTGGCTGGTTTACGGGGCTCGATGAGTTCTTTGAGATATACTGGTGCCTGTCCATTGAGAGCCTTGTATGTGAGGAGGAGAACTTTAAACTCTATTCTGTATTTAACCGGGAGCCAGTGCAAAGAGGCCAATGAAGGAGTGATATGATCTCTTCTTCTGGTTCCTGTCAGTATGCGCGCAGCGGCATTCTGGACAAGCTGCAGGCTATTTAGGGACTTACTTGGGCAGCCTGATAGTAAGGCGTTGCAATAGTCCAGCCTAGAAGTAACAAATGCGTGGACAAGTTTTTCTGCATCATTTTGGGACAGAATGTGCCTAACTTTTGCAATATTACGCAGGTGAAAAAAGGCATTTCTTGAAATTTGTTTTATGTGGGACTGAAAGGACATGTCTTGGTCAAACGTGACTCCCAGATTCTTTACAGTGGCCCTGGAGGTCAAGGTAATACCATCTAGGGTAAAATTCTCATCGATTAATTTATCTCTGAGGTGCTTAGGGCCGAGTACAATAACTTCAGTTTTGTCCGAGTTGAGGAGTAGGTAATTACGGGTCATCCAACTCTTGATGTCTATAAGACATGCTTGAAGTTTAGCCAGTTGATCTGTTTCATCTGGCTTCATTGATAGATATAATTGTGTATCATCTGCATAGCAATGGAAATTTATAGAGTGTTTCCTAATTATCTCACCTAAGGGAAGCATATATAGAGTGAATAGTATTGGTCCAAGTACAGAGCCTTGTGGGACTCCGTATTTAACCTTTTCGCGTAGTGAAGGTGTATCGTTAACGTTTACAAATTGAAATCTGTCAGACAGATAGGACTCAAACCAGTTCAATGCAGCACCCTTAATGCCAACCAGATGCTCAAGTCTCTGCAACAAAATATGGTGATCAATAGTATCAAATGCAGCACTGAGGTCCAACAGAACCAGTACAGAGAGAAGGTTATTATCGGATGCAATCAGGAGGTCATTTGTGACCTTCACCAATGCCGTCTCAGTGCTATGGTGTGCTCTGAATCCTGACTGAAAAGCTTCAAATAGCTTGTTGTTATGTAAAAAATCACATAACTGCTTGGCGACTGCTTTCTCAAGGATTTTAGAGAGAAATGGGAGGTTCGATATAGGTCTATAGTTAGCCAAAATGCCTGAGTCGAGAGTAGGCTTCTTGAGGAGGGGTTTGATGACAGCTACCTTAAAGGACTGTGGTACGTAGCCCGTCACCAGAGACATATTGATCATATCGAGTAGGGGTGCACCAACCGGGGTCAGGGCCTCTTTAAGCAATTTAGTTGGGACTGGATCCAAGAGACAGGTCGTTGGTTTGGAAGATGTGATCATTAAAGTGAATTCGGAGAGCTCGACCGGGGAGAAACTGTCCAAATATACACTGTGTCGTACAGTCACTTCTGAGGATATTACGTCGGAGGGCGGTCCGGTAGGGGCTGAGAGTAGTAGGTTATCAATACTATCTCTGATAGTATTGATTTTACCATTGAAAAAATTCATGAAATCATTGCTGTTAAGGGATATAGGAATACGCGGATCAGTAGAGTCATGACTTTTTGTCAATTTGGCTAGAGTGTCAAAAAGGAACCTATGGTTGTTTTTGTTTTCCTCTATTAGAGAGGAATAATAGGTGGCTCTGGCATTGCAGAGAGCCTTCCTATATATTTTAAGGCTGTTCTGCCAGGCTATACAGGATTCTTTCTGTTTGGTTGAACGCCATATCCTTTCAAGCTTACGTGACGTTCGCTTGAGATTTTTAGTTCCAGAGTTATACCATGGGGCTAGCCTCTGTTGCTTTATTACCCTCTTTCTTAAAGGAGCAACAGAGTCAAGCGTTGTCTGAAGGGAGCCTGTGACATTATCAACAAAGTGGTCGACCTGAGAGGGGCTATAGGTATAGAGATCTTCAATTGTATTGGAATATACTGAGTTGATGGCTGATGGTATTGCTTCCTTAAATTTGCCCACAGCACTATCAGATATATTTCTACCAAATACATTTTTGTCCAATGGTGAGTAATCAATTAATGTAAAATCAAAAGTTATTAAATAGTGGTCGGAGAGGTTCTCATTATATGGGAAGACTATGAGATGTTCAATTTCAATACCATAGACCAAAACAAGGTCGAGGGTATGGTTGAACTTGTGAGTAGGTTTATCTACACACTGAGAGAAACCAATTGACTCAATTAATGTAATAAACGCTTTACTGAGGCTATCGGTTGCAACATCCACGTGGATATTCATATCGGCAGCCAGAATGATTCTGTCAGAGTCTAGGACTAGGCGTGATAGAAACTCTGAGAATTCAGATAGAAATTCAGTGTAGGCCCCAGGAGGGCGGTACACTGTAACAAACAATAGAGGCTGTAATGATTTCCAGCTTGGGTGCGAAAGAGTGAGAACCAGACTTTCAAACGTTTTGTAAGTCAGCCTGGGTCTGGGGCTGATTATTAAGCTTGAGTTGAATATGGCTGCAACGCCACCTCCAATCTGGCCGGTGTCTCGGGGAATATGAGCATTTATGTGACTTGGTGGGGTGGCTGTATTTAGGGGGACGTATTCTTGCTCACCCAGCCATGTTTCAGTAAGACAAAGTAGATCAAGATGGTTGTCTGATACGATTTCATTTACCAATACACCTTTATAGCGTAGGGATCTAATGTTCAGGAGTCCACATTTAATTATTTTATTTTGTGGCACTACTGCATTAATTTTGATCTGTGCCAAGTTTTTATGCACAACTCCTCGAGCCCTTGGTTTCACATGCCTAGGGGGTCGAGTAGTTTCAATTGTTCTGATTTGTAGGGTAGGTGGCTGCTCTGGCGGAAGCACAGAGAAGCGTGTAAGACTGCAACTCTGCTTCCTGGTCCCAACTCTGGGTGGTCATAGTTTATTGTCGATAAACTTGTCTATATTTCTAGAGATGAGCGCTGCACCATCCCAGGTTGGATGTATGCAGTCTCTCCCCATCAGACCAGTTTTCCCCTCGAAAGTTTGCCAATGGTTTATAAAGCCCACGTTATTATCTGGACACCACCTTGATAACCAGCGGTTGAATGAAGACATACGGCTGTACATCTCATCGCCAATCATATTTGGCAGGGGACCAGAGAAAACTACGGAGTCCGACATTGTCTTTGCGTATGTGCACACAGACTCAATATTTATCTTTGTGATCTCTGATCTCTTAAGTCGTGTGTCATTGCCACCGCAGTGGATTACTATTGTATCATAACGTTTGTGTTTACTTGTAGCCAGCATTTTTAAATCTGATTCGATGTCGCCCGCTCTGGCCCCAGGGATGCATTTGACTATGGTCCCTGGTGTCACTAACTTCACGTTTCTCATTATAGAACTACCAATAACCAGAGTTGTTTTCTCAGTGACATATGGAGGGGGCGTGTCACCGAGTGGGGCTAACGTCTCACTGCTAAACTCAACGGGTGTAGCAGCGAGTGGGGAAAATCTGTTTGAAACGTGAAGTGGTTGGTGTCCCGTGTGCTTTTGTTTACTAGGCCTACTACGCCTACGACCAGGAGCAGTCACCCAGCCGTCTTGGGTCGTGGGGTGCGTGTGGGGACTATGATCAGTCACGATCGGTGACCGTGACTGGTAATGTCCCCCTGTTCCCTGTTGCACGGGAGCAGAGGCTAGGCTAATGTGAGCACCGCTAGCTATAGTTTCCTCTAGCCGCCAGAGCCTCCTCTCCAGCGCTGCAAGCACACAGCACTTGTTACATACATCCGCACATTCAATAAAGGCGTCGGAGCTGTAACTATGCATGTGACATTCAGCACAGGAGCGAGGATGAGAGCAAGAAGGGAACCGGGGGGAGGAGTGAGAAGCCATCGCCCAGCAGGCCAGGGTAGCCGCTAAGCTAAAGCTAGGCTAATTGTAAAGCCAACAACCAACGGCAAAGTTAGTCCCTTAGCTAGACAATCAGCCCAAGCAGCGATAAAGTCGCCACACAGTAGAGAGATAGGGTAGTAGTTAGCAGTGGCAGTGTGTGCTCAAATCACAACAATACAATAATATCAACGTTAACGTCTTGCGCAGCTAAACGATACACGTCTCGCTAGCTCAGACAGTACAGGAAGTGACGCAATACGCTTACCGTCAGGGCTACGTCAGGGTAAGCGTGATCCGTCCCCCCCGCGGAGCAGCTTGCCTGTCATCTAAACAGGACAAGCAGGCTTGGATGGATACAGGCAAATTCAAGCGCTCCCACTCACTCTAACTTGAGAAAGTGAAAGTGGCCACGAGAGGAGTGATGATTGGTTAACAGGGAGTAAAATGTCAGCCTAAGCCAATCAGAGACAGAGTTGGGCGGGTCTTGCCATACACAGACCCTCCCTCGCTAACACACACACACACACACACACACACACACACACTGACACACACGCTCTCAGCTGAGCGACAGCGCAGCGTTAGTTTGCAGCTTGGAAATATAACCATTATTTAGGTTTTGTGGGGATAAAGGACGCTAAAAACTTTGCAGTGACAGAAAACATTGTCCACATCGAGTAACAACAATGCTAATCTCCTGAAGCACCTAACTAAAGTACATGGGGTTATACAACTAGTCGCCAAAGAAGACCCCTCCGTCTCCACCGGCAGTGATCTAGATGGAGCTACAGACTCCATCCATCTAAACAGCCAAAACACGTTTTTTTTAAATCGCCACAGCATGTCACCCAGACTCAACTAAACAGATTGATTGGCAGGTATGTTGTTGAGGAGGACATGCTTCATATCGCAACGGTTGAGTTTATTGCCTTGAGAGAACTAGTCAGCAAAATAGCAGTGAAAGCAGCAGGGCCACTACAGTGCAGAAAGACGTTTAATTGTTCCACTACATTTCATAATGACTACAATGGTCTTTTCTCTCACTGTGCCACAGAGCAACACTAAAACTTTGTGTGTGTGTTTGGGGGGGGGGGGGGGGGGTATACAGTACACTGGCATAAGTGTGAGAGGTTTTTTATTTTAAAATAAAAATAAAAGGTTTTGCCAGTTAAATTAAGGCCACTCACATCTATATGTAAATGACATAAAATTCATTCAAACTGATGATAACTGACTGGGGAGGGAGTGTGGGAGATAGGTGGGTTATTGTATTGCTCTGAGTATAATGTTATAATAATAATGAGTATAATCATTACATCCTGATGTGAAAGAATATATTTATAAAGAAGAAGAAACAAATAAACGTTGTTATGTATAGCCTATCAAAATCATTTGGAAATAATATATATATTTTTATTTTATTTTATACATTTTTTCTCCTTTTTTTTTTAAAGTAAAGTAAAGTAACTAGTTACTAGTTACTTTCATACTTTAGTAACTAAGTAAAGTAACTAATTACTTTTTTGGAGCAGTAACTAATAACTATAACTAGTTACTTTTTAAAAGTAACTTGCCCAACACTGCACGTGACACGTGACAATATGTTGTCACGTGTCCCGTGACAACATATTGTTGCTGATTGCAACACAAGGATGCAACCAGTTACACTTTTAAAGGCACCACTCTCTTCACACTGGGTGTGATTTTTTTCTCTCTAGACGATGCATAGCACCTAAAAACAATGGAAGTTATGTTTTCCTCCCTGCTTCGAGTGTGCCAACACACACACACACACACACACACACACACACACACACACACACACACACACACACACACACACACACACACACACACACACACACGCAAGGACACGTAGTGCTACGTGACTTCCATGGCCACTGTGTTGTCCGATAGACTGTTTAGTGCTGGCTTGTCTTGATCGTTTGGCCGAAAGTTGTGAAACTTGCTTACACTTGTGCCTTGACTCATGAGGAACACATCTATCGCTTTGACCAGTAAGCTCCGCCCTTAGATTGTCCGCAATTATGAGCAGTTTGAAAAACACTTAAACCCAGGATTTTTCAGCTATTTGCGTGAAACTGTATCATCTGTGTGATCTCCTTTTTCACAGTTACTTGTCTGTTGGGCCAATGGCGTCTCCCTTAAATGAATGCCTCACAATCTCAAGGTCGCGTTTTTTTTAGTTTTGGTTCTGAGGAGATGTACAATTTCTTCATTGGTAAATGGTTTGTGAACGAGTGATCTTAGTGTTAGTGAAACAGGGGCTTGGTTCATGAAAGAAGGCAAGAGTTTATGATCTTCAACAGACAATATCAGCCTGGACAAAGCTATAGCACTATAGGTAGTGTTGCAGCCTATTAGTCGGAAGGTTGAGAGTTCGAATCCTGTTAATGGCAGTAGGTTGAGATGTCCAATCAAACCATTATGTTTCCATCTCTCTCTCTCATCAATCTATTGTTTCCATGTCACTCTCTCTCTCTTCAATCTATTCTGTTTCCATGTCTCTCTCTCTCTATTCACTGGCCCCGTATTATCGCTGCTTGCAGCTGTATTTGTTTTTGTTTTTGTGGCATTCCTAAGCTAATAATTTGATTCCCGTCTCCTACCGACTAATATATCCGGTAGGAGACACAAAGTAGATTATTTGTGTCTCCTACCGGAAATACACACGGTAATCAAATTGCAATTGATATAAAATAAGTCATTTTTTGGGTGAACTCCTCCTTTAAGACATGCAATACAGTTACATCTATGTTACATTTAGGGTAAATACAAACCTGATCAGACTCTGTGAATATCATTGGAGTGGTATCACTATCTTGTGTTTCTTGTAGCCTTACATCAGGCGGTGGGGCTGATGCTGTAGAAGTCTTTGCTATAAGGCCCATAGCAGCATCCTAATATGACAGAAACATTACACATACAATACAAATTCTCTCCAAATACAAATAGAGTAAAAAATGTTATTCCATATGCCTCACTGATGCCGCAAATGTAATACAGATGTGCCACTTCAAAACTTAACACTTTACTGTTCTTTCCCTGAAAGCGCCCTGAAAGTGCATGTTTTCCTCCCTGTTTTGCCGTTAAAAATGCACTGTTTTGCCCCTGAAAAGACGTTGTCACTCCTCGACACTACCAGCAGAGGTGCTCACGTTCAGAGAATGGGTGAACACTAACTAAAAGAGAGAGAGGGAGAGATAGAGAGAGAGAGATGTGGGGACAGACCAGATAGACAGACAGAGACAGACAGACAGACAGACAGACAGACAGACAGACAGACAGACAGACAGACAGACAGACAGAGGGGGGGGCAGACAGACAGACAGACAGACATGACAGACAGGGATTGAGAGAGAAAGGGAGACACAGGGAGAGAGGGGCGGGGGGGTCAGACAGACAGGCAGACAGACAGACAGAGAGGGGAGATTTACCTTTTAGATTTATAATGTATAAAATCTATGTCAATTTAACTCTGAGTGTACAAATGGAACCAAATGGACCCCAACGGGTCCATTTGGTTCCATTTGTACACTCTCAGAGTTACAGACCCATAAGGGTTCATTTGGTGCCTAATCTATCATTTAGCTGGGGACCCCCTGGAACTCCCTCAAGGACCCCTGGGGGTCCCCGGACCCCACTTTGAGAACCAATGATATAGAGGAGAGAAGAGGAGAGGAGAGTCATGTCATGTGGTCTACCTGCACAGCCTTTGTGATCTAGGCTACTGGTAGCAGCTATAACTAGTGGCCTAATCTATCATTTAGCTGGGGACCCCCTGGAACTCCCTCAAGGACCCCTATACCAATGATATAGAGGAGAGGAGAGGAGAGGAACACTGTTCTTCTCCTGACATGCAAATTAACTGGTTTAACACCTAGGCCAGGGTCTTTTGTTTGTCTCTAGCCAAACTTCAGGTCATCACAATGGACTCAGGAGTGGAGTTGTGCCCTCCCCCCACACACACCCAAGCACACTTTTATTTTGCAGTTTGTTTTCATTCGATTTTTAAGTGGATTTGCTAGTTTCGTTTTTAGTTTGTGAAAAGGCCTAGTTTTAGTTGAGTTTTTAAAATTAGTTTCAGTGTTAATTTTACTTGTATTATTGTAAGGGTATTCAGGGGCAATATTCAACAAACTCAGAATAGTGAAAATGGCAGATCTACAAGCTCACAACACGTTGCATTGCTACAACTGCTGTTGTCATTGGCTGCGTTTATAAATATTTTTCCTTTACAATTTAACTTTATATTTTTAGGGGCATGTTATGTGGTCTACCTGCACAGCCTTTGTGATCTACTGGTAGCAGCTAAGCTAGTGTCCCTTAACAAAGAGAAGAGAGTACATTTCTCTTAACAATGTTACCAGTTAGGTGAAATGTTCTTCTCTTTAATGGGGAAAACCACCCATTTTAACTTTGAACTATGTCATTAATATACCTTAGAGTTGTTGTGTAGAGTTGTATTGTATTTGTATTCTGTGAGTAAAAAAAATATATCAATTCTACCTTTTCATTGTTTATCATTACTATTACTCTTGTTGCTGCCCTTATAATACCTGTGACTGCTTAGCAGTCACATGTATATTCTGCCCTGTTTGTTGTAAAATAAAAGGTAAAACTGATTCTGACTTCCCTAATATTATAGGTGGCCAGTAGCCGCAAATTGCAACACTAGATTTTTTTTTAATTTGACGAATCGAGCAGAAGGAGCGAGTGCATTCTCCGGCAGCGGCAGCAGCCGCGGCATCGCCGGTAACTGCCGACTACAGCCACGGCAGTGCTTCCTCTGCTGCGGCAGGCCGCGGCAGGCCGCGGCAGTGGCTCCTATTCCGCGGGACCTCCGCACGCCACCCCGCCCCCCCCCCCCACGGCTCCGACCGGCAGAGAACCCGCCCATCCCACGCCACCCACCACCACCCGGTTGTGTTGTGAGCTTGTAGATCGGCTGTTTTCAAATAGCCTCTGTAGGCCTTGTTGTGAGCTTGTAGATCGGCTATTTCCAAATAGCCTACACCTAATAATGTATAAATAAATAGCAGATGTACAGGCTCACATCACTGCAAGAAAAGAGGCATTAACGGGCATTTTTGGGCATTTACAGTTACTCAGTGAACCCGCAGTTTGCTGGTGTTTTTGTACGTCATTGGAAATTTACAGTTGAAAATGTTAACTGTGAAATTCGTCTATATACTTTGGAAATCAGTGATTTACCGTTCCTCTGCCAGACAAAGACCCAGCAGGAGACTGGCCATTTCCTTTGACATCCAAATTCACTCTTTGTTTAAAGAGGGTGTCTCTCTCTCCCTTTCCCCATTACCAAAGCAAAAATGGAACAAAACAAAACTATACTTTTCAATGTTTTTGTTAAGGGCTTAAAAAAAATGTTCCCTATACATTCTGTAACCATTGGTTCTCGAAGTGGGGTCCAGGGACCACCATGGGTCTTGAGGGCGTTCCAGGGGGTCCCCAGCTAAATGATAGGAAGGAACCAAATGGACCCTTATGGGTCTGTAAGTAAAAGTGTATAGACATGGAACCAAATGGACCTGTTAAACGTGTATGTTGTACGTGTTTCAGAGTTAAATTAACAATGATTTGAATTAAAGATAAAGATGAATTTGGGTCCCAAAGATAGAAATGCCATAGACCCCTTAACAGACGACGTCACACTGATAAGAACCAGTATGCGCTAAATGAAACCCATTCTATCAGGTCTCGCTAGGACGCGCCTCACTAGCCAACACACAAGAGGGGGTTGGGATGTGCTGAAACTAGCGCACCCCGAAACAACAGGTTGGAAATTGAATTGCGTGAAACAATCACCTGCGCATCCAGTCTCAATGTTAGTAAACAATTAATTGGTCTATTGGACTGGGGTCCAATGGCCTATAAAAAAAGTTTTTTTTTTTTGCCATTTTCCCCCCTAAACCTGAAGCCATTTGTAATCGTGTATATTAATGTTATTTAGTGTTCAAAACAAAATAAGGTGACCTCAGTAATAATACTGATAATAGTACTACTGAATAATTCCAAGGATTAATTGCTCCTCAGTTGTTGTTTTTTTTAGCTTTGTTGTTTTTATTATTCTTATTCTGTTGCCATTATATTTATTCCTTGCATTGTTAATTCTAATTTAGAGTTGATGTATTTGCTTATTTAAAACAAGATCTATATAATGAAGTGTCTTGTTATTATTATCAATATCATTATTGTTATTATTATTATTATTATTATCAAGTAGTATAATTCATTATTAGCACTAAACATGCTTTATTTAGGCCTTACAGGGACTCAATATACTCCAGTTCAGTAGGTGGCGGTATACACCGGATATACGCAACGGATGCTTACATCAAATGACTGACCAGAGTGTTGCCATATTTTGCGAGAGAAATAAGCAGCCAGGTCTATGAAAAGAAGCCCAAAACTGTGTATTGGCTATAGTCATGTGGCGACTAATAGGCCACATGGCCTATATATATATATATATATATATATATATATATATATATATATATATATATATATATAAAATAGCCGATGTACAAGCTCACAAAGCGTCTTCAAACAAACCCAAAGTCGCTTATAATAAGCAGACATGGCAACACTGTCCATTCCGTGAGCAACAATAGGACATCCGGTTGCTACCAAGCCAGCACCCTGACCCTTCTCTCGACGGAGGGAAAAATCACAGCTGATATATCGATCATTTTCCTCCGGGGAAATGTAATTTAAAGGTTAGTATATTAACCTACTATTATTTTGTATCTGTGTGGATGTATGCCTGCTGTGTGTAGTCTAAATATGTCGTTTTAGAAATGTTTGACATGTTTGTTTACATGTTAGCGTGCTAGCTTGGCTAGCCTACTGTAGCTAACTGACTAGACTTTTCTTGGTTGCTACCCACATTACTTTTAATCACGTCACAGAGTTATGATACTAACTGTTGATCGATGGATTGGAAGGCAAATCTGTGTTATGGATACTTGTACTTATTTTATTTATATAGATCGCCGAGCTCATGTTAGCTGAAGGCTAGAATAAGGCTGAAAATAGCCAATCTACAATCTTATGCCACAGCCGAAATCTTAAATGTATTTTTCCCTCTCTTTTCTTTCTCTCTATACAGCATAACCTCCAGGTTAGCATCATGGAACCCAGCTGTACCATTTTTGACAACAGGAGTTCTCCTCAGGTATGAAGGCAACGTTTATATATTTTCATTGTGGAGTTCTGATGTTGCTGAGCCTTTACATAAAATAAAACAACAAACATGACTTTATTAAACACTGGTTAGCAGCTAAATGCAGGCCCCAGAAAATGTTAAGACCCTGCATTGATATTAGTATGTTACTGTTTGTAGTTTTTTCCTGACTAGTTTTCCCCCTAACAAAGAAAATAAATTCACCATGGGACAATGGCGCTTGGATCGTCAACACATTTCTATAGCTACAGTAATGCTAAAACTGGGCCGTTCACGCCTTATCTGCATGACACACAGACTCGATGCAACTCGATGCAAAACATCTCGGATAGAATTGCCACTAAATTAGGGCTTAAATGCATAACTGGGTGTCTGACATTAAAATGACAACATCACAGTCATGCTTAGAATATTACTTTTATTGACTGTCTAATATATCTCCCTTCTCTCTCTCAGGTGGCGTTCTGGGTTGCTGCTGTGCTTATAATTGTAACTGTCCAACCCTCCCTGTGGAGTATGAGAACACTTTGTGTGTCCAAATTCCCTCTACCAGGTATTAACTAGTCTAATCCATATGTTTTGCACCAATCTACAAGCAGTTGTGCGATGGAGCATGATACTTTGATTGTGTCTAACCCTTCTCCTTTTCTTTTTAATTTTCTTTCTTTCTCAGATGTTTCTGCTTGTCATTTCCTGCGTCACAGCAGTGGGGATGAAAAGATCGAGGAGCGTCTGTGATGACCAAGCTTATAAAACCATGGTAGGTTTAACATGAGTCTAGAAGTAATGTACAGCATAACAGTATAAAGTAGAGCCTGACTAAAAAAAAAACGGTTGGATTACTTACACACTCTCCCTGTGTCTGTATGTTCCAGACGCAGCGCTGTTTGACCTGGTGAGGGCAGTGACCACATTCAAGAACCTCTTGGACCTCACGTTTTGCAAGGTAAGGGTGTGACTACACAAAATAGCCAATCTACAAGCTCACAGCACGTCACATTTATTTTACCACAAATCCCTGAACCCTCTTGTAATCTCTGTCATGATAGTTGAACATTATGTGAAAATTACAAGTTACATTGTAGGCCTGGTGTTGGTGTGGAAATTTAGTGAGGCATTAGAAGAGGGGAACTGATCAATGTATCAAGGGTTTCTACACACTGAGTTAAATTAACATACATTTCACTATATAAATTGGGGTCTCAGAGATAGACATGCCATTAACAGGGTCTGTAGACCTAATGCATGTTAAATTGGGGGTCCTTATTAAAGTACCAACTCCACCGTTGTCTAATTTATTTCCTTTCTCTCCCTCTCAGTTGGCGTTCGTTGGGTGGCTCACGTGACGCGTTCCACATGAAGGAACTCCATTGGCTTTGGAAGAAGAGGACTAGAAGAGGCGGGCGACAGACACCAGCACACGGAACCCAAAATTGAATTAAATGAACAGTGGCCCATTTTGTATTCATTCCAGTAGCTTTGATATGGCTCTGAGTGTGTGGCATGTTAACTAGAAACACATACACCAGGACAAACTACAGCGGTAACACACGGAACCAAATGGACCCTTACAGGTCTGCAACTCTGAGTGTACAAATGGACCATAGATCTCCTATTTTTTAATATTCTTATGCATTTTTTACTTGACATTCTGCTCAATGGGTATGTTTACTTGTTTTGTTACTTTAAGTAGGCTATTGATTACCAGTCTGACTTCACACATATTATTACAGCATTGATACTTTTATGTGGAATACTTTTCTCACTGTCTGCCATTTTAAAGTGATACATTTGTATTTTAGGATTATTATTTCTGTGCCTTCCTTTTCTAATAAATACCATAACAATGGAGTTAATGTCTGTGCTGCATTATTTCATGTAGGCCATGTATTTTCTGCATTATGTCATGTTCTTAGACAGATACTTAGAGATACAGGGGAACTGTGTGATGGGGACCTTATTCTGTATTGGGGGGCACCAATACCCCCCAGATCCCCCCCACACACACAATGTGACCCCCAAAATAAGGGAGGGATGCCCACCTACGTCACAGCCAATCATAGGTGGCTTATTGCACATGCTCAGTAGCATTGCTCGAGATAGGGAGGAGGGAGGGGGGATCTCCCCCCTCCCAAATTGTGGAAATCCAGGTTAGGGCTGAAGGTGTGATTTTCTGGCAGCAACCCCAGCAGGGGGTCACGCATACTTAATTTGGTACCATACAGGAGTTTACCGACTCACAAAACTTTGAGTTTTCCGAGTGGAAAACTCTTGTAAATTCTTGTAAATTCTCTGAATTTACATCTCATATTCATCGGTTTTCATAGCCGGAAACCTTGTTTTTTTTGCAGTGCATGTTGTGAGCTTGTAGATCGGCTGTTTTCAAAAAGCCTCTGTAGGCCTATATAAAAGTAAAAGTACTAACATTGTGTCAGCTTGTAGATCGGCTATTTTCAAATAGCCTACGCCTAATAATGTATAAATAAATAATCAAAATGTACTTATAGCAGATGTACAGGCTCATATGTTGGGAGCTTGTAGATCGGCTGTTTTCAAATAGCCTCTGTATAGGCCTATATAAAAGTAAAAGTACTAACATTGTGTCAGCTTGTAGATCGGCTATTTTCAAATAGCCTACGCCTAATAATGTATAAATAAATAATCAAAAATATACTTATAGCAGATGTACAGGCTCATATGTTGTGAGCTTGTAGATCGGCTATAAGACCGGCAGGTGTCGGCAGCTCCGGTGCTCTCCGGTAGCTGCCGCAGTGAGACCGGCAGCTGCCGGTGAGACCGGCAGGTGTCGGCAGCTCCGGTGCTCTCCGGTAGCTGCCGCGGTGAGACCGGCAGGTGCCGGCAGCTCCGGTGCTCTCCGGTAGCTGCCGCGGTGAGACCGGCAGCTGCCGGTAAGTCTGCCAGTAAGACCGGCAGGTGCCGGCAGCTCCGGTGCGCTCTGGCAGCTGCTGCGGCTCCAGATGGCGCTTGCCGACAACGGCCGCCACCGGGGCACCTATAGTTCGAATTAACTATTACATTTATGAATTGGACTCTGCATTGACAATGTAGTGGTTTCGTATTGTAATGTATCCTGAATCTTGCGTTCAATTCTGTCTTTATTATTATTATCATCATCATCATCATCATTATATAGCCTACTGACAGACAGTGAATGATTGGACTCAGCTCTTTGCTCTTATAAGCTATAGGCCTATATATAGCTCTTATATCGGTCGTAAGTCATATTCAGATAATGTCCTCATAAACAAATGCAAAGTGTAAATTAATCTCCCGAGCAGGGTCTCTCTCTCTCTCTCTCTCTCTCTTTCTCTCTCTCTATATATATATATATATATAGGCCTATACGGCGCTGTCCTTGGTGCTGAACCCAACTAACAGCAGCCCCGCCTTGCGCGTCATGTTTGGTGGAATACTTTTCTGGCATTGTGCCTTCAAATAACCTACGCCTAATAATGTATAAATAAATAATCAAAATATACTTATAGCAGATGTACAGGCTCACATGTTGGGAGCTTGTAGATCGGCTGTTTTCAAATAGCCTCTGTAGGCCTATATAAAAGTAAAAGTAGATCGGCTATTTTCAAATAGCCTACGCCTAATAATGTATAAATAAATAATCAAAAATATACTTATAGCAGATGTACAGGCTCACATGTTGTGAACTTGTAGATCGGCTATAAGACCAGCAGGTGTCGGCAGCTCCGGTGCTCTCCGGTAGCTGCCGCGGTGAGACCGGCAGCTGCCGGTGAGACCGGCAGGTGTCGGCAGCTCCGGTGCTCTCCGGTAGCTGCCGCGGTGAGACCGGCAGCTGCCGGTGAGACCGGCAGGTGCCGGCAGCTCCGGTGCTCTCCGGTAGCTGCCGTGGTGAGACCGGCAGCTGCCGGTAAGTCTGCCGGTAAGACCGGCAGGTGCCGGCAGCTCCGGTGCTCTCCGGTAGCTGCCGCGGTGAGACCGGCAGCTGCCGGTAAGTCTGCCGGTAAGACCGGCAGCTGCCGGTAAGTCTGCCGGTAAGACCGGCAGGTGCCGGCAGCTCCAGTGCGCTCTGGCAGCTGCTGCGGCTCCAGATGGCGCTTGCCGACAACTAGATCGCTGTTGTCAGATCAGGGGGATTTATTGATTGAATACTTTATTAACAGTTTACTTATAGTACAGTGGTACATTATACAATGGTGCTAGAAGGATAGCACAGAAAGCCCTTAGGGCTTGTTTCCATTGTTGTCCTGTGTATTCAATTCCAGCAATACAGGGAGGGGTGCTGTTTACTAAACATGTTTAGATTATTGAACCAACTGATGCACATTTCCCTCTTTGTTGCAGTTGCCAACCCATATTCAACCAATAAATCAATGTGATGTGAAGTGATACCATAGCCTGAGAGGACGTTTGGCTTAAATCAGTGTTTCCCCACCTTTTCTTTCAGAGCACACTTTTTATTTCAAAAGATCAGACAGACTTAGGCAGACATACAGACTTATGATGCTTCATAACACTCGTTATAAACGTTTATAAGTATGCATATAGATATTTTATAAATAACTAAGTTATGGTAGTTATAATGCTTGTTCTATTGAGCATAATGTTGCATTATGTCCAGCACTTATAATACGTTATAAACGTTGTTATAAGTTGTTATGCATAATTATAAACATTTATAATGAGTGTTATAATGCCTATTATAATAATCCACATTATAATGCACTATAAACATGATTGTAATGCATTTTAGACCAGTAGCGTATGGTGGGTTCTAACGTTGACCGGGCCAGATTCTTAAACCAAGTATGCAAGTATAATCAGTGTATGTTTTTTTATTTTCAAAAGTGTATTTACAACAAAATGAATGAAGCTGCTGTTCTTTAACTGTTACACTAAAAACACTGCCAGAGACATTGAGAGTTTTTACCATTTCAGTTTCATCAGCATGGGGACTTGTTAGGAACACACTAGCAGATGTCATGAAACCATAAGAGTCTTCTTGGAACCTGGCATTCAACTCACCAAGTTGACAGTCTATAATCTGGTTTAAAATGATGCGTAAATCATTGTCACACCTGACTCTTGTTCGCTTTCCCAGCGAAGTTCTAATAACACTGTGCTCAAATAAGAGAGGTCTGTTGGCGCAACTGCGCCGTTGGGTTTGGTGATGTTCTATATTGTCTGAATCAACTTTGTTTGCGTTCGTTTTTGTGCTAAAAGAGTGACTTTGAGAGCAGTTTTACCGTACAATGTAAGTCAATGAGGAGCATATTTTGAATTATCAATTTCTAATCAATGGAGCAATTCTTTTTTATTTCTTGCCCACCTTTGAAGTTACATCATGGCAAGGTAACTACACAACCCAAACCTCTACCAAAGTGGTCTTGCCCTTTAATAATTCGGCCGAATGCAAATAAGCCCAATTTGAAAACAAAGGAGACTTTCTGTGGTTGGCTACATATAGAATAGGGTGAGGGGATGCTAATGTTATGTTGATTTTTTAGGAGTAGGGGTTTACAGGCCGGGCCATGGCCTTGTTGGCCCCAATGAGAATACGCCCTTGTTTTAGACCCGACCTTTAAGTAAAGTGTTACCCAGAAATATTTTTGGGAAACACTGCTATAATCTTTAACTGCTTAAAGGGTAAGACCTCTTTGGTAGAGGTTTGGGTTGTGTAGTTACCTTGCCATGATGTAACTCCAAAGGTGGGCAAGAAAAAAAAAAAAGTGCTCCATTGATTAGAAATTGATAATTCAAAATATGCTCCTCATTGACTTACATTGTACGGTAAAACAGCTCTCAAAGTCACTCTTTTAGCACATAAATGAACCCAAACGTAGCTGATTCAGACAATATAGACTAGAGCATCACCAAAGCCAGTACTGTTTGTTTTTTTAATAAAAATGTCAACTTCCTGTTGATTTTACTATTTGAAGATCTGGATCCAGATCCGCCGATCCAGTCCGCGTTTTCTACTAATTAAAAATGGCAAAATCAACAGGAAGTTGACATTTGTATTTAAAAAAAAAACAGTACTGGTTTTGGTGATGTTCTATATTGTCTGAATCAACTTTGTTTGCGTTCGTTTTTGTGCTAAAACAGTGACTTTGAGAGCAGTTTTACCGTACAATGTAAGTCAATGAGGAGCATATTTTGAATTATCAATTTCTAATCAATGGAGCAATTATTTTGTATTTCTTGCCCACCTTTGGAGTTACATCATGGCAAGGTAAGTACACAACCCAAACCTCTACCAAAGTGGTCTTGCCCTTTAAAGCCTTAAAGGACAGCCAATGAGGAAAAAGTCATGACTAGCGCAATGACTACATATAGACATGCTTGCTTGCTTTCACAAGCTCGTAAAAATCAATGTTTGAATTATTTTGGTTTCTAACACATTTTCTGAAGGCTTTCATCTCTTAAAAGTATGCTACCCACTCAAATAAAGTTATATTCATAACTGTAATTAAGCATTACAACAATGAGCATGTCTAATTGAACTCTAACCACCGTAATTCACCAAATAACATATCAATTATTGTATGTACAACATTTTCACTTAATACATGTTTAGAATTGAAATAAGCAAATGAATACTATATACTGTGTTCCTGTACTTTATTGACATTTCAACTTTTAATGTTGATCCACAAAAAAAGGAGTTCTTCGTCCATCTGCGAGGCAGTCACAGCATTCTCAAATGATCATTCTACCTACAAGAACATGATAAATAAATAATGCATTACTGCGTTTTACATGTATGATGTTGCAATTAAAACAAAAATTGTATAATAGTCAAAGTACCTCATTTGAACATAACGCATTATGTTGCCAAATGTAAATAACAGCCTACCATGCATTAGTTGTCGGAGTCTTCGGAAGAGATAACAACTGCAAAATTTGGTCTAGACGAGTCCTTCTGTTTGAATTAATTAAAGGGGAAAAAAATACTCTCATAAATAAAGCAATAGGATTTGCATCCTGCCACATTATGTACTGCATTGAAAAATGTGTGTTGGGGGCCAGACCAATCATTTTCTGCGTGTGGCGCACAAATGATATCAATCATAGCATACCTGTGCTGCATTAACCTCCATGTCAGATGGCATTTCTACAGCTTGCCTAACGAAAATAAATGTATTTTCATTAGGGTCAGATTGTTCCTGTAAAATCTATACAATGCATGTACAAAAGACATAAATGAAAAATCATGCACAGGTCTTTCCTCAATCATTAACATGATCATGAAAATGTAGCCCATGTTTTTATTTAGAAATAAATATTTTTTTAAAGTCCATATCTTTGTATAAAGTATTCCTCTTACAATGTTTTGTATTTTTTTTTTTTTTTTTTTTACTAATTTGCAAAGTACTGCCATAACTGTGCCTTAACACATTCATCAAAATCCTCTACAATTTTTTTTCATAATGATGCCATTTTACCCTGTGGTCTTACCTTTTATTACATTGCATTTGACGTTCTGCCTGATATCTGTTCATCTTAAACTTCTTTCTCATCCACAGGATTGTAGCCTGAAAATAATGTGATTCGTCTTGTTATGCAGTTTTTCGAATGTCTAATACATATAATATTTAGTATTCTATATCTGTCTAATTCTACATTTGTCATTGCTATACAAAGTTATTTCAGTAACAGGGGTCTCCCATGTCTAAATAATGCAGGATACTATATAAAAAATAGTAATTTAAAGTGATTACGCCAAAAAGTTAGCCTAGATAAAATGCACATTAAGTTTATTAGATGCTCTTCTGATTGGTCGATGTTAGCAACCCACCTCAAAATTATATGAGACACAGACACCCCTTTTCCTTTATTTGTATTGTGTACTTTTCTGAAATGAAAATAAAGCCTGTAGTTCACTTACCTCTGGCAAAAGCACTGTTTCCAGATATTCCTCCATCTCAGCAGCTTGGATGTTTGGTTTTGATTTTGCAAGCGCTTTTCCAGCTTGTGACAGTTTTTTGATTCTGTTCTTCAATGTCCTTGTCTGAAATATTGATGCAAACAGCTCAATTTTCATTTATTTTTCATATTTCATGCATTGTGTAAATTGTAATTAAGAAAATATATATGTGTTAAATTACATTTGTCAATTTATTTACAATAAATTGGTGGTTAATTTCACCACACACTAATTACTTACCTGTCTCTCATTGATAGGTTGCAAGAAAGAATTGTAATCAGCTCGAACGTTGGGCTTGAGGTTTTTGTTTTTAAACAGATGTAATCTGATTGACAACGTCCTTCTCTCAAGCATATTTTTCTCAAATAGCTGTGATTAAAAAAAAAGATCACTCAACACGTGTCTTTTAAGGTAACACAGGAGTATGAAGGCAACACAATTAATTGTAGAACAAAAAACATTCATATAAATACCGTGATGTCTTCGTCAGTTAAATCAGCCTTAGTATATCTCATCTCGCCCTGCCTGCAAGCATTTAACATTGGTGTTAATGTAAATTATAGCTATAATTGGCGATAAAACAAATAATTAGGAGCTATGCACATGTTAATACAATGTAAAGTATCTATTTTCATGTGAAATGGATGTATGGATGCATAGATAAAACATTTGATGATTGATTGATTAGCAAACCCACTATCTACTGTGTGATAAAATTGCAAATAGTTATATTTTTTAATATATATATATATATATATATATATATATATATATATATATATATATATATATATATATATATATATATATATACTTTTTATTTCTGATGTATGTATTTACAATAGTTTGTAAGATACTTACCAGTCATCCTCACATCCACAACAGAACTGTACGTCTGTCGAACTGCCTACTTCCACACCTGCGCACTCACACTGGAGCTTTTTCAAGCAGACCACACACTTTACCCAGTGAGTTGTCTGTGGAGTTTTGAAAAACTTAAAAATGCACGTGTCCATCTCCCAGCACATGCATTGACTATGATCTTCAAGCACTTTTCTTTGTTGGCCTCTTCTGGTACTTATCCCAGTTAAGACAGCAGCCGGTGGTGTTGGTATGGCTATTCCAGAAGTTGTGTCAGTAGCTACTGCAGCCAGCTGTGTTTGTATGGCTGTTCCGGAAGTTGTGTCAGTTGATAGGCCTACTGCAGCCCGCGCGCGTGTTTGTATATTGTACTGCTATGCCGATGACACCCAGCTGATCCTCTCATTCCCCCCCTCTGACACACAAGTGGAGGCACGCATTGCTGCTTGTCTGGCTGACATCTCGGAGTGGATGTCGACGAACCACCTGAAGCTCAACCTGGACAAGACCGAGCTGATGTTCATCCCGGGGAAGGGCTGTCCTCACCGAGACATGGCCATCACCATTGAGAATGCTGTGGTGACGTCAACTCGGACTGCGAAGAATCTGGGTGTGACCCTGGACGATCAACTGTCGTTCTCGGCTAACATCGCATCAGTGACACGGTCCTGCAGATTCCTCCTCTACAACATCAGGAGGATTCGCCCCTTCCTCACGGAGAAAACAGCCCAGGTGCTCGTCCAGGCTCTTGTCATCTCCCGCCTGGACTACTGCAACTCCCTCCTTGCTGGTGCTCCGGCATCAGCCATCAGACCTCTGGAGCTTGTTCAGAAAGCTGCGGCTCGTCTGGTGTTCAACCGCCCCAAGTTCTCCCACACAACTATCCTTCTCCGTTCTCTGCACTGGCTCCCCGTAGCAGCTCGCATTCAGTTTAAAACCCTGGTGCTAGCCTATAGAGCAGTGAAAGGAACAGCTCCTTCTTACCTCCGGGTTTTGGTCAATGCCCACACCCCTGCCCGACCACTCCGGTCTGCCACCTCGGGGCGACTGACTCCCTCGCCACTCAACGGTCCTTCTGGTCGATCGACACGGTCACGACTTTTTTCTGTTCTGGCCCCACAGTGGTGGAATGAACTTCCCACTGATGTCAGGACAGCAGAGTCACTGCCCATCTTTCGCCGCAGGCTGAAAACCCACCTCTTCAGGAAACACTATCCTTCCTCTTTGCCTGGCCTACTTGTTGTTAACTAGTTGTACGAACTCTTGTTTTATTTTTGTATTGTTTTATTGGATCTTGTTTAGTCGATACACTTATTTGTTTTAGCTCGTGCTCATTTGATTTTGCCATTTTTGTCTCATCTGTTTAAGAAAGTAGGTAGCTGATATATTGCACTTTTACCTTAGCGCTAGGTATACTCTTGGTTGCTTGTTTTTGCAGGAAATGTACTTAAAACTTCTGGTGATTAGTAGTTTTCGTTCCCTACCTATGTTGAATACACTTATTGTAAGTCGCTTTGGATAAAAGCGTCTGCTAAATGACTGTAATGTAATGTATAGCTGTCCCCGGAGTTGCTGGCTGACCTTCCTTCCTGAGTCTTTCATTCTTTGGGAAGACACACATATTATTAACAATTCACAGAGTACAAAATTATATATTTTTGGGACAAAAATAAGGTGTTACCTGGGCAATAGCGCCTTTGAGCATCTCATTTGCAATGTAAATTCTCAGAGTGTTCAGCTGGTTTCCCCTTAGAGTTTCCTCCATTACGATTTCTTTCTCAACCTCATGCTGGGCTGCCTTTGTATACACAATATATACACATAATTGAAAAATCAATCAAATTAAAAAAGATTTACTAGTCCAGGAAAATAATGAAAACACATAAAATGTTTACAAGATGAATTACCATGCAGACAAATATGCCACAGTTGTTGCTGTCATCCTGTCTCCATTGTAGAGGAAAGTAGACCTTCCATTCCATTAAGTTTGCCCTGTTATTGAAAACCTTGCTAGAAATCAAGAAACAGAAAGAAACAAAAATGACGTACTTGTTTTGCTAAATGTTTTATATATATTTTTATTTGGACAATTACCATATATTACTGGTAATTGTTTATATTAAGGTTGTGTCTATAATGCGTTATAACCACATTTCTAATGCATTATGAACTTATAAACACTTATAATTAAGCATAACAACGTATAAATAACAAGTATTATAACTTATAATGATACATTTTAGTGCTGGTCATAATGCATTATTAACAGCACACCTTACTTATAGAATGTGTCTATAATCACATTTATAATGCATTGTAGTGCATCTCAATGCATTATAATGCACTTCTGATGCTTCATAAAACTAGTTATAAATCTTATAAATATAATTTTGCATAACATCTTATAATAAAGGCACGTTATAAATAACTAAGTTATGGTAGTTATAATGTGCAGTTCCACTGACCACTTATAATACATAAGTTGTAATACATGATGATAAACATTTATAACACGTTTACTTGTTATGTTTTATAAACGCATTATAAGGCATAATAAATGTGATCATAATGCATTAGTGACCGACCTTTAAGTAAAGTGTTACCATTATTTATGTAATTCGTTTTTAAAGGTTATACCTCAAAATCTTCAGGTAGCCTTCCTCCAATGGTTTGTGTCCTTCCGTTCTCAGTGAGTCATACACTCGTATTTCTTTTAGTTCAAAGTCCAAAACCTACCAAAATGTATACATGAAGTACAGAAATTAATATTTTTTAATGTCCATCAGAATTATTATTATTATTTTCTTTCACATACATTTGGCCTGTCCCTGTGATTCTTATTATTAACTTTTTACACATGTTAAGTATGTGTCCTCACCTACAAAATAATCTATGACTTTGACTTGAGTTTTCACGTATAACACAAATAAGAAAACTGTTCTTATTTGTTTGACCCAAATTCCCATGACACGATACATGTGCTAGGTTTTCACTTACCCACAGGACAAAGTGGTTACCCTTTTCACTCTGAGTGTCCTCGCCCACAACCGGTGCCACAAACAGCGTAGATGCCCGCTATTGTATGGGACAACACACATTAGACTACAATGTTATATGGCTTTTTTTAATAATAAACATACATTTTAATTGCAAATGTACTCACTTGAAATTTTGTGGTGTCATTGAGATCATTACGGAGCCACTTAATCCATTCAAAATCAGCCACCAACATTTCCTGCGGGATGATAATGAGATTATATATTCCATTTCTCTATTGTTGTAAAACGTTGTACATTCTGTGGTCACTTTATCTTAAACATTGTCTCTCACAGAACGACGTTATCACCTTTCTGGATTTTTCCAAAAGCTGGGCCAATCTGAAGTTCACAGCCTGAAAAGGAAATCTTATTGTTAAGACTACAAAATCTGAAACCGTTGTGACTCAACACCACTCACAAGAACAATATCATATTTCACATAAAATGCTTTTCTTTTAAACAATTCCAGCACTCACGTCTGATGTCAGCCAAAGTTGAGAGGGTTTTGCGGTGTGATCCAATAAGGATATTGGACATACTGTATGTAGGTCTCCTACGCTCAGAGGAAAACGTGTGCCATGCTCAATGAGAGGCGTGTGCTTATTGAGAATTCTCCCCCCAGTGAGAGACGGGTTTGTTGTCTCATCATTGAGAGCTGGAGCTAGAGCAACTGTCAAATCATCCTATAATTGAGATAGTCAATCATTATTAATTTCCCATTATGTTAAATTACAACACAAAGCCTATGGCATGGTCAATAGTGCTATTTTCTCTAATATACATTAGCATTTACTGACCTTGTCATCCGATGAAACGTCGTATTTAGCGGCCCTAAACGCGCTTCCAGGGACCGTAGTTGGTGGAGAGAAAGATGGTGTAGAATTTGTTGAGGCAAATCTCGTATGAGTTGGACTACCATCTTGAGTCTGATCATCCGCAGAAGTCATCTTGGTATCGACCATACATGTTGGCGAGGCAGATGACGTAGAACTTGTTGGAGAGGCAGATCTCTGAGAATTTTGAGGATTCCCTGGATTCTGTTCTTCCGCAGAAGTCTGTGAAGTCTTCTTCTCTGTAACGTGAGATATAAAGGCAAACAAAAATAATGACCATGTTTAAAATCAATAAAGAGCAAAGAGTGATGGTGTTACCTTTGGTTCTAGAAATACACCAACTATAATTTCTTAAACATAATTTAAGAATATATTTCAATTAGTGTGAAATGTATTCTGTTGATAACATTGGTGTCAGCTCCAACAAAAAACTATCGTCTTACATCTATTTTTAAATATGCTACTTAGAGATCTTAGTACAATAACCTTGCATGCTTTTTTTGGTCCAACACAGAATTATTATTATTTTACCTATATTTTGCCTGTCCCAGTGAATTCATTATTAACTTTTTTATACATGTTAAAGGACGACTTCACCCCATCTTCATATATTTGGTCCTCATGCTAATGATAAAAATGGTAAAAAAATAAATAAAAAATCCTACTCGTCTGTGAGGACTGTGGACACTTCAGAAACCTGCCTACCAGTGACATCATCGTTAGGCAGGTTTTTCTTTTCAAACAAGATTTCAATATTTTTATTAACACCAGAACAAGTGCTTTCGGTATACAGTACCATGCTAACTTTCCAGGAATAGAATTCCTGCTGTTATTAGCTTCGATACCCCATCAATGATGTCACTGGTAGGTGGCTTTTTGAACTGTTCACAGCCCTCCGCTGAGACACAGACCAAGTACCCAAAAAAGTGTAGCAAATCATCATGACCATTTGTGAGGAACAATTATATGACGATAGGTTGAAAATGGGTCAAGTCGTCCTTTAATTACGTGTCCTCAACTTCAAATTAACTTTAAGTTATGTATGTTTAAAAAACTTCAAGTTTTCACTTGTTATACATGGTTCTTAGATACTGTATGGTCTACAGTATGTGCTAATCTTTCACTTACCCACACAGCCTTGCATGTTGACGACTAGAGTGCCCATGGGTCCCACTGTCAAGTCATAGCTGCACCGCTGGTCCATGTCTTTCTTGTAATTGGCATTTATTTTGAGGTTATGCATTTCCATTATAACTCTTGATTGTAGTTTGAAAGTGGATTCCTTCATTTCAGAGAATGAGTAACGGACAGAGGCCAATTGTCGGTTCAACTGTTCCGCTACAGAGGAGTTCATGTGGGATCGAAACTCTGGACTTATGTTGATACTCCTTAACCTCTCCTCATCTCTCGTCTGGTTCTGTTGATGGAATCTATCATACACAGCAATTCTTTCTGTGGTATGTGTGATGGGGTGGACTGTATTAAAACGATCGCTGCTCATCGGTGGTGGTTCCTTGTAGGTATTGGAGCAAAGGGTTTTTACCCATTCTGGAGTGAATTCAAGTCTCTTTTCTTTAGCCAATTCCCTGTTTGCTGTTGTGTTTGCAACCCATCGGCCGTCATGAGGGTGGAAGTACTTTTGCTCTGACCTATTGTTCATGTGTCTTGAAACTTGCCCAGCAACATCGGATACATATACAGTGGGGAAAACGTTAAAGCTCAGGAGACCGTCGACATGATCACGAGCAGACTCCTTCCAAAGCATGAAGTTAAGATAGTACACTACACCATGCGTGCAAGAGAAGTGCAAAATTCCACCTGTAATGTTGTCAGAATTACATTTAAATAGAATTACATATAATTAAATTTCAATCATTACCTTAAAGTGTGACAAGAGATAGTTTTGAATTTAAATTCTCAAGTGTTATTCTCACCTCCGGCTTTCTGCAACTTCAAAAAAAGTTTGGGATACACTTCTTTGAAGTTAACAAGTTCTGACAATCTGTTTACAAGGTCTGTCTCGGATCCTTCGCTGGAGCCACCAAGATGAAGACAGGCATCCCTCATTTCGACCAGTGATTTCTTTTTGGAGTAACATTTGGTGATTATTATTGTACATTACCAACAATTAGTATAACATAATGTAATTGATTTTCAAAATTTTTCCATTAAATCCATTATGGTTACTCACCGGTTCTTGCTCAAGCAGTGTCATGATTTGGTCCTCATCCCAACGCTTAACCTCTGTCTGTTCCGTTTCTCTTTTCTTCAATCCCTTTTTGATTTCAGTTTTTGGAAGAATGTCACTGTTTCTAACAGCTCCTCCCATCCATGGCGCAAGATGGGAATAGGAAGTCTTCGATTTGTACGGATTAATTGTTGATGTGCCTTGTAATTCGAAATAGAAAACAATTAATTACATAACCAACGCAAGCGGTCTACGTATAAACAAACCATGTAAACATATTGGTGTTTGTTATAATAAGATCTATGTCCTTCACTGTACTATACATAGCAAGTAGTCTTTTTAATGTAAAAGTTTTAACATTTAAAAAAAAAGTTTAAGCAACCACTTAAATTTGTTCGTTAAAAGATTGTTTCTAAATGTCTTGTGTCATGTAATAGGGTTTTAAAAAGCCTTTAAAAAAACGAAATGACTAATATTTCTATTAGACAAAATGATCAATATGTGTGTCTTACCCACATATTGGTTATAAGGATCTTATTTCAATATTACAGAGGAATTATTTAAAATGTAGAACTAATATATGCATTTTATTTAAAATGTGTTTATTCTGCTGGACAAATTTAACTCACCACTGATGAAGCCTTCTGCAATAAATTATTTTTCAATTTCGAGATCCTCTTGCGATATTTCATCAAGCTCCGGCCTCTTGAACTGTGAACATACATTTAGTGTCAGTAATTTTGATTCACACCAGTTTCCGTACAGTTAACATTTTTTTTTAACCTTATACTGTGTTAAATTATACTTTCAAGGATACTTTGATTTCACTTGAGTATTACCTTTTTATTATTTCTGACACATCTGACATGTTGGAATTGCTATTTGGCTATGACATTACAATTTAGTCATTAGATTTGTATAGATTAAAAACATACATAGCTAAATAAGCAATTTCAGCCAAATGTATACCTTGCTTATATGAAAAAATCTAGACCTACATTAACTAAATATTTCACTATGCAAAAACCTGAGAGCTGTATTATGATATCATGCATTTTCTATCTATATTATAACCGTGCATTATTTGAATATAATGCCTACCTGGAACTTCATAGGCCATTTTCCAATTGGCATCACCAACCACAACTGGTGGGGTGTTACCGCACCGTAAGCAGCTGAATTGGTATTTGAAATCCGTTAAACCAACAAAGTGCATAAACGCTTTCATAATTGTTGAATGATGCAAGGAGATTCCGGTTTGCATTTCCAATGATGACAAACTTCTCCCCACACTTGTGTTGGTCTGTGAAATATATAAACAAATAACATATACACTATTTTTAAGTATTAGTATATACTCAATTCATCATTTCTAAAGCATTATTGACTAATACTGTTTACTAAGCATTAGTAAACAGTTATTGGCCGCGTTTCCCAAACGAATTTGAGCTCCTGCGTAGCCTAGAAGCTGCGTAGGTGCCTCCACGCATCTGCGCAGTAGCAACCCCGCTGCGCACTATCTTCGTTAGTAGCAGCTGTGTGTGCCCAACGTCTCATCTAAATTGGCTTCAGTAGACACCATCTTCGTAGGTTCCGTTTCGTCTGTGCTAAAACTACATTCGTGAGACAGCATGCACGTGAAGAGATCCTGGACGTAGCCTACGTAAAGCCTACGTCAACTACGTAGTGCTATCCTACTATAGTTTAAACACCCTTTGCATACATATATCTATATATACAGGATTTTGCAAAAATACTAAGATAAAGTCGCACCTTTATCTAACTTACCTTTATATGAATTGGACACTTACATTTTTATAGGTACATTCTGTAATGTATTAAAATGCATTTTTTAAGGTGACATTTCAATGATCTTAAATAAACACTGCGGCCATTGTTCGCCGTTCAAAAAAATTCAGAGGATAGAGGGGGCGTCCCCCTGCATGATTGACAGCTTAACGCGTAACGGGCGACGCCTCCCCAAAAAAACAGACATATATACAACAAACACACTGCGACATGCCGTGTTGATAGCTTGCAGATCTGTTATTTTGGGTAGGGCGAGCGGCTGCAGTGCTTCGTCCTCTATGCATGAACCCGAAGTTTACAAATCGTACTCTCACGGATAATCCGATCATCTAATAAAAATATTAAGCACATGCCAAGTTAACTAAAGGTATATAAATGATGCTGAGCTAAATATGTTTCCTTAATTTCGAAGTTTTATAGTTAAACGTTATGATGAAAGTGCAGTTCCTCTCACAAAGTGACAGCTGGCGAGCGCAACAGCTCGCCATGTTTATGAATGGTTAAAACATCTTTTGAAAATAGCAGATCTACAAGCTCACAACGTGTCACAAGCTTGTAGATCTGCTATTTTCAAAAGATGTTTTAACCATTCATAAACATGGCGAGCTGTTGCGCTCGCCGAGCGCAACAGCTGTCACTTTGTGAGAGGAACTGCACTTTCATCATAACGTTTAACTATAAAACTTTGAAATTAAGGAAACATATTTAGCTCAGCATCATTTATATACCTTTAGTTAACTTGGCATGTGCTTAATATTTTTATTAGATGATCGGATCATCCGTGAGAGTACGATTTGTAAACTTCGGGTTCATGCATAGAGGACGAAGCACTGCAGCCGCTCGCCCTTTTACGCACCGGCCCGGCCCGGCCGGTCTTTTCATAGATTTCATAGAACGATGGGTGTTACAGGCGGCCCAGGGCGCTCGTTACAAGATGCTTCGTAGGACAGTACTCCCCTCCTACTGTGGGCGGGGAGTATGCTGCGCGCATTCTGTCTCACGAATGTACTTTTACCACACACGCAGCCAGTTTAGATGGCACGCAGGGGCACAACCACCTGCTACTAATGAGGGTAGAGCGTAGGTTTGGCCGAGTCCCAGCTGTGTAGGAGACGCTTGCGCAAGCTGCGTACGGCCACGCATGACCTGAAATCTACGTGCCTGCTATGGTACTGCGAAGCATGTGACGTCACACGTTAGACCCGTCGTCGGACCTGCGACGATGCTCTACGCACGAGCTCTTTGGGAAACCCGGCCATTATCATTTTAAACACGATTAATAACCTAATGGTTTTATTCCCGATGAATAACCTAATCTTTAATGTGATTAATGATTGTATTGATATTTTCTATATAACTGCTTCGATGTCCTTTATAAGGTATAGATAGTCCTGACTGTAGATTGTCTCACACAAAATACTTAACTTACGACCATTAATTACATTAACAAATCACGTGTTTGATTAGGAATAAGTGCGTACATATACACATACACACATATATATACATATATATACACACACACACACACACACACACACACACACACACACACACACACACACACACACACACACACACACACACACACACACACACACACATATACATATACATATACATATACATATACATGGATTTAGAAATTTTTAGGGAGTGTGTTCATACACGTTTTATTAACACTTATACACGTCTATGAACACTTATTTATACTCAAAGGCAGTTACTAGCCGTTAGTTAAGCATTTTGTGTGAGCCCATCTAAAGTCAGGGCTATCTATGCCTTATAAAGCGTTTGCAAATTAGCTAGAAGCAGTGATATAGAATATGTCAATAAAATCACGAGGCTGAATTGAAGATTAGGTTATTATTCTGGAATAAAACGTTAATAATGCTTAGTAATGTATGAATAATACTATACAAATTATGAATTCATGATGAATTAATTTCTTAATAATGCTTAATAGTGTATATTTTTATAAACTGCTACCAAATTACATGGTGTAATGTAATTACCAACAACAACATTTAGGAATCCAAAAATAGATTTGTATGTATGTATGTATGTATGTATGTATGTATGTATGTATGTATGTATGTATGTATGTATGTATGTATGTATGTATGTATGTATGTATGTATGTATGCATGTCTTCACTTGCCAAGAATGTTTCTTTAAATGAAGTAACACTTACGGCCAAGTTACAAAGCAGCATATTGCACAATGGGATGGATAGTATCACATGGTCGTTAAAGTTGTGAAATCCAGACTCGTATTCTTGAAATCTTACGTGCAAGTTGCATTTTGGACACCTTCTTGTGTTGACTGTGACACCTGTAAAAAGCATTTGTTCAAATAACAATGGTTACATAAAAAAAGTTATTTTGGAACTTAGGTTTAGTACATTTTAGATACAATTGTTGTATCTAAAATGTATGTTAAATGTCTAACAAATGTTACTGAGATAACCATTAGTGATCACTGTAAACACAGTAGAAATATTAATTATAATACATGCCTTTTTTTATGTACGATTTTCCATAAATAGTTGCACTTGTTGTGCAAGGTGTTGCCTGTTGTAGTTTGGCTGGAGGTGAAACGTTGCAATAGGGACACTCTGTTTCCACTGGAGTGAAATGGTTTGGGACATTTTGTATATCCTCCCTTGTTCTTAACATGACATCCATTTCATCCGGTATTGGAATTCTCTTATTGGAATGCAAATAGTCTGTCATGGTAGACACGTCAGTGCCAGCTTCTTCATGTGGAGACATATCCTCACCAGAGGGTATTCCAAGAGTCACCATTAACTCTGTTTCCAAATCTTCTATGACATGCTGCCCTTCATCAGATTCTGGTTTTAAGAGTTCTGGTGACTCTTGGAATACCCTCCACATTGTCAGCATCTGATGGACACAGCGGTGGCTTTTTGGGGATGTCCTGCAGGGGCAATGCCATTTGCCAGCAAAGGAGTCAAAGGTGACTACTGTTCGGCCAAATGTGCACCAATTGTCAATTTCACCGGTATAAACAGAAAATAACTGCCATCTCTTGGAGTGACCCTCTTCATACAAATTGATTGCAAATACTGTTGTAATTTTTTCTTGTTCTGCCGAATCGTTGATTTTTTGACATTCTTTTCTCCAATGCTTGGTCATGAGGGTTAGCTTTTTCATCTCCTTTAAGGATGACTGCTGCAGGCTGGGTTGCCGTTTGAATGGCTGCGGTGGTCTCTGCAAGTGTATACATTGGAAGCCTGGGTTCCCTGCCCTTCCCTGCATAGCCATCATGTCATGGCAATCTGATGCCTCACACTCCGAACCTGTTGGTCCTTTTCTGACATGGACAGGCATACGTATGCCACCACAGATATTTTTTGTGGTGACATGTATGCTTTGCTTTGGATCAATGCATTGCATGTACTCCGAGTCATGTAAATGTGTAAATGTTATGTGTCGTTTCAACAAAGGTTTCGTTTTGAATGTCTTTTGACAATGTTGACAACGAAACGGTTTGGAGGGGGCGTCATCTTCCTCCTGGTCACCATCGATGGTTGGTTTTCTTTTCTGCAGGTCATCTAAGATAAGTAAACATTTACATGAACTGAATTGTTACAGTCACTAAAGACTATTAAATGGCAACACTATCAGACTTATTTAATAGGTTACACATTAACGAGCACTTTCAGGATTGCCATATTATCCCAGTAATGCAAGTTGCAAACAATAGTAGAATGAAAACAAGTCAAGTCCTATTTCAATGGCATAACTCATGTATTAATGTGTCATTACATACCTTGTTTCCCCACGTAAACAAAATCTGCCTCTGAAAAACAAAGACAGGTCCAACATATTTGTTTTAAATCACAAATCTATTAAAGTGACAACGGCCACATCACTCTGAGACATAAACAAACCCAAAATGTACATAAACAAGCTTATATGGATATCCAGTTGTCCAGAGCCACAGATCCGACCGCTATGCCCATATATGGTCAACACTCGAGTGAGTGCGATGCCCGCCACCAAGTCATTCGGATATGCGGTTGTCCAGAACCGCTGATTCGACCGATATGTCCATATATGGGCATATATGATTTTTTTTTTTAAAACACACCCTGTGTGAAGTTAGCGGCGCCTCTGATACATTTTGTCATCGATATGTGTTTATAGCCATGTGTCACGTGAAGCTTGACCAATCACTTTGTTGACGCATCTGACCAATCAGAACGTTGACGCACACGGACAAAGTCAGGTATAGAGCGGCTAGCGCCGCTAAAAAAACATGCTCTGATATCATTCACCAGAACCATGGACGTATAAAAATGGAGTTACAATGGGTTTATATAGGGGGCGCATCTGACAAAATGAATATCTAAATATTGTATCAAGCAACTGTCTGGGCTGCACGCAAAAGCAAGAGTACACGTTACAATGACTCCAGAAGTTAAATACAAGAGCATGCACAATAAAAGCCTTAAGTCTCTAAAAGTTGTTGATATAGCTGTAGCATAACACATTTATTCAGTCTCACTATCTTACCTTTAATCTCAGTGTTTTACCTTTACAAAGCTGTTGTTGCTTTATTAACATAAAAACCTAGTTTATTATGTATTTATTAGTGGTTAACACTTATTAACAGTTTATTAAGTCGGAACAACACATTTTTAAGGTTAATAAACCTTTAATTATGCACTTAACAGTTTAATTACAATGTTTTCATCGCTTTTTTTTGGATGGCCCACCGGACAACAAATTTGAACCTCTAATTATTGACACATATATAGAGTAAGTGATTACTTTACAATTACAATATTATTTTGCAATAATTATTAGTCATACCGCTATGCTGACTCTTCACATGTCCCTTAAACCCAGTCAGCCTTCCAAGGGGTTTGAAGTTGCACAGTTCGCAGTGGTAATGCGCTCGCCTTTCACCTCCTTCCACCTTCTCTGCACAGTAACAGGCCAACACGAATTTTTCTGAAAAAAGAATATAACTTCAATATATTTTGTCAACAAAAGTGCCCTCTAGACCCATAATGGAGCCCTGTAATGCCACTTTGACTATGCTTGCACCTCTTGGTTCTAACATCTCAAAGTCATTAAAAATTAAGACATTTATTCATGCTATCTTGATAGATTTAATACCTAGGACAACAATGGAAACAAGTCACCTGGACTATTTTGTGTTATCCTTTTACCCTAAATGTCTGACAGTACCCTGTGCTGTTTTTCCATTTTATGTCTAATAAAGTGCAGACAGACAGACAGACAACACGAATATTTAAAAAATAAATAAATTGATGAGTCATGTTCTATTAAGACAATAAATGTTATTCTTACCTTTGCCATTGAGTACGTAATAAAGTCGGTCTTTGTAATGTTTTTGGAGGAGATGGTGTTCTTCACCCTTGATTGTCTCTCCAATACACAAAGAGCACTTTTCCTTTGAAGCCAAAGCCTTGACTTCATCCACATTTGTGAAAACCTTATGTGCATCTGTAATAGACAAAATGTTTACAATTAATTGCGTGATAGGGAAAATAAACTCTGCAAATGTTGCAATAATCCAGATTTATTTTTCTTAAAGGTGCACAAAAGTTATGTTCAAAAATAGTTTCTAAAAAACGTAATAAAAAAAAAACACAAAACAATAAACTTACATGCTCCAAACAAGCAACAGTCCAGAGACTAAACTGACTCTGTCAGACTGATAGAAAGGGCGCTTTCGCAGCAGCATGGTGCCCCTGACTTTACTGACCCAGGCCTGAGACAAGACTGACTCATATCATCTACCTGCATGGCCTCTACCTAGTGGCCTCAACCATGTCTTAAAAGACAGGTAACCTCAACACATTCACCAAAAATACTAGTGACCTCAAAAAAATAAAACATTTTCCAAACTTTACAGAAATCATTCAAATCAATCGAAAGGTAAGTATTAATCATGTTTAACAGCACACCTCTTGTCAAATTTGGTGCTGATTGGATCCTGCGTCCCTGACCCTGACATATGACGTTTTAAGAAACATTGGCGATAATTTTGAGATGTGTATTTATTTTTCAGCGGATTGGTACCCCCAAAAAATATTACATGTTGTGCAATTGTGGTGCCCCCTAAAGGTCAAAGGGGAAAGGCTTTTTCTCCCAAAATTCACCAGAACACAGGAAATTACATACCCTGTTAAACACAGTCAAATATTGCCATGCCTGGAAAGGGCCACACAGATACACCACCCATTTTCAACATAAAACTCAGTTTTATATATAAATGTCAGGACTTGTGTGATAACATTATAAAAGGTTCCACACGTATATTATATATATTATATTATAATTATATTTGTATTAATTATTGTAATGCAATGTTATATTATAATATTATATATTATTAAATATAATATATAATATATATATATTATAATGTTTTATAACATAATGTATATAACATAATAATATGATATAACATAAATTATATCCTATTTATAGAATTCAAATATAAATATTATATATATATATATATATATATATATATATATATATATATATATACAAATGAGCCAGGAACGGATCTCCCTAAAAAGAGCCATAAATCCCATATATGTAATGGTGATTTATTTTTTCCAGCCCAATGGTATTTTAATGACGTCACGTGTGCATACATTAAGGTGTAATGACCTTAAAGTAAGTGATTAATATTAGGTTTACATTAGGTTTATAAAATATGTATATATATATATATATATATATATATATATATATATATATATATATATATATATATATATATATATATATATATATATATATAGAAACATGTTTGTATAAGGAAGGACTAGTTGTTTAGTTTTAGTCTTTTTAAATCTTCTCGAGGAATGCCTTGAATTATAGGAGCTGAAAAGGTGTAGGCTATAACAGAAACACACTACAGATGTAGGCTTAATGGTGGGGAAAAAAACGATGTTTTAAATGCTAGTCTTAATTACATTTTGAGGCATTCTCGTTGCATGTAGGATACCACCACAGCAGAAGTGAAGCCATAATGCTGTTGCTTTATACCGTGTATGGGGACGCTCACGGCCACCGGTAAACCTGTTATGCATAGTAGCCATTTGGGTAGACTACTTGGCCGGTCTAGCGGGGGCACGCGCGCGCACCATACCGTGGGTGCGCGTGAAAAATAATGTAACAGCCAGACGCCGTCCTACTCCATGTGGCCCTCTGGTTATATATGGTTCACATGACGCTCGTCTGTCACAGCACAAGCGTCATGGCGCTACTTGTTCCTGTTATTTGAAAATGTAACATTTACAACCAGTACATCTACATAAACGGTCACATTTCAAATCTAAAGTGCTGACCCCCCGACCACGGATGTTACAAGTTAAAGCGCACGGGTCTAAATACCCGTATCTTCCGTATTGTTCAATAAAAAGCTTTGTAATCCGATTGCCGGCCATTCTTAAATCAAATAATGTATCATGGTGCAATACACCTCCTAACCGAAACCGATAGGGGCTCGTAGTTGAAAGTATATGTAGAAAATTAGGAGAAAATGGCTGGCGATCAGATTAAAAAGCTTTTTATTCAACAAATCGGTAGATACGGGTACTTAGACCCCTGCCCTTTAACTTGTAACATTTGTGCCGGGGGGTCAGCACTTTATATTTGAAATTTTAACGTTTATGTTAATGTACTGTTTGTAAATGTAAAATAAAAAAACAAGTCGTGCCATGATGACTGAGTCATGTTTCAGGGCTAAGCATGTTATAGCTAATAATACAGTGTGGAAGTCAAACAATATATACTTACTATTCATTGTTGTAGCCTAAAAGGATGTTCTCTCTTCAAATCTTGTCGCTGCTTTTCGCTTATGAGCGTGAAGTGTTGGGACGAAAGGGCACTAATGAGGGCACCGGCGTTTGTTTTTACATGTATGCCCAGAGGCCCCTACTTGAAAAAGTTATATGAAATGAACAGTATTACTTTTTTTTGTCCACACATCTATCTGTCTCAATTTAAGACGGATCACTGGTTTGCTTCTTGTCTGTGCGTCTGTGTGTGCTCTTCGTTGAGTGGACGTGCGCACGGCAGGTTTCAATTGTAGCCTATATATATACTTTGTGCGCGGGATTGCGCACCGAAAATCTACAAGCTCACTATGCGTTGCCCTGCGACGCGTTGTGAGCTTGTAAATCGGCTCTAATTCTGTGCGGCATTGATTGATTGTTTGAATTCTTTATTAGCAGTTTGCCAAGAAAAAGCACACAAAGTACAGTTCAATGCATGGTCTGCTATAAACTAAAGAAAGCCTATGGCTTGTTTCCATGTGTATACAATAAATCAAAATGTTTAATGACTGACAGATATACAGTACTATGCAAAAACATCATAATCACCTTGACCCGCTCAATTAAGTATAATCAAGCTTCACTGCATGCAGATGCAGCGGTATGGATTTCTACCGAGGGCAATTCTTTCAATTTAAAATGCTGCATTACATGGGGCAATTCCTAGAATGCTTCCTTCGAGTAGGGCATGAAGAGGGGGCATTTGCTTTTTTTTTTCACCACATAAATGCTGGCACCCATGGTTTGGAGAGGGCACTTTTTTAGCGAGGGGCAAAGGGGCAGGGGTGGCTCGAGCCCCCTTTGATGTCTATGTGTGCACGTGCCATTATCATGTCGAGGCCATCAAGTGATATTCACTTCATCCGTGTGTTGTGCGCGTGCGTGCGCGCGCGCGCGCGCACACACACACACACACACACACACACACACACACACACACACACACACACACACACACACACACACACACACACACACACACACACACACACACACACACACACACACACACACACACACAGAGAGAGAGAGCGAGAGAGAGAGAGAGAGAGAGAGAGAGAGAGCCCCTGCTCGGGAGATTAATTTACACTTTGCATTTGTTTATGAGGACATTATCTGAATATGACTTACGAACGATATAAGAGCTATATATAGGCCTATAGCTTATAAGAGCAAAGAGCTGAGTCCAATCATTCACTGTCTGTCAGTAGGCTATATAATGATGATGATGATGATGATAGTAATAATAAAGACAGAATTGAACGCAAGATTCAGGATACATTACAATACGAAACCAATACATTGTCAATGCAGAGTCCAATTCATAAATGTAATAGTTAATTCGACCTATAGGTGCCCCGGTGGCGGCCGTTGTCGGCAAGCGCCATCTGGAGCCGCAGCAGCGGAGCTGCCGGCACCTGCCGGTCTTACCGGCAGACTTACCGGCAGCTGCCGGTCTCACCACGGCAGCTACCGGAGAGCACCGGAGCTGCCGGCACCTGCCGGTCTTACCGGCAGACTTACCGGCAGCTGCCGGTCTCACCGCGGCAGCTACCGGAGAGCACCGGAGCTGCCGGCACCTGCCGGTCTCACCGGCAGCTGCCGGTCTCACCGCGGCAGCTACCGGAGAGCACCGGAGCTGCCGGCACCTGCCGGTCTGACCGGCAGACTTACCGGCAGCTGCCGGTCTCACCGCGGCAGCTACCGGAGAGCACCGGAGCTGCCGAAACCTGATGGTCTTATAGCCGATCTACAAGCTCAAAACATGTGAGCCTGTACATCTGCTATAAGTATATTTTGATTACTTATTTATACATTATTAGGCGTAGGCTATTTGAAAATAGCCGATCTACAAGCTGACACAATGTTAGTACTTTTACTTTTATATAGGCCTACAGAGGCTATTTGAAAATAGACGATCTACAAGCTCACAGCATATTTTGATTGTTTATTTATACATTATTAGGCGTAGGCTATTTGAAAATAGCCGATCCACGTTTACTTTTATATATAGGCCTACAGAGGCTATTTGAAAACAGCCGATCTACAAGCTCCCAACATGTGAGCCTGTACATCTGCTATAAGTATATTTTGATTATTTATTTATACATTATTAGGCGTAGGTTATTTGAAGGCACAATGCCAAAAAAGTATTCCACCAAACATGACGCGCAAGGCGGGGCTGCTGTTAGTTGGGTTCAGCACCAAGGACAGCGCCGTATAGGCCTATATATATATATATATATATATATATATATATATATATATTAGATATATATATATATATAGAGAGAGAGAGAGAGAGAGAGAGAGAGAGAGAGAGAACCCCTGCTCGTCAAGCAAAAATATAGGAAATTAATTTACACTTTGCATTTGTTTTTGAGGACATTATCTGAATATGACTGACCGATATAAGAGCTATATATAGCCCTATAGCTTATAAGAGCAAAGAGCTGAGTCCAATCATTCACTGTCTGTCAGTAGGCTATAATCATAATATAATGATGATGATGATGATAATAATAAAGACAGAATTGAACGCAAGATTCAGGATACATTACAATACGAAACCACTACATTGTCAATGCAGAGTCCAATTCATAAATGTAATAGTTAATTCGAACTATAGGCGCCCCGGTGGCGGCCGTTGTCGGCAAGCGCCATCTGGAGCCGCAGCAGCTGCCAGAGCGCACCGGAGCTGCCGGCACCTGCCGGTCTTACCGGCAGGTGCCGGCAGCTGCCGGTCTCACCGCGGCAGCTACCGGAGAGCACCGGAGCTGCCGGCACCTGCCGGTCTCACCGGCAGCTGCCGGTCTCACCGCGGCAGCTACCGGAGAGCACCGGAGCTGCCGACACCTGCCGGTCTCACCGGCAGCTGCCGGTCTCACTGCGGCAGCTACCGGAGAGCACCGGAGCTGCCGACACCTGCTGGTCTTATAGCCGATCTACAAGCTCACAACATATGAGCCTGTACATCTGCTATAAGTATATTTTTGATTATTTATTTATACATTATTAGGCATAGGCTATTTGAAAATAGCCGATCTACAAGCTGACACAATGTTAGTACTTTTACTTTTATATAGGCCTATACAGAGGCTATTTGAAAACAGCCGATCTACAAGCTCCCAACATATGAGCCTGTACATCTGCTATAAGTATATTTTGATTATTTATTTATACATTATTAGGCGTAGGCTATTTGAAAATAGCCGATCTACAAGCTGACACAATGTTAGTACTTTTACTTTTATATAGGCCTACAGAGGCTTTTTGAAAACAGCCGATCTACAAGCTCACAACATGTGAGCCTGTACATCTGCAATAAGTACATTTTGATTATTTATTTATACATTATTAGGTGTAAGCTATTTGGTAATAGCCGATCTACAAGCTCACAACACAACCGGGTGGCGGTGGGTGGCGTGGGAGGGGCGGACATGTGGGGGGTGGGTGGGGGTGGGTGGGGCGGGTTCTCTGCCGGTCGGAGCCGTGGGGGGGGGGGCGGGGTGGCGTGCGGAGGTCCCGCGGAATAGGAGCCACTGCCGCAGCAGAGGAAGCACTGCCGTGGCTGTAGTCGGCAGTTACCGGCGATGCCGCGGCTGCTGCCGCTGCCGGAAAATGCACTCGCTCTCCCTCGAATCGAGGGTTGCAATACCTCCCATAAAATCTCTACAGTGGATTTTTAGGAAACAAACACTTGCAGATAGAAAGAGGATAATTCAAGCTTTCCATAGAGCCGCAATGTTGGTGAGTTTAACGTCGTTTAATACAATCAGATAGCAAACCCCTTTTTTTGCATTGGCTGCCTATGGGAGGTATTGCAACCCTAGATTCAACAAATTTAAAAATCTTGTGTTGCAATTTGCAGTTACTGTAGGTGGCCAGTGTCATGAAGTGGTAATTTTGATTTCCTCATTCACACTCTGTTCAAGAGCTGAATGGCTGAAGCAACTTTACATATCAAAAGCCCCCCAAAGAGTTGACTACTGAAAGTGACTGTCAGCCTGCCCCCCCCCCCTCTTTGTCTGTCTGCCTGCCCTGTCTGTCTGCCCTGTCTTGTCTGTCTGTCTGTCTGTCTGCCCCCTTTGTCTGCCTGCCCCCTCTTGTCTGCCCCATCTGTTTGTCTGTCTGCCTGCCCCCTGTCTGTCTGTCTGTCTGTCTGTCTGTCTGTCTGCTTGCCCCTGTCTGTCTGTCTGTCTGTCTGTCGGTCTGTCGGTCTGTCTGCTTGGCCCCTCTGTCTGTCTGTCTGTCTGTCTGTCTGTCTGTCTTATTCTTATATAGCCAAAGCGTTACATACAGTATGACACTAAATAATAGTACATATTCAGAATAAGAAAAATAATACAAGGGAACAATGAAAAAATGATCAAAATGATCATTATAGAGAGAGAGAGAGAACTTGTAAACTTGCTACCCCTTGTGGCAGCAAAGGGAATCATAGATTTCAAAATAATTCATCATTTTAAATGCCCTTCTTTGTCCCTCTTATTGCCCTGGGAATCCCCTGAAAATGTACTGTCTTGCCGATGGCAGGACATGTGAAGTTTTGAAGTGGCACATCTGTACATGGTTGCTTACCATGCCCATAACATGAAAGATGCCCAAACACAGAGAACTTCATATGTTTTGTGAAAACGTGGCGGGGAATTCATGTGCCACTGCAATTTATCAAGACAAACCTTTACCTTTGTAGGAGACCACAACACTGCAACCTTAGACCTTCTCTGCTCTCCAGAAACTGGTCTGCCAACAGCTTTCTGAAATTACGTATGAAATATAACAACAAAGATATGAATAAGAGTTTCACATCATTTATTTTTTAATAAGTACATCTTATTAGTAGTTTATTTTTTATATTTAACACCATACAGTGACCATCTCTACACAGGAAAAAGACAAACCTGAGCAGACTGTGGGACTGTCGTGTCCTGTTGACCTACAGCAGGCAGGGCTGCTGATGCAGTAGGTGCCTGTGTTAAAAGATCCCTAGCAGCACCCTAATAGGAAAAAGAAAAAAACATATTACACAAACAATAACAATTCGAACCATCTATACATATTTAAGAGTAAATGTGGTTACTCAATGTGCCTCTATGGTGGCACTAATCTCTCAAGAATAGATTCTGCACTGCGTTGGAATCTGTCTTGAAGGTTTGTCAGAACGTGTACACACTGTGTGGGAGTGGGCATGGCTTCAGAGGCCGTGCTTTATCCAATCAAATGTAGTGGGCGGGATTCACGTGTCCGTCATCCTTCCCGACTCGAAACTTAAACCGAAACTAATTTAACAATAGCGTCCGCGGAGCAGACAACCACGGAAAGATATTCACATTTGAACTTACTCTTTCATCATAGAAACAAGTGGGCTTATAACCAAAACCATCCATGTTCTCTGGGAGAAGTGGTGTTAGTGTTCCGTGTAGAAATGTTATCTAGTCGGAATGAAAACACAAGCTCACCACCGGAAGCGGAGCGGTGAAGGCAGACTTAAACCCTGTTTCCTTGCGCACATGCGCGCTGCGTCGCCATTGTCCCAGAGTCACACTCAGGAGGAAGAACAGCAGAGGTCGCTGTTTTTCCTTTTCAGTGTGTCTCTGGGTTCCGAGATTGTGGTGGCACAAATGTAATAAAGGGTTGCTTATCAAGCCCATAACATGAGAGGTTCCCAAATACAGACAACGTCATGTGATTTGGGAGAATGTGGCGGAGAATTCATGTGCCACAGCATTTTATCAAGACAAACCTTTACTTTTGTAGGAGACCACCTCACTGGAATCTTTGAGCTTCCCTGCGCTCCAGAAACTGCTTTCTGAAATGTTAAAGAAATATAAAAACATGGAGCACGACCTGGACACGACCGTGGACTTCTACTACACTACACTATACCGCATATTATATTATCTTAAACATTTTTATATTATTCCATTATATACTGCATACACACTATTGCTGTACTATATTATACTATCATATGCTAGTATCTTACACTATTATATTTGCTATTATTGTTATTGTTACTGCTTGCACTGTATCTCTTTCTGTCTCTCCTCTGTCTCTCCCTTTCTCTCTCTCTTCTTTCCCCCAACACGGTCGAGGCAGAAGGCCCCCGCCCTAGAGCCTAGGGTCTGCCTGACGTTTCTTCCTGTTGAATTAAGAGGGAGTTTTTCGTTGCCACTGTCGCAAAATTGCTTGCTCAGGGTGGGATGTTGGGTCTCTTCTCTACATGTAAAGTGTCTTGAGACAACTTGTTGTGATTTGACACTTTAATAAAATTGAATTGAATTGAATTGAACATAACAGAAATAACTTTAATGTGACAGACATTTGTGTTTCACTTGCTATGAAACACAATGCAGATGCCAACAGTAGATGAATGCTCTTCAGAGCCAATCTCCATCTGTACATTACATATACCAGTAGAATGACATGTAGAAACTTAACACATACATTAAAGGTACATTACAGCAGATTTTACAATTAGGAAGATGACAAACCTGGACAGACTCTGGGAATGTCAGTGGAGTCAGGTCTTGTTGCATTACAGCAGACAGGGGTGCCGCACGATGAAGGGTCAACAGGTGTTGCTAAAGTGCCCCTAGTACGCTGATAGAATAAAAAGGTATTAGACCAAATCACAAACAATCTCCACCCAGATGGTAATGACAATCACCTCATGAGGGACTAATATTGCTATTCGCGATAGTTATTACAATTAAATGTATGAATTTACTTTCTGTAGGTGTTTGTATCGTATGAGAACAGTTGAGGCAGGAGGAGCAGCAGAAGCAAGGTCTTCAGAGACATTCTCCGTCTGAGCATTGAATACACCAGTACAAAACATTAAACATAACAAATGACAATGACAGCCATACTGGCACATGATGGACTAATGCTATTCGTTGTCACTTACTTTGCATTCTGTCTTCAAACGCACCCTCCTATCCCTCTGCCGCACCCCCTTGATCCGCGGCATAATAGCAGTTGAGGCAGGAGGTACAGTAGAAGAATGCTCTTCAGAAACAATCGCCATCTGTACATTAACCCATTAAGCCCTGAAACGCATCTGTGACACTTTTTCATTTGAGCTAAAAAAGCATTATTTTACACTTTGGCTATTCAAAAATAGCAGATATTCAAGCTCATAGCGCGGCACCGAGTAAGGTAGGGTAAGGTAAGGTAAACTTTATTGTCCCGAAGGAAATTTGTCTTGGGCTTTCACCCCAGCTGCAGCCACACATAAAACAAAAGACAAAGACAAAATACAAAACAGGGGGTGGGATACACAACATTACAAAAGTGCACAGATAGTGGTCCGTCTGCTATTCACGGTCAATGCTGTTTCAGAGCCTCGTTTAGCATTTTAGTTGACACCGGTACAAACGATTTTTTAAATCTGACATAGTTCCATTTAGGTTCACTATACCTTCTCCCAGAGGGCATCATTACATACTGTCCATGTAGAACATGGGTGGCATCACTGACTATTTTCTGAGCCTGTCTTAGCGTGGCCTGCTCGTAAATAGACTGCAGAGAGGGGAGTTGTCTTACTCCTATGATTTTCCCTGCAGTCTGCACCAATCGGAGCAATTTGGACCTCAGTTGCACTGAGAGATTGCCAAACCAAACTGTGATGCCAAATCTGACCAGACTTTCCAAGACCGCTCGGTAGAACACTAACATAAACTTTTGGTCAACACCATGAACCCTAAGACGGCGGAGGAAATGCAGTCTTTGCTGTACTTTACTACAGAGACTGTCCACATGTGTATTCCATGTTAGCGAGTTGTCAATACTAATGCCCAAGTATTTATATGAGGAGACCTGTGAGATGGTCGAGTCATGAATGACCACAGGCCTGTGGTCACCAATACTCCCAGGGTCGAACACCATCTCATGTGTCTTCCTCACGTTGAGAACAAGGTGGTTGTCATCACACCAGGTTACAAACCTCTGAACCTCTAAAAAATAGTTATCTAAATCTCTATCCTTACCCAGTAGGGATAAGATGGCAGTGTCATCCGAGAATTTAATGATGTAATTATTCGGGTTACCGCTTCTGCAACTCTGTAACTCATTTTTGTATAAGGTGAAAAGGACAGGTGAGCTGACGCAGCCCTGCGGTGCTTCAGTATTCAGGGTTCTGGGCTCTGACATGGTACCGTTCACACTGACCCTTTGTGTACGTCAGTTAAAAAAGAATAATACCACCTGATAATAAGGGGATGGACATTAAGGTCCCTCAGCCTCTTAATTAAGAGATGTGGCTGTATTGTATTAAAAGCTGAACTGAAATCTACCAGAAGAAGGCGTGCATAAGCAGTGTTCTTTCCTAAGTTATTTTCTAAGTGTTTCAAAAGAAAATAATCCAAGGCCAGAACTGCATCCTCTATGAGCGGTTACACATTGGGTGCGTTTGAAGCGAAGCGCTCCTCCTCCGTTCCCGAGTGCGCTTGTTGGCCAGCATTCACACTGGCCAAGACTCGAGACCATTTCATTTAACAGTAATGGTAAATAGGTGCCTCATGGGGGCGCTGTGGACTATGACGCTTTGGGAGAGCGAATGTCATTCACAGAAGAAAAGTCATTCTAGAGTAAATAATAAAGTTTGACTGTGTTCCTGACGTTGTCTTGAGTTATAATAACAACAGATCAACAATACACAACCAAAGCAGTGTGTGCACTGGTCTTTGAAACCTCGAAATGCACTGTCGTCTGTTAATATGATATTGGCGTCACGGACGCATCCTTTGTAATTTAGCAGTGACGTCACGTCACGGACTAATCCTTGGTGTATTTATCCTTACAAATACGTTCGCCACACATGTGTTTTTTGTTTATTATTTTTCACGGCTGGCGCTACTCAAACACTAGCGGGATTATTATTTCTTGTCAACGTTCAAGTATAACTATGAGAAGGTATAACCCAGCTAAAATAATGTGTCATTATAAAAATATATAAATGATATATGATTAGCAGTCCACTTCCTTCTCTTGGTACGGATGGATTTACACTGCCGCGTTCCGTTCCCGACTCCGCAGCAATCGGACCCGAGACTACCTCCCGAGGTGGTTTCGAGTACGGAACGGTGATGCGTTACGGGGAACGGTTCGCTACGTTCACACTACCACAACAGCAGCCAACTGGTCCAGGGTGCGCACCCGGGACCATAGTGTGAAACCGCTCTATGCCTCTGTTACTCCTGTAAGCAAACTGAAAGGTGTCCAATGAACAATCAACCGCTGCCTTCAGTAGACCGATAATGATTTTCTCAAAACACTTCATAATCACTGAGGTCAAAGCGACTGGGCGATAGTCATTATTTTCCTTGCAGCATGTTTTTTTGGGAACAGGGATTATAATAGAGTCTTTCCAGGTGGACGGAACAGTTTAGAGTCCAGTGACTTTTGGTAGATGGGACACCAAGCCTCTGCAAGTTCCTGACTGCATGAGTGCAGCAGTCGGCCACATATTCCATCTGGACCTGAGGCCTTCCGGGGACATGTGTGTGCAAACATCTTCTGGACTTCATGTAGATCCACAGTAATTCCCAGATCACTGTGTGTGGGTACAGACTCAAGGGCAGCTATTTTCTCCTGCAGGAAATCTGCTGTTTCAAACCTTGCATTAAAGTTGTTTAGTTCATTGTTCAGTTCAGAGTGCCGCGCTACAAGCTTGTAGATCTAGTATTTTTGAAAAAACTTGAAAATGGGTGCAAATCTTTGAATATATTTTTGCGAACATTTGTAACTCAAATCTTTGCTTCTGCGGGTCCCTGGAATACAATATTTTGAAATGGGGGTCCGTGCCCAAATACATATACATTTCGGGGTCCTTGACATGAAAATGTTTGAGAACCAATGATATAGTAATATACGTTTTTTTTTTTTTAAACTGAATTTAGAAGACATTTTGTAGAAGAGGCCTCAGGTCTTAAAGGGTTAAATTTGTAGAAACTTAACACATACATTACACCAGATTTTACATTTAGGAAAATAACAAACCTGGACAGAGTCTGGGAATGTCAGTGGAGTGCCATCTTCTGTCATCTCTTGTTGCATTACAGCAGACGGGGGGGGGGGGGGGCTGATTCAGCAGCACCCTAATAGAACAGAAATATGTATTACACAAACAATAACGATAGGCTCTATTCACAGCAGCCATATTATGAAGACATTCACAGGTGTTACCAATGATACTAATGAAGGCTCTGTTCCATTCTGGTCAAACAGAGTCAGGGTGCTGATAGTGTGCATGTTGGCTCATTGGAAACTCTGTTACACCAGTGGGTCTACAGTTGGGGTCCAGGGACCCTCATGGGCTTCCAAATGGCCCCTTACAGGTGTGTAACTCTGTGAGTGTACAAATGGACCCGTAAGGGTCCATTTGGTTCCATTTGTACACTCTCAGAGTTAATGGGGGTCGTGGAAACCACTGTGCTACACTAAATGGAACAGAGCCTTCATTAGTATCATTGGTAACACCTGGGACACAAATATAAAAGCAAAAAAAACAACAACTCAATTTTAATATTATTAAATCAAATGTCATGATTGGGATTTCATCAAGTCAAGCCATTTTAATGTAGCAGTACAGGACACAGTATTTTAGAATGTTGCGAACTATTATACATGCTTAATCTAAAAGTATACACCCAGTGTAAATTATGTTACATTACCGTTATTTCAACTTCCAATGGTAAATCTGCTTCTCCACTTGTTGTATCTTCAAAAAGTGAACGTCGTGAGCAATTCTTTTCCGCATCGGTTGCGCCTGGTTCTTTGACCGTTTTGGTTGTTTTTTTTTGGGGGCGATGCCATGTTTACACATTTGTGTTAGAGACGGACAACACGATAGTTTGTCAACAGCATCTAACTCAACAACAACAACTACTTGCGCATGCGTGACTCACTCTCACGTAGCCTGCTATGAGAACAGACGCTAAATAGTCTCCGGAAAGTACACTCACATTTATAAATTATTTTGTATTTTAAAAATAAGCTAAACTACGCCGCATCAAGGATTTTATTGGGTAGGCCTTAAAATTATGCCCTTGATCGCGGACGGAGTGATTTTGTGGTGGAAGTCTTTCCGGTTCTGCCCATCCGGCCACTTGATGACGCGCCTGGTGGCGTAGGGTTACTTCCGCTCCCGACCGGATCATATACCCGAAAAGATATGCTGCCCAGGCTACTCACAGACAGACGACGCACACATGGACACAAGGACGCACAGACTTTGCGTCGTTTCCAAAATCAACAGCTTACTACCCCTACTACACGCTGTTATGTCCCTATAGTCTAGAGGAAAAAGGGATGCAACATAAATTGGGAGTGAAACCCGTTTTTTATTAATAGCTTAAGATATTTACAGAATTAAATTGAAATACTTAACAAAATCATATAGGACACACGGAGCAATTCGGGGAAATAAACGTAATAGTCCTAAACCTAAGCTCTGAGTTTTAAACACTAACCTGACAAACACAAAATAAAGTTACAACAAAATCCTACTTATTCTCTGCTCTAATTAAGGCCTTGGCTACACGTACATGGATCTTTTTCTAAACGGATATTTTAGTCCTCCGTTTTTAAAAAGAATCCCTGGCCACATGACAAAGATAAACAAAAATCCCTGTCCACACGTAGACGCAGAAACGCATCGATCAGCTGCATGTTTCAATTTTATATCAGATTTTATATTTACATTTATTTTATAATTATATATATGAGGGGCCAAATACAAATACATTTGTAATCACATGTTAAGGCCCAATACTGCAATAGCTGCATTATTTTAATAGCATATACGTGAACAGCATACGTGAACATAAACGAAAACAACATTATTAGGGCGCAGCTGCAGCGCAAACAGTAGCCATGGTTCACATGACGCTGTCGAGTCTCTGGTTTATAGTGGTGTTCGTTTTTTTTTTTACATTGCCAACTCTCACATGTACATAAACGTTCAGATTTCAAATATAAAGTGCTTACCCCTGAGCCACGGATGTTACAAGGCAATCCGGACCGTGATAAGTACCCGTATCTCCCGTATTGTTCAATAAAAAGCATTTTAATCCCATCGCCGGCCATTTTCTTTTTCTGTTCTTTTATTTTGGTAATGTATCAGAGTGCAATACACCTTCCAACCATTGGTGTCGCATGGTTGAAAGCATCGGAGAAAATTTGGAGAAAATGGCCGACGATCGGATTAAAATGCTTTTTATTGAACAATACGGGAGATACGGGTACTTATCGCGGTCCGGATCACCTTGTAACGTCCGTGGCTCAGGGGTAAGCACTTTATATTTGAAATCTGAACGTTTATGTACATGTGAGAGTTGGCAATGTAAAAACATCGAACACCACTATAAAGCAGGGACTCTCGGCACCGGGGCGATTGTGTTTTAGGACGACAGACCCCACATTCAATCTGTGTGCGCGCCGTGTGTTCTACTTGGCGCAGAGAAAGAGGGTTTTCGTCACACAGTGAATGAGCTACTTTTCCCACCACTGTCTTATTAATAAGTATGACATTATTTAGCCATAAATGAGCGTGCCTTGTTTCATAGACTGTAAGTGTTGCTCTCTCTCTCTCTTCATTTATTATTATAATGACCATGAGCGGTCCGGTGTTTATGTATTATTGTATTATTTATTATTATAATGACCATGCGCGAATGCGCGATGACGTCATCGTTTCTCAAAATCTCCGGATTACATGTCCACACAGATCCACTGAAACGCATGTTTTGGAAAACCTTCACTTATTTATCCGTTTACAAAAATATCCGTTTTAGCGGCCAAAAACACCGTTTGCGTGTGGCTGAAAGGCCCAAACGCACACAAAAATGTGCGTTTAGAAAAAGATCCATGTACGTGTAGCCAAGGCCTTAATCTAACCAAAATATGACTTGAAACAAAAAAGCTGGCTTCCGTGGCCCATCGCATTCACATGTAACAAAATGACTCAAAACACACTAACTTAAATACAAAGAACACCAAGTGTGTGTGGGTGGACAGCACTACTGCAAGTGCTGCCAGAGACCACAGGTGTTCACAGATCCTAAATAGTCTTCTCCAATCTTCTCCACCCAATCACCAGGAGCTAGGGTGATTGGCAGTGATGGTCAGCACCTGGAAGTGAACACTCAACTCACACACTCATCTTAGGGCACGCACCTGACGCACCTCAAAACATTGTCACGTTGTCGTGAACGTGCATGCTGGTGCAGCCGCCTGGCATGCACGATGCGACAGCTAGAGGGCGGTGGTTTCTAGCAGAAGCGTGTTGAGTTCAGGAAAACAATGTTCTGGGATCTAACCGTGCACAACATTTCATATGCACAACTAATGTCTGTGTGGCTTCAGTTCACCACACACGGGTTAAACATACACTGAGGGCGCTTGCTGTAAACTACTGCAATTAAAATGCATTAAAAAAAACCTGTCCAATGCAGCTGCAGCAGTCTACTGTAACTGTAACTGAGTTACACCAACATGTGCATTGTGGTTGCAGCCTATTTAAGGTGCAACATCCTTTAGGATCCTTGAAGGACTAGTTTTTTCTTGCCAAAAAGAGCTGATCTACATAATAATACATATACATTGTTGTATGTAGCCTAGGTGAACCACACTATACCAAGTCTATATTCTTTCAATACAGACAATGAAGCATAATAGTGTCTCTCTGCAAAGTAGCAGGTGGGGGGGGGGGGGGGGGGGGGGGCAATGACAGGAGGATCTGGTCATGTGTAACTGTATACTGTAGTTTAGTAGGCTATTATGTGATGATCAACAGCATTGAGCCCTTGAGCAGGGCACTAAATCCAACAACACTTCAAGGATTCCCCCACTCTAAGGAGAAGCTATAAGTGTTCATCTTGCGTGGCTGGCTATGCAAAACAAATGGTCCAAGTTACGCACAAAAGTATAATAACTTTTTTGGGATCTTTAAACAATGTCTCCTGTCTTATTACTTTTTCCCTCAATTTATTGTATTCCTTTCATACAGGGTCACATGATAGGGATATTTTATTACAGTTATCAGGTTAATGAATACCTTGCCCTCTTTGTAATGGTTTGCGTGTTATGCTAAAGAGGTAGTATGATGGTTAGGGTAAGGCTCAATAAGTGTTGAAGTAGCAGGGTTAAGTGGGTCAGTCAGGTGTTATAGCACAAAGATCCCAAAAGATTTCTCACAATACCTATGTCAACTTCACATAAGAAGCTAATTTCATGAATATCAACTGTTCATTTAGGGGGGGGAAAGTATCTTATGTCAGTCATTCCTCTCCTGGAAAGCTTTGAGGAGTTTTTCATTGTAACTTTGAACTAAGAAGTTAATTTCATGAATGTCAAATTTCTATTTGGGCGGGTCAGGATAAGTATCTCATTTTCATCGTAACTCTCCTGGAAAATGTATAGAGTTTTCCATTGTATCAACCAGGTTAGGTAATAGCTAACGTAACTTACCCACTGGACCTATTATCTCTCACACTCTCTCACGCTAAAGTAAGTTACCCATTGTGCATTGTGTGTGTGTGTGTGTGTGTGTGTGTGTGTGTGTGTGTGTGTGTGTGTGTGTGTGTGTGTGTACACACACACACACACACACCCTTCAGGGGTACAAATAACAGCGTCTTCGCCATATTTGGCGGCTACCAATAGTAGAAGAGATTCCACGGAATTTTGCAAGCCGTTTAGCTGCTTTTTTGGCATCCCAAGTTGTTGGAAGCCTCTTACAACCAGCCTATATACATGTCCTAGGCTGCCAAAAATAAACACAAGTAGATTGCACCTTTAGCTTAGCTCTGTGATGGTATGGAGGAGTGGCTTGTATTTAATGACTTTGGTCATAAAAGCTTCCTCTAAGCTAGAGTCAAAAGTGCAGGCCATTTCAAGAATGGAAACTGATCTGGAGCCTTCATTGACAACAACAACATCTGGTGTATTAGTAGAGAGATGTGCAAAGATTTCAGGATTTTCAGTACAGAGTTGAAACATGGAAGGTTTGACACAGGAATGTTTGTACATTCTCACTGACGGTGTAAAATGTTTAGATATGTCCTTAGTTATGAGATCAACTATTCTGTCGTGGCATGCTATGTAAAGCCCTTTATAGGCATAGCAGCCATTCAGAATGTGTGACATGGTTTCTGTAACAAGCCCTGTGGTGTGATGCAAACAATGAGGTACATGGGTGGTGGGAAACCAGAGGGAAAGGTTGAGTCTGGTGGGAAGGATCTGTAACCTGGCGTTTACTGTAAAGGTGATAATGTCCTCATTGAGAGCAGTGTTCCTTAGAAATGAATGGGAAACAGAGTGGTCAGCAGAGGGAAGACAAGCAAGTTTTCCCTGAAGTTTAAGACCAGTCCAGTGTTGTTGTTGCTGATGTTGAAAAAGATCCAGCAGGGTCCGCCGAGCACCTGCAGATGTCAGCAGGTGAGTGTGTCCACCGTAGGTCACTGTACCTCTCACAGAGGTGAGGGGGTCAGTTATTAAGTCCTCAGAGACCCTCACAGTCTCTGAATCAGACCGGACCCACTCCAGGGACACTCCGGTTTGGACACAGAGGTCGTTCAAGTCCGGCCAGTCCGATGAAACGCCAAAGCCCGGGGAGTGAGTGTCCAGTTTCCCACTGGGTTTCCTTTTGAACCCTAGGAAGTGGGGCTCTGACTCTCTCATACACACACACACACACACACACACACACACACACACACACACACACACACACACACACACACACACACACACACACACACACACACACACACACACACACACGTTAATGTAGTAGTAGTAGTAGTAGTAGTAGGCCTAGTAGTTCCAATACAGGTGTTGTAAGTAGAACATTATATTTATTCAACACTAATGTTGAATAGCTGCAGGTTATATGACACAATACAAAGCAGTGTGTCAATCATGATGACCTTGCATTCCCTGAACTAATCTGATGCTATTAGTTAGAATGAGGAACTAATGTGATCAGACCAGTACAGTGATGAAGGAAGTTTGGTTATGGATGATACACTCATTTACAGATGATAGATTAGACACACTCATGTGACGTCAATGGAAACAAAAACAAAACCCCCCCAAAAAACTCTGAACATTATCTGGATGTTTGGTAAAGGAGCGGCCCATGCTAAACAGACACGCACACATCAACACATCAACTCTATGTGATTGTTGGTAAAACGCCTTTTCATGGAGCTGCAAACTCCAAATGTCCCCTGTATCAGGGGTCTTCAATGATTTTCAGGTCAAGGGACCCACTGGCTGAGAGAGAGATGAAGCAGGGACCCCTTAGCTAAGAGAAAGATGAAGCAGGGACCCCCTTAGCTGAGAGAAAGATGAAGCAAAGACCCCCACTACATATTGTATAAAACTGTGTTGCAACTTTTTCATAGATTTCATAAATATCTTCATAGACTGTTATTTGACTGTTTGACTGTATTTTGACTGTAGTGTACTAAATGTTTACTTTGTATTACTCTTGGATCTTTTGTCACTGCTGCTTTGTAAAGGCTGATTTTAGATGTGTTTGTTATTTGAGCTATTTCCGATTTTAATTCTAAACTTAAATCTAGTCTTCATACAGTGTATGTACTGTTTAATGTCAACTTGTGTTTTGAATAAATGTCATGTGTGTCTAGGTGAAACTCATGTCTCTTGTCTATTGTTTCTGGGGAACCAGAAACAGTCCATGAGGTATTACATTTAAGCCTGTCAATATTAGTGAAGAGAACCTTTCCTTGATGTAACATCATTGTCGGGCATTATTATTTAAAAGTAAATTCCTTGCCACTCCAGGTTACAGGAAGGTTTGGAATGAAACTCGTCAAAACCATGCTTTTATCACCTCAGCAACTAACAACTAAACCAATTTGAAACGTTTGCTTTGCTGTTTTCCTCCGAATGAGACATCAACTAGTAATGTACTTATTGGTTCTGCACTGTAAACCTGTAGATGAACAACATGGGAGATTAATTATGTTGAGTGTAGCACTTTATTCTGGAACGTTCTTTCATTTGTAACCACAAGGTTCTGACAGAAGAACTGGTTCTAAGCTATGATGTTGTAGCCATACAGGCTATATCACTATTTAATGTTGTTATTTATAATGTTGTAGCCATACAGGCTATATTACTATTTAATGTTGTTATTTATAATGTTGTAGCCATACAGGCTATATCACTATTTAATGTTGTTATTTATAATGTTACAGCCATACAGGCTATATCACTATTTAATGTTGTTATTTATAATGTTACAGCCATACAGGCTATATCACTATTTAATGTTGTTATTTATAATGTTGTAGCCATACAGGCTATATCACTATTTAAGGTTGTTATTTATAATGTTGCACTATTTAATGTTGTTATTTATACCTTGAGTTAAATTAAGATTGGTTTTACGGTGTATCTTTTGAAGTATTCTTCAAGGAAGCAGCCATACATGCTGGGCTGTCATCAATGCATTCAGCTATGAACATTAGGCTATGAATGTTTGAATAAGGTCTATTTTTCAGTTGATGACATGATCTATTGAATTGACATCATCACTCTCAAACCCAAACATAATGTAGTCTTTAGTACGACACGTTGTGGCACACAAAAGAACAGGTCTACCAGGGCGTGGTGAGTTGTTGGTAGTTCATAGATTGTTATTGTTGGCCCCCAAACATGTAGTTAATGCTAATCTAGCCAAACCTATAATCTCTACACGGCAAAATCCTCAGTGCTAATTTGACTCAGATTCTTATGGGAACAGCAGTGGTCTGGGTCTGATGGGGTTTATACTAATGTCTTTGTTGGCCTCCTCCTCCTCTTCCTCCTCCTCTTCCTCCATGCTACCTGTTTCACAGGATTGTCTAAGTGGGCCACCAGCAGCCTCCATGTTGTCACCTGCAGTAGAGGTTTTGGCACCATTTAATTTGCTTCTGTAGCTGCATCTAATATAATTTATAATTACTGTATAACACTTGTATGTACCTGACTCAAAGTGGTTTGAGTCGCTTTTTTCCTTTAACATTTTATGTATTTTTTTTCTCTCTGAGGGCAAGTAGCCAATTGGGAACGGCATATGAAACTTCTGACTGATACATCTTGATCACATGACTGCACCCATTTGTGTGTGGAAAACATTCCGTAGGAGTACTAGCAAAAAAAAGTGTAGTCAGGTGATGGAGAAATGAGCAGGGCCTATAAGGGGCGGGGCCTATACAGGTAGATGTGTAATGATCCAACTGAGTTAGTTAGAATGAGGAACTAATGTGATCAGACCAGTAGAGTGATGAAGGGAGCCAAGTTTGCTTTTAGATGATAGCTTATAACTTCTAAACAACTATGTGATGCCAAACGAAAACAAAACACCATGAAAAACCTGCACATAATTTGGATGCCTGTTTGCCTACAATCAAATACTTTGAACGGTCCAAATTACACATACAGTACAATAATATGTATTTGTAATCTGCCACAAGCAGCTAATAACACAGTTTTCCGAGACCTTGTAATTTGCACTGCGGTCAAGATGTTGAAACTTGCAGCCGTTTAACACACAATGTCCGACACTTTGACACTTGTATAGCGATGTTGCTACTGTGGCCACAGATCAGCACCATGGACAGTGACAGGATGGCCTGAGGTGAGAGAAAAGGGAAAACAAAGAGAGGCTGTCTTTAACTATTCTGAGACGCCCAAAAAATGGTCGGCGACCTTTTCGACATGAAGTGACATGTTTGTATTGGCTTGGTAGTCATTGTGCCACATCATCAACATTAGGTTTAATTATGACAACATCAAAATGAAACATTTTTTTCTTTTCTTCTAAATATTTTCTTTCACATCAGGACATTGTAATGATCATTAGATCATGATCATTATTTTAAAGGAAAAATCCTCTCACACTTATGCCAGTGTGCCTGCCCTATACAGTGCAGACACATAGTTGTGTGCGTGCGTGCGTGCGTGCGTGCGTGTGTGCGTGTTTGTGTTTATATTTTTGTTTATGCTTATTAAAGGATCCCCATTAGAGACACATGAATGAGCCTCTAGTCTTCCTGGGGTCCTGAACAAAGCAAATACAATACAAATGTACAACAAAATAGTTGGAGTAAGGAGTCAGGAGGTCAGAAATGTAGACAGGTGCAAGTCTGTTCAGTGATTTAAAATCAACATTGTCATTTTAAAGCCAGTGCAGTGAGGCAACAACAGCGTTAATGTGGTCGTATCTTCTGGTTCTTGTAAGAACTCTAGCTGCTGTGTTTTGAACCAATTGAGGGCGGTTGATTGACTTTTGGGGGAGTCCAGAAAAAGGAGAACTGCTTATAATAGTCCAGGTGGTTTGTGACAAAGGCATGGATCAGGGTTTGTGCATCGCTGAATGAAATAAATGATCAGATTTTTTTTGCGATATTCCTAATTTGGCAGATGGTTGATTTTTTTTTACATTAGAAAAGTGCTTTGAGTAATTCAGGTCGGAATAAAATAGAACTCCCAGATTTCAGCATTTGACTCCTGCATTTTAAGAGGCTAAATGTGCATTAGACTCCATACAGTATCTCCATATATGTGCAAATTCTCATTTGTGCATTTGACACGGTTTCTGTTGTGACTGACATCAGTGCAGTGTAGTGGTCATTGACAGTATAGTGGTCATTAACACTGTAGCGGTCATGAACACTGTAGTGGTCATTAACACTATAGTGGTCATTAACACGGTAGTGGTCATTAACACTGTAGTGGTCATTAACACTGTAGTGGTCATTAACACGGTAGTGGTCATTAACACTGTAGTGGTCATTAACACTGTAGCGGTCATTAACACTGTACTGGTCATTAACACTGTAGTGGTCATTAACACTATAGTGGTCATTAACACTATAGTGGTCATTAACACGGTAGTGGTCATTAACACTATAGTGGTCATTAACAGTATAGTGGTCATTAACACTGTAGTGGTCATGAACACTGTAGTGGTCATTAACACTGTAGTGGTCATTAACACTGTAGTGGTCATTAACACTGTAGCGGTCATGAACACTGTAGTGGTCATTAACACTATAGTGGTCATTAACACTGTAGTGGTCATTAACACTATAGTGGTCATTAACACTGTAGTGGTCATTAACACTATAGTGGCAGGAATGTGGTGTTTTGACTGGTTTTATTATTTTTAATCTATTAAATTGTCTAGATCCAAGGTGTTTTTTTTTTATATTAACTAAAGCCTTTTAATCAATACCAAAACAAGGTTAGGCGAACCTCTTAGATCTATATTGCATGATGTCAACGTTTTTACAAATCACAATATAAATACCCAATAGCGGACCTCAGTCCATCTTGGTGATATAGGTAAATAATGTCCATGTTTTTTCTGCAGGTTCATTTATTATAAGAAATGCGAAACAGAAAGCAGCAGTAATAAGCATAAGTTACAATCAGCACAAATCCAATATAACAGCCAAATTATACAGTATGTCCTACTGACATATGATGGGTGTTACTGATTCAACTTAAAATGGTCGTGTTTGATCAGAATTGTCAAACAGTGGTGTGTGTGTGTGTGTGTGTGTGTGTGTGTGTGTGTGTGTGTGTGTGTGTGTGTGTGTGTCCTGTGTGTGTGTGTGTGTGTGTGTGTGTGTGTGTGTGCGTGCGTGCGTGCGTGCGTGCGCGCGTGCCTGTGTGTGTGTGTGTGTGTGTGTGTGTGTGTGTGTGTGTGTGTGTGTGTGAATGAATGAATGAATGAATGAATGAATGAATGGAATTTTTATTTTCGTGTCATGCCACCATTTTGGCCCATCCCATATGGGATTATATGACACATTACACATAAAGAAAACAAGACATTAACAGTCCATTAACAGTCCATTAACAGTCCTTCCTGTTCATAGTACGTCCTTCCTTATAATATTGGTTATTTTCAACAGCTTGTAGAAAAAGATGAACTCGGAATCAGAGGATCAAAGTTGATGAGTAGTTCTTAGTTTTATTTGGCTTCCATCATTGCTACATTCAAGAAGGAGACAGTCAGGTCAAAACTTGAGATCTTGTCCGTTGGTCGAAACGTGGAGGACCTCGAGGGTGCGGCCGTCTGCCGAAGACAACTCGTACTCTGCAGATATACTGTTTAGATCTAATCTAATAACCTGCACAATACAATTGTATGTATACATGGGATGATCTCATGGGTGCTGCCTGGCACATGGTTAAAGTCATATGCACTGGCACATGTTTAAATCACATGCAGATAGAAGTGGGGCACATACATTGTATTCTATATAACATGCACTGCTGTAAAATATCCTATATTCCCCCCTTTGTGGCACCCTAGTGTCACAACCTAAGGGGGAGCTTACCTAAACACAATACAGCGATACAACGATATAATCAGGACCAATGACAATGATAATAACAAAACAAGTATATGATAATCATCAACCACATAGACAAATATAAAGCCTATATAAACGGACTCCATACTGCCATCAGGTCCCCCTCAAGAAGGAAAGAGAAGCAGAAAGATTAGACACACACAACAGAGGCCAAATGCATACAGGGTGAATGCTCACACCCAATGCATGTAGCCCCTCTTCGTTGTTAAACACATCAAATACAGCCATTATACAGTTAACTATACCAACTGGGCTGTAGTACCGTGCTTGTCAAATAAAATACACAATCGGCAATCACCTTAACACACCACAGCCATCAAGAAATGGCCGATCTACAAGCTTCTCCAAGGCCACTTAAGACTTAAAACGGGCCAAGGAAGGACGTTCCACCAGGTGGAAAACAGTCATATCCTTTTACATGTTACAGCCAATATGATTACCTCAATTGTGTTTTAACTTGAAAGCGCTGCACAAACACATACAAATCTCAATAGTATAAATACAAGGCACAATTGTAATTAGTTGTAATTAGTGTAGTCAAGGCATATACACCTAACATAAACAAGTGGTGTAATAAATGTGATTAATCCATATATATATCAAAAGAATCCCTATCACCCATGTCAACCTTGTCGTCATCATAATCTAGAATGCGTGTGGCCTCACTGTCTACCTCGCCGAGGCGCAAGGGCGGAGACAGAACGATGTGCTGTCCAACTGCTGTCCCCATCACACGTTTAACCATGGTCTGAAGCAGTGGGACCACGCAGCATATCAATAATAAAAACAACAATAACACCAGGCCCAGGATAAATCCGACCCTGGCCAAGCTCGCTCTCCAAGACGATGACAAAAGCCATCCCAACCAACTGGTGTCATCACCCCCCTTAGTGTGACTGACATGTTCGTCTCTAAGTGTTTTCAACAGTTCAAGAGCCCCCGTTATGTTCCCTCCTTCTCCGGTGTGGATTGGAATTACGGTGCAGCAGTCGCTGCCTATTCTTGTGCAGGCCCCTTGTTCCTCCGCAAAAAGTATATCTAGGAGGAATCTATTTTGTAACGTCATTGTGGAAGTGGCATGCAGTTGTTCACTAAAGTACTCAAACGTAGTGATGGTAAAATTGATGAATCGTTGCTGATTATACCACAAAAAATGTATCCAACGACCGTTTGTTTCAGGATAAAAGAACGGATTAAATTGCAGCGTCTCCTCTGGCATAGCTCTATGCTCCCATGGAATATTCATCGGACCAAACGGGCCCATTTCCACCTCTCCATCAAGAGTGAATTTCAGGTCTTTAACGCCCTCAGCACCTTTCTTGCCCGTTACATCAGTTGATCTTTTAAGTCTAGTCGAATTCCCATGCAGTGTCCAAATTGACAACGGGCCAGTGAGCATAACAGGGGCACACACTCCAATCCAATTACGCTCTAAATAGTCGAGAATTTGCTCACCCCCACAATACCAAAAAATGTCAGCTACTGAACGAGTCCCCCCTTGCAAGCTTGGCAGTGGGAACCCATGACGTATAACCGTTCCATCATCAGACTTGCGTTCATGAATATGAGCGTTATGTGCGATCACTTCCGTACATTGCATAGGAAGATCCGTCCTATTGTTACAGGCACGTCCTTCCACGTAATCTGAGCACTGCAAATCAGTCTGAGTTGGACCGGATACACGACAAAGCGGGAACACAATTCCCTTAGGAACATTTACAAATGGCGGCACAAATGCATTGCCACTTAGAGTGAGCAACTCGAAGTCCTTACATCTACTGGATTTGTACAAGTCCACACCTGCTTCGTTCTGTTGCATGAATGACAGAATGCATTGAATATAGCATTTCTCCTCACATTGATTCATTGATTCGGTTCAAAAGGTAAAGGTTGAACCCAGGGTGTTCTATTAGCATTATAACACGTAATACAAGTTTCTGTAGTCACACGCTGAGCCGAGAATCGCATCCATTCATAAAACAAATTCTTTTGACCACGTGCTGTGACCTGCTTATTAGCAGACACAAAGGCTTGTATTGCAGTTTTGGCTGGTGCACCAATAACAGAACAAATACTATCACCCAAAAGTGTACAAATCAAAATCCACAAAATCACACTCCAAACTCCCTTCATCTGGCCTAATTTATACTGTCTCATGATCTTCTGTATTCTTCACAGCTGATGTTGTCTCCAAATTAGACTCCTCCCTCTGTTGTTCCCTTCACCTGAGGGCATGAGAACAGTCCCACTCAATTAAGTAGTAAATCTATCTGTGTCAGGTCCATGGAGAAATGTACTCAAACGTAGCTGCTAGACCATTATTCTAATACAGTAAGTGTCCAGAACTGAATGTCTTGACCATCATGTCCAGCATGTACACTATATCTGGTTGTTTGCATCTGTCTGTCCCAGTTGCGCATAAACAATGTCTTAATGAGTGGGATGCAACAACAGAATATTACACTTGCGATAATCAGACTAAGTAATATGACTAATTCTATGTGGACCAAATAAGTGCTCCACTCAGTGAACTTAGTAGTTGACAGTTGTTTTGAAGTAGTTAAAGTGTTTGTTGTTGATGTAACTGATGCATGTGAGGGTGTTGTCGTTACCGTTGTGGGTGTGGTATTTGTTGTGACTATATACGATGTGTCTCCAGTAGTTATTAACAACACAGGGTCTGTATGTTCAGCTGGAACCACTGCACTTCCACTGAACCGTACTTCAGTAGTCATTTGATTTGGTTCAGATTCAGCCGTAACTACTGTACTAATCCTTTCAGTTAATTGTAGAGGTGTTACAGGCCTACTAGTCCCCACTTCTACAGGCACAGTTGGTATTCGGTCGATCTGCCTCAACTCGGCGGGGACTGCCCATAAGTCCGACATCCCATTACTCCGACTACGTGGCTTCCGCGTGCGGTTAAGGTTAGGGTTAGGGTTAGGTATAGGGTTAGTATAGTAACCGTCGGAACAATGAGCCGTCGGAACAATAAGCCGTCGGAACAATGACATGGCACCACATCGGCTTCAGTCAGAGTTACAAGTGCTACTTCTACTTCCTCTGATATCACTGTTCTAAATGTTAGAGGTAGAGGTTCTATTGTTATATCATTTAGCCCTTCCGTCCCCCCTTCTGTGACGATAGTCACAGATGGGCTAAGAACAGAATCTGCATGTAAGGTTGTAAAAATGGAAAACGAAGCCACATCCAAGGGTTGTGGAAGGGTAGGATCAGGGGTTCGGGGAACGGAGTCCGATGCCTCCAAGGTGGGAGTCACAATCTGGACCCTCACCGTGGGCGGGGCTGGAATGGAACCAGAAGTTACAGTGTCCAGTATTGGACTCAAGTCAGATAAATATAGCAAAGTTGGGAGGCCCGGCGCAGCCGTTAACGCAACCTCCACTAGAAATGGTGGATCGGAGGTTGGAGTAACCGGGCTGGAGGAGAACCCGATGGAATTAAACGAGACAAGATCGGACGTGGTCGGCAATGGCGGAGTCGTCGGCATTGCGATAGACGTAGCGTCCGAGGCACCAGTAAGCAAAAGAGTCACCCAAAAAGGTGCGCACTCTCCCTTAGGCACATCCTCCATATTCACGCCCCGGACTACAGATACCACCGTAAACCATGGACAAGTAGGCCGGTCGCTAACGCACGCATACTGTCCTTCATCGGTAGATTCAATATCAGATACAGTCAAGGAACAATCCCCGTTGAGTTGGAAACGTGAATGTGGACGCTGGACCCTGTCTGTCCGTGCCAGCGTTGAGCCTTTCGAGTTAAGCCACACATTAAAGCCAGACGTAGTTTTATCTGGGCAGTTGCAAGGTAATATAACAGATCCTCCTACTACAGCCTTTATTCGTAACATTGACTTGTGTGCACTACGTTTGCTCCGTATGCCACCTGTTTTTCCGGGCATAGGCATAAACGGAGTGGAATGCAACGGCTCCCCTGCTCTCCTATACAACATAATCTGCGAGTCGAGCAGGTCTGACCCTCGTTCTAACAGGTCTCGCTTCTCCGGCTGAACTTGACGCTTCATCCTCATCCGAGCCTGCATTGGCTTGGGCCCTTTCCACTCATGCGAAAGCAAGGTGAGGGCATAACTCTCCCTGTGAGCATTTCATGTGGTGTCAACCCTATATCGCGTATTTCGCTCGACCGACACGAGAGCAACGCCAGGGGCAACCCCTCAATCCAATTAATACCAGTGTGTTGGCAGATCTTCGAAATCTTGCCTTTCAGAGTTTGGTTGAAGCGTTCAACCGGAGACTGAGAAGTTGGGTGATAAACGCAGCCCAGACGCTGCTTGATTCCTAATTTCTGTAGGATGATTCGGACGACGCGATCAACGAACGAAGCGCCATTGTCCGAAGATATTGTGTCCGGAAATCCGAACCGCGCCAGGACCTCGCGACACAAAAATTTGGCACATGACTGAGCATCCATTCTTTTCGTGGGGCAAGCTTCAACCCAACGACTAAAGCGGTCCACACAGACCAGAAGATATCGTTTCCCTTCAATGCGTTGGATCATGTCACAATAATCGATGATCAGGTGCGACATTGGACCATGCGGTATAGGAATGTGACCTGGTAGTGTTGGCACAGCCTTCCTGATGTTGCTCTTCAGGCAAATTACACAACGTCCAATGACATGGTCGAGGAAGTATGGAGCCCAGAATCCATATTCTGTTGTAATCTTCCTGCGTACTTCCCGCCTGGAAACATGAGCTTGCCCATGTGCCTCCTGGATCAGCAAACGTAAAAGAGAGGGCGGGGCCACTATCAGGCCTTCATGATTCCTCCACAAGCCTGTGGAGTCTTTTGATGCGCCCCTGTCAATCCATAAATCCTTATCTGCCTGGTCGGCCTCCTCTTGCATGAGAATAACATCAGCCAAGCTGATCCGTTCTTCCATCTCAGCCTCATGCGTGACCAGGAGGACACCACCAGGACGGTTGGCTCCTGCTACGGCCTTTGCGGCCTCATCTGCAGCATTGTTGCCACGGGTGATGCGTGAGGCATCAGATTTGTGAGCAGCACACTTAGCAATCGCTATCTTGGATGGTTCCATCATGGCCTGCAAAAACTTCATGATCTGCGCATGATGTTGTATGGGCGATCCATCAGATTTCCTGAAGTTCCTTGCTTTCCAAATTGAGCCAAAGATATGGCACACAGAATAGGCATAAGAAGAATCAGTGTAGATTGTTGCTCGTCGGCCCGATGCCATAAGGCACACCTCCGTCAAAGCCACCAACTCGGCAAGTTGGGCGGATGCCGGTTGAGGAATAACCTCAGCTTTCCCAACCACAAACGTAGAGCCTTGTGCTGGTACGATTGTATAGCCGGCACACAAACTCTCCTGTTTAGATGAAGCTTTAGAGCGTGTAAGTTTTCCACGCTGTTCAGCTTTTGCTAGAATATCTTTGATCTGGGAATCATAGCCTCCGACCCCATGATCCTCGTGTCGGTTGGTATACCTCTCAGGAGGACCACCGGTTCCAGGCCTGTCTGGTAATGTTTCCAAAACCGTCTTGGCTCTGCTTCTCTCAAGGACTTTATTATGATCATCTCTTGTCTCATAATTACCCTCTGCAGTAAGAACAGGATAAATGCCAATTGAAGTATTCTTATTATACGGAGGAGGAAACAGTGAGAAGGCTGTTTCAGTCAGATTCTTGTCGCCAGGACGTGGTCTGTCCTGGGTTTTCAATCTTGCCTCAGCAGTTTTCTGAAAGGCTTTAATCGCGATAATTTCCTGTGTACGTTTCTTTACACGTTTCTTACCAGTCTGGTTCATTTTATAAGTGTCAATCAAAATTTTTAAAGTTTTAATGACATCGAGGTCGAACGTTCCCTCGATCGGCCATGGCTGGAGTAACTTGGGCCAACGTTTATTCCATTTCTCAGAAAATTTACCAATATCTGAGATATGTTCATATCTTGATTGGACTTGCTCAACCGGCGTCGTTCGACTCATTATTAAATCTGGCGGAGATCCACTTATGAATGACGCGCTAAGATGTGTGTGTGTGTGGTCCCTAGACACTCAGTATTAGACTGCTGACCTATCACAGGACCCGAAAATGCCGATCTATATACACTACCTAGCAGAAACTAAACTACATAAACTTGCCTAAATCTTCACTCCCCACGACTGGCTTTTTAAACACCCGACAATTCCTGTTCTGGGCTGTTGCACTCAACTCAAACACAGTAACAGAAACTGAAGGTATACCATTGAACCTCAGGTATTGACCCTTGGCAAGGATACGTGTCCCGGAGGAATTTCACGCAGGAAACCTCACTTGGCCATGGTTGTTGGAGCAAAAATAACAAACAATCTTACTATCTCTCCCGGTCAGTTTCAAAGTCCTGCAACTTTTATTCATGCACTCAAGCAGGGCCACACTCACACAGCGTCAAAGAGGATCTTGATTATAAATGTAAGCTGATAAAGATTTTTCTTTAAATACACAAAGATACTGAACTCTATTAAGTTACAAAGATTTATTAAGTTACTTCACTTATTGGTAACTAAAATGCAAAAATGAGAAATGTATTAAGTTACTTCATTTATCAAGTTACTAGAAGATGTCAGAAATATAGTGTTTCCAAAAGCATACTATAGGCTGCTTCTTCCCCTCTTTTTTTTTTTTTTTTTTAGATAATTCATGTAATTATTATTATTATTATTATTATTACTATTAATTATTAATTGATGTACTGACTAATTAATCAACCAATGAACAATGTGATCAAATAAACAAATGAAGTAAGTAATCAGCCGCTCAGGAAGACAATGAAACAATGTTTCACTGGTCAATACACTAGGTCAAACGAATGCAGCCTAAACACCCCTCCCCAATCGATAAAATGAGTGAGACACTGCTGAGAACCTGTCAATCTGCCCGTGTGTGTGAGGGCGTGTCTGACAATCTTACACGAAAGTGCAGCAGACAGCAGGCAGTCAGCTGTGTCCAGACGTCAGCCAAGGGGGTGCGACCTCCAAGTGGGCTGTCCCTGAACCAGGTCTGCTTCCGAACCTATCAGAGCTCAGACACAGCGGAAAATAATGAGGTTACAATGAGATCAGCGTCACATGTCGTCATTCACAACACAAAGTAGCTCAAGAAGAGAGAGGGAGCAGGGTCCCTGACGGAAACATATAATTAGTGTAACCCATAAAGTCAGTGAATATTCACTCAATAAATTGTCAGCTGACATGGTAGGAGGTAATTCAAAGCTGTTATATCCAATCCAGCATTTATAATGTCAGTGAATCATACACAAAGCAAAAAATGTTTCCCCAAAGTCATTTGTGTTCTCCGTGTTGGGAAAATCATACGGTCATCAAAGATCTGCGAGATCCCCAAGACAGCAGATCTACAAGTCCTCAAAAATAGCAGACGTACAAGTTCACGAGGCTGTACATCCATCATTCCCGAGTACACAAAGCGTGTATTGTCTCTCCGCTCCCGCTCTCCCCTCCTCTGTTAGGAGCAGTAGGGACAGACGGAGATACGAGGTTACAATAACGGACAGACGGACTGCGGAGGAGAGGGGCCAAGTAATCCCTCCGCCAAAGTAATCTATACTCTATGTGCTATCTAACGTGTGTAGCTGAATCCCGTGTTTAGGTCAGAACACACTGTAATCATTATTATTATGATTATAAATAGACCCCGCTATCAGGGCACATCATTGACAATATCACCAAGGCTTTTATATTCAATTTGAAACACACAAACACATCACTCACAGAAGGCACGGCCGGCGCACGTAACGGAGTGTACACTCAATACCACTAGTGTCGGTTGAATCATTAGATCATATTCCACATTTCCAAACTATGATATAATCTAATATCAACCAGTACTTCAGTCATTAGAACCAAGAATAACAGGCATCCCTATTAACTCTATACAGGCTCAAATACTTATCAGCATTCTCAGCATGTAATTACTAATTATTCATTAGTGATTTGGGACCGAAACTACAGCATTTTCAGCTAAAATGTCATGACCTAATTTAATTAAAAACCAAACAACAGCACCCTTGTGCTGACATGCGAGTGCTCTTCTCCACTTCAAGCGCTGAATTATCAGAAGTATTTATTACTCTCTTTCTTTTTATTTTTAAGTTGTCCAAACAGCAGTACTTATTTCTCATTTCCTTTTCCTTTTAAGTTGTCCAAACAGCAGTACCAGAGTACAGCATAAGAAGTATAGTGCACCTACTTCATGCAGTTATCATCATGTACATTTTATTGAATACATTGTATTCTTCAATTTTGTCATCCTACTCAGCCCAATTTAACCCTCAGTTACCCAAGTTCACAGTTCTAGGTGCGTTTAAATTGCGATGACAAAAATTTAAGCAGACTTGCCCTGGGGGTGAAAGCGTACTCGCAGCGCGGGACGAAGGGTGATCAATCCGCGTCGTCTCTTGCTGCCGGCACGTCTCTGTCGTCCAGGCAATGTGTCACGTCTGCGGACTGCTCTCTCGTCCAGATGTCATCAACGTGTGTGTCCTGTCGTCGCAAAAAGTCTCGATCGCTAGCTCGCCAAGATATTGGTTATTTTCAACAGCTTGTAGAAAAAGATGAACTCGGAATCAGAGGATCAAAGTTGATGAGTAGTTCTTAGTTTTATTTGGCTTCCATCATTGTTACATTCAAGAAGGAGACAGTCAGGTCAAAACTTGAGATCTTGTCCGTTGGTCGAAACGTGGAGGACCTCGAGGGTGCGGCCGTCTGCCGAAGACAACTCGTACTCTGCAGATATACTGTTTAGATCTAATCTAATAACCTGCACAATACAATTGTATGTATACATGGGATGATCTCATGGGTGCTGCCTGGCACATGGTTAAAGTCATATGCACTGGCACATGTTTAAATCACATGCAGATAGAAGTGGGGCACATACATTGTATTCTATATAACATGCACTGCTGTAAATTATCCTATAATAACATACCAAATAAATAAAACATGCATAGGCCTACAGTATTTATATGAACAAAATCAGAACAAAAATAAGACAATGCCATTTTACATGTAAATGGCCCTCCTCCTCATTGACCAGGCCTTGTCAAGAAATGAAGCAAATGAAAAAATGTCTCGTTGAAATAGACGTTTCAGTTTCTCTGAGTCATCCAACCACACAAATTCATACTTAGGATCTACCTTATTAAAAAGTCTCTGCCTGATAGAGTTGTAGAATGGACAATACAAAACAAAATGCATTTCATTTTCAATTTCATTAAGATCACACAAACCACATAATCTATCCTCCTCAATCGTACCTACATATCTACCCGTCTCAATATGAAGACCAAGTATGCCAGCCCTGATTTGAGCACATAGGCTTCGTTTCTTTTTTGACAAATGATACAATACATAATTTTCTGGACAATAGACATGCTTTATCTCACAATAAGTGCGGAGCTTTGGTTTATTCCATATATCCAGAGCCCATCTGTCCTTTACTTGTTGAAAAATATTTTCTTTTATTACCATACTCTCTACTTTTTCTTTATTATAAAAATGGTCTTCATACCCTGCTCTCAAAAGAATGTCATACATGTCCGTAGCCCATGCGCCCTTGATCAAAATGTCCCACTCGAAGACCTTTCTTACAATTCTATTGGTGTTCAACCCCAGTATTCTATTCCACAAACGTACCATGTGCTCACTCCACCGTACCTCATTGGGTTCCCACCCCATATCTCCCATGATGGCCAGGGTTGGCATAAATTTGTGTACTCCCAAGAAGTACCGCATTGCTCTATTGTGGACAGCCTCACTTTTAGGATATTGCTTAAATCCCCAGACTCCTGCTACATAATCCAACACTGGACAGACACAAGCCTGGTATAGTTTGGAGTAGGTAGAGAAACCAATATCCCTCAGGGTCTTTGTTTTAGCTATGACTCCCCCTAGTGCTCTATTTGCTGATTCTGTCAATAGAGTAGTTCCTTTTATAAAATGTGTAATGGAACATGTTCCTTATTGTTTTCATTATTGCCTCTAGGGGGCATAGTTTTTCCTTATTGTTTTCATTACTGCCTCTAGGGGGCATAGTTCTTCCTTTTTCCTTTAAGTTTAGTACCTCCCTGTCTTCAGGGGGCGCTGTTTGTGTTGTGGAGCTGCAGTATACATGTGCTGAAGAAGGTGACCAGACTTCCTTTTCCCCTTGTAAACAACAAGAGAGATTGTTTGTGAGTGTTGTCAGTAATCTTTAGCCATCAGTTGTTTCTACCCCTTTGAGTGGCAAAATAAGTAAGTAGGCATATCATCCATTATTGTGACTACTTAATTTAGGAAGAATTGTGACTTATGTTAAACCTTTATGTGTTCTTTATTGCCATGAATGGCACTGCAGTGTACTGGTGAAATTGAGGCTTCTTAACTGCAAATGCTTACCTGTTTGTGTTACCTGTAACAAGCTGTTTGTATTTTATGTTAATTTGTGCTTTTCTGTATTTTGTGTTTCAGTTTTACACTTTTTTGTAATAAACCAGTCCATATTCAACAACTGCCTGTTCCTTGGAGGAAAAATTACAAAGGAGAGTTTAACTGGCTGTGAAAGCCCAATAAGGACATTGGGTGTAACAGTACAGTAAAATTATTAGCCCTCTGCGAGGGACATCATGCAACTTTTGGACACTGACAAGAGAGCCAGTAACACTTGAGTGGCTAGTGAAATTAGCACTCTGCGAGCACTCTTCTTCACCAGCCTTATCCAGTCAACATAATGGAGACATCACAGGCACGGAAGAAAGACAATGAGGACACCAAGTCATCCTCCGCTCACTCAAAGTCCTCAGGAAAGCTGACTGTTAAATCATCAGCACGATCTACCAGATCATCTGCATCAACCAGAGCCAGCATGGCAGCAGCACGAGCACTGGCCGAAGCACAGGCCGCTAAAGTAAGAGCAGCCTATGCTTACAAAGAAATTAACATTAAGATGGAGATGGCCCGCATAGAAGCCAATGCGTATATGGAGATGGCCCGCATAGAAGCCAATGCAAATATCAAAAAGGCCCGCTTAGATTCAACTATTGAAGCGCTTCAACTCCATAAAGAAGCTGATGCTACCATGGCCAAAGCAGAGGTATTGGAGTCTGGTGCTGCTCAGCTTGAACTTGCAGAGCCAAGTGAAGAGTTGGAGTGTTTACCCATACAAGCAAACCCAGTGCAGAAAGGAGACATGTCCCCTCAACGTGATTCCATCACCCACGGGTCCCCTCAACGTGATGACATCATCCACAGGTCCCCACAACGTGATGACATCATTCACAGGTCCCCTCAACGTGATGACATCACCCACAGGTCCCCTAAACGTGATGACATCACCGACAGGTTCCCTCAACGTGATGACATCACCCACAGGTCCCCTCAACGTGATGACATCATTCACAGGTCCCCTCTACGTGATGACATCACCCACAGGTCCCCTCACCATGATGACGTCACCGGTACGCCTGATGACATCACCGGTACGCCTGCTCACCATGATGACATCACCGGTACGCCTGATGACATCACCGGTACGCCTGCTCACCATGATGACATCACCGGTACGCCTGCTCACCATGATGACATCACCGGTACGCCTGATGACATCACCGGTACGCCTGCTCAACATGATGACATCATGGGTACGCCTGATGACATCACTGGTACGCCTGCTCATCATGATAGCATCACCGACACGCCTGCTCACCGTGATGACATCACCCATAGGTCCATTCAGCATGCTGACATCACCCATCAGCAAAGTCACCAGGAAAAAGACTGTAACGTCACCATCAAGTGTGTGGAGGGTGACAGTGAAAGGCACGTGACAGCTCTTAACCCTGGCCCACCACCACAGACACCCAATTCCCCCTCTTCCCTTCAAGAGCATGGCGGAAAGGAGGCAAGCTCTTCACAAGAAGAAATACTCACTCCTGCCCCCACACAAGGGACACAGCAGTTCCAGAGACTCAAGGATGCTCTGTCTTACCCGGACCAGATCGAGGTCCAAATCAAGGACTTGGTGTATGTGAACACACCGGGTCAGATCCACCACATCACCCTGCATGACATGTCAGACCAGAACATTATCTTCAATACCAGAGTGCCCGCCCAGCATCAAACCCAGCTACCAGCCCCTGCATCCCCCACTGCTGCTGATACCACAACCAGCACACCGACAGTTCTAACCCAACCAACGTCCGTCAAGATAAGCATGCCTCTCCAGTCTTCGGCCCTGACTCCCAGCAGCCAGGGTAATCCTACTGTCCCACCTTACACCTTCCCATGCTTGCTGCCCCCTCCAGCTCCACCCCCATTGAAGAGCCAGCCAGTAGTGTTCAGACAGTTACACCATGCCATGAAACTACGTGTCAAGACTACTAAGACTTTCTCCAAACCCATACCATAGTGTTTCCTTCTCTTGAGTACAGAACTTGTGTTGTGTAAATGTTATTGTGGCATTTTTAAATATGCCAAGGCGGGGAGTGTAATGGAACATGTTCCTTATTGTTTTCATTATTGCCTCTAGGGGGCATAGTTTTTCCTTATTGTTTTCATTACTGCCTCTAGGGGGCATAGTTCTTCCTTTTTCCTTTAAGTTTAGTACCTCCCTGTCTTCAGGGGGCGCTGTTTGTGTTGTGGAGCTGCAGTATACATGTGCTGAAGAAGGTGACCAGACTTCCTTTTCCCCTTGTAAACAACAAGAGAGATTGTTTGTGAGTGTTGTCAGTAATCTTTAGCCATCAGTTGTTTCTACCCCTTTGAGTGGCAAAATAAGTAAGTAGGCATATCATCCATTATTGTGACTACTTAATTTAGGAAGAATTGTGACTTATGTTAAACCTTTATGTGTTCTTTATTGCCATGAATGGCACTGCAGTGTACTGGTGAAATTGAGGCTTCTTAACTGCAAATGCTTACCTGTTTGTGTTACCTGTAACAAGCTGTTTGTATTTTATGTTAATTTGTGCTTTTCTGTATTTTGTGTTTCAGTTTTACACTTTTTTGTAATAAACCAGTCCATATTCAACAACTGCCTGTTCCTTGGAGGAAAAATTACAAAGGAGAGTTTAACTGGCTGTGAAAGCCCAATAAGGACATTGGGTGTAACAGTACAAAATGCATATGCTCATCCAAATAAAAGCCCAGATATTTATAGAACTTTGTATAATTCAACTTTGATCCCCCGAATTGGAATTGAAAGTCACTTGTGCGCATGGCAGGGTTTTTAAAATGCATGATTTCGGTTTTCTTTTCATTTATCAAAAGTCTCAATTTTTTACACCAGTTACTTGCAGATGTTAGCATTCTTTGTAAATCAAATTCTGTCTCTGCTATCAAGATAATGTCATCTGCATACATTAAAATGCTGACATATTCACTTCCACATGTGACTCCGCAATTTAATGATTTGATTTGATTATCTAAATCATTAATATATACAGCGAACAAGGTAGGGGACAAAGCGTCCCCCTGTTTCACTCCTGATGGTGTGGGGAACCAGTTGGTACAAGCATCATTTACCTTTACACATGCTTGTGGTGCCCTATAAAGTGAGCTAATTGCCTGATAAAACTTTCCATCTACACCCGTTTTAATCAATCTATAGGCAAGAAGGTCTCTATTGACAAAATCAAAGGCTTTTTGGAAGTCAATAAAGCATGCGTATGTTGATTTATTTACCTTCAATCTATTTCTTACTATGGCACATACTGTATAAATGTGGTCAATACAGGCCCTGGCTTTGCGAAAACCATTCTGCTCCTCTACCAAAAGCTGTTCTTTCTCCAAATATTCCATCAATCTCTCATTAAGTAAAGATTAATACAATTTATAAACTGTGCTCATCAAACTAATTCCCCTATAATTAAGGGGAACTCTAGGGTCGTTTTTCTGTGATTTTGGTATGGGGCTTATGATGGACTTAAACCACATTGATGGTATTCTACTATGTTCAAAACAATTGTACAACAAATCAAACAAAATTTGGGCAAGCTTAGGTGATTTTAGAATTTCATTTGGTAGGTCTTCTATACCTGTAGCTTTTCCTGTTTTAGCTTTATCAATAACCTTTAGCACTTCCCCCATAGAAATCTCCCTATTGAGGTCCCCATTACTTTGAAATGTTATTTCTTGCATTTCTTTTTCCCAGTTATTTTTTAATTGACACATTTCCTGAAAAAATCCATCATCAAAGCCTATTGCATCATTTTCAAATAGAGTGGCAAAATCTTTTTCCCATTTAGACAACGGTAACAGTCTTCCACGCCGACATCTCGCCACTCCGACTAGTGGCTTCCGCGTGCGGTTAGGGTTAGGGTGAGGGTTAGGTATAGGGTTCGTTAACGTCGGAAAGGCGACATGTCGGAAAGCCGCCATGTAACCTTAGACAACACTTGTGAAGTCTCTCTAATAAGATTTCCCCCTTCTACTTCCATTGGAATTAGTTTTTTACGTTTTGGTCCTAACTTATTAATTTCGCTCCAGAAGTGCTGAGGGCTTGATGATTGGATTTCTTCCAGATACAATAGCTGACCTCTTTGGTATCTCCGTTTAAAGAAACGGTATCTCTTATCAAATGCATGCTGACATTGTCTGAAATTATCTAACAGTTGCTGCCTGTCCCCTACAGCTCCTTTACATCTTAAAAACAATCTTTCTGAACTATGCATAGAGTACCACAGATCCTGCAACTCTTTATTCCAGTATGGTATGGTTTGCTTTGCTTAATTCTTTTCGCTTTAGTAGTATATGGCTTGTCCTGGGAATATTTTCCCATTTCATCATGGACTAGTTTACATAAATCACCATACCAACTATCTAACATCTCCTGTGTGTTAAAACAAGCCTGCTGTCTATCCACTAGGTCTATCAATACTTTGCATCTCATATTAGAACACAAAAAATCATTTGGTAGTTTTCTGCTTACACTTTTATAAGGTTTAGATTGTTGGTCATTTTCCCTTGCTAAATCTACATCTATCTTAGTTCCATAACCTACTGTAAAATCCATTACTAAGAGAGAATGGTCAGGCACTTTACTACGTTCTCCAATGAGATGCATGCAACCAGTTAATTCTACCATTTGGTTAGCAGTTATCACTTTGAATAATGTGCATGTTTTCAAAACACTCATAAGGAGTATATAATCTACAACTGCTTTTCCTTTTATAGATACTGAGGTGTAGTTGTCATTTAATGGACATATTCTGCCATTTACAATACACATTTTGGAGTCTTTAAGAAATTCTATCAATGATTCTCCGTGTTTATTTACCCCCTCATCTAGGGCAACTCTTATTGGCACCTCATCAATTTCCCTCACATACAGATGTGCCACTTCAAAACTTCACATGTCCTGCCATCGCCAAGACAGTACATTTTCAGGGGATTCCCAGGGCAATAAGAGGGACAAAGAAGGGCATTTAAAATGCTGAATTATTTTGATGATCACTGCTTTTATGATGCTAATTAATTTGAGCAACTGGTCAAATCACCTTTCGCCTCATAATGAGTCTGACACCTTCTTAAACACACATTCTTTTGCTCTCATGTATATGGATGTCTGTTGAAGGGAAAAACGCGGGTGTGTAGTGACAACTTCTTTTCAGGGGCAAAACAGTGCATTTTAAGGGCAGAAAAGGGAGGAAAAAAATGCATTTTCAGGGGACTTTCAGGGAAAGAACAGTAACGTGTGAAGTTTTGAAGTGGCACATCTGTAGTCCTCTAAGTTACCAGTTCTACTATTTACATCACCACAAACATAAATGGCATCCACATCAGAGTATAAATACATGTGACTCAGTAAATGACTAAAAAAAACGGATGCATCTCTTCCCCAGGGGGATGTCTCAGGGGGGAGGTAGCATGAGAAAACAACAAAACAATATTGCGAACTCAAACTAATAAACTGTAAACCAAGAATTCCATCCACCTCTTTACTGATCACTTTAATTTTATATGAACTTAATAAGTCACAGTTAACACAAATACCAACCCCCCCTGAACCCTTTGGTGCCTTCACATGCTTTTCTCTATTATTCCCATACCAGACATACCCATCCAAGTCAATAGAAGCCTCTCCCGTTAAATGAGTTTCATTTAATGAGATTATGTCTGGTCGTAGGTGGTTTAAAATCACAGTTCTTAACTCACGGTTCTTGTCTGTCCATCCGTTTACATTCCAGTGGATTAGAGAGAGATTTTTGGCAACAATCTGTGTCGGTGTAGACGCAGCTCAATTCACTCCTTTTTTCTCTGACGTCACGACCCTGACGACTCCAGAGCGGTCAGGTTCACGTCCACGTTCAGTGTCCCGTCTCACTACTCGCCCATTCCCGGTTATGAAGAAGTCCTTTCCAGATGGCATCTCTTCAAGGAGAGTTCTGAAGTTGAGATCGATCAGACGTTCAGTGTGTGATTTGGCGGATCTAATATAAACCTTGCCAAACGTTGTGTTGTCCTTAAGCTCCCTTTTTTGTCTCAGCACTGCCACTTTATCTCCAGTTGTGTTAAATTCCAACTTGATCAACCCCGGGCCCCGTCCTCTCGGTACCAGCCGTTCCACGGCGATGATCTTTGGTACCGGGTCACACTGCAGCCCCTCGGCCAGCAGCGCGTTCACTCTCTGCATAAGATCCTCGCCGTCTTCAAACAGCAGGCCCGAGATAACGATGGAAACATCGGGGTCGAATTCCGCACGTTTAACTTTCTTGTTAAAGTTTGCTTCCACCTGGTCGATTCTTGCAATTACGTGCCCGACTTCCATATCCACGTTGGCTTGAATTTCGCTTTGTTTTTCTTTCAGTTCTGCTCTCATGTCGTCTTGGCTCTGCTTTACCAGTTTGACCATTGACTCCCGCAGACTGTTGATTTTACCATCAAGTTGTTTCTCCAGAGAGGAACCCATTTGTTCCATTTTGTCTGTAAATGTCTTCTCCAGCGAGCAGCGTGTCTCATCCATTTTATCATTGAGTTTCCTCAGTTCTTCCATGACCGACATATCGTTTATAACCGAGTCCTTTTTAGCACTTCTGAGGGATATCTTATCACCTCCGTCACTCATATTTAATGCTCTTCAATTTGATAGCAATTTGATAGCAGTTCGATTTGTTTGTCTCCGTTTATCTTAGTTTGTTCTCTCAATTGTTTGGAGCGCACGCAAGCGTGTCCTCCGTCCTCAAACAGGAAGTCTTTCAATTGAATTGTGTGTGTGTGTGTGTGTGTGTGTGTGTGTGTGTGTGTGTGTGTGTGTGTGTGTGTGTGTGTGTGTGTGTGTGCCTGTGTGTATTGCAGTCTTGCCTCCACACCCTAAGCAATCTATGAGTGCGCTTGTGCGTGTCTGTGGTAATCTGCTTTCACCAGCCCAAAGTACAGGATACATCTGCTATGTACTTTCCTACTAAATTACATCATTTAACCAACTTCTGTCTCCCTGCGATTTCAGTAATCTTTCCGCTTGTACATATCTCTTATCTCACCTTTTAGCATTACAGCACCACTCAAATAATATTTGGCCTTCAGCATTTAAGCAGCTCAAAGAAGAAGAGTTCATGAGCAACATGTATGAATTCATTCTCTTTCTTCCGGAGGATGAAAGGAATCCTGAGTAGGGGTTGAGAGAGGGGAGTTCTACAAGTAGGGGCTTCCTACAGTATCATCACTCCTCCCCCATTGGCTAAGGCGACTGATGACCTCGACCTCATACTGGTGCCGTATGAGCCGGCCCCCAGGGCTGCTCCCACGGCTCCGCCCACTGCTTCTCCGACTCTGGTTAGGACAGCTGAGAGAGAGACAGTGTAGGAGAGACAGACAGTTAGGACATCTGAGAGAGAGAGAGAGAGAGAGAGAGAGAGAGAGAGACAGTGTAGGAGAGACAGACAGTTAGGACAGCTGAGAGAGAGACAGTGTAGGAGAGACAGACAGTTAGGACAGCTGAGAGAGAGACAGTGTAGGAGAGACAGACAGTTAGGACAGCTGAGAGAGACAGTGTAGGAGAGACAGACAGTTAGGACATCTGAGACAGAGACAGTGTAGGAGAGACAGACAGTAGGACAGCTGAGAGAGAGACAGTGTAGGAGAGGCAGACAGTAGGACAGCTGAGAGAGAGACAGTGTAGTAGAGACGGACAGTTAGGACATCTGAGACAGAGACAGTGTAGGAGTCTCTCCTACACTGTCTCTGTCTCAGATGTCCTAGACAGTAGGACAGCTGAGAGCAGGGACGGATTAACCCCCGCACAGCAAATGTTTAGCCCCCCCCCCTTTTTTTTTTCAAAACAAATTATGAAAAACTAGAAAAAGTGCTCCTCGGAGCACAGGTCTCCGCCAGGTCAGGTAGGCTATTGTGGCCTCCTGGTGGCGCTATAATAGGCCAACGTGAAAAGGGTGCCATTTCTTCTTAGGCCTTGTACGACAATCGGACACTGACTGCATTCATGATTTGAGGCATTTTGTTAAAAACATGTGTTTCGCTAAATTAGACCTGTTGGTGGCGCTATAACAGGCCAATGTTAAAAGGGTGCATTTGTTCCTCAACATAGTGTGAATGTGCGTGCAAAGTTTGAGCGCAATTGGACGGTGCGTTCATGATTTGCAGAATTTTGTTCAAAACCAGCCAATAATGCAAACTTTAGATGTCAATCTTAGCCAATCAGTATGGAATATGAAAAATCAAACACATCCGTCGTGATCACATGACTATAGAGATCATGTGTACCGATTTGCGTGAAATTTGGATAACATTGGAAGGAGTAGTATAAAAAAATGTGTTTTACATAAGTCGGCCTCCTGGTGGCGCTATAAAAGGTAGATGTGAAAAATGCGGGGCAAAGGTTTTTCCTTGACCTATAGGGATTGTGCATACAAAGTTTTACCCAGATCGGTGCAATTATAGGTAAAAACACGAATCGGCCTGTTATAGCGCCACCATGAGGCTGATTTGAAAATGTTCAAATGGTAGTTCTTCCTCGGCCTAATGGGAATGTGCGTGCAAAATTTCACGGAAATTGCATGCTGTGTTCATGATTTGAGGCATTTTGTTCAAAACGAAGCACTCCTGCAAACTTTGGAAGACATTTTTAGCCAATCAGGATGGAATATGAGAAATCTGAAAGACCCGTTTCGTTTAATGACTATAGAGATACTGTGTACCGATTTGCGGGATTTTTGGACAAAATCTGTAGGAGTACTATCGAAAAATGTGTTTTACACAAATCAGCCTCCTGGTGGCGCTATAACAGGCCCCTGTGAAAAATTTGGGGCAGAGGTTCTGCTCTGGTATCCAGGGACTGTGTGTGCACAGTTTGGCTGCGAGCAAGCCAACGGTGCCGGAGATTAGCTGTACACAGACAGATCGAATGACGGACGGACACACACAGGGGGTAAAACATACTCTCTCGCCATGCCTTTCGGCCTGGCGGAGACAATAAAAGTAATAGAAAAGACACAGATTAGAAGGATTAGATGAATCTGTCATGATTAAAATGGAGTTTGAAGTCACAATAGGTTTGTATAGGAAGGGGGCGTGTCTGATAAAATGAATATCACAAATCTGAATACCGAATCAAGCAACATAAAAACTGTCTGGGGGCTCCCAAAAGCCTGAGTAGACGTTAAAATGACCCCAAACATGTTTGAAAGTGAAATATCCCTTTGAAGGAGTAGTTCACCCAAAAAAGTACTTATTTTCTATCAATTACACACCACATGAAGCCTTGAATTCATGGAGAATCCAGCGTAGCAATAGTTCAGGTAGGCACGGAAGGCTAGCCTGGTTCCAGACCATAGACCCCGCCCACTCTCTGAGTGAGCTCCTCTTGGTCTGGTGTCATAATGTGAGCCTATGGCTTTTCATGGTAGAAGAAAAATCTGTCAAATCAGAGTCGAAGGTGGGGGTGGTCTAACGACAAGCCAATCAGCGAATATCTGCTAAAACAATCTGTGCGATGACGTCAGATGTGGGCGGATCCGTGGATCTCTTGTGATTGGTTTAGGGAAATTTGAATCCCCCCTCCCTGGTAATCGCGGACATTGCAGGCAATTTCAGACTGAAGCTCCACGCAGCTTCAGGCTGATAATCAGGCTAACGGAAGGCAGGAGGTGTTCCCGGACCCCCCCCCCCCCTCTATTAATTCGCCAACAAGTTCATTAATAAATACACCCACAAGTCAGTCTGTCTCTGCATGTTCAACCTCACTTCAGTCTAATTCGCTACAAGCTAACTCACACAGGCCCTCATTCTTTCAAGCAGACCACCATTCACCGTTCATTCTACGTGCTCAGCTGTCTCAGCTCGTTGTACAGCTGTCAGCGTTCACACTCCATCCACCTCCCTGGCCTCCTCCCTGTGGCATTTAGTTCATACTAGACCATACCCGGTCGGCGCAGCGCATCCGTGGGGGGATATGCGCACATGATCTGGCAACCCGGGAGGCAGTTCGTCCCATAGCTGGGCAGCCCCGTAACCATGGCGACAGTGTTTGACACAAAAACGCTAATAAGAAGCTGAGATTTGATGAAATTGAAAAACGGGCTTCACAGTTGCGTTCAGATGGTAATGGTCAATGGCTGTGTGCAAAATCAGAGCAATTGGTCCAGCCAGTGAGGAGAACCGGGTATCTTCACTCACGTACTCACCACCACTACAGAGGTTACTAGAATTATAGTATGATGTTAATGGATGATTCTGAGGATTGTACTGTGATTCTATGGATTGTGCTATGATGTGTGGTATCTTAACTTAAGCAATTGAAAGGGTCAATGTTGTAATAACTGTATCTTATGCTCTGTTCTGGGGGTTTGTGATCTCAGATTGTGTGTCATGCTTGCACAGGTAACCTGTAATATCACAGGAGCAGAGTCACACCGCCAAACTGCATGCAATATCATTGCAATAAATATGTTAAATGGTTCATCCTGAGCTGAAGTGTTTAACAGACTTTTTTTGTTGCATTCCTAAGCCAATCATTTGATGACTGGCGGAGACTCTGCTAGGAGAGAGACTCTCAGTAGGAGACTCAGTAGAGTCAAAGAGTCTCCTACTGAGAGTCTATCAGTAGGAGACTCAGTAGAGTCAAAGAGTCTCCTACTGAGAGTCTCTCAGTAGGAGACTCAGTAGAGTCAAAGAGTCTCCTACTGAGAGTCTATCAGTAGGAGTCTCAGTAGAGTCAAAGAGTCTCCTACTGGGTCTCCTATTGAGCGATGACATGGTATTCCTTTAAGTCACAGGTTCGATTGCCCTCAGCTACCTGCTGCTTGGAGAACGGCCACCGTGCCTCCTGCTGCCACTGCTGAGAGAGAGAGACTCAGAGAAACTATTATGACTTTAACTTATTGAAGCTTCATGGTTGCAACACCAGCAGGTTAGCAGCTCACAGCTCATCAGAGACATTCTGATGCACTTCTCAGAAGATGATGAGATGACAGTAAGATGCAGTAGGCTAATACCCAGGGGGCAAACCCCCCCTTTTTTTGGAAACCTGCATTTGCCCTGCCATCAAAGGTTGGCCACCAGAAATAATATCTATGACCCAGTAGGATCACAACCTATATGGACAACCCGGTCAATTTTTTGCTGGAAATCCAATATGGCCGCCTCAATATTGGCCCCTATCAGAAAATAGCTTTGGCGATAACTTTTGAACCAGATGGGCTAGAAATGCAAACTTGGTGTCTATTTCATGGTTTCAGAGCATGAGAAACTCAATGGAATACTTATTTTTATGATTAGGTGTGTCTGGACCTTTACTTTGCATATTTCCAAGATGGACGCCACCCGAAAATGAGTTTTACTATGACTTTTACAGTGACAGCTAACTGTTATGGCAAAAAGTCTGCTTTTTAAGCAATATGAACACATTTGGTCAGTTTGAGCTTTCATTTCTATGTTGTCAATATGGCTGCAGTCATAAATAATGTATGGTATTACATTTTTGCTCAGATTCTATCTATAGTTGTGGGGATGATTGCAGTGAAAAATCTGAGAAAAAGCCCACAATGTATCTTATGTATCATTTTAATAAACTAACTATAATATAAACAGACACATGCACACTCCAAGACTTGCCAAAAACTTCAACTTTAGGGCTATACAAATTAACATAGTGGTATGCATTCAAGTAACATAACAAAATATAGACTACTTAGTGACAAACAGAGTAAAAGCGGATTTGAGGTTGCCTACAAAAGGTTCATTTTGACCTCTATGGTGCTGTCTTGCCTGCTTCTAAAGCCAATGATACTATGGTACAATGCTATTCACCATCACTGTTGTCACGTGTTGCACTGATCCTGCTGCATCGTGTCTCCAGTCCCTGGCAACGGCATCCTAAGTAGCATGGAATTTCCTTCTTTGCACAGGAACAGTTTTTCTGGCAGCCTTTGATACAGCTGCATGATATTGCCTTGTTCATTGACACAGCCCAGGCTGGCTCGGTAGATGCAAGGGGGACTGCATTGCTAGCACTGAGAGACCATCCATACTCTGCGAAAGAGGGAATATCCGGCTTGGCGATGTGTGCATATTTATCTATTATGGTTGCTAGAGCAGCTCTTCTCAGGTGCAGGTCAAAGGCATTCTCTGTCGGGGGCAGCAGCTTTAAGAGGGTTGATCTATTATTGAGGAACTTGTACACTCTAAGCTTACTCAGGTCAAAATCCTCCGGGTGGTCCGCTTTGGATGTATATACAGCAATTGTGAGGTCTTGTGCCTGATTGATGACATCGTCTGAGAGGGAATCAGAGGAGTTTTCACCAAACTCCTCAAGTGCAGGGAGATCCAGACACATGCTGGCCTTGAACCATGCCTTCTTCCCAGTGAAGAAGGGATAGCTGGTGGTATCTCTGCCACTTAAACTATGGATAAAGGGCAGGGCACGACACCGTGCGAGCCCCAGTGCTGATACCATTTGATGGATAGGAAGGTATGAATTTTGCTCTGTTCTCACCCACAGCTCTGGAAGGCATCTGAGATGGGTTGCTTTATAGTAAAGGCACATGATGATGATGTCTGTGTCATTGGCATGGATGACAACTCTGTCAACTTTGTCATTCTGGACACTGTACAGGGTGTGGAGTATTATTCTTGTATCAGCCTCCTGTTGTGTGGGTTCTAGTGCAGGGACATCTTCAATATAGACCCCTCCTTGATCACCACACTCATTGTCTCTTCTTTAAACCCCCCACCCAGGTAAAGATGTGTTGGACCAAGGGCCGACTTAAGTTTCTCATTTTCACACCATTCGTCACAGAGGAAACTCAATAGGTTTGCCTTGTTAGCTGACACAGCAAAAAACTCCCGAGGATCTGGAGCTGTGTAATGCATACTGACTTCATATTCTTTGGAAGGTTTTGGTTGAGCATATCTGTGTTCTTGCTCAGCTGTCTTAAGACTAGGTCCACTGTACCGGTCACAACAGAAGTGAATGATCTCTGTGCCAGCAGGCACATCATTCAACAGCAGACGTTGGTATCGTTCAGCGATTGTTCCAAATGCTTCACCTTTCAGGAACGACCAATGGCGTATGGCATACATGGCATCAATAACTACTGCTGTTTTTCTGTCTTCTGTAGGCAGGTCAGGGATGCATGCAACTTTGGTCTCCTCTTTCAGGACCTTCACAAGGCTTGCCTTGGTACCTGTTCTCATCCTGCCATCTTCCTGGAAGAGGGAAGGGGGGGAAGTCACTCCACTCGTGGTTGCCTATAAAGTCAACAAGGTTGAGTTCTCCACCACTGGCTATGATTTGGGTCATGCGCAGGAGGGCAGTAATTTCATTGCTCTTGCCAGGTGCTGAGGTTTTCCCCTTCGATTCTTTGGATTTTGTGTTTTGAGTATGGAAAGTGTTAAGCTTCATTATGCTTGTCTTCTTCTGATCACTGGACAGTGATTCACACAGTGCCTTCAGACCCAGTTTGTTCACACTCATCAAGTCGTCCTTGACTGTGGAATCAGCACACTGTCCTATAGATATGTTGATCATGGATGATGTGCTCACTGTTAATGGGTTAGTCTCCACTGCTGCCATGACCTTGACTACCATCTCTGCATCCCGGGTTACACGACTCTGACCAGACTCATGGTGTGGGTTGGAGGAGTGGAGGTGGAGCATAGACTTGAGCTCTGCAGAGACAGCTGCAGTGAGTGTTTTTGTGTAGACCCATTTTGTCCGGGCAGCAGGGCTGAGTGTAATGCCATCCAGACCGCTTGCTTCCTTGGCATCAGCATTATAGGTCTGCTCCAGTAGCATGTCAAAAGCAACACTGTTGTGGCTGCCATCTGCTCGTCTGCCAACAAATACACCTGCCATCAGTGCTTCATGTACCTCTGAAGCTGTTTCTGGTAGTTTCTTCATCTCAGCCAAATACAGAGGTAAAGATTGCTGCCCGTACTTGTAGTGGCCTGCTGCAGTGAGGTAGGGTAGCATTCTTGCTGATTCACAGAGATGTCCTGTCCAGTCACCTTCCCGATCGTAGTAGATAAACCTTTGGAGAATATCTGACATCTCCAGGAAGGTTGCCCAGAGGACTGCAGTTGGTTGCCCATTCAATGATTCCTGAAAAAGCAGCAGCTGCTCTCCTAGGACTGCCATCTCTGGACGCCTCACCTGTATAGCAATGCAGTCCCCCTTGCATCTACCGAGCCAGCCTGGCCTGTGTCAATGAACAAGGCAATATCATGCAGCTGTATCAAAGGCTGCCAGAAAAACTGTTCCTGTGCAAAGAAGGAAATTCCATGCTACTTAGGAGGCCGTTGCCAGGGACTGGAGACACGATGCAGCAGGATCAGTGCAACACGTGACAACAGTGACGGTGAATAGCATTGTACCATAGTATCATTGGCTTTAGAAGCAGGCAAGACAGCACCATAGAGGTCAAAATGAACCTTTTGTAGGCAACCTCAAATCCGCTTTTACTCTGTTTGTCACTAAGTAGTCTATATTTTGTTATGTTACTTGAATGCATACCACTATGTTAATTTGTATAGCCCTAAAGTTGAAGTTTTTGGCAAGTCCTGGAGTGTGCATGTGTCTGTTTTTTATTGTAGTTAGTTTATTAAAATGATACATAAGATACATTGTGGCCTTTTTCTCAGATTTTTCACTGCAATCATCCCCACAACTATAGATAGAATCTGAGCAAAAATGTAATACCATACATTATTTATGACTGCAGCCATATTGACAACATAGAAATGAAAGCTCAAACTGACCAAATGTGTTCATATTGCTTAAAAAGCAGACTTTTTGCCATAACAGTTAGCTGTCACTGTAAAGGTCATAGTAAAACTCATTTTCGGGTGGCGTCCATCTTGGAAATATGCAAAGTAAAGGTCCAGACACACCTAATCATAAAAATAAGTATTCCATTGAGTTTCTCATGCTCTGAAACCATGAAATAGACACCAAGTTTGCATTTCTAGCCCATCTGGTTCAAAAGTTATCGCCAAAGCTATTTTCTGATAGGGGCCAATATTGAGGCGGCCATATTGGATTTCCAGCAAAAAATTGACCGGGTTGTCCATATAGGTTGTGATCCTACTGGGTCATAGATATTATTTCTGGTGGCCAACCTTTGATGGCAGGGCAAATGCAGCACACCCCCCTTTGCCCCCTGGGTATAAGTCATACTGCAGACTCATTCATCCAGTTCACTCATTCACATCAACGGTACCACAGTGGAGCAGCTCAGTGATTCAAATAGTTACATTCACATCTCTGAGGACCTCAAATGGGACACACATGTGTCCCATTTGAGGCTCCTCACATGGCAGGTGAGCCAGTAGGGTACAACAGTAGGTCCTCCTGGTGGAGGCTCCTCACATGGCAGGTGAGCCAGTAGGGTACAACAGTATGTCCTCCCGGTGGAGGCTCCTCACATGGCAGGTGAGCCAGTAGGGTACAACAGTAGGTCCTCCCGGTGGAGGCTCCTCACATGGCAGGTGAGCCAGTAGGGTACAACAGTAGGTCCTCCCGGTGGAGGCTCCTCACATGGCAGGTGAGCCAGTAGGGTACAACAGTAGGTCCTCCCGGTGGAGGCTCCTCACATGGCAGGTGAGCCAGTAGGGTACAACAGCAGGTCCTCCCGGTGGAGGCTCCTCACATGGCAGGTGAGCCAGTAGGATACAACAGCAGTGACAAGCAGTGAGAGGAATGAATTGACATAATGACGAAATTGGGGGAAAAGGGACAAAAAATAATTGGCTACTCTAAAGGAAAATAAAGAGGGGGTGACGTAGTTCTTTCCCCTCAATCATGGTCCAAGCTGGCACTCCTGAAACCAACCAATAGCAGAAGAGAACTTATCTTACCTCCTAAAACCAATCAATAGCAGAAGAGACCTTATCTTACCTCCTGAAACCAACCAATAGCAGAAGAGAACTTATCTTACCTCCTAAAACAAATCAATAGCGGAAGAGACCTTATCTTACCTCCTGAAACCAACCAATAGCAGAAGAGAACTTATCTTACCTCCACAAAGGACAGCTCCTCCCACTACTGCTGCTCTATACATGTTAGTGTCCTCTGGAACAGAAAGACACCATATGATCAAATGATCAAACTGAAATTATATCCAGTCAACATTTCAAGTCTTGATTTTGAATATTTAATTGTTGATATAAAAATACATTGTGCTATTATTAGCTTGCATTTCAATTCCAATTCATTGAAATTAAAGGTAGGATAAGTGATATTTTTGGGTTAAAACAAAAAGTAAAGAGAGAGACTTCCAATGTCACTTGTTTGTCTTGTATCCTGTATGAGTTCTCTCTCCTGATTGGACAAATCATTACCATCACAATATAGATCTATTTAACATTTATTTTAACAAAAATAAAAACATATCACATATCGCCTTTTGATCTACCACAACACATACTGTAAGAGAGATCTACCACAACACATACTGTAAGAGAGATCTACCACAACACATACTGTAAGAGAGATCTACCACAACACATACTGTAAGAGAGATCTACCACAACACATACTGTAAGAGAGAGATCTACCACAACACCTAATGTAAGAGAGATCTACCACAACACATACTGTAAGAGAGATCTACCACAACACATACTGTAAGAGAGAGATCTACCACAACACCTAATGTAAGAGAGATCTACCGCAACACATACTGTAAGAGAGATCTACCACAACACATACTGTAAGAGAGAGATCTACCACAACACCTAATGTAAGAGAGATCTACCACAACATATACTGTAAGAGAGATCTACCACAACACATAATGTAAGAGATATCTACCACAACACATACTGTAAGAGAGATCTACCACAACACATACTGTAAGAGAGATCTACCACAACACATACTGTAAGAGAGATCTACCACAACACATACTGTAAGAGAGATCTACCACAACACATACTGTAAGAGAGATCTACCACAACACATACTGTAAGAGAGAGATCTACCACAACACCTAATGTAAGAGAGATCTACCACAACACATACTGTAAGAGAGATCTACCACAACACATACTGTAAGAGATATCTACCACAACACATACTGTAAGAGAGATCTACCACAACACATACTGTAAGAGAGATCTACCACAACACATACTGTAAGAGAGATCTACCACAACACATACTGTAAGAGAGATCTACCACAACACCTACTGTAAATTCATTTCTGATTTTGTTTTCCTGTATGAGTTACCTGGAGGTGGAACCTCGTTACCTGGAGGTGGAACCTTGTTACCTGGAGGTGGAACCTCGTTACCTGGAGATGGAACAACAAACATCAATTGACTGTTGGTCACCTGTCTGTCCTCTACAGATTGGGAGAGTGCCAAGTACTGGGGGGGGGGGGGGGTACATCTGCTATTGTGACAATATTTATCTGGAGCAGAGGTTAACAAAAAATTAAATCATGGAATATTTTCCGTGATCACCGTCCTCACGGCGAATGCCTCTTTACACGCACGGGGGTCTAGTGGAATCGGGGGGGGGGGGGGGGGGGGTCCATTCCATAGTTATGACCAGTTGAATGTGGCTTGTTTTCAAAACAACAGAAAGCAGAGACACAATATACTGTTATAAATCCTATAACACTAAACGAAACCAGCTTCAATTTGTTGTGATCACGCGATTTCTGGGTGTACTCTTCTTCGGTGATCCTGGGACCGATGCGATGACCTGGTATTCCTTTAAGACACTATCAATAACAGGCAATAATGCCACAGTGGTCGCAGGCCCCGTCAGTCATCTATGACAGTGGTTCTCTCCCAAAATAATCATATTTGAACTGGGGACCCCCTAAAATAATCCCCCAAATAATAATCATATTTGAACTGGGGACCCCCCAAAATAATCCCCCAAATAATAATCATATTTGAACTGGGGACCCCCCAAAATAATCCCCCAAATAATAATCATATTTGAACTGGGGACCCCCTAAAATAATCCCCCAAATAATAATCATATTTGAACTGGGGACCCCTCAAAATAATCCCCCAAATAATAATCATTTTTGAACTGGGGACCCCCCAAAATAATCCCCCAAATAATAATCATATTTGAATTGGGGACCCCCTAAAATAATCCCCCAAATAATAATCATATTTGAACTGGGGACCCCCTAAAATAATCCCCCAAATAATAATCATATTTGAACTGGGGACCCCCCATCCTGACAAGCACTTGGAATGTAGGAGATGAGGCGTTGCATTTAGTTAGACTCTGTTCCACAGATAATTATTGTGAAAATAGGTGTCTTCCTTCAAGTCACAGGTTCGATTCCCCTCAGCTACCTGCTGATTGGAGAGCGGCCACCGCGCCTCCTGATGCAACTGCTCTGGCTAAGGCGGCTGATGACATCATACTGTGGCGTATGAGCCAGCAGTGCTCCAGGCGGAAGTGAACCCGACTCCTGTCAGGACTAATGGAGCTGTGAGAGAGAGAGAGAGAGAGAGAGAGAGAGAGAGAGAGAGAGAGAGAGAGAGAGAGAGAGAGAGAGAGAGAGAGAGAGAGAGAGAGAGGGTGAATGTGAGTCCCGTCCATCGTCATTGGAGTGTGCGGTCCCTTCCTCTCTCTCTCTCTCTCTCTCTCTCTCTCTTTCTCTCTCACACACTGATACACTATACAACCACACTGAGCACTCACCTGCCAGAGCAAGAATGGAAACCAGGAAACCAGGAATATGGAACATCATGGTTCCAGCTTTTAAATCCTAAAATGATCGTTAATTAAACCCAGACTATAATCTTCCTCAAGACCGTGGATCTGGATAAACTGCCAGAGGTTGTGGCAGACAGACGATGATCATCAGGAGGACACCCCCCCCCCCCCCCCCCCCCCCCCCCCCATCAGGAGGACACACCCCTCCACTTCCTTTGGGCGTGTGCAGATAGTGTGTGGTTACTGGTCAGCACAATGTTGTGTTATTGTTGTACACAGTGAGCAATGAAGGTGTTGTTTTGAGTAGTGGGAATGATTGATAGTTGAGAGAATGTGGGTGGGTAGTCAGTTGGTGATGGAAATGACATAGCATGTGTTGTTAGTTGACATGGTTTATTGTCATGTTGTAATAGAGAACAGTAATCTGTAGCAGGTACGATGCTGTTGCCATGGAGAGGCTGACACCTGTCTGACGGGGGGGGCGGGCATACCATAACAATAGATAATAGGCACACACACACACACACACACACACACACACACACACACACACACACACACACAGACACACACAGACACACACACACACACACACACACACACACACACACACACACACACACACACACACACACACGCACACACACACGCACACTCGCCAAGTTTCATTATGGAAGAAACTTGCTTTACACTCTAGACTTCCAAGGAAACGAAAACAAAACCCAACTAGAAAAAGTGCTCCTCGGAGCACAACTCTCCGCCAGGTCAGCTAGGTTATTATGGCCTCCTGGTGGCGCTATAATAGGCCAATGTGAAAAGGGTGCCATTTCTTCTTAGGCCTTGCACGGCAATCGGACACTGCATTCATGAGTTGAGGCATTTTGTTCCAAAAATGTGGTTTGCTAAATTAGACCAGCTGGTGGCGCTATAACAGGCCAATGTGAAAAGGGTGGCATTTCTTCCTCGGCCTAGTGGGAATGTGTGTGCAAAATTTCACAGAAATCGCACACTGCGTTCATGATTTGAGGAATTTTGTTCAAAACGGACCTATCCTGCAAACTTTAGAAGCCAATGTTAGCCAAGTAGTATAGAATATGAAGTATCGGACACATCCATCTTGATCACATGACTATAGAGAGACTGTGTACCGATTTGCGTGATTTTTGAACAGAATCTGAAAGAGTAAGAGCAAAAAAAATGTTTTTCAAAACTCAGCCTCCTGGTGGCGCTCTAAAAGGCATATCGATGGCCAAAACGCAAAACCTCCTATCTGAAAAATGTTAATTGTTGGGAAAATGAAAAAGAAAACTACAAAATGTTGTATTTTTTTTGCACAATGCTATTTTTTTATGAAACCCATCACATAATACACCGTTTCTGGATGTCTGGACAATATTACATTATTATATGTTAATTACACTGATTTCATATTGCAAATGCAGATAGGAGGTTTTTCCCCACTTTTCCTGGATAATTCTGCAGATAGGAGCTTTTGCATTCAATGTAAAGTGATTGCTTAACTACATAATGACAAATAGTACTAGCTGAAAATACATACATTTACAGCTGAAAACAGTTGCATCAGTGGTGTGGTCTAGTTTTTTTTTTGTTGAGGTATACGATAATCATTCCCTGCACGAAATGCGCGTGGTTGTGGGTATACGCTAGTGCGTTTTCAATGGATGGAATGGTTAGTAGACTGTATACGCCTTCTTCCAAAAAAATCTGCACTGTATACAGCGTAACACGGTAGAACACACCACTGAGTTGCATTGAATGCTTTTTTATTTTATTCAAAAACAAAACAAAGTTTGCAGGGCAATGCTCACAACAAGAATCTAAAATGAAAGTGCTTACAAATAAAATGTACAAAAAGGACAACAGGAATACAATTAGGTGGACTAGAAAACAACTGGCCCAGGCACCCCTCGACATAATCCCCCCTATACCCTCTACCCCCAACTCCACCACCTGAAATACCCCCCCACTCCCACAACCCCCATTCCCCCCAACCAGCACACCACACCCCCCAAACCCTCATGCCCTACAACTCCCCTAACTCATACAACTGGATCACCAACCTTGTGTCCAGTGTGGATAGTGGAATAGTATGTAAGATCATTGAATGTCTTAAAGAGCCTATAAGCAAGGAGGAAAGACGGATGCCTTGACCCTAGAATCACCAAAGCCAGGGAGGAGATAAGAGCAGCACACAGGGGCTTTGTCGCTGACCAAAAAGGAGAGGGTCTGAGGGAGGAATATAAGCGGAGGAAGGAGTAGCTATACCAAGTGTATGCAACTCGAAAAACAGGAGCTGACCCAAAAGATCAGGGACATTAAAAAGGTGCATGTTAAACAGAAGCATGGCAAGAGCTGGAAGCTCATCAATGAATTTCTGGCAGAAGCTCTTCTCAATCTTCCAAGATCTGGGGAGAAAGCGCAGAGGAAGGAGTTGAAACATGGTACCAGCAGAAGAAGAGGATGATCCGATGCTCTTGTCTTCCATGACCTTCCCATACCAGATCATGGATCATTTACCATGGATGAGTACCAGAGGGCCAAGGCTACTATCAAGTGAGGCAAGAGGAGGATGGAGTGACAGCAGAGGTTCTGATGTATGTGCCCATAGACGAGGTGGTGTTGGATTTCATCAAGCACACACGTCTAGTGAGCTGCCGAAGCTGTGGAGCAAAATGATCATCGATCCAGTACCAAAGTCAGGCGACCTCACCAAGAGGGACACCTCCAAGGCATTAACCTGAGCTCACAAGTCGCCAAGGCGGCTAACAGGATGATCCTCAACCGTCTTAGACCCATCTTAGACCCTGTACTGAGAAACTCGCAGAACGGCTTCCGCCCAGAGCGAACAGCAGACGGGCAGATACTGGTGCTGAGGAGGATATTGGAAGGAGTAGGAGATGAATCTTTCAGTGGTGATCACCTTCCTGACTTCCAAAAGGCTTTTGGCACCATCCACCGGGGAAACTGATGAACATTCTCCGGGCCTACGGAGTTCCTGAGAAGATGGTTCAGATGATGGAGACGCGCTACTTGAGGCAGTCCAGGCAGTGCCTCAGTCCAGGACTTGAGGCAGTCCTTCAAATAACCTGGGCCTGGACTGCTTCAATGGAGCAGGACCTGAAGGTTCGGGGGGCACTTGACTGGAATGCCTTGCATGGGATGAGGAGAGTGTGGAAATCAGACATGGGAGAAGACCTCAAGAGGCGGCTGTTCATATAGTTACAGTTGAGTCAGTACTGCTGTATGGGGCTGAGACATGGACCATCACAGCACAACAGGAAAGGGCCTTGGATGGAGTCTACACAAGAATGCTATGAATGGCACTAGGAGTCACATGGACGGGCCAAATCAGAAATGTGGTCCTCTACGGGAACCTACCATGTGTCACAGACAAAGTCAGAGAGAGAAGGATGAGGCAGGGCAGTGCGTCAGGCATCCATACTGTAACTAATGGCAAGCAAACTGACACTATGGGAGCAAACCCAGGGCAAAGCCAGGAAAGACAGGAAGTGCACCACCTACGTAGATGCACTTCGGCGTAACAGCTTAGCCAACAACACTGTAGAGCTCAAAACCCTGATGCTAGATAGGAGAGTGTGGAGGGCAGCTTTTCAGGAGTCCCAAGTTGGTGTTGGCTAGACCACACTCGCATCGCAAAGACCCTATTCTATATGATCCGGCCTAACTGCCCCCCCTCAACATAATCCCCCCCGTACCCTCTACCCCCAACTCCACCACCTGCAATACTCCCCCACTCCCACAAACCCCACCCCCCCAACTGCCAGCCCACACCTCTCCACCTCCATACTCAAAACCCCATTCCACTTCAGGAGTCCCGAGTTGGTGTTGGCTAGACCACACTCTCGCATCGCAAAGACCCTATCCTATATGATCTGGCCTAACTTGCCTATGCCCCCCTCAACAAAATCCCCCCATACCTTCTACCCCCCAACTCCACCACCTGCAATACTCCCCCACTCCCACAAACCCCATAGCCCCCAACTGCCATCCCACACCTCTCAACCCCCATAACTCAAAACCCCATCCCACCCCATAACCTCGTACCCCCAAATCCCATCCAATGAATTACCCCAACTCCCAGAACCCCCGGTCAACATGCCCCCAACCAACACACCACAACCCCCAAACTCCACCCACCCAAGCCCTCATGCACCCCCCACCCCATAACCCCCCAACCGCCACCCCACACTTCCCACACCCCATAACTCCAAACATCGCAAAGACCCTATCCTATATGATCTGGCCTAACTTGCCTATGCCCCCCTCAACAAAATCCCCCCCATACCTTCTACCCCCCAACTCCACCACCTGCAATACTCCCCCACTCCCACAAACCCCATAGCCCCCAACTGCCATCCCACACCTCTCAACCCCCATAACTCAAAACCCCATCCCACCCCATACCCTCGTACCCCCAAATCCCATCCAATCCATTACCCCCACTCCCAGAAACCCCGGTCCCCATGCCCCCAACCAACACACCACAACCCCCAAACTCCACCCACCCAAGCCCTCATGCACCCCCCACCCCATAACCCCCCAACCGCCACCCCTCACCTCCCACACCCCATAACTCCAAACCCCATCCCACCCCCATACCCTCATACCCCCCAACCGACACAACACAATATTCTCATAGGGTTGTTGGCTGCCACGGTGTTCACGTGTGATTTTGATCTGCATTTAATAAAAAATCACAACATGGATGTTCACAGCAAAGCAGCAATGACAACCTCTAACCACAAGTTCAAAATGTTCAACGCCAAAACCTCCTATCTAATACCTAAAAATGACCTCCTATCTACATAGATGCACATAGGAGGTTTTTACCTAGAAACAAATAGGCTTACAAATTAATAAATAATGTTTTTTTAATGCTAATTTTGAGATCAAGACATTCTACAGTACTGTAACAAGTATTACCAATCACATTTTTGATCAACTCACACTCTTGGTGTTATAAAAGTTTCACCACCTGACACTAATCATTAGCAATCAACAAGGCAATGCAATTAACTTGATAGTTACTAACAAATACTTAAATAGTAAGGGTGGAAGACACTTTTTTATTTTGAAAATAATTGATTAGTACAAACTGAAAGACATTTAGATGGTCTACATAACGCAGAATTCTAAAGTTTCAGCTCTGTCTGCTGCTCAACTAGTTCTGGTGCAGATAAGAGGTTTTGCGCTTCAACATTTTAGCACTAATTGGCACTGAACAAGATAGGAGGTTTTAGTCAAATGACTTTTCTGACAAAATGAGGGGCAGGACTATCTTGCAGACAGACTGAGCATGTGCAGCATAGCCTATAGTCCTCATCCACAGTGAAATCTGAAAATCATGAAATTTGCACTTAGGAGGTTTTGCGTTTTGGCCATCGATATGTGAAAAATGCACGGCAAAGGTTTTTCCTTGGCCTCTAAGGAGTGTGCATGCAAAGTTGCACGCAGATCGGTGCAGTTATAGCTAAAAACGTGAATCGGCCTGTTAAAGCGCCACCATGAGGCTGATTTGAAAGTTTTCAAGTGACAATTCTTCCTGGGCCAAGTGGGAATGTACGTGGAAAATGGACGGACGGACAGACAGACGGACGGAGGGTAAAACATACGCACACTGACTTGATGTGTGCGTGTCTGTTTAGCATCGACCGCTCCTTTACCAAACATCCAGATAATGTTCAGAGGTTTTTTATTGTCTCCGCCAGGCCGAAAGGCATGGCGAGAGAGTATGTTTTCCCCCCTGTCCGTCCGTCCGTGTGTCCGTCCGTCCGTGTGTCCGTCCTTCTGTCTGCGACCAGCTAATCTCCGCCACCGTTGGCCCTGTCGCAGGGAAACTGCGCACACACACACTCCCTGGATGCCACAGCAGAACCTCTGCCCCACATTTTTCAGATCAGCCTGTCATAGCGCCACCATGAGGCCGACTTTTGCAAAACACATTTTTTGCTATTACTCCTACAGATTTTGTCCAAAAAACACGCAAATCGGTACACAGTATCTCTATAGCCATGTGATGAACACGGATCTGTCTCATTTTCCATATTCCATCCTGATTGGCTAAAATTGGCTTCCAAAGTATGCAGGTTTGGTTCATTTTGAACAAAATGCCTCAAATCATGAACGCAGCATGCGATTTCCGTGAAATTTTGCACGCACATTCCCACTAGGCCGAGGAAGAAATGCCACCCTTTTCACATTGGCCTGTTATAGCGCCACCAGCAGGTCTAATTTAGCAAACCACATTTTTGGATTAAATGCCTCAAATCCTGAATGCAGTGTCCGATTGTCGTGCAAGGCCTAAGAAGAAATGGCACCCTTTTCACATTGGCCTATTATAGCGCCACCAGGAGGCCACAATAATCTACCTGACCTGTCGGAGACTTGCGCTCCGAGGAGCACTTTTTCTAGTTGTTTTTTTTTCTTCGTTTCGGCACCTTTTTCACCCGGTGCCAATTGTCTAAGTGATCCTGGGCGCTACATCCCCCCGCCAGCCTAGGGAGCCCAGAGCCGAGCTCATGCCTCCTTCATGCCTCCTTCAAAGAGCCAACTGACCTTCTTGTCACCTGACAGGGGGGAGTTTCCCCGGTAGGACGTAGCGCGTGGAAGGAACACGTTATTCCAAGCAGTTCCCTTCCCCTCCATCAGGCGGCTATCATGGGGGAAGCCGTATAGAGATCAGTACTACATTAGAACACCTTTTCATGGAGCTGCAAACCCATCCAAATGTCCCCTGTATCAGGGGTCTTCAATGATTTTCAGGTCAAGGGACCCCTTAGCTGAGAGAGAGATGAAGCAGGGACCCCTTAACTGAGAGAGAGATGAAGCAGGGACCCCTTAGCTGATAGACAGATGAGGCAGGGACCCCTTAGCTGAGAGAGAGATGAAGCAGGGACCCCTTGGCTGAGAGAGAGATGAAGCAGGGACCCCTTAGCTGAGTGAGAGATGAAGCAGGGACCCATTAGAGATTCTAATTTGCCCAGTCAACATTATCAAGCACGCTACGCGGGTGCTGAAGGGTAGTCAATAGACCACCGAAGTCTGACGTAATTTACGCATCCTTTGTTTGTCTACCTGGTTCGCAGTTTTCCACCCCCATTCTGAATCCCATAGACGTATTTAATATCGCGTCAAATAAGAACTGTGTTCCAAAAATAAACAAATGACCCCGGTGGTTTGACTCTTATGGATATGAAGCATTAACTGACGGTGAGAAAACGATAATGTTACTTCCGCCAAATTAGTTACATTTTCGCCAGAAACAGACTGTTTCAAATATAAGTGACTGACTATCATAAACGATACAGAACCTCCTCCCTGACAATGGCGCCGAGACAGTTTGTTTATTTTTGGACCACAATTCTTATACGAGACGATTCTATGATGACCCAATGTTATTCTCCATAGCGAAATTACTTTAGGAACCTGGGGATGAACGAGTGACGTCAGGACTGCGGTGGTCTATTGGTGAAGGAAATGACAAAGCATTTGTTGCTAGTTGACATGGTTTATAGTCATGTTGTAATAGAGAGGGGGGGGGTAGACTAATAATAGATAATAGCCAATAATGCCACAGTGGTCGCAAGCCCCCGTCAGTCATCTTAGACAGTGGTTCTCCCCTCCCATATTTGAATTGAGGACTCCCCAAAATAATCCCCCAAGATAATCATATTTGATCTACAAGCTCACCTCACAATTTTTGCCTCTTTCTTAGATTACTTGACAATTTGGCCAGTGTTTGACCATGCAGTATAATAAATAAATAGTCTTTTTTATGGTTTTAAAAAGGTCTTAAAAGTCCTTAAATTGTCACTTTACTGTCATCTGGTGACCCCCCTCAAAATCATGGGGGGACCCCCACAGTCCCCACCCACAGGTTGAGAACCACTGATCTATGACAGTCTGTCATATAGATGAATGATGGGGCCTCTATATGACCCCCCCATTCTGTACATGTTTTCACACTACACAGTATGTATACAGTTGACTTTAAACAGATTCTGAAATGCAAAACAAAACAGCAAACAGTTTGTCAAACTGTGTCTTAAATGTCGTAATGTCTTAAATGTCATCTTGATAAGCTGCTGCGTTCTCATTGGATGAACGGTGAGTTTGTTATGACAGGAGGTGATAGATCAGTTACTATTGTTACTGACGGGAGGATGTCTTTCCCAGGTGTTTCGCCCAGGCAAAACACCCGGGCAGCCCTTAGCCTGGTAAACCCTCCCTCCGGAAATCTCATTTGTAATTTATTTCAGGAGTGAGTCTGGCATGATCGCCCATTCTGCAATGTGGCTGTGGGCTGGAGTTGGGCGGGAGTAATACCGTTGACTGACAACCCCTTCAGCCAATCAGCAGTGTTCCCCTTCAGCCAGTGCATTTTTACCACCTCCAGACTAATGTGACGCAACGGGACTTTTGAGACAAAATAGGTTGTCTTATTCGGATACATGTGTGTCACTGCCCGCCCCTGCCGGTTCTCTGAATTTTTATTTTTAAATAGGCTCTGTCATGATTAATTGACCACATATATGAAGTTAAACAACTAAATTCTATCCAAGTGAATGGGCTAGAAACGCCCACACAAGCCTTCAGGCCAGACTCCTTCCTGAAATCAAATGGAAACTAGAAAATGTGCTCCTCGGAGCACAGGTCTCCGCCAGCGGACCCGTGCTATTTTAACCAAAGGAAATCACTTACCCTATCTTTAACCATAGTTTTCTATGAGAGTTACTGGGAGTTAGTTGCATTGTGTGATCTCAGCTGTGATCTCAGTTTGTACTGGAAAGTACTGTTCCTGATTGATCCTGTCTAAGCTATTTATATTACATATTGTGATGTCACGTGAAACTTGACCAATGTTAGGTGTTCTCAGACGGACACACACGCACGGTCGGGTAATTTGTACTGGAAGGTACTGTTCCTGATTGATCCTGTCTTACCTATTTATATAACATATTGTGATGTCACATGCAGCTTGACCAATGTTGGGTGTTCTCAGACGGACACATAGAGACGGACGGAGAGGAAAAGATACTCTCCATTAATCCTGTCAATATTACATATTGTCACGTGTCACTTGACCAATGTTAGCTTGGCTGATGGATAGGTGTGTCTTACCTCACTTCCAAAGACATAAGTAGTCTTTGGACTTCTTTTTTCTAAATGTCTCATGCATGAGCGAGGAACGCACGTGGGCGTGCACAAGGTTTAACATGAGCTGGGTTCACATACAGTACACGTGTGTGTGTGTGTGTGTGTGTGGGGGGGGGGGGGTCACTTGTTCTCATGTTTTTGTTACTCGTTTTATCTTTTTCAGATGCTAGGTTCATTGTTTACTGAGATACTACACTGTCTCTGTATTCTATGATCCTATAGTTTACTGAGACATTACACTGTCTCTCTGTATTCTATGATCCATCCTATAGTTTACTGAGACACTACACTGTCTCTGTATTCTATGATCATATAGTTTACTTAGACACTACACTGTCTCTCTGTATTATATGTATGTGTTTACCTTACCTACTGTTCTCTCTCGGTACTTCGTCCTCAGACGAGCCCTCCATCGGCGTCTCCAGTCATCTGGGTTCTCCATACATCTGGCCAGCTCCTTTGTGCTTTCTGCACCAGCACCTTTCCTTAGTACATCCACGTAGGCAGGTGTTTATACATGCTTATCTTTGTTGAGATCAGATGCTTTGGCCCTTTTCAGACTGTGTGTGTGTGTGTGTGTGTGTGTGTGTGTGTGTGTGTGTGTGTGTGTGTGTGTGTGTGTGTGTGTGTGTGTGTGTGTGTGTGTGTGTGTGTGTGTGTGTGTGTGTTCTATGATCCTATAGTTTACTGAGACACTATGTTGGCTCTCTGTATTCTATGATCCTATAGTTTACTGAGACACTACCTTGTCTCTATGTATTCTATCATCCTAGAGTTTACTGAGACACTACACTGTCTCTCTGTATTCTATGATCCTATACTTTACTGAGACACTACACTGTCTCTCTGTAATGATCCTATAGTTTACTGAGACACTACACTGTCTCTCTGTATTCTATGATCCTGTAGTTTACTGAGACACTACACTGTCTCTCTGTATTATATGATCCTATAGTTTACTGAGACACTACACTGTCTCTCTTTATTATATGTATGTGTTTACCTTGCCTACTGTTCTCTCTCTCTACGTCGTCCTCAGACGAGCCCTCCATCGGCGTCTCCAGTCATCTGGGTTCTCCATACATCTGGCCAGCTCCTTTGTGCTTTCTGCACCAGCATCTTTCCTTAGTACATCCACGTAGGTAGGTGTTTATACATGCTTATCTTCAGTGTGTGTGTGTGTGTGTGTGTGTGTGTGTGTGTGTGTGTGTGTGTGTGTGTGTGTGTGTGTGTGTGTGTGTGTGTGTGTGTGTCAACATGTGAGAGTGAAAACATATAATTATGTACAGTCCATGATGAGTGATTAATGAAGGTCATGACAGGACTTAAAGGAATGCAGTATCTCAATAGTTTGATGTAAAGGAGCCTAACTTTGATCAGAGGTGAGGAGGAGGTCTGATTGTGAGGCTGTGGATCAAGGGTTTCCATGGATTATGATTGTGGAGCGTTGTTACGGGGCCAGGCTTCAAGCCAGGGTCTGTTTTGATATTGGTATTATTCCGTTTCTTATGCCGTTTTTGGCAGTTCTGGCTTAACCGTGCAGCTCTTTTTACGAAACCCGGCCATATGGTAGATGGTCATGAAAAACTATCAAGAAATAATTCTCACAACCTTTCGTCAAAAGGTGGCGCTATAGCACTCAATTGAAAATGCCAACTTTGAACAGGTACAACTCATGCCCTATTTGACCTACAGCCATGGAACTTGGATACACACATGCGTCTCCTCATGCTGAACAACTTTCACACTCTGACTTTTGACCTCTGACCTTTAGATCTCCCATTTTTTTTGTATGATATGAAAATTGGCTCTTAAAAGCTTCATTCTTTCACTTATGGAAAATCCGCCACTAACGTTTTGTCGGCAGAGGTCCAAAGTTCATGTGTAAAAGGTTTCGTGCAGATTACTCAACAACATCCAATCATCTGCCCCTAACACATACATGCAGACCCACATTTGTTTAAAACTTTGCAGAAATGTAGAGGGTCAATCCAGATATCACTGAAACCAATCTTACTCCAATTGGCCAAAGGGGGGCGCTATAGCAATTTTTTGAAAATGCAAACTTTAAACAGGCCTAAGTCATGCCTCGTTTGGCCGAAAGTCGTGAAACTTGCTTACACTTGTGCCTTGACTCATGACACTTGTGCCATGACTCATGTATCACTTTGACCAGTAAGCTCCGCCCTTAGATTATCCGCTATTTTGAGCAGTTTGAAAAATACTTGTTTTTGGCAGTTCTGGCTTAACCTTTGCATACGCTTTTCACATTGGACATGTAACAATTTTGAGCAGTTTGAAAAACACTTTAACCCAGGATTTTCCAGCTATTTGTGTGAAACTGTATCATCTGCGTGAGCTCCTTCTTCACTGGTTCTGGTCCGTTGGTCCAATGGCTTCTCTCTACAGGTCGCCGGGTCAAGCCTGACCTCATACAGTCTCAATTTGAATTGCATTGCAAACAACATGACTGTATCAATGAATTCATGTGCAATAGAGAGTATGTTTTTTTCAATGTACAGTATACCCTATTTCCTTGTGAAAATAGCCAATCTAAAATCTCACAACTTTTCAGATAGCAGTACTTTTTGAGCTTGTAGATTGGGTACTTTAACTCAGTTCTTAGGAGACACAACATTTCTTTATTGGTAAATGCTTTGTGAACCAGTGATCTAGAGTAGTTGGCGAAACAGAGGCTTGGTTCATCACAAACATAAAGGGTTGTATATATCAACAGACACTATCAGGACAGCCGTATCTCTAGTTCAATGAGAAGAGAGGCAGCCTGTGAATCCGGAGGTTGTTGGTTCGATCCCTGTCCCGACAATGTGTTGAGGTGATTGTGATTTGGCATTCTTAGGTTTATGCATAGTGCTTCTTGAGGTTAGGGGTAGGCATAGTTTTAGAGGTTAGGGTTAGTGAGGGTGGGTGAGAGGAAGCATTGCAAAAAACATGACCTTGTTAAGCTCAGTCTTCTATGTTTCTATGGCTTATTGTGCATATTACTTAATGTTTGGTCTTTCTTTTTCTTTCAATGTATGACATACTTCATTTTGAAAATAGCCGATCTACAATCTCACAACTTTTCAGAAAGCAACGTTTTGTGAGCTTGTAGATCGGCTACTTTCTCTAGTTTTCGTTCCGAGGAGACAAAAATGTCTTAATGGTAAATGGCTTGTGAACCAGTGATCTAGAGTAGTTCGGGACACAGAGGCTTGGTTCATAATGGACGGAAATGAGGATAGGCTTAGGCGTTGTTTTACTGAGGTTAGGGTTAGTGAGGGTTTAAAATGCTCATGTTAATTGCATGGTCTTCTATGTTTCTATGGCTTATTGTGCATATTACTTATCATTGCTTCTTTCTTTTTTCTGTCTGCCTTCCCTGGCCCGCTTATTGCTGCTTGCAGGTATATTAGTATACTTATTATTTTAGCTTTCCATTTGCTCCTTTGGTCGTTCATCTGGATGTAAAAGTGTTGTTGTTGTTGTTGTTGTTGTTCAGGTTTTTGATGACTTAGCATAAGTTCAGTTCATGTCCAGTAGTTTGTTGAGCTCTGTACAGTGCTGTATCATAGGCAGCAGAGACATCTATAAAAAGATGCTTTAGTTATTACATTCAAACCATCGTCAATGTGGTGGGTAAAGATTAATAGCTGTCCAGTACCAGGTGGCCTTAATGACCTGGAGGCCTGTTTCTATTGAAACGGATGAAACATAGTAAAGGCTGCTACTGTCCAGTACTGGAGCGGCCAGGGCAGAAACCAGCTTGGAGTCTATGAGTGGTATGAGACGTACTGTAGATTATAATAATAGTTAATGTACAACATTTAACAGACACAATAAAACCACCTGACCTAGCTGTCACCTTTATGTTGTTAGACTTTGATGAGGAACAACATGTTTAAACTGCTCATATAATCATAAAGTTTAATGAGGGGTGGCCATGGCTGGATGAGTAGAGAAGCCTAGTTTATGTGTCAAAGGGTCTCTGTCTATGTGTGTCACTGAGCAAGACATAACTGCTTCCCTGTAGCGCCTACTGCTCCTGATATTAGGATAGGTTAAATGTCCCCATATACCCCCCACCCCCCCTTGGTTAATGTTTACCAAGAGAGTAAGCCTACCTCAGATTTATCTTGTTTCTTACCTTTATACCTGTATTGTGGTTGCACTATTTTACTTGGGGGTGTTCACTCTCCATTCCGACATCTCACCACTCCGACTAGTGGCTTCCGCGTGCGGTTAGGGTTAGGGTTAGGGTTAGGTATAGGGTTCGTCAACGTCGGAAAGGCGACATGTCGGAAAGGAGAAATGCACCCTTACTTGGGTAAAGTTACTTGATTTCACTTTGAAAAAGTACACGCTTATCTTTGTTGAGATCAGATGCTTTGGCCCTTTTCAGACTGTGTGTGTGTGTGTGTGTGTGTGTGTGTGTGTGTGTGTGTGTGTGTGTGTGTGTGTGTGTGTGTGTGTGTGTGTGTGTGTGTGTTCTATGATCCTATAGTTTACTGAGACACTATGTTGGCTCTCTGTATTCTATGATCCTATAGTTTACTGAGACACTACACTGTCTCTGTATTCTATGATCCTATAGTTTACTGAGACACTGCTCTGTCTCTGTATTCTATGATCCTATAGTTTACTGAGACACTACACTGTCTCTCTGTATTGTGTTTACCTTGCCTACTGTTCTCTCTCTCTACGTCGTCCTCAGACGAGCCCTCCATCGGCGTCTCCAGTCATCTGGGTTCTCCATACATCTGGCCAGCTCCTTTGTGCTTTCTGCCCCAGCATCTTTCCTTAGTACATCCACGTAGGTAGGTGTTTATACATGCTTATCTTTATTGAGATCAGGGTGTGTGTGTGTGTGTGTGTGTGTGTGTGTGTGTGTGTGTGTGTGTGTGTGTGTGTGTGTGTGTGTGTGTGTGTGTGCGTGTGTGTGTGTGTGTGTGTGTGTGTGTGTGTGTGTCAACATGGGAGAGTGAACACATATAATTATGTACAGTCCATGATGAGTGATTAATGAAGGTCATGACAGGACTTAAAGGAATGCAGTGTCTCATTAGTTTGATGTAAAGGAGCCTAACTTTGATCAGAGGTGAGGAGGAGGTCTGATGGTGCGGCTGTGGATCAAGGGTTTCCATGGATTATGATTGTGGAGCGTTATTACGGGGCCAGGCTTCAAGCCTAGGCTAATTTTTGAAATTGGCATTATTCCGTTTCTTATGCCAATTTTGGCAGTTCTGGCTTAACCGTGCAGCTCTTTTTACGAAACCCGGCCATATGGTAGATGGTCATGAAAAACTATCAAGAAATAATTTTCACAATCTTTCATCAAAAGGTGGCGCTATAGCACTCAATTGAAAATGCCAACTTTGAACAGGTACAACTCATGCCCTATTTGACCTACAGCCATGAAACTTGGATACACACGTGTCCAAATTTTGAATGATATGAAAATTGGCTCTTAAAAGCTTCATTCTTTCACTTATGGAAACATTGGACATGTAACAATTTTGAGCAGTTTGAAAAACACTTAAACCCAGGATTTTCCAGCTATTTGCGTGAAACTGTATCATCTGCGTGAGCTCCTTCTTCACTGGTTCTGGTCCGTTCGTCCAATGGCTTCTCTCTACAGGTCGCCGGTTCAAGCCTCAATTTGAATTGCATTGCAAACAACATGACTGTATCAATGAATTCATGTGCAATAGAGAGTATATTTTTTCAATGTACAGTATACCCTATTTCCTTGTGAAACTATCAGACACTATCAGGGCAGCCGTATCTCTAGTTCAATGAGAAGAGAGGCAGCCTGTGAATCCGGAGGTCATTGGTTCGATCCCTGTCCCCGACAATGTGTTGAGGTGATTGTGATTTGGCATTTTTGGGTTTATGCATAGTATTTCTTGAGGTTAGGGGTGGGCATAGTTTTACTGAGGTTAGGTTTAGTGAGGGTGGGTGAGAGGAGGCATTGCAAAAAACATGACCTTGTTAAGCTTCTATGTTTCTATGGCTTATTGTGCATATTATTGTTGTCTCCGCCAGGCCGAAAGGCATGGCGAGAGAGTATGTGTTACCCTCCGTCCGTTTGTCCGTCCGTGTGTGTGCGCGTGTGTGTGTGTGTGTGTGTGTGTGTGTGTGTGTGTGTGTGTGTGTGTGTGTGTGTGTGTGTGTGTGTGTGTGTGTGTGTGTCTGTCCGTCTGTGACCAGCTAATCTCCGCCACCGTTGCCTTGATCGCAGCGAAACTGTGCACACACACTCCCTGGATGCCAATTCCGAACTTCTGCCCCAAATTTTTCACATGGGCCTTTTATAGCGCCACCAGGTGGCCAATTTGTGCAAAACATATTTTTTGACAGTACTCCTACATATTTTGTCCAAAAATCTCGCAAATCGGTACACAGTATCTCTATAGTCATTAAACGAAACAGATCTTTCAGATTTTTCATATTCCATCCTGATTGACTCAAAATGGCTTCCAAAGTTTGCAGGAGTGCTCCGTTTTCAACAAAATGCCTCAAATCATGAACACAGCATTCAATTTCCGTGAAACTTTGCACGCATATTTCCACTATGCCGAGGAATAAATGCCACTTTTTCAAATCAGCCTCATGGTGACGCTATAACAGGCCGATTCATGTTTTTACCTATAACTGCACCGATCTGTGTAAAACTTTGTATGCGCACTCCCTAGAGGTAAAGGAAAAACCTTTGCCCTGCATTTTTCACATCTACCTTTTATAGCGCCACCAGGAGGCCGACTTATGTAAAACACATTTTTTAATATTACTCCTTCCAATTGTATCCAAATTTCACGCAAATCGGTACACATGATCTCCATAGTCATGTGATCAATGGGCGGCAGTGGTTCAGGGGTAGAGTGGCCGGGTAGAGTGAGCTGGAAAACCGCAAGGCTCCCAGTTCGATCCCGGGCTGGGGCGCTCCCCTAGAGTTAGTGTCGAAGTGTCCTTGAGCAAGACGCTGAACCCCTAATTGCTCCCGATGAGCAGGTTGGTGCCTTGCATGGTTTCCTCCGCCATCGGTGTATGAATGTGTGTGTGAATGGGTTAATGGCACAATCAATGTAAAGCGCTTCGGATAGAAGCGCTATATAAATGCACCATTTACCATCAAGACGGATGTGTTTGATTTTTCATATTCCATTCTCATTGGCTAAGATTGACATCTAAAGTTTGCTTTAGTGGCTTGTTGAACGCACCGTCCGATTGCGGTCAAACTTTGCACGCACATTCACACTATGTTGGGAACTAATGCCACCCTTTTAACATTGGCCTGTTATAGCGCCACCAGCAGGTCTAATTTAGCAAAACTTTTTTTTGCACAAAATGCCTCAAACCATGAATGCAGTGTCCGATTGCCGTGCAAGGCCCAAGAACAAATGGCACACTTTTCACATTGGCCTATTATAGCGCCACCAGGAGGCCACAATAACTTACCGGAGCTGGCGGAAACCTGTGCTCCGAGGAGCACTTTTTCTAGTTGGTAAATTGTTTGTGAATCAGTGATCTATAGTATTTCGGGACACAAAGGCTTGGTTCATAATGATATAAAAATATTAACAGACACTATCAGGGAGGCCATATATCTAGCTCAATGGGAAGATATGCAGCCTTTGAGTCCATAGGTCGCTAGTTCAATCCCCGACAATGAATTGAGGTGATCATGATTTGGCATTATTAGGTTTTAAGGGTTTAAAATGCTCATGTTAATTGCATGGTCTTCTATGTTTCTGTGGCTTATTGTGCATATTACTTATCATTGCTTTTTTCTTTTTTCTGTCTTTTTTTTAGTTATTGCTGCTTGCAGCTTTATTAGTATACTTATTATTTTAGCTTTCCATTTGCTCCTTTGGTCGTTCATCTGGACGTAAAATTTTGTTGTTGTTGTTGTTCAGGTTTTACTTATGCTAAGGCATAAGTTCAGTTCATGTCCAGTAGTTTGTTGAGCTCTGTACAGTGCTGTGTCATAGGCAGCAGAGACAGCTATAAAAAGATGCTTTAGTTATTACATTCAAACCTTCCTCAATGTGTTTGATTAGTAGCTTTCCAGTACCAGGGTGGCCTTAATGACCTGGAGGCCAGTTTCTATTGAAACGGATGAAAAATAGTAAAGGCTGCTACTGTCCAGTACTGGAGCGGCCAGGGCAGAAACCAGCTTGGAGTCTATGAGTGGTATGAGACGTACTGTAGATTATAATAATAGTTAATGTACAACATTTAACAGACAAAATAAAACCACCTGACCTAGCAGCCTTTTGTTGTTAGACTTTGATAAGGATCAACATGTTTAAACGGCTCATATAATCATAAAGTTTAATGAGGGGTGGCCATAGCTGGATGAGTAGAGAAGCCTAGTTTATGTGTCAAAGGGTCTCTGTCTATGTGTGTCACTGAGCAAGACATAACTGCTTCCCTGTAGCGCCTACTGCCCCCCCCCCCCCCCCCCCTCTTGGTTAATGTTTACCAAGAGAGTAAGCCTACCTCAGAATTATCTTGTTTCTTACCTTTATACCAGTATTGTGGTTGCACTATTTTACTCAGGTAAAGTTACTTGATTTCACTATGAAAAAGTTTAACTGACCAGTGACCACCTGTAACTGCGCTGTTTATTGTCTCCACCAGGACAAATGGCATGGCGAGAGTATGTTTTGCGAATATATGCACACACACTCCCTGGATGCCAATTCAGAACCTCTATCCCAATTTTTCACGTGGCCTATTATAGCGCCACCAGGAGGCCGCTTTGTGCAAAACCCATTTACTCCTACAGATTTTAGCCAAATGTCATATAAATCGGTACACAGTATCTCTATAGTCATGTGATCAACACGGATCTGTCCCATTTTCCATATTCCATCCTCATTGGCTAAGGTTGGCTGCCAAAATTTGCAGGATTGGTCAGTTTTGAACAAAATGCCTCAAATCATGAACGCGGCTTGTGATTTCCGTGAGATTTCACACGCACATTCCCACTAGGCCGAGGAGGAAATGCCACCCTTTTTACATTGGTCTGTTATAGCGCCACTAGCAGGTCTAATTTAGCAAAACACATTTTTGGCACAAAATGCCTCGAATCATTGCCTCGAAGTTTCATGGCTGTAGGTCAAACAGGGTATGAGTTGTACCTGTTAAAAGTTGGCTCTTTCAATTGAGTGCTATAGCGTCAATCTTTGACGAATGAGTGTGAGAGTTATTTCTTGATCGTTTTTCATGACCATCTACCATATGGCAGAGTTTCGTAAAAAGCGTATGCACGGTTAAGCCAGAACTGGCAAAAGCGGCAGAAGAAGAAAAAGAAGAATAACGCCAATAACAAAACAGAGCCTTGCAATTTGAGCTCCTCAGACAAAGCTCTACTCGAAATTCCAATCTCCCATGAAAAAAAAATAAAGGTGATCGGGCCTTTGCTTTTAGAGCCCTGACTCTCTGGAATGCCCTCCCCTTAGAGATCTGGAATGCCCTCCCCTTAGAGATCAGGCTTGCAGAGTCTGTGCCCCGGTTTAAATCCCTCCTGAAAACCCACTTATATAGAGTCGCTTTTATTCCCTAAATGCTTTTACCCATTGTGTCCTACTGTACTGCTGCATTATTATTTATTTTTTTATTTTTTCTTTGCTTTTAATGTTTTCATGTTCTTTTTACGGGGCCAGGCTCTGCAGAGCAAGGCTCTGTTTTGTTATTGGCATTATTCTTCTTTTTCTTCTTCCGTTTTTGGCAGTTCTGGCTTAACCGTGCATACGCTTTTTACAAAACTCTGCCATATGGTAGATGGTCATGAAAAACGATCAAGAAATAACTCTCACACTCATTCGTCAAAGATTGACGCTATAGCACTCAATTGAAAGTGCCAACTTTTAACAGGTAGGGGAGACCGGGGACGAAAGTAACACTTTTTGTATTTGCCTTCATAATTCACAGACTACTTGAAATATCCTAGTCATCTTTTGCAATAAGAAACATATATATGTGCCCTAATTAATAATACAATTTTTAAGCTTTCACTTATAAGGACAAGACTAAAATATTAATTTGAATGCAATGAGTCACAGTGTTACGATTGCCCCCTGTGACGGGGGCAGTTGTAACAGTGGTTGGGGGCAATTGTAACACTGTAAAAATAAGTCATAACACACTTTATCTCAAATAAAAACACATCACTAAGTAATATGTATTTGTTATAATTTAACATTTATACTTACAAATGTTTTATATACATAATTACAATTATTTTGTATTTTTATTCAAATTATTTATTTCTCAATTTAGTTTTTTCACATGTATGTCATTTTTTTTATTTAAATGTATTTTTACTATGAAATGTAGTGACATTTAGTGAAATATGTTCATTTACTAACATAAAAGTATGTAATCCCAGACAAAAAATATGCTTGCATTGAAAACACATTGTTACAATTGACCCCGGTCACTTTGTTACAATTGCCCCCGATGGGTCAATCATGATAAAATCACATATTCTAGCTAGAAACACCTATACTAGCATAGGCTGCTGATGTTAATTTGTGACCAATAACATAGAGATACAAGTCATCTAAGTTTAAATCAGCTGACATCTTATCTTTAGACAGCAGAAGGAAAATACCGTACACTCAAAAATGTACGTTTACACCTCAAAATCATTTTTTTGTTGAAAACTTCTGCTGAGATGAAATTATCATTCTATCCTTCCATAGGCAGAGAGAGGACCCTACTGAGCATGTGCACAAGAAGTCTCACCCCTCTAGCTTGTTCCTAATTAGAATTATTGAGTGTGTTACTTTTGCCCCCGGTTACTTTTGTCCCCGGTTTCCCCTACAACTCATGCCCTGTTTGACCTACAGCCATGAAACTTCGATACACACATGCGTCTCTTCATGCCCGACAACTTTCGTGGTCTGACTTTTGACCTCTGACCTTTAGATCTCTCACCATTTTGAATTATATGAAAAACAGTCATTGGCTCTTAAAAGCTTCATTCTTTCACTCATGGAAAATCTGCCACTAACGTTTGGTCGGCAGAGGTCCAAAGTTCATGTGTAAAAAGTTAGGTGCAGATTACTCAAAAATCCCAGGAGGAGATTAAACTATTGCAGTGGTATGAAAATTATTCATCTGCCCCTAACACACACATGCAGACTCACATTTGTTTGAAACTTGGCAGTAATGTAGAGGGTCATTCCAAATATCACTGATCTTACCCCAATTGGCCAAAGGGGGACGCTATAGCAATTTCTTTAACATGCAAACCTTAAACAGGCATAAGTCATGCCTCGTTTGGCCATAAGTCGTGAACCTTGCTTACACTTGTGCCTTGACTCATGAGGAACACATTTATCACTTTGAACAGTAAGCTCCGCCCTTAGATTGTCTGCAATTTTGAGCAGTTTGAAAAACACTTAAACCTAGGATTTTTCAGCTATTTGCGTGGAACTGTATCATCTGTGTGAGCTCTTTTTTCACTGTTTCTGGTCCGTTGGTCCAATGGCTTCTCTCTACAGCATCTGCCTTTCGGCCGCAAGGTCGCCGGTTCAAGCCTGATCAAAAATAGTCAATCTACAAGCTCACAACGCTTCGCAGCGTGACACGTTTTGAGCTTGTAGATCGGCTATACAATGTTCCCCCCATGCTGGGGTTCATGTGGTTAACTCATCCAGTGCCACAGGACGTAAAAAACGTCCTCTCTAACAAACGCCCTGAGTGCCACTGAACGTAAAATACATAGATGAAACTCTTTCCCAGCCTGTGACAAAATTTGGGGCTTCTATCATGAAAGAAAACATGAAATCATGCCATCATAAGGTCAGGGTGACCTAGAATCAAAAACATCTTATTTAGAGTTAGAGTTCCCATGATCAGAACAGCTTCTGTGACAGTCAAACGTAAACATTATGTGATCATTGCCGCTGTCGGCCACGTGATAAAAACAACTCGTCGGAACACACACACACACACACACACACACACACACACACACACACACACACACACACACACACACACACACACACACACAGACAGAGCGTGGGGAAACAAATCCTTGGGGCTTCTTTGATGAAGGGATCACGTGAGAAAACAACTTATTGGGGCCTCTGTGATCAAACAACACCGACATCAAGTCATGGGGTCAGCATGGGGACAGCTTCTTTGAAGAAAGGAGACACGTGAGAAAACAAACTTGTTGGGACCTCTGAAATCAAACAAACCCCGACAACAGCCATCAGGACTGATCATAAACAACCTGTGAGGCTCCGAAGATCAAAGGACCGCCGTCCACCACCTGACCAAAACAGAAGTTTATAAAAGTTTGTGGGACACAATGCCCATTGTGGGGAAGCAGTGAGGAGTGCTTGTGAGAGAGAGCGTAAGCGATCGATCGATTTTACAGAGAGAGTTTGAGAGAACACACACACACACACACACACACACACACACACACACACACACACACACACACACACACACACACACACACACACAGGAGAACATGCCTGCCAAGCCAGTCAAGCGCAAGCGCCTAGCCTCCGTCGGGCGCAGACGCGCTGCTTCTGTCGGCGATGTCGCTGGGCCCAGCTGGGCCAGTACCGGGACGCGCCAGCAGACCATCCAGGAGGCGTTCCGTTGCGTCGAGGTACCGGTTACCGCAGCCTCCGCGAGTGTACCGCCCGTGCCCGTTGCCAAGGTGCCCGTAGGAGAGACAGACTCGGAGGTCTATGGCTGTGAGGGTCCATTTGATCCCCATTTGTATTTTGTATACACTAAGAGTCCAGACCTGTTTGTATACACTCTAAGAGTGTATACAAACAGGTCTCAAGCTTCCTGCCCATGGCAGATTACATAAATACAACTTAAAATACAACATTGGGCCCGTTACCTCACATCTTAACAGAGGACCGGACAAGAACCTATTTGAAGAGATGAGATTGTCTTCTACTCCAGGCACTAGAAACAAAATGTGTCCTCTTAAATACCTCATAATTAAACAACCACTCCAACTTTTGGCCCTCATCTTGCCAGAATAGATCAGGTTTTTGTTTTTGCATTACATCAAATAAAGGAACCCTCAAATCGTCATACAGAGTACAATAAAACATAAAATGGAATTCATTGTCGACATCTTTCAGGTCACATACATTGCATATTCTATTCTCTTCTGGCACAGCTGAGAACCGACCTACCTCAATAGCAAGAGGCAGGATACCAGCTCTCGGGTGCATTTCGCCTTTCCGACATGTCGCCTTTCCGACGTTGACTAACCCTATACCTAACCCTAACCCTAACCCTAACCGCACGCGGAAGCCACTAGTCGGAGTGGCGAGATGTCGGAATGGAAGGAGCACCCCCCAGCTCTCAGCTGAGCACACAATGACCGCTGGTTTCTGGTTAAAAAGGATTTGACATAGGACTCAGTACCAAAACACTGCTTAATCTGGACACCAAAACACTGCTTAATCTGGACATATGATCTAAGTTTTGGCTTAGACCATATGTCGTTTGACCATTTCTCTTTGTAATTACAAAATATTTTTTCTTTCAACAGGTTAATGTTAATATATATATTATATCAAAATGTGATATATTATAATAATGTAGATGATATATTATAATATAATACATTTCGTATTAATGATGTAATCTATTATATTAATAATTTTATATGTTGTTTTATTGTATAACGTGATAAAGAATGTTTTCAGTGGGATGTTGCGTGCTGGTGGTATGAAGAAGTTAGGCCTATCCATGGGCCCGCCATGTCTTAAGGCGCAGTGTGAGTGTCCAGGGGCCGTTTTTGAAAGTCCTTTGTAAGTGTAAGCACGTTTGCCTGTGACGGTGTGGGCTGGAAGATTTGTGTACATAAACGACACACACACACACACACACACACACACACACACACACACACACACACACACACACACACACACACAGGGGGAAAGGGACCGTCACGGCCACACCCCCTCCCCATGCGCGGGTGCACGCACGCACGCACACACACACAGTATCAGATGTGCCGTCCGTTTACACGGGAACAGTGTTTACAGGGCTTGAATCTGCGAAACCAACCTCCAGAGTGGAATTCTTTGACAACGCTCTGTGTCCCGTCTCTCAAATCCTCAAAGCTGTGTATAGAGACGGGGACTTCGTCACCCGTCTAAAAAATGTCCAGAAGTGCTGCATGGGCTTGTGACAACTAGCGTCAACTTGTGTGTCTGGACGCACCTATCCACACGTTTCCTAGGGCGTTGTGGGCATCACTTCCTGTCCATTTGATCAGGCATCATGGATCAAATGGACAGGAAGTGATGCCCACATTGCCCTAGGAAACTTGTGGATAGGGTGAGAGGAAATGAGCGGATACAGTAGGCGGGCTTTAGACCGGATGTGAGCACTGAACAGGAAATAGAAGCACATTGAAACATACAGTATAGTCAGAAACAGTCAGAAACCTAGAACAGATCTACATAAGCTCACAGTGCATCGCTGTGCAGCGTGTTGTGAGCTTATAGATCTGCTATTTTCAAATAGCCAAAGTACATAGTAATAGGGCTGAAGTGGTTAATGCGCGTTTTGCAATAATAACGTAACTATATAAAAGTAACTAAAGCTTTCAAGAGCTTCAAGATTCAAGATTGCTTTCAATTCAATTCAATTCAATTTTATTAAAGGTCACTATGTCGTACTATAGGGTATTCTAGTATGACACAAGTGTTAATGACCATTAAAGACTGTTTCCACTTTACTTAAAGGTCACTATGCCGTGCTATAGGGTATTATAGTATGATACAAGTGCTAATGACCATTAAAGACTTTACTTAAAGGTCTTAAAGTTATGTTATAGCATATTATTGACGTTTATAAGACATTATTCCATTTAATAAACATGTTGGTCATAATGCGTTATTACATTACAGCTCTATGTGCCTTTATAACTGACTAAGTTATGGTAGTTATAATGTGCTGTTCCACTTAGCATAATAATGCATTATGACCAGCAGTTGTAATTAGTTATAAACAGTCTTTATACATGACCATAAACATTTATAACGAGTATTATAATGCCTTATAAGTGCATTATAATGCATTATAAATGAGCTTACAAAGCATTATAAAGGCGACCTTGATAGAAAGTGTTACCGAACACCAATAAATCTATACATATTCTCTCAGCCATGTCAGAGCCATGTTTGCGAACGCGGAAGGAGGCGCGGCGAAGCCGCGCCTCCGCCCAAGTGGAGCCTACTATGAAACTCTGCTCGGCTTGTGTCTCTGTCTGTGTGTGTGTGTGCAGTATGTGTGCACTGCCTGCACTGCCTGTGTGCAACCGACAGAGTGCGCCAGAGTGCAGCTACAGTCAAAACACACACACACACACACACACACACACACACATACACACACACACACACAGTCCGTAAATACACAATATTTTCGAGCTGCGTTCGCTTCCAGCGTTCGCGCGTCTTACTTGTAATATACAGATAGACACTGTCTTTCTTTCTTTCTCTTTCTTTCTTTCTTTCTTTCTTTCTTTCTTTCTTTTGTTCTTTCTTTCTTCTCCCTCCTTCCTTCCTTCTTCCTTACTAACTTATTAACTTACTAACTTGCTTACTTCTTAGGTGCTTCTGATGAGATGATGTAAGTGTTAAAAGTAAAAAACTGTAAAAAATGGAAAAGCACGGGAAAGAAAAAGCTTGTTCTTGGCAAACAACTGGAATTTATTTGACTCAAACACTGCTTAGTGTAAGTTATCACTTCCTTTTGATCAATTAGGTCCACAGAAACGGGACCTAAATGGTGTGGCTGTTAGAAAAATATCAGGAACAAGCCGCTGTCATGGGGAGAGGCGCAACCAAGGGCCCAGCATCCGCCTTTGAAATGTAGTCTAGTAGAGGGTCGGGCCGCTACGCGGCCCTCCCGTCTAGTAGCCTGGCCCGCACATCGGAGACAGAGATAGAAGAGCGTATAGACGTTCCTTGCAACACCGGTGCTTGTTTCTCGCACATGATTTGGCAACGCGCAAAACGAAAGCGAAACCTAACTGCAGCATGCAAACCGAAAGCGAAACCTAACTGCAAGACGCAAACCAAAAGCGAAACCTAACATGCAAGTGACAAACACGAAACAAACACGAAACCTAACAGACAAACAGACAAACACGCAAACACGCACACATCCAGTTTGCCAATTGTATATATAGATAATAGGAAGTGACAGTTCATATGAATGGCCTGTAGTTTCGCTGGTTTACCCCTGCTGGTGTCAGAAGAAATAACTCTCAATGCAAGTGGATTGGTTTTTGCCAAACTTTATAGACTTGATTTTCCTACCTTAATAAACATTGTCATAAATACTATATGCTTCCAGTCACTAGTTTAAAGTCTTCTTTCAATCACCATGATATGCGTTTTGGTAAATTATGGTCCCATTTATTTTAAAATTGATGATAAAGTAAGGTATGCTCTAGGAGGGGCGGGGTGATTTGATTGACAAGCTACACGACCAATAGCATTCATTCCCCGCCCCCGCTCTCGATTGACAAGCTACCCAACCAATAGCATTCATGTCCGGTGTCATAGGATATGACGTGATATGACGCGATATAGAAAGATGGATTTGAAATTGCTGAACAATAGGCTTCATTTACGGTATGTAGAGTCTATGAGTGTAACGCTGTCCATTCTTTTTACTGTCTATGGGTGCAACATGCTGCCATGGACCGAATGCAGTGGACAGCGCTCATTGAGGCCTTATGTCCCATAGGGCAGTGGTTTTCAACCCTTTTCATATAAAGGTCCATTATTTATTTGGCATTTGAGTCACGGACCACCATTTGATGAGATTTAGCCTCTGAGACCCAAAACGTAGAATAGTTTGTTATCGTTGGATAATATGTTGTCCACAATTCCATGATGTTGGTGCCATAGGAGAGAGAGGATAGGCAAACGTTGATCAAAATAACAATTATTGTGGGATCGCTTTAGCGATCCCACCCTAATGTTATCTTCACTATTTATTATTACTAGAAGCGGGTGGCCGAGGGTCTAGTCGGGGACCGGCCTACACAGGAACGATGTAAATAGGGAATGAATGCTCCACCCTTTAAATCAAACCCCATTATACCTGTTATACCCGTCGAAGCCTAGCTAAGAACGTAGGCAAAGGTCTGAGCTATCTGCGTGCGAAATTGTGTTTCAGACACAGTGCCGGTTCCCCCTTTGATGCAAACCCCATTATACCTGTTGTCATAGTTTTATGCCCATATATGGAGATCTCTGTATCTGGTTGTCTGTGTCCCTTTATGCCCATAATGGAGATCTCTGTATCTGTCTGTGCCTTCGACTGTGTTGCAGACACAGTGCCGGTTCCCCCTTTAATGCAAACCCCATTATACCTGTTGTCATTGGACCCGTTTTGACTTTATTATGGAGATCTCTGGATCTGTCTGTCTGTTTCCCTTTCATGCCCATATATGGGGATCTATGTATCTGTTTGTATGTGTCCTTTTATGCCCATATATGGCATATATCTCTGTCGCTTTTTGTTTGTTTCTTCTTTAAGCAGAATATGCAGCCTGCATAAATCTGCATCATTCAAGTCATCATCCCAGTCCCACGCTTTGTTGCTCTTTTCTTTTTTGTAGCGGGAGAGTTCAGCTTGAGTTTTTTTGGAGAACTTGTTTTTTGTTGGTCTTGTGCTGTTGATTTAGCTTGTCTTATGTTTGTCTCCCCCGTCTGCACCTCATCCAACTCAGATCTTGACTGATCCTTGTTTTCTTCAGTAAAAGCAGCACAGTTAATTAATTCTTCATCACCGATCTCATCAAAAAAACTGTCTCCTCCTCTGTCTGCTCCTCCTGTCTTCCCACCAGATGTTGACTGTTCCATCTGCTCCCCAGGAACACTGTCTCCTCCTCCGTCTGCTCCTCCTGTCTGGCCAGCAGATGTTGACTGTCCCATCTGATCCCCAGCAACAGCCTTATTAGCTTTCCATTTCGCATCCCAATAGAGTTTTGTAATTCTTTGGTTCATTTTTCTTTTTTCCTGCTCCAGTTTTTGTATATAAAGAAGGACTTGAGTCGATGTCTTGAAGGCCTGCTCCTGCAATTCCTTCCGGCTTTCCATGAACTTGCACTGATTTAGAAGAATTTAGAAGTACCAAGTTGTTACGAATTATTTCTCCTTCACCGGGGTTTAGCTTTGGTAGCGTTTCTGGAGTACTCATTTTTTTGAGAGCTGCTTATAGACTATATGCAGAGGTCTGTCAAGAGTGCTGGACTTAGCTTAGAAGCCGGCTTATATACTTTCATCTGTCACCTCGGAGTGAGAGGAAGAAAGACTATAGTTTATGCCACACTCAGAGATTTTTTGTTGACTCATCTAGTGTATGTGATGCCTTTTATGAAGTGATGTCACAATGAGTCAGCGCTTGCTCCGGAACAGCCCGATGTCAGTCATCTCCGCATACGGAGATTCCAAACCTTTCGTGCCGGATCCGAAAAACTGTGTATCGGGTCGGGTCGAGGCCTAGCTAAGATCGTAGGCAAAGGTCTGAGCTATCTGTGTGCGAAATTTGGAGTCTGTAGCACCAACCATGTGCTTTCAGGGCTCATCCATGCGATTCAGGCCAATTTGGATTCGGCGTCCATTGGCTTCAATTAGTAGTCAGGACTCCGCATATGGAGATTCCGAACCTTTCGCGTTGGTTCCGGAAAACCGCATATCGGGTCGGGTCGAGGCCTAGCTAAGATCGTAGGCAAAGGTCTGAGCTATCTGTGTGCGAAATTTGGAGTCTGTAGCACCAACCATGTGCTGTCAGGGCTCATCCATGCGATTTGGCCCAATTCGGCCTCGGCTTCAATTAGTAGTCACGAATTCCGCCCGTTTTTTGACCTTCATACCCATTCATTTCAATGGAGAAATGTCAGTCAGTCAGTCAGTGATGTAATGACGTCATCTTAGTGCTCCCACACTGTTTCTTCAGGAACAGTACTTTCTAGTTTAATTATGTAATGATGTTTAACAATAATTTTACAATAATAAAAACATCTATAAGGGTCCATTTGGTTACCAACTTCCAACTTCCATTTGGTTACCAACTTCCATAATTTAGCTGGAACCTGACCGGTTGAAGACCCCTGCCATAGGGGACGAAGAGGAGGAAGGAAGGACGGAAGGAACAAACCGCCCTCCTTAGCTGATATGCTTTCCTTCCAGGACAGTGAAGATGTCCTTTAAGGATTTGTGGACACACTGCAGGAACTCGTGCACATCCCGAGCTGGGTAGCTGGAGACATTGCAGCCGATCCATTCGTCGTGGACCACGTAACCCACACCAAAGCCATCAGGGACCACCGGGGCAAAGCCTCCTAAGCTGAGGGCGGGGCTTGTGAGGGTGCTAGTGGAGAGGATGTTGTGGTTGATGGCAGCATAGGCTGGGTCTTGGTATAGGCTGTGTAGAGGCTGGCCCTGGGAGTTCGCCAGGTAACGCAGGGCAAACAGATGCCGGTCGAACCCCTGGCCCATAGCTGCTTCTTTGGTAAGTTGCCCATGATATTTAGAGCATGCAGTGAGCATTGCCAGCAGCTTTTCGGTACTGTGTTGTCCCGGCTGGCAAACAAAGGCGTGTGCACAGGACGTTGTGTGTACGGTGGCCGGACGGATGGTCTCCGTGCGGCCGTGTTTAAATGCCGCTGTGCTGCATGACTCGTACGTAGCCACTGTCTTTCCATACTGCCTCAGGAAGCCCATCTGAAAGGCCAGCTGGGCTACAGCATCTGGGCTTAAGTTCTTCTCCTTAAGTTGTTTCTTGCCACCCTTCTGAAACTCCACGGTGTCGACGGTGAGCTTTGACACGGCCGCATCAAAGTTCTCTTTGGCTTTCTTGATCGCATTCTCCAGCTCGACGCCGCCCAGGTTGAACTGGAGTCTGCGCACGGCAGCATCCGAGTCCACAGCAGCAGGGGCAGAGTTAGGGTTTACCAGCGGCTTCTCTGTGGTGTCTTTGAAGATCTCATTCAGGAATCGGAGCACGGCCACGCCGTCGCCCCAGGAATGTTCAAAATTGATCGCTGCCTGTCCGTCTTTGGCTAGAATAAGGCTGAAGGATTTGTCGTACCAACGGTTGCAGCCGTCCCCGTGCAACATGTTGTGGGAAATGTGGATTTTGTCCCGCATGCTCTCATCGTCCAGACAGAGACAGAAGATGGCACTGTCGACAATCTGAAGCAGCTCGCCGTTTCCAGCAGCAAGCAGCTTGTCCCTCAGTCCGGCCCACACGTCCCTGTTCTCACTGGTCAGGATCCCAAGAGGAAAGGCGGGTGCAGGTGTTGGGTCAGCCAAGATATACTTTAAGTGGGACTGGATCTCTGCAGGTTTCACCAAGTTCCCATCCATGTCTACTACATCAAACACATACATATTGCCCTTCCTCATCACCAAGAGATGTCGCGCTTTCTCATCAGTGAAGAGCTCATCTTTGCCACGCTTGGGAATGCGAGTGGAATTGAAGAGGCATAAGTGCTGAGACATGTCCAGCGGGTATGCGTTTACCATGTAGGCTCCGAACCAGGACAGAGACGGGGGTACCCAGCGGATGAACTTCTTGAAGGTGTCTGTGTCACTCTTAGCTGGGTTGAGGTGGAAAACCTCTGGCTCCAGCAATCCAGCACGTAGTGTCTTCATAAAGCGCACGGCAGAACACACCATATTGGTGCCTCGTACTAGCTGGTCATTGTATTCTGTCTTTGGGTCAGGATGGAAGGCCATGAAGGGGTTGTAGTTCAATACGACAGATTCCCGTGCAGATAGATACATGTCAAACCACGGAGCTGAAATATAGCTGGTATGCTTATTATTATTGTCCTGAGCTACCAGTTCTTCATGCAACTGTTTCCCCATGTGGCTCATGAAATCCTTTGCCAGTATTGCTGTTTCTCTGAATTGGTCATCATCCAACAGTGGCCTCTGTGCAGACAAATATCTCTTAATTGTATCTTCCAGTATAGGGATAGGTAGTCTCGGCAAACTCTTCTGATAGTGCATAGAGGGTACAATACTTTGATGCAAGTAATCCAATGAAGGCCCATTTTGGCCCAGTATTTCTGGAGCTGTAATTTTGCTTACTGATGACCAGTGCTTGACCAGTGCTTTAATCCTTAAGGATTTTAGACTGTGGAAAAAGAGCGGTAATGTCTTTACCATTCTCTCTCCTCTCGTGTCTTTCTTGACCTCAAAGACGACTTATTAAGTAAAATCTCTATCTGTATTGCTGTCCCTGTCTTTATGCTTAAATATGGAGATCACTGACATCATAGATGACTGACATCATAGATGACTGACATCATAGACTTCCCTCCAAGTAATAAACAAGGGGACTGCACCAGTATCTCTGTCTTATCCTCATTGACGACTGTACTATCCTCTCGTCCTTATACTAGAGGTTCGGGCCGCTATGCTGCACTCTCACCTACGTCGCACCACTGATCTGACTGATATGCCCATATATTAAGATCTCTGTATGTGTCTGTCCTTGTCCCTTTTATGCCCATATATGGGAATCCCTGATGTCATCGCTCATCAGTATGTGCCCATATATGGACCTGACTGATTTGCCTCCAAGATTCCACCCAGCCCTTCAATTTATGAATTCTCCTATCCATGAACATATTAATTTCTTAGAGGATGAGGTTTGGAAGACATTAATTGGTCTTAAAAAAATCTCCAGGTTATGACAATATTGAGTGTGAATTACTGAAAACCATTCATGAGTACATTATACAACATCTAACTCACATTGTTAATCTTTCATTGGAGCAGGGAATAGTTCCTTCTGAACAAAAAATAGCCAAGATTATCCCTATTCATAAAAATGTTGACTGGCAAGTCTGGCAAGAGGGCTTGTTTGGCTTATTGTTGTCGTCCACCAAGTGGACGAGCCTATCAGCGTTCCTAGCCTGGTAAAGCCCCTCCTCGCTCAACGTTCTGTGATTGACAGCGAAAGTTGGCCAATCAGGTGGCGAGTTCGAGTGAACCCGTATGAATCCGAGTGTAGCCGACAGGCAGCCATTGTTTTCAGTCCGCTGTTTTTGGTTTCGGTTTTAAAACTTGAAAACGCTCTCAAACTTCTTTTTTGATGCACAGAATTTACTTTTAAGATATCGTTTGGATAGAATTTAGTTGTTTAACTTCACATATGTGGTCAATTAATCATGACAGAGCCTATTTAAAAATAAAAATTCAGAGAACCGGCAGGGGCGGGCAGTGACACGCATGTATCCAAATAAGGCAACCTATTTTGGGCACGGCCCTTTCAAAAGTCCCGTTGGGTCACATTGGTCTGGAGGTAGCCTGGGAAGCAGACCTTTTCGGGTCTATGATCCGGTCGGGAGCGGAAGTAACCCTGCGTCACAAGGCGCGTCAACCGCGTCATCAGGCGGCCAGAACTGCAAATCCGGAAAGACTTCACCCCAAAATAGGTCCGTCCTAATAAAATCCTTGAGGCGGCGTAGTTTACCTTATTTTTCAAATATAAATGTGAGTGTACTTTCCGGAGACTATTTAGCGTCTGTATTATCCCACAGGGAAATTCTATTCCATTTAAATAGGTAGGCGTGGCCTAGACCGGATCACACAGGTCTTTAGTAACACATACCAGGCTTTCCTCCAAGGTGGAAAGACTGGTGACGCAAGGTTAGTCTGGAGGTAGTCTCGCGTGGTCAGACTATTGCCTCCCACAATTTACAAATGTTTCCGGTTATACAGTCTGGGACTCGGAAGCTCTGATCATGATCAGAAAATAAACCGGATGTGAAGCCTCCTCCCCACTTCCGTTTAGTCTTTACAGTCGCGCAAATTTATCCAAAAATATAAATACAAATCATCTAAGTATATTTAGCTTGCTGCTAAGCAGAAATTGATATTAAAAAGTAAAATGTAAAGATATTTCAAAATATATTTTTGTGAACGGAAGTGCCAGTTTCCTCTCTCGGATTTCAGGAGTTGTAGTTCCAGACTCTATATGGCATTCAGAGATTGTGGAATAGTTGTCTGGCTACGGGAGACTAGTCTGGAGGTGGCTGAAGGGGAACAACTGCATATTGGCTGAAGGGGTTGTCAGTCAACAGTATTACTCCCGCCCAACTCCAGCCCACAGTCAAAAACACACACAGGTTCTCACGCCAAACTCCTTCCTGAAATCAAATGGAAATTAGATTTTCCGGAGGGAGGGGCTTTACCAGGCTAGGTCTTGCCACCATCTCTTTGGAAGCTACTTTGCAGGGAAGGCCGTCGTCTTTTTCCTCTCGGGAGAGACGTCGCTAAACTAGGGGTCTTCAACAAGGGGTCCGTGGCCCCTAGGGGGTCGTCAGAGTTACTACAGGGGGTCCGCCAAATGTTTGTGTGATACGGAACATTATAGCCAAAAATAGCAGATCTACAAGCTCTCAACGACTCACAGCGATCGGCTATTTTTGGAGAGTTGGTGTAGAGGGAAAAAGATCAGACCAAGTTCAGAGCCAACAAATAACAAATTTACTTGAGCAAAAGTACAAAAGAATTGGTAACAAAATGTACTTAAAGTACCAAAAGTAAAAGTACTAAAATGTTTGAAAGTAGAAGATCTACAAGCTCACAACGTGTCACCATGCGACGTGTTGTGGGCTTGTAGATTGGCTATTTTCAAATAGCCTAGGTATGAAATAGGGCTAAAGCGGTTAATGTATGTTTTATAATATAATAATTGATAATTGCAAAGTAACTAACTAAAGTTTTCAAATAATTGTAATGGAGTAAAAGTACATTATTTGCCTCTGAGATGTAGTGGAGTAGAAGTACTGAAAATGCATGCAATGCGACACATTGTGAGCTTGTAGATCTGCTATTTTCAAAAGACTTTTATACATTTGAAAACTTGAAATGGGACATTCTGCCAAATGAGTACTTTTACTTTTGGTATTAAGTCCATTTTGATGCCAATACTTCTGTTCTTTTACTCAAGTACATTTTGAATTCCAGACTTTTACTTGTAACAGAGTATTTCTATATTGCAGTATTGATACTTTTACTGAAGTCAAAATCTGAGTACTTTTTAAGCCTGTATGGCACTGTTGTGCCCTATGTATAGCTTTCAGCGAGTTACAAGGTTATATAATGCATTGTGAAAACATTACAGATATACATTGATATAAAAATAAAAATAAAAATGTACTTTTGAATGCTGAAGTATTCTTAAAAGCACTCTTCTATCCTGAGTGCCATTTTGACTGAGCTACTTTCACTTGTAGTGGAGTAATATTTGACCAGGAGTATCTAATACTTTTGTCTCAAGTAGTCCTATTGGTTTTGAGTAAATCTGACCAAATATCTGCGTCAAAAATAGCAGATCGACAAGCTCACAACGCGTTGCCGTTGTGACAATGTTCCGAGCTTGCAGATCAGCTTCTCTAGAATCCAATAAGATGATGTAACTATTCCATGAATCTCTCCCCATAATATATCTATCTGTCTGTCTGTCTATCTATCTATCTATCTGTCTATCTGTCTGTCAATATGTATGTCTATCTGTCTGTCTATCTGTGTCTATCATTCGGTGACAGTCATACAGCTCCTCCACCAGGGGGCGTAAGGAACTAAGCCAAGTGCTGGATCTCTTATTGCGCATGCGTGAAAGTAAACACAGTGACCCGGAAGTATTGTGTTGTAGTTTTTCATGGTGGAACAACAAAGCGTCAAGACTGCATTGTTGCCATGTCCGCTCATTATAAGCCACGTTGGGCTTATTTTTCTGTAAAGTTGCTTATTTTGGGCTTGTTTCCTAAATGTTATTTGAACCAGTGGTTTTTTAAAGATTTTCATTAAGGACCCCCAAATTAATATGTATTTGTCCACAGAACCCGCTCATCTGAAAATATTTTATGCCAGGGACCCTCATACAAGATTTGTCTCGTTATGTTTATGAATGAATAAGGCCCTCATTGGAAACAAGACCGCAAGGACTTTCATGAACGGACCTGTTTAGACAAAGAATTTTAAATGTAACTGTGCTGTTTAACATTTTTTGCCTAATAAAATATTCAATCAATCAATCAAATGTTTAAAAAAATATTCAAAATGTTGAACTCTTTTCAAGAAGTTTTTTTTTGTTTAAATAGCCGATCTATGAGCTTGTAGATCTGCTATTTTCAAATATCTGATATCTGCATATATTTTATTTGTCATATATGTTTCAAATTGAAACATATATGACAAATAAAATATATGCATATGCATATACAAAAAAACATATAGGTTTAAAAGTGTTCAACATGGCGTGGTCGCTTCTTTTGGGCTTGCTTTCATAGACCTGGTTGCTTGTTTCTCTCACAGAACCTGGCAACGCTTCCAGACGGGATTCAAATAAACAGCTCTTCGTTGAACAACAACGGAGAACAATATCCACAACACAAACGGTTGCCACATCCGTGGCTTGAAGGTAAAACACTTCATAATTTGGCATCATGTGTAAATGTGTGGAGAAAAAGTAGCCCTGGTTCAAAGCGTCAGAAGGAGTTCTCCTTGACGCTGTGGGACTTTCGTAGCCATGGTTCACATGACGCTCGTCTGTCACAAGCGTCATGGCGCAACTTGTTCCTGGTTTGAGAATTGTCTTCATTTACAACCCAGACAGCTACAAAAAACGTTCATATTTCAAATATAAAGTGTTGACCCCATGGCCACGGATGTAACAAGTTGAAACGCCTGGGTTGAAGTACCCGTATCTTCCGTATTGTTCAATAAAAGAACATTTGTATCCGATCGGTGGCCGTTTTCTCATAGAGTTATAACGTCATCAGAGTGCAGTACACCTCACAACCAATAGGGTCGCGTCGTTGAAAGCATATGAAGGACATTTTGAAAAAAATGGCCACCGATCGGATTAGAATGCTTTTTATTGATCAATACGGAAGATGCGGGTACTTAGACCTGGGCGTTTTAACTTGTTACATCTGTGGCCGTGTTGTCAACCCTTTATATTTGAAATCTGAACGTTTATGTAGATGAAGTGGTTGTAAATGTAAAACATTCTCAAACCAGGAACAAGTGGTTCCATGACTGTCATGATATGACAGTCATGTTCCAGGGCTATAGGACAGTCATGTTCTCCTCTCACACCCGCGGCACCGCAGATTGCGCAGCCGCTCGTCTTTGGGTAAAAAATAAAGCATACACTTTCGCTACTGACCAAAACAAAGAGGGGTTTATGGAGTTGAAAGCCTACTCTACTTAGTGGGTACACTCTGAGCCCCCCACCCCACGTCTAAAACACACTTTTTGGCCAGGAAAGAAAATATTTCACCGGAATGAAAAACATTTTTGGTTGCTCCATTGCGCCTCCTACAGATCTGGTCGATGGTATTTTTCTATTGACCAGATTTTTTCCTTCCCGTGAAATATTTTCTTTTCTGGCCAAAAAGTGTATTTTAGACGTGAGGTGGGGGGCTCAGAGTGTACCCACTAAGTAGAGTAGGCTTTCACCTCCATAAAACCCGCTTTGTTTTGGTGAATAGCATTTTCATTGACTTTATTTTTTACTAAAGACGAGAGGCTGCGCAGCCTGCGGTGCGTGCTCAAAGGAGAACTCGTTCTAACGCTAATGGACCAGAGCTAAACTACCATGAGCCACTGTGGAGCTACACTACGTGCTAGCATAGCTGCTAATGCTAGTCCTAGCCAGAACAACATACTAGTAATGCAGTGGTGGGAAAAGTACTCACATTCTTTACTCAAGTAAAAGTAGCAATACTAGCAATGTAGACACACTCTGTTCAAGTTAACAGTCTGGAATTCTAAATTGACTTGAGTAAAAAGGGGGTGCTCCTTCCATTCCGACATCTCACCACTCCAACTAGTGGCTTCCGCGTGCGGTTAAGGTTAGGGTTAGGGTTAGGTATAGGGTTAGTCAACGTCGGAAAGGCGACATGTCGGAAAGGAGAAATGCACCCAGTAAAAAGTACAAAACTATTGGTATCAAATCAAAATGTACTTAAAGTACCAAAAAGTAGAGACCCAGCTAGCAAAATATGGGGTCATCCCTATGTTCCCCAGGTTCTATGTTACCCAGGTTCTATGTTCCCCACTTCCCCCAAAAAAGGTTCTATGTTCCCCGGGTTCTATGTTCCCCACTCAACCAAAAAAGGGTTCTATGTTCCCCACTCATCCAAAAAAAGGTTCTATGTTCCCCACTCAACCAAAAAAAGGTTCTATGTTCCCCGCTCACCCAAAAATGCAGGAAATGGTGAGACATTTAAAAAGTTAAATACATGTATTTATACCCATTAGTTATTTGTAATTTTTCAGTTTTTAAAGTGTCAAAATATCATGTTTTGAAAACTTCTTTGAAATGACTGAAAATCTATTTAGGGGTGTCACAACATTAATTTCACGATACATATGATACGATACACGATATTGGGCTCACGATATCGATACGATATTATTATCATTTTTACTATCATCAACATTGGCCATCATCTTCAGTTTCAAAGTGCTTAATTTATAAAGCATATAAAAAGGTGCTCCTCAGAGCACAGGTCTCCGCCAGGTCAGGTACGTTATTGTGGCCTCCTGGTGGCGGTATACTAGGCCAATGTGAAAAGGGTGCCATTTCTTCTTAGGCCTTTCAATCGGACACTGCATTCATGATTTGAGGCATTTTGTTCCAAAAATGTGTTTTGCTGAATTAGACCTGCTGGTGGCGCTATAAGAGGCCAATGTGAAAGGGGTTGCATTTCTGCCTCGGCCTAGTGGGAATGTTTGTGTGAAATTTCACGGAAATTGCAAGCTGCGTTCATGATTCGAGGCATTTTGTTCAAAACGGACCAATCCTGCAAACTTTGGAAGCCAACCTTAGCCAATCAGGATGGAATATGGGAAATCGGACAGATCCGGGTTGATCACATGACTATAGAGATACTGTGTACCGATTTGCATGACGTTTGGATAAAATCTGTAGGAGTAATGTCAAAAAATGGGTTTTGCACAAATCGGCCTCCTGGTGGCGCTATAACAGGCCCATGTGAAACATTTGGGGCAGAGGTTCTGAATTGATATCGAGGGAGTGTGTGTGCGCAGTTTCGCAGCGAGCGGGCCAATGGTGCCGGAGATTAGCTGGTAACACACGGACAGGACACACACACGGACGGACGGACGGACGGACGGACGGACGGACAGACGGACGGACAGGGGGTAAAACATAATCTCTTGCTTAAAGGGGCTACACCATGAATGTAAAAAACTAGAAGTTCGGGCCGCTACGCGGCCCGAACGTCTAGCGTGACGCGTCGTTCACTTTGCAGTGCCACCTTACAGGCACCTAAAGAGGTGACGTGCATCACCTCTGCAAGGACCCAAACCCACTTTGTGATTACTCACACCTGGCTTGTCACACCGTCACACTGGCGTCGCATACGGACAACCGACATGGCGCAGGATTCAAATTGTATATATAGATATATATTATATATAAATATTGCCCCCTAATACGTATTAAACAGGTTGTAAGCCTAAAAAAACATCCAGATATTTTTTCTCACAATCTGACTGTCTGTCATTCCAAGCTTTTTCAGCTGCAATACCAAAACGTCCTTTTGGGCAGAGGGGTGCTACTGAGCAATTCTGTCTGTCAATCAATAAAAAGTGTTGTGGTTGAATATAAACATATTTTTTAACCTTATTATAGTGCCTGGTTACTGACATGTTACTGACCATGATACTGACCATGATACTGACATGTTACTGACCATGTTAATGACATGTTACTGACCATGATACTGACATGTTACTGACCATGATACTGACCATGATACTGACCATGTTACTGACCATGATACTGACCATGATACTGACCATGATGCTACCATGATACTGACATGATACTGACATGATACTACCATTATACTGACCATGATACTGACCATGATACTGACCATGATACTGACATGATACTGACCATGATACTGACATGATACTGACATGATACTGACCATGATACTGACCATGATACTAACATGATACTGACATGATAATGACATGATACTGACATGATACTGACCATGATACTAACATGACACTGACACTTGCCATGAAACTGAGCATGATGCTGACCATGACACTGACCATGATACTGATACTGATTATAAGATGTACAGTAACACTTTTCTCAACAATTTGAGCAGTTATGGCCCGGACAGCTGGCGTGGCGGTCCGGGCACAGCGTGTCGCGGGTTCGACTCCCGATCCTGACGGACTTTGCTGCATGTCACTTCCATCTCTCTCTCCCCATTTCCTCTCAGACTACTGTATACTATCTAATAAAAGGCAGATAAAGCCAAAAACAATTATTTAAAAAAAAATCTTAATGTAACAAATTATTACGTTATTATATTATGCAAAAACCCGTTATTGCGCTACCGCTCATGATTTTATTATATTATGAGCTTTTATGACTTTTAGTTTATTATGTTATGAACTGTTATTACGCCGTTATTACATTATGAGTTGCTACAAGGTGCTCTATATCACCAAGATGGCCGCCAGGGGAAAGGGGGGCAAAGGCGGGCAAGTTTCTGATAGTAATTTGTCCCCATTATGTTCAGTTGTGTGTTCAGAGATGTTATTAATAATTAGAAATAAAAAATGTATGTTTCCTGCATTTTTGGGTGAGCGGGGAACATAGAACCTTTTTTTTGTTAATGGGGAACATAGAACCTTTTTCGGGTAAGTGGGGAACATAGAACCTTTTTTTAGGTAAAAGGGGAACATAGAACCCAGTGAACATAGAACCTTTTTTGGTAAGTGGGGAACATAGAACCTTTTTTGCGGGGAACATAGAACCTGGGGAACATAGGTACGGTCCCCTTCCGTTGTCAGTTATGACTGTCAGAATTGTGTGTTGCGGTATTCCCCAGTCCTCTGTACATCGGTCAACTCACGTTTTATACACTCTGCAGTGTGTGGGTGGGTGATCTGGTCAAGTCTCAACAATATGTGATATGCCTTTGTTCTCCTCAGTGCAATAATAGCATGCACTAATTGCCAGAAATTACGCTGTGAGTCCTTTTGTGGACCATATGTCCAGCCCAATCGTTATTTTGTGTGCTGTGGCGAGTCTCTTTGAATTTTTGTTTTTCGTCCTTGTACAGCTTGTCAACTAAGTTGTTTACTTTTGTTCTTTTGGGTATGGTCAGCCTCTTATCAAAGGTCTCCATCATGAGGATGAAATCTTCATCCTCAACTGTGAGAGCAGGTAGACCTGTGCGTCCAATCCAAAGAGCGATGGCCTTTTCTTTTACACATTGTTCCTGAGAGTCCGACCTATATTGGGATGCTGCGGCGAAGGCTGCTTGGATGGATGACTGAGCTCCGTCAGTCCTAGAGCCACCAAGTTTCAATTTTGGAGTTCTGGTCTCTGGGATCTGTATATGGAAAAACACAAAGAAGGGCCAATTACTCTTGAGTACATAGTAGACCTCCTGTAAATGCCTACATATGAAGACAGATATGACTGTGCTAACAGTATTATTATAACTAGACCATACCCGGTCGAGGCATCCGTGGGGGGATATGCGCACATGATCTGGCAACCCGGGAGGCGACATTGTTTGACACATAAACGCTAATAAGAAGCTGAGATTTGATGAAATTGAAAAACGGGCTTCACAGTTAAGTTCAGATGGTAATGGTCAATGGCTGTGTGCAAAATCAGAGCAATTGGTCCAGCCAGTGAGGAGAACCGGGTAGCTTCACTCACGCACCACTACAGAGGTTACTAGAATTATAGTAGGACTAGACCATACCCGGTCGACGCATGCGTGGGGGGATATGCGCACATGATCTGGCAACCCGGGAGGCAGTTCGTCCCATAGCTGGGCAGCCGCAGCTATGGGACGACATTCTTTGACACAAAAACGCTAATAAGAAGCTGAGATTTGATGAAATTGAAAAACGGGCTTCACAGTTAAGTTCAGATGGTAATGGTCAATGGCTGTGTGCAAAATCAGAGCAATTGGTCCAGCCAGTGGGGAGAACCGGGTAGCTTCACCACCACCACCACCACTACAAACGCACAGAGGTTACTAGAATTATAGTAGGAGGATATATATGTATATATATATATATATATATATATATATATATATACAACTAGTCAGTTAGACGTGCTGTGATTGGCCTGTAGTCAACGCGCTGTGATTGGCCAGTAGTCACTTTGAGTGGCAGCTTGCCTTCTATGGCGGCCGCCAGAGCCTTGTATTGTGATACAGGTCACTCCAATGAACTGCAGAGGCCAATGAGGTATCTAGGTTTCTATCTATGCTCTGCTCTGGCTCCCCAGGCGGGCTCACTAACCACTCGGCTACGGCTGCCCCATAACTTGAGATACATGCTACACATCACAGCCGAATATAGATAATTTGACACGTCCAATGTGAATACTTGACATGCATCAGGGACACTCGTGTCAATGACGCTTTCAGTGTGTCAGGGCCTTTAAACTAACTTCGAATAGTGCTATATTTAAATACTTACAGACATAGTGGTTGAAACTGCTTCACACCAACAATGCTGGTGTAACTAAGACATTTAATGCAAACATATCTTTGCAGATTGCTTGAAGCATGGGACTGTGTTTTTGAATCACTGCCACACTTCTTTACACCCTCTGTTCCCTTGTTCTGTTCCTTCATTCCAGACCAGTGTGTGGAGTCCAGTCTGCAGGGGAAGATGAGTTCTCCAGAACCATACAGCACTGTTTCTATTAAACAGGAACCTGAAGACCACCTGGACTACAGTAAGTTTCATGCTCTCTCTCTCTCTCTCTCTCTCTCTCTCTCTCTTACTTCTATTCTGTTCTGTTTTACTAATACAATATATTAGTCAACATTAACTAATTTAGTGCCAATGGCGTCTTTGACGTGGGTTTTACTTTGTGCATGCACAACTGCTACTTAAAAAAATGCTTATATACAACCAGAAAGCCTGCTGTCGTAATGACACAAGTGATCTTCATAATCTAAATAAATACCGTAAATCCTCTAATAGTAACCTCTATTCAATAAAAAGCTGTCTCTCTATTAATGACCGGGGGCGCCGTTGAAAAAAGCAATTAAAAGCCCCCCTTCCAATACAAGTTGAGCCTGAATTACAAGCCTTTTTTTTTTAAGTCTTAAGAGGGTGCTAGACACGTCTCTCGCCTCTATAGCTGCTATGCCTGCCGTCGGTTCAAATCACCGTGACACAGAGTTATATATAGGACAACATTTAATTAAAGTAGCCTACTTGAGTAAATGTACTTAGTTACTAGTACTTAGTAGCTGCGCAGCTCCGGTCACCGTTCACTGCTCCGCTAGAATGGAGCAGTGCCAGATTCTGCAAGACTTTCTCTCGCAGTTGCCAGATTCTGCGAAAGAAATAAGCAACACTGCTAGTGGCTCCCCATTGGCTTAGACCTGTCACATGACCTGTTTGCCACTAGCAGTGTTGCCAGATTCTCGAGACAATCAGCAACCAGGTCTACGAAAACAAGCCTTTTGCACTGTTTATTTCATACAGTACTTGGTTTCAATAAATTAACCCAGTACATTTTACTGGGTTTAAACTGACACAAAATGTTGATTATTTTCATTCTGATCTGTTTGAAAAATGGAAATATAGGCCTCTCTCTTATACATGCCTCCTTTCAATAAAAGCCCGGTACCCACTACAGTTGAAACAAATACAAGCCCGGGCTACTATAAGAGGATTTACGGTAAGCATAAACAAACTGTTTCATAAGAACAATGTTGGTGTACAGTAGGGAACAGATATTGTGTACACAAAATGACAAAAACAACAAAATCATGAGCAGCATAATTTTTAATGCAGTGCTAAGCCGTTCTCTGATAGAGAGGGAGAATAATTTGCTGCTAGGGGTGAAGAAATGGGGGAAGAGGGAGCAAAAGATTGGTTGGACACTAGTGGCCAGGCAGCACTGGTTTCATCAGTTGTTGAGTGCTAGGCTGAGATTATGAGCGGCGCAATGAACATAATGGGCAAGGGTTCTTTCTCTGCTATTCTTGCTTGTACTAGCAGCCCGTCATACCCTGTCCACGGCATTTAGACAGATCTAATCTGTTTTTCTCTATAGAGCTCTCAAGCTCTGCAGCTGATGAGCCCACAGTTGCTTCAAACCCCTGAAAACACTTCATTGACCTGACTATATCTGTAGGGGTGCCACGGTACAGTTGGCCCACGGATCGGTTTGTACCTCGGTTTTGGGGCCACGGTTTCGGTTCAGTTTCGGTACGTATTTTACATATAAAGAACAAAAAAATGACTCTTCAAAATATTTTCTTTATTTGCTTATGAGCAAATTGAAGTACTTTGTAGAAAAATAAACAGAACAAACAAAAGTAAACAATAAACATGAATTAAAAATTAAAGTGCCTCAACTTAGCCTCAACTATTCCAACATGTAAAACAATTTTCTATTAAACAGACTCTAACTGGTATACACTCACTGTAGTATAAAATATAAAATATCAAAATAAGGTGCACAGTTTTGGCAATAGCCATACCAGTGGTTCTAAAACTCTTACATTTCAAGTTCACCACTTACAGACTTGAAAGGGCCGTTTTTGACCCCCCTAAAGGAACCCAGCTGCCATATACAATTAAATTAGAGGAAACATTTAAATAAAAGTAAATCAAATGCCTAGCAGGCTAGCATTAAACAACTTTAAGCAGTGACTGACTTCACATTCAGTAGGCTTAGGCTATCAGAATTAGAGGAAACTGTTAAATACAAATGGCTTGCAGCAGTAACACTTAACACAATAAACATTAGTACTTCAGTAGCATAGCTTATTTAGGTTGGCTTTTTTTTTTATTCTTCTATTTTGAGATTCTTCTGCAAGAACACAAGCTTGTCAACATTCTCTGCAGAAAGGCGAGAGCGGCATGCACTAACAATGTCCCCTGTAGTGGAGAAAACTCTCTCACTTGCAACAGATGTTCCTGGGACACAGAGGTGACGCTTTGCAACTTTTGCGACACGAGGGTACTTTGCCTCGTTGTCCTTCCACCACACAAATGGATCATCCTCCACATCGATGCAGTCCGCTAACCTGTAGAAGTTGAGTTCCTCCTCGACTAACTGAGAAAGGGGCTTGACCTGACGCTGGGTTCTGTAAACCTCTCCGAATAGCTCTGACATGGCTGTCTTCTTCCTGGGAGGAGGGGAGAATGGATTTCGTCCCTCTGTGGATGGGCCTGGCCTGGCCTCTGGCTCTGCTTGACTCTGAGTCTGCAACAATAGTAATAATACACAACAAATGTTTTAAGATATAAAATATTACAGGACAAATGAAAAAAGCTCTCATGCTTTTTTTGTTATCCTTTGCTTTGACACATGTATAATATGTTGCATTTGTGTCCATACATGCAGCATATATATAGTGCAAATATAATGGCAATCATAAAATCACAAAATAGCCTACCTGCTGTTCATGCTCCAAGATTTCTGCAGTGATTTCACTGTAGACCCGGACACGAGATGGTTCATCCAGGAAAGGGAGGGATTTAAACCTGGGATCCATCGCTGTGGTCTTTTGAAGGTACCTTACAAGGTCAGGATCTGTGTACCTACAATTTAGGCATTTAGCACTATTAGCAGACATTCTTAATCTTGATTATAATAATATTGGTTATAGTGGTCCCGACTCCCCATAAGGAACCACTATAACCAAATATGACTAACAAATTATTAGAATGTGATAAAAACAAAATACACAAAATATAACTAAACTAATACACATAAAAAATCAAACTATAATCCATAGCAACTTGCAATAAGCAAGGACAAAACATGATAGGCTATTAGGTTTAATGCATGGCAATAATAATAATCTAGGAGGATTTATATATAAATACCTTGGAGTAAGGTCCCGTACAATTGCTGCTTTAGCCTCTCTGATGGTTGGACTGTCCTCGGCTAGTGGTGCCATGGCATCAAGGATTTGAACCTTTAGAGGGAGTATCATAGAAGCGGTGGGTGTTGTCTCGCTGCTCATTAATTTAGTGACAGACTTAAGTGGTTTCAGGAGTTGAACGAGTTGTTCTGCCATTCTTTGTTCGTTGTCATTTAACATTGGCATGTCCTTGACATTCTTCTTCACAGCTGTGTCCATTAATGTGGCATAGACGGCAGGCTGCTGTTCCAGATATCGTTCTAACATGTCATGTGTAGTGTTCCAACGAGTACTGACATCCATGATTAACATGTTTGTAGGCAATGTTAATGCCTTTTGTTTCTCAGTCATCTTACTGTTGGCGGTGGTGCTTTTGTGGAAAAACGTGACAACTCGCCTTACTTTCCCTAGAAGACGGGACACTGTGTCGTTGTCAACTGACTTCTTGGCTGCGAGGTTAACAGTGTGGGCGAAGCAGCCTATCTGTGGCCCCAGCGCCTCCACTGCATTGATCGCGTTGACTATATTCGATGCATTATCTGTGGCGACCGGGATGGTTAAAGGCGGCCGCTCCAACTTCCACTCTGTCACTGCGTTTCTCATCTCTTCTGCCAAGTTGGCGCTTGTGTGGCTTTCATGCATTGCACGAGTTTGCAGCACTGCACTTTTGATTTCCCAATCTGACAAATAGTGAGCTGTAACAGTAAGGTAACTTTCCGTTGCACGGGACGTCCAGCCATCAGTGGTCAGCGCGAGGCTTTGGGCTTTAGCCAAATCGTCTACAAGCTCTTGGCGCACTGTTTCATAGATGGCAGGAATTACTTTCGCACTGAAATGTGTACGGCCAGGCACAATGTAACGTGGGTCGATGGTTTTCACTACGTGACGAAAGCCCACGTTTTCAACCATGGAAAGAGGCTGCATATCTTTAGCAATGCACATCCCAATTGCAAGGGTTATTTTCTTGTGTTTCACAGAACCAAAGCTATAGGGCTGCTGCAAAGTTTCTCGGATAGTCTGTTGTTTTTGTGCCGATGTTACCTGCGCGGCTGGCCTGCTCCAAGCGAGCGCTACATCGGGGTGGTGACGCTGTAGATGTGTGCTCATATTGCTAGTGTTCCCATGTGCATACGCCACACGCTTTAAGCAATGCTTACAGATAGTCTTAGCCCTGTCCACTTTTTTCTCTCCACCGTCATCATAGTCAACAGGGAAACCAAAGTGTTCCCACACCGCAGATCTGAATGAGGCTGGCGCCTCATCAAACTTTTCTCTCGCACTCTCCTCCACTCCGCCGCTTGCCATGATGACTTTTGTTTCCTGACTCCTGTGGGCTGCGGCTCGGATTTCACACACACAGGCGGTAGGGGGGAGGGGGCGAGCCAGTGATTGGATGTCTACTCGCGGGGCGGGGATTTCTACAGCACAGAGTGCTTGCTGTAGTGTAGGCACAGTTCTGCTGGTCAGTGTGGCCAGCTGTAAGAAATTCTCTGATTGCGAACCGAAAGATTGCGGTTCATAAATGCGTATTGAACCGTGCATGTCGTACCGTACGGTTCGGTTAAAATCCGTGAACCGCGGCACCCTTATATATCTGTAGCAATATATTGTCCATGATGACGGAATAAAACTGGGCTTCGTTTATTTCATCAGCTTTCAATTTCAATTAAATTCAAAGGAGCTTTATAGGCATGAGAAAACATACGTTTACATTGTCAAAGCAAGTGTCAAAATATAATAAAAAACAGTTTAAGAAAACGGGGAAAGTATATACAGTTGGAGGGGCTACAGCATTGTATTAAAGAGAGTTACATTGCGTTATTATATACATGCTATATATACAGGGTATGAAGCTTTTTTGAATCGAATAGCATCAATCTTTTGCAGTCACTTTGGGACAATTAGCATTTTTTTCCCCTCAAAACTATTTCAATGGTATACAAAAAAACGTAGATTTAAAATGTGTTTAAAGGTTGCAGCTCTGTTTATATGCGCAATAGGTCTAGAGGTCTACTCGGTACAGATAGTGCGGGACACTCAATGGTTAGTTGTTCTTAGGGTGGTTGTATTCCATTGACTAACCTTCTTTTATCGCAACAGTTCACAAATCTTGCTGTTGTGTTCGTCGTTGTTGTATTTCTCCCTGTAGCTATGGGAGTTTTTTGTCGTTGGTCATGTTTTCAAACTCACTTTGGGTGTATGTAATCTGTGAGAAGTATGTGTCTCTGATGTCTCGGTATAGTGGGCAGGTGGTTAGAAAGTGTAGCTCTGTTTTCGCTACACTTTGTGTGCAGTGGGTGCATAGTCTGTCTTCCTGACTGGCTTTCACACGTTGAGATAATATGTAAATAATCTCATCTTGAATCTGGTGACGTAGGTATTTCACTGACCCTTCTGGTCGGTTGGTCAGCTCTTTCGAAACAGGGTCTCAACGAGCCAAAAAATGCCCAGCATTTCCCTGACCTAGAGCCTCCCTATGCCCCTGAATGCCAAGTTGCATGATGCTAGAGTGTTACATTTACTGTGCACACCATGACCTGTCTCCAAAACTGTGTTGCACACTACACTACACTACACAGGCATCAAGATGTATTTGAGAAGGTTCATGCTTGTACATTTTTGGGGGGAAAGATGTCTCCAGGCATTTATTCCGTTTACGCATTGTTACGACCCTTTAGGTCTAGTCTAAGGATCGCAACATAATGACGGAAACCACAGCACTTGAATGAATTAAATTGTATTTATTACTCACAAACAGCAGGAGTAGAGTAATACTGAATACAATGCGTTTTAGTGAAACTTGGAACAAATAACAAAACAAATGAATACTACGAAATATGAGAATGAATGAATAAACAAAGGAATGAAACACAAAGAACAAAGCAGGCTAACCAATAACAAATGATAACTAAACAAAACAGAACAGAAGCCTCCTCAAGAGGAGCTCTAAGGCACCATAGTCATTGGTAGTTCATAGAATAGGTGGTGGGGGAAAGGAGGAACAGAGTCTCCGCTCACACTAGTAAGTGCTGGTGTTTCCCCAACAAGTGTCAGATACGAATGAGCCTTTGTAGGAGATCTGCAGCCGGTCTGTCAGTCGTAACCATGGAAACGAAGCGAGCAGGCCAATCCGTGGGGGTGATCACTCCCCACGTGCCGATCCGTCGTCAAGCCACGCCCCCATGCCACAGGACGACTGAGATTGTCAATGAGTGAGATCAGCCAACGCCCAGGCCAGCGCTCTCACTCATTCTGTTGCAACTCTTAGGCCTACTATATAGGATATAGAAAACAAACATAACAGCACCTTAACAAATAATAACCTAATAATAATACTAATAATAATAACAACGGCCCCCTGGCCGTAACACCCCCCATCCTAGAGAGAACTTCCTCCCCCAGAGGTTTTCTCTAGCATGGGTTTACACTTTAACCCTAAGGTTTACTTTACACACGTGAGAGGGCATCAGCCAACACATTATCGACGCCTCTTTTATGGCGAATCTCAATATTGAAATCTTGCACCAGTAACGACCACCTCATCAGCCTCTGATTCGAATTTTGCATTTGTTTCAAAAAGACCAATGGATTGTGATCCGTATAAACAAGAACAGGTAAAGGGCTTGAGCCGACATACACTTCAAAGAATTGTAATGCTAGCAGTAAGGCCAGAGCCTCCTTTTCCACAGTACTGTAATTGCCTTGTGGCGCATTGAATTTTTTCGAATAGTAGCAGATGGGATGATCGATACCTTGTGCGTCCTCCTGCAGTAACACCGCACCGGCTCCGCCGGCGCTGGCATCCACCTCAAGTTTGAATGGCTGGTCGAAGTTTGGGGCTGCCAGCACAGGGGTACTGCAGAGGAGCGCCTTGCAGGATTCAAAAGACAGTTGGCAAGCAGGTGACCACACAAATGTTTTTTTAACACTGGTCAGGTCAGTTAACGGCACAACTATCGCAGCAAAATTTTTGCAAAAGCCGCGATAATAACCGGCCATTCCGAGAAATCTGCGGAGCTCACGCCTCGTTTTGGGCGCCGGATACTCAAGTATTGCTTGAATTTTTGCATTTACTGCGCGGACCTGACCTTGACCTACCTGCCTGCTAAGATATGTAACCGTAGCACACCCGAACTCGCACTTGGCCAAGTTCATTGTGAGGCTGGCCTCTGTCAACCTCTCAAAAATCAATTTTAAAATGTGAATATGCTCAGACCACGTCTCTGAAAAAGCAACAACATCATCCAAATACACTTCACAGTTCTCTATCCCGTTAAGAACAGTGTGCATTAACCTTTGGAATGTGGCGGGTGCATTTCGAAGCCCGAATGGCATTACAGTGTACTGATAAAAACCATCGGGTGTAACAAAAGCGGACTCAAAGGGACTTGCCAATAGCCTTTGAGTAAATCAAGTTTAGTAACAAATTTAGCAGAACCAACCCTATCCACACAATCCTCCATGCGAGGCAGCGGGTAGGAATCGGCCTTTGTCACATTATTAACTTTTCTGAAATCAATGCAAAAACGCTGGCTACCATCAGATTTAGGCACAAGCAAACATGGTGAACTCCACGCACTAGAGCTGGGCACAGCCAGTCCGTTCTCTAACAGATAATTAATCTCTTTCTTAAAAAGAGCACGTTTAGTAGGATTAACCCTGTATGCATGTTGTTTGATTGGGGGGTTATCACCTACGTCTACGTCGTGAGAAAGGACATTAGTGCGGGAGGGAGTGTCTGAAAACAGAGCGGAATTATCCTTAATTAAAGAAATAATATCTGCTTGTGCGCGTTCATCTAAATGGTGCAAAACATTTGGCAAATTTGCCACCACGTCAGAGTTTTGCAAACGTAAACCAGAGGAGTTTTTTGCACGTAAGCCATCACTTTCGGGGGAATAAAGCGAGGGCGCAACGAATGCCACCGAGGCAACAACAGCGGGTGAGACTGGAGATGCGCTCTCGGCGCGATCACAGTATGACTTGAGCATATTCACATGACAGACCCTTGTCTTCTTTCTACGTTCTGGTGTTTTAACCACATAATCTGTCTCACTAAGTTTTTTCTCTATCACATAAGGACCACAGAATTTTGCTTGAAAGGCAGAACCAGGGATTGGGAGGAGGACCAGAACTTTATCACCTACTCGAAAATCCCTCTTTACAGCCTTTCTGTCAAAATTCTCTTTCATCTGATCCTGAGATTCAGACAACGCACTGCGGGCTGTCTCTCGAGCTTTGTGCAGGCGCTCACGAAATTTGGAAACATAATCCAACACATTTGTGGTTGGACTAGTTAGGTCACACAACAGGCCATCTCTAAACGCATGGAGAGGACCACGAACACTGTGGCCGAACACTAATTCGGCAGGACTGAAGCCAAGCGACTCCTGCACACTCTCCCTAATAGCTAACATAAGAAAGGGCAAACCCTCATCCCACGCTTTTACCGTCTCAGAACAGTACTTCGTCATCATCGACTTAAGCGTTTGATGAAAACGCTCAAGCGCGCCCTGGGACTGTGGATGGTAAGCACTGGACTGTCTGTGTTTGATAGAAAGAGAGGATATCACCTGCGCAAACACTTTGGAGGTGAAATTACTTCCTTGATCCAATTGAATTATTTTCGGTAGGCCGAAAATAGAAAAAAAATTAGTCAAAGCTTGAATCACCACTTTAGCCTTTAACGTGCGTAACGGGAACGCCTCCGGATAGCGAGTAGCCACGCACATCACAGTCAATAAGTATTGGTGACCAGACTTTGTCTTAGGCAATGGGCCTACACAGTCTATGATAATATGTTCAAATGGTTCTTGAATGATTGGAATTGGTCTCAACGGGAGGAATAACCTGGTTAGGTTTTCCTGTGACCTGGCACACATGACAGGAGCGCCAAAAATCGGCCACCGCGGATTTCAATCCTGGCCAATACAAATACCGAAGGATACGATGATAAGTTTTTCGAACACCCAGGTGCCCCGAAAAATGATCATGCGCCAAACTCAAAATTTGAGATCGAAAGGCCTGAGGTACAACAATTTGTTGCACCGAATTCCACTCCAAATTACCTACAACAGGCGGATACCACTTACGCACCAGAAGGCCGTCCTCCTCACTATATGGGCAGCTCGTGTCACCTGTACGAGCTGCAGCCCAACATATAGTGAGAGACGGATCATTCTGTTGCACCAGCATGAATGATTCTCTGTTCACATCAAACACAAACTCGGCCTTAATGGGCAACAACCTATCACCCACTTTCTGCTTGGATTCGTGTGCAGGAACACTCAGTGGCTTTTCAGAAAATAAGAACGAATCGTTCAAACTTAACACATCATCAAATTTCCGTGCCTGCGCACGGGTCACAGCACAGGCAGGGAACACAGTGGGTGGTCCCCCACATACAGAATCAAAATGGTTTAAGTCAATCACAGGATTCAAAGTAACCTCTGGCGTCGGGAAAACCTTCTCCCCTGCCAGATCATTACCGAGAATTAAAGCAACACCGTTCACAGGTAAACAATCTCGTGTACCGACCTGCACAAAACCTGACACAAGAGGCGAGCGCAAAAAGATGTTATGCAGTGGCGCGCGTAATGAACTCATTTCTACCCCGAGCAACAGCGCATCAGAGCCACAAAAAGACCTATTTGAAAAGGGCACTGCGTAAAATCAAAGATTGAGAAGCCCCCGTATCACGCAACATGACAATGGGGACCTGCTCATCTTCACTTTCAGACAGTGCAACTGTACCTTTTAAAAGGAATGGGCCAAAGCACTCGTCCGTCTCTGCCTGGACAGGCTCACCTGAACCAAGTGGAGACGGAGAAATAGAGCGCACAAAACCCACACCTTTTGATTTTTTAGGAGAATTGGAGCTCTGATTATCTTTGCGCTGCAGGAGCGTGGGGCACCGAGAAATGAGATGCCCCTTCTCATGGCAATAGTAGCACTCCCTAGCCTCCGAAGAGGCACGGCTACTATCGCCAGAGGGAGGCGGGCTTTTTGAGGACCTTCTCTTGTGGTAATGTTTCCCAGACTTTCCATTCGGGCCGCTTTCGCGCCGCCCGGATGGAAAAATTGGACGGTGAGACAACACAAATTCATCTGCACTAATTGCAGCCTTGGCGATAGTTTCAACTTTTCGCTCATTCAGGTACACTACAACTCTCTCTGGCAGACATGACTTAAACTCCTCTAACAGAATCAGCTCGCAGAGCTGGTCAAAGTTGTATACCTTGCTTGCTTTACGCCACTTTTGAAATTGCACACACTTCTCCTGTGCAAATTCAACGTGAGTTTGATTGGCAGTTTTTTCAGTAGTTCTACATTTTTGGCGATATGCCTCAGGGACCAATTCATACGCCCGAAGAATTGTTGCCTTAACAATTTCGTAGTCCAAACTCTGGTCAATAGATAGACTAGTACAAACCTCTTGGGCTTTGCCCACTAATTTACACTGCACCAATAAGCTCCACATATCTCTGGGCCATTTCACAGTTGCTGCTATACGTTCAAATGCATGAAAATAGGAATCTATCTCCTTTTCCTTAAAGGGAGGCACTAAGTTAATATGCCTAGTGATGTCAAATACAGGCTCAGTGCGCTCAGGGAGGGGGCTGGATCCCGTCGCAGCTACAGGCTGAGAGGCAGGTGACCGGTCAGAGTCAAGCCTCACCCGCAGATGAAACAACTCGAGCTCCTTGCTCTGCCGCTGGAGGTTAACCTCCGCGGTTTGGAGCTCGAGCCGCTTCATCTGGAGCTCCACCTCTCGGAGGCGGAGGGCCACTCCTAGATCACCCAAATCCCCCTCAGCTACTGGTTGTTTTTGCTCAGACTTTTCAGGCGGTTCTGGTTCGGAATCAGAGTCTGAGCCATGGAGATCCGCATCCCCATGGCCTCCAGGGGCTGCCAAGAGAGTGTCTGGCTCCCCCCCAGCTACACCCCCAGATATACTCACCGCCGCTGCTTCTGACGATTCTAGGATACCCCTCTCCTTTAGTCGCTGCGCCACACTGGCCTGTATCTCTGCTTTTCGGGCCCCAGCCGAAACAGAGATCTTGTAATCTTTTGCTATGGCCAACAGTTCTACTTTTGTGCACTGGCTTAAGTGTTCATCAGTGAGGACTTGTACTACTTCTACCTGACCAGAGGACATGATTATACCCCGTTAGTACAATATACTACCTGCCAATCTTTTTCTTTAAAGCAAAATATACCTCTTTCACCCCGCAACCACCCTACTATTGCTACTCACTTTAACCAATTATGATTGCCTTAGCTTAACCAAAGTAATTAATTAGCCTAACGAAAAAAAAACATTATTTTTTTTTTGTGTGTCTTTTTCCAGCCAAACCGAGAACCCAGTTTGTGTAATGGCCTGGATCCGACCCAAACCACCACACAAACTGGACCGGACGAGCCCCCAATTATGTTACGACCCTTTAGGTCTAGTCTAAGGATCGCAACATAATGACGGAAACCACAGCACTTGAATGAATTAAATTGTATTTATTACTCACAAACAGCAGGAGTAGAGTAATACTGAATACAATGCGTTTTAGTGAAACTTGGAACAAATAACAAAACAAATGAATACTACGAAATATGAGAATGAATGAATAAACAAAGGAATGAAACACAAAGAACAAAGCAGGCTAACCAATAACAAATGATAACTAAACAAAACAGAACAGAAGCCTCCTCAAGAGGAGCTCTAAGGCACCATAGTCATTGGTAGTTCATAGAATAGGTGGTGGGGGAAAGGAGGAACAGAGTCTCCGCTCACACTAGTAAGTGCTGGTGTTTCCCCAACAAGTGTCAGATACGAATGAGCCTTTGTAGGAGATCTGCAGCCGGTCTGTCAGTCGTAACCATGGAAACGAAGCGAGCAGGCCAATCCGTGGGGGTGATCACTCCCCACGTGCCGATCCGTCGTCAAGCCACGCCCCCATGCCACAGGACGACTGAGATTGTCAATGAGTGAGATCAGCCAACGCCCAGGCCAGCGCTCTCACTCATTCTGTTGCAACTCTTAGGCCTACTATATAGGATATAGAAAACAAACATAACAGCACCTTAACAAATAATAACCTAATAATAATACTAATAATAATAACAACGGCCCCCTGGCCGTAACACGCATGCATTGTTATTATAGTAGGGTGCATTTTACTTGGCAACAAGCCAGCAAGGCTCACAGTAACAGCGGTCAGATTTTGGTGAATACTGCAACCCAACATGCGTGGCAATTTTATTCCAACTTTATTGGAAGTGTAATGATGTTCCGAAAAAAAAACTACTACTACTGTCCGTACCAATAGTCCATGAGCCAGAGCCCCAAAATTGAGCAATGATGAATCGAAAGAGTGGGCAAAACCAAACCTATATTAAATTGTTCATAGGGTCAATACGAGTAAATAAATATATGATAACCTTTTCACAGGAGTAGCTTTTTCATGGTTATCACACATTTTGTTATTTTCCCCATACGTACATGACAGGTGAAAAAATTACAACATTTAAACAAGAAAGGATGACATAGATGTCATGGTGGACGGCGCAGGCCCCCCCCCCCCAAAAAAAAATAATAATATAGTGTTTGGGGGTACAAAAGCATGGGATGAAAAAAAAAAAAAAAGGAGGTCCGCGTTCCCCCCCCCCCCCTTAGGGGTCCCTGGAGACCCTTGGGGGTCCCTGGGGGTGACCTACAGACACGGCGAAGGAAAACTGTAAAGCCACAGCCACGCATGCAAGATGTTGCACATGAACTCTGCAGCCGCACTGAGCAGAGATGCTCATAGGCCTGCGTCCTGCGTCGCTGACGCACAATATTGTGAAAGGACACTGGCGTCCATGAGACGCACTAGAGTTGTCACCAACAACAGAGAAAAATATAAAAATAATTAGCGATAAAATTATTAGTGCACGATAAGTATCGGCCCGATAATTATCGGTTCGATATCAGGAATTATGACGTCATCCCGATAAAACCGATAACATTAATAATAGCTCCGATAATATATAATATTTGTCAACTGTGATCTGCATGGACTCTCGGTTAGACACCGTTGTACTGGAGAAGTATAACTCTCGGTTAGACACCGTTGTACTGAAGAAGTATAACTCTCGGTTAGACACCGTTGTACTGGAGAAGTATAACTCTCGGTTAGACACCGTTGTAGTGTTGTGCTAGTGTTGTGCTAGTTACTGAAAACCAATGACTAGTTACCATTACTAGTTACTTCATGTAAAAGTAACTCAGTTACTTTACTAGTTACTTACACCAAAAAGTAATGCGTTACTGTGAAAAGTAACTTTGAAGTTACTTTAAAAAAAAAGGGCTCCCATTATTGCCCTTATAGCCTTCATTTCAGTACTGTTATTGCATTGGAGAATAATACAATCTGTTGATCAACTTGACATGCATTTGCATCACTGAACTCTGCTAAGCAATGTGGTCTATACCAGGGGTTGCAATATAGGATTGTAACCTGCTGGTCCCAATGTCCGGAATGAATCAAATTTATCAGACATCTGATAAAAAATACCGGTCATAATTATGTTTAAGCATTAATTACAATTAAGCAGGTGCGTAAATACAGCCTAACACTTAGGCCTACAGCATTATATTTTGGATTGAGCTATTTGAACATGAACCATGATGAACGAGTAATATACACATTTTATATACAGTAGCAGGGTCATCTTGCACAAATACATTAATTACCTACACTACCATTTGTGCCTGGCAATCTCCTTCTCACCCATTGACTTGCATGTTAAATGATGGCGTTTCCCCTTAAAAATAATCGATCATTTCAGGAGCAAGAGCTTAAAAATCTCTTCTAAATCTAGTCAACAAGGCCTGCAGTAGGCTATGCACTGGACAAATATGCATGACATTATTTCAATACACTAAAAACATGGGAAATGTTAGAGGGAGTAATAGCCATGGATACACGACGGTCGACTGTCACGACCGTCATGGATGAACTTCAACCTAGTGTTTGCACTTTCTCCATTTATGGCCCGTACATCTACATAAACGTTCATATTTCAAAGATAAAGTGCTTATCCCATGGCGACGGAGGTTACATGTATATATGGGCTCTCAAAGTTCCTGTATCATCCGTATTGTTCAATAAAAAGCATTTTAATCTGATCGGTGGCCATTTTCTTCATATGCTTTTAACAGAGTGACCCTATCGGTTGGTAGGTGTATTGCACTCGAATACATTAGGAAAAAATGGCCACTAATCGGATTAAAATGCTTTTCATTGAACAATAGTAGTTCAGCTTGGGAAAAGCAGCCTTTAACGGGTTTGGGTACGTGGTTCATAATCACCATTGCGTTATCGTGGTATTCCTTCTCTCTCTCTCTCTCTCACCTGTTGTGAGCTTGTAGATCTGCTATTTTCAAATAGCCAACGCAGCCATGCAGATCTGCAAGCTTAACCGAATGACTGTTAAAGCAGTTTGTTTAAATTACTTTATAAAATGTTATATTTTCACAGGGATTATTTATTAGTGTAGATATACATTTTGGAGTGGATATATGTGTCCAGATGCCTGTCAGACCGTCTGCTCCGCAGGTCTAGAATGGAATAAACGGGCGCAGCCAACGTCAACAACTGGTCTCGACCAGACGTGAGATCTCAGCGTACGGTAGGATGAAGCCCACGTCAGGATATATTGATAAATGCCGAAAGGTGCGGTGATATCGCTGTACGTTCATTATTCGGGCTGCACCGCGTTGATAAATGAGGGCCACTGTGCCTTCCTTCCGCCAGACAGCTTTTTGTGTATTTACTATGAATATCGCCCCTATACTTAAGGCTGACAAATAACGTAATACACATCCATTCTCTCTCTACGTCCTGCGTGTCTGGAGGATGTTGGGTCTTTTGAGCAATTGAGCCAATGTGTATTCTCAGAATCCCATTTCACACTCGAGTGTGAAATGTGTCTGTCTGTGTCCCTCATTCACAGAACCGGTTTTCTACGTCATGACATAAGCGCACAATATAAACACCACACACATGTCCTGGCCTCGTTCTCTTCATTTTTGATTCTTGAGACAGCAGAGAGGCAGCAATGGCACCAGCGTAAAAAAAAAAGTTTGTCCAGAGCAAACTCATCGACGCGAGGACGCCTAAACGAACGGTAGCCACCGTGACCGCCTAAACCACTTTCAGGACAAGCTGCTTCAGGCTGCAGCATCAGTCCTGCTTGGTAAAATAAAGGCTGAACTCAGTGGACATTGGACAATATTTTGCAATAGGCCTACTCGCGTATAAAGATTTCCCGCTTTCCAAACGGGAACTAGTTGCAGTTTGTATTCGATTCATGGAGGATGGAGGACTCATCAAAGAGCGGGCAGTGGAATTTATTGACACCGCGGATTTAACTGCACGGTGCATCACAAAGCACTCCTAAAAGAAACCAATCATCTACCAACTTTTGTAGGCTACCCGTGTCTAAGCTAAAACATAAACATGTAGGTCGCCTACATAGGCTACTTTGGTAAATAAATCTGGTTATTTGAAGAGGAGGTTATTCAACTCTCCAGCTGTCTATCTGCGACTCTCTCCCCCCCCGCCCCCCACCCCCCCTTGCGCTTCAACTACATGCAAAAAGGCCGTTCGCAGCTCGCGATGCTTAAATGAAGAAATGTACACGGAAAATCATCTAAAACTATGCTAAATAAACCCCCAAAAAATATCAAAAATAAAAGCGGGGCTTTATTGTGGCTTAAATAGATTCAAGTCGACACTTATTAATGTTTTGGTGCATTCTATAATTTAATACAAAATTCTGATGCCTCCATAGTCAATAGTCTATATGTCTACCTCTGCAGTGCCTGAGTGCCTGTGACAACAGGCGGCCGTTCAAAAATTTTCAGAGCAAAGAGGGGGCGTCTCCCTGCATGAATCCAAGTTGCAGCAACCAATCGGTGTTCGGAGCAAAGGGGTGGCGTCTCCCTGCATGAATCCAAGTTGCAGCAACCAATCGGTGGCAACCAGACCCTTTTTTAGCAAACCGGCCCCCTTTTTCCCACAAACAGAGAGTTGCTTACCAAACCCCGCCCCCTTTTCACCTAAGCCCCGCCCCTCTTTATAAGGCCTCAGAGGTTAACTCCCCGAATTCCTCAGATGCCTCAAAAGTGATCATAGAGGACGGCTCGCTTGCGCTCTGCCGTCCTAAAAATAGTTATCATAATGAAACTTCCCCAGTTGATTACTTACATGAAGACAATGATTTATCGTATTACAAGTTTTCTGAAATTATATATTTAAATATGCAAATTAGGCATTAGGAAAATATGCCCACATTTGCATAACTTTCCAGAATCAACATTGGAACATTGGACAAAGCCAGAGTCTACTTATTTCATTTTGTTAAGATGTTGGAGTCAAAGGTTTTTAACGAGGGAATATTCAATATTTGGCAAAATTTTGGGGTTCTGGCTTATGGACTAAATGCCTAATTTGCATATTTAAATTTTCATGTAAGTAATTTCCTAGTATAACCATAATACCTGATGATTATGTTTTAGTGGGGGGGGGATCACTGAAAATCACGGCACCCCGTCTTTAAGGATATATCTTTTGGTATTGGTGTCCTCGATATTTTCACAGAAATTGGCCCGATCGGTTGGAAAGCATTCTAGGGGCCCTATTTTTGCCGGTGACTTACTCATTATCCCTAAACTTCTTTGCCATTTTTTACTGTTTTAAAAAAAAATGTAATAGTTCAAATAGCCAATCTACATGCTCACACCGATGTAGTTTTGAAAATGTTTGAGAAATGTTTGAGAAAACTGAAAGAGAGAGAGAGAGTGCCAAAACACACCTGAACAAGCCAAAATCCTTCTGGGAAAATGTCCTGTGGACAGATGAGACCAAATTAGAGCTTTTTGGTCTCTGTCCACAGGACATTTTCAGTAGTGGGGTCGTCCTGGGTCTCCTACCATAGAGTCCCCTTCCATTGAGTTGGTGACGGATGGTGCGAATTGAAAAAGTTGTACCTCGTGTTTGAAGGAGGTCAGCTTGAATCTGTTTTGCAGTTGTCCAAGGTCCTTCCTCCACCATTTAAACAATCCTTCGCTGCAATCTTTGGTCAATACTTCTCTTGCGGCCTCTTCCAGGGAGGTTGGCTACTATACCATGGGCCTTAAACTTCTTTATAACATTGCGCACAGTGGACACAGGGACATCAGGTCTCTGGAGATGGACTTGTAGCCTTGAGATGAGTCCATGCTTGGCTACAATCTTCTCACTGACCTTCTCAGACAATTCTCTGCTTTTCTTTATTTTGTCCATGCTTAATCTCTCAAGAACAGATTCAGAGCTGCGCTTAAATCTGTCGGGAGCCGTGTTGATAACCTATGCACATTGGCTACAAGTGGGCGGGCCTTCAGATCAGGAAGCAGGTCGCGCTTTACCCAATCAAATGTAGTGGATATTCTTTTGCAACTCTAACGGGGTGTCAATAATATTGTCCAGGCCATTTATTTTATTTCTGCGTGGAATGAGCTAGGATTCATTCCATTTATTCATAGTATTTATTCCATTTTTTTGTTGTGTTCCTCTACAAACCAAATACATACATATGTTGATGCCAAAAAACACATTTCTGGAGGAATTGTAGTGTTTGTTTGTTTTTTAAATGCAAAGGTGCTAATTAAATAGAACATTACATTTAACACACCCAATACCAGCCATACCAACAAGGTCCAATGCAGACCAACCAGGGGCCCCTGACTCTATTCTAACTTGCCCATCAGTCAATTTTTCATCAGACAGCTTTTTAAAACTGTTCAATGACTGGGAAAATTCTATTTCATGTGGGATTTTGTTCCACTCCTCCCCCCCCTGTGAATTGGAACGAGCTTCTACCTACCTTGTTTTTTTTTAGGTTTGGTGGTTTAAGATCAGCTACACTAGCCCTTGTGTTCACGCTGTGGTAGTCACTAACATTCTGGAAATAACCTTTGAAGTATTTGGGGCACTGTTATTTCAAAATGTTATAGACCATAATAAGTCTCAGTTGTTGTATTATACCTTCCACGGGGAGCCACTTTAGTTCTTTAAAATGGTTATGGCCAATGTGGCTTCTTGGGGAGAGGTAAAGGGGAGGTAAAGGACTACCCATTAGTTTATTTTGGGCCGTCTGTAGTTTATCTTTTGTTTTTTTTTAGATATGCCATTATACCGTAGTTAGGCAGGTGTCGTCAAAATGGCATTGAACTAATGCTGAGGCCAGTGTCCTCATGATGGTTTTATCTAGGTATTTGGCTATCCTAGCTAGGAACTTAGTCCTTGCATGGATCTTGCCAATGACCGAGAGAGCCATCGACTCACTAGTCATACTCTGATCTAATATGCAGCCTAGATAAGTAACTGAAGTTTTCTCCTGGTTATTTGTCATATCTGCCCTGTGCAACTTCAAAACCTAAAAGCCAAACAGAAACATATTGTTGTATTCATTTGCTCCAGTTTTCAATGACAAAAACAAAATCAAATCGTTAATCGCAATTATTTGTGACTATTAATCGTCATGTAAAATGTCATAATCGTGACAGTCATGAGTTAACGTTGTCTTATTGTTACTTCAGTTTGCATTTTGTCACTCACTTGCCTGTCTATTCTTTAGTCATTCCTACTGTATGGTGGCTTCCTCTGGTCTCCATGCTCTATGTAAGTGGTTCCCAAGTGGGGGGTCCCCAGATGATTAGCTTAATGTGTCACATTGTTTTCTCACTCAACAGTAAATCAACGTACAGTATTAAGTGTATACAGGGTATCTGCACATTTCTAAAGATACAATTTAAAAAGCCATTACGCCGTCATTAGCAGTAGCGGTGGGCGGAGGAGGCTGTCCAGTGTTAGAGCCCCGGGGCAACCAGCGACATGCAGCAACATAACCCACTGTTTTCTTCAGCTCCTCCACATAATGAACTCCACTGTGTCTCTGAGATTAGCCTGTAAGCTCCTGTCTGTCTCTGAGAGGATGAGTCAGGCCCCTCTCTATTATCTCATTAAGACCTGGAACTGTGTCATTTTTAGATTTGTGCTAAATAGCATTATTTTACACTTTGGGCTATTCAAAAATAGCAGATATACAAGCTCATAGCGCGGCACTGTGACGCGCTACGAGCTTGTAGATCTGCTATTTTTGAAAAATCGTGAAAATGTGTGCACATTTTTGAATATATATATTTTTAAAGCGAACATTTTTATTATTTATATTGATGGGGGTCCGCAGCCAAATACATATAATTTTGGGGGTCCTTGACATGAAAAAGACTGAGCACTAGAGATGCACGATATAATCGGTAACGTATCGATATCGGCCGATATCAGCCCATATCGGCCGTATCGGTATCGAACCGATGTCAAAATAAACCCGATTAAATTCTCCGATATTGTATATTGTATAATAAAATGAACGAGAGCAGTCTCTCTCCCTGTCTATGTCTCTTTAAGAGAGTCGGCTGTAGCTCCTCCCCCCTCCACGCACTATACATGCTGTCTCTCTCAGACAGAGACAGTGAGTGCACTACGCAACAGGCTGCTAGGCTAAACTGCTACGTGAACAGAAAGTAGTCGAAACTAACAGCAAACTCTTCACGTCCATTAGTTCATACCCAGAACAGTCAGAGGGTTTCTTGTACATCTTAAATTAGATTAGAGTAGTGAAACTGCGGAGGATATATTTTCAACACGAATGTGTACATTGCGTCGATTGGGAGAGCTAAGGGGGGCTTTATTGTTTAGACACCAGCTTCGAATGCTATCAATGCACTGAATGGGAGATTATCACGTTATATCAGACCATTGAATGGGCGAGTAGGCGACGAGTAGGCGATACACGGACCTACCCGCTACTGACTACCGACCTACAGCACTTGGAGGCGGAGCAGTCCCCACAATGTTAGAGCAGAGGCTAATGAATTTAGGCAACAGACAATATGAATAACACTAATAACAAACTAGATTCAATGGCCCTGATTCATAAAGGGATTTACGACCATATTTTGTACGTACCGGCATTTAGGACAAGTCGTACATATCCACCTGATGCATAAAGATTTTTTGGTCTGTGTTTTGTGCGTCAGGTGCGCACGTTCTCAGGTCAGCCCCGAGGCTGGCGTACTAGGGCTGAAATGTGCGTATGTCTTTAGAATGCTTTATTCTTCATGCCAAAATCTATTACAACAGTGGCAAACCTCAAATAAAATATATATGTGCCCAACATTTGTCAACACATATATATAAAAAAATAAAAAATAAATGTCAAACGATGTATTGCTTAGACATGTAGATAGATTCCACCGCTTTTTATTTATTTTCTAGGCTATGAGTCGCATTTAGAGCTGAAAAGAGTGTGTTTGCCAGCGGGCCATCTCAGCCAAAGTGTCACGTAATAATGAAAATAGGCTATCATGCCTTAATGAGACTGCGGAGAGACTGACGCACCTCAGTGTCCGTGCCGCGGTATTAATTTGTAGGCTAATAGTCTACTGTAGGCTACTCTACTTTATATTGATCACATGAACGCCACACACAACAGCCTAATAAATATTACCATCTGATGAGGAAACTAATAGTGGATGAAAGCTGTGTCCAGAAGATCTATTCCCCATTCCGACGTAGGACAGTGATATATTAATCAAAAAATAACTAATTTAACTAATTCAATAAGTAATCAATAAGCTCTGGTCCATAATCGGATAGCAGCGTTCCACTTGGATGCTGGATTTCATAATCTTTTTACCTTGGTAAAGGTGCGCAATGTTCATTAGAAAAGGCTTATAGGCTATAATATCCTTTCCACGTTTTATTAGCCTTTTATTTGGTAATGGGGTTAAACCTTGTAAACGTCTTTATTCTCATTACACATGAGAGCATTTATTACGTGATCCGCTTCCAGACAGAACAGTAAGTTGTCACGGCGATGCGACACCGCATCTGTTATCTTTAACCGCATCTGTTATCTTTATTCTTTAGACGGCGGAGTTTAACTTGCATCAGCGTTGCCAGATGTTGTGAGAGAAATAAGCAACCAGGTCTATGAAAATAAGCCCAAAAGAAGCAACTGACAGCCCATTATAAGAACTTTAATTAAACCGTAGTGAGCTTGTAGATCTGCTATATATATTTTTTTTAATCTTGTAATAAAATGTGGAATATTTGGAAGATTTTTTAAACATTTTAACAACACAAATCTGCCTCCAGCGGGCACAAAACATTTTCAGATGGGGCTTATAGGGATAAATTAGCCTACATATTAACTTGGGGGTCCATGACATAAAAATATTTGACAACCACCGGTTAAAATAATTGAACAATTGTGAAGCAAGCCCAAATAATGAACTACACTTTAGAAACAAGCCCAAAAAAACGCACCCCACAGCTCCCAATATTTACAAGCAACTTTACAGAAAAATAAGTCCAAATTCGCTTATAATAAGCAGACATGGCAACACTGTTTAACACGGTTCAGCACGGTGACGTTGAAGTTGGATGCTGTTGGATGCAGCCTTCCAGAGAGTAATCATCACACCTGGTCATACGCACTGGTCATACGCACGTCTCTGTCATATACGACACCCCTTTTGAATCGCACGTCCGTTAGTGAGTACCAGAAATACGACCTCCTTTACGAACTTCATTTACACCATATTTACGACCCTCGTTTTGAATCGGGGCCAATGATCTTAGTTCCATAGGCCACATAACATGGTTTTGTGTTATACAAAGATTCAAATCATTCTGTGATGGCTTATAGCATACAAAAATTATGTCATAGTTAAGTTTGTTACTTAGAAGAATATATATAATTAATGTATTTATTCCATAAATATTTTTCATTACAGTAGGGCTAGTGGAGAGGGGGGTTTACCATCAACTTTCACCAGTAAAACAAATTAAAATAAAAAAAAATCAGCAATGAGCTCAATATAAATATAATATATAATATATCGGTATCGGATCGGTATCGGCCGATATGACCAAGCAAATAATCGGGTATCGGATATCGGTCATAATTTCAATATCGTGCATCTCTACTGAGCACCACTGATATAGAAACATACGTTTTTCAGAATACTGTTGAGATTTAGGAGACATGTAGAATCGGCTTCAGGTCTCAATGGGTTAATGACTTTTAAGACCTTTTTTTAATACCAAATTGGTAAAATATTACATAAGAAAGAGTCAAACATGGTGAACATTGCCGAACTACAAGCTATGTTCACAGTATTTATCTGTGGAACCAAGTCAAACTAAATGTGATGCCTACAATTCCAACTGCTTGTCAGGATGGGGGTTCCCCAGTTCAAACATGATTATTTTGGGGGGTCGCGGCCTGAAAAGTTTGGGAACCCTTGCTCTATATGTATCATGTCTGTATCCTCTGCTTCATGTCTTCCCACTTAACTTTGTTAAAGTTAAAGTGGAAAATGTGGATCATGTGTTATGATAGACAGTTAGATAGACACAGACAAATAATTAAATATTACAGTACAAAACTGAGACTGTTCAATTTCCACCACAGTCAAAGTGTGTTGGTGAATTAGAGTGGTTGGAGTCCATAACAATTGTCTTTGATGAATGGGTATAGGGCATAGCAGTGGCGGCCATTTTGTGGGTCCACTCAATAAGAGATTTTCAAAACATATTTGTATCAATTATATTAAGCCTAGAATCAAGCCATTCAGGCTCCTGGCGAATCATGATATTAAACATTTGATTCTGGTGGGGGGGATTGGCCTAAAATAATTGATAAATATTTTTGGAAATCTATATGGGAAAAGTGAATGGCCTTTTATTGAGTGGAACCACAAAATGGCCTTCACTGCAATGCCCTATAGACTTATTGCTATAAAGCATGTAATTACAGTGGACGTTTCTCCAAATACCACAGCCATAAAACAGAGGAAACGCTTACATAGAACAATGTCAAATTCAAACTAATGGTTTTCTCTCACTTTTATCTTTTTGCCTAGACTTCCTGCATCTCCCTGTGTGTAAAGAGGTTTCCCTTGAACAGCAGGAGAGGAGCCCCAGTCTGGTCCAGGAGGAACCAGAGCCTCCACAGATCAAAGAGGAACAGGAGGAGCTTCTTCAAAAGCCAGAGGAGGACGATACGATAACATTGCTAGCAGTGAAAAGTGAAGATGACGACGATGAACACAGAGAGACAGAGCCCGTAGCCAGCACCTCGACTGAACACATGAAAACACAAGCTTATATAGAGTGCTGGGTGCAATCGCAACTAACTAGTGATGACCAGCCCCCTTCTTCACACCGTCCTGAATCCGACGCTGAAGATAGTGACGAGTGGGGGACCGGGGAAGATCAGTCGGCTGACCAGCTCCCCTCTTCACAATGCTCTGAATCTGACACCGAAGACGCGGGGGGTAAAAGCTTTAGTTGTACAGAGTGCGGCAAAATGTTTAGCCGAAAGGGAAATCTGAAGAGGCACACGATGATTCATAAGGGGGAGAAGCCCTTTACTTGTAAGGTTTGTGGCAAAGCGTTTGGTCACCTGGATCATCTGAAGAGACACATGAGGTCGCATACAGGGGAAAAGCCCTTTACCTGCACAGTTTGTGGCAAAGCCTGTAGTCAAAAGAGTGATCTGAAAACACACATGAGGACGCATACAGGCGAAAAGCACTTTACGTGTGCAATTTGTGGGAAAGGTTGTAGTCACTTGGGCCATCTTAAAACGCACATGAGGACTCATACGGGGGAGAAGCCGTTTACCTGTACAGTTTGTGGCAAAGGCTGTGTTCAAAGGAGTGATCTAAAAAGGCACATGAGGACTCATAACAGGGCTACAGACTGACATCGTCCCCAGTACATACAAATAAGTATTTGGGACGAAAATGTATCTCCCCTGCGATGCAGACGGGTCAAAAATATAATTTTATGAGCCAACTGTGCATACTACTGTCACTGTGCAATCTCACGACACGAGACCAATGTACGAGCGACACGAAAGATATGTTTACATCCGTTGCAAACATGCTGTACTATTTGGAGTGGATGGACACAGCGGATGTGAGAAGGGATATACGGTCAAACTGGTAATCGTCAGTGGCGTGCACGGACATTTTCATGGGGCAGGTGCTCAAGTAAAAAAAGAAGGGCACCTTGCGCGGCGCGCAGATCCGCCGGCTGCCTTAGTAGTGTGAGATTTGTAGAAGAAAATTGCAACGCACATTTTGGGGAATTGTTAATATATTAGAATATTTTAATCCAGAATTGATCGATATCACCATGGGCTACATACTGTAAACCAGGGGTCTTCAACGTTTTCAGGCCAAGGACCCCCTAGCTGAGAGAGAGAGATGAAGCAGGGACCCCCTCTATATTGTATAAAATTGTGTTTAAGATTATATTGTATAAAATTGTGTTTAAGATTATACTTTTTTTGTTTACTTGGTCTGCTCTTTTTTCCCTCTACACCTATACCTCTTTGCCAAAAATAGCCGATCTACAAGCCCACAACGCCTCACAGCGCGAGGCGTTGTGGGCTTGTAGATCTGCTATTTTTGGCTAAAGTTCTCCTCAGAAAAGGGATGCTAGGTTCCGAATGGTTATGGTAAAAAGAAAAATCATATCACATAAAGATTTGGCGGACCCCCTGTAGTAACTCTGAGGACCCCCTAGGGGTCCTGGACCCCCTGTTGAAGACCCCTGCTGTAAACTGGAAAAAAAAGGGCAGGTGACCTAGCACCACCTAGAATCTATCTGTGCACGTCCCTGGTAATCGTATTCATTTATATACAGTGGTCAATGTGCTGTATGTGTTGATGACGATATCAACATGTGTTGATATTGTCGTAGTGAGAACTGGGAGGGGAAAGTTACAATGTAGACCACGCCCCCACGCAGCCTCTCCTCCCCACAAGAAGAGGCTCTAGCTGAACATTAGGGATCTACAAGAGAGACCTTTCCATGGATCAACACCTTGCATCTTCGTTCACCAAAACATTGCTGTGCCCCATAAAGAGTAGTTAACGCTATCATATGATTATCTAATAATGTTAAATGGAACATGATATTGCCTCACCAGACACCGACTTAAAAAGGGAGGATGTTGTTTGAACAGAGGACCATATTGTTATTAAATTGGTTGTTTTAATGATTACCTTTGACATCTGTTTAAAACGCATAGCTATGCCCAAATACAAGCTGTTATGTTTTTTTTTTAACACTGCAGCCAGTCGTCCAGGCATTCATTTCACGGAGCTCCGTGCTGTGGCGGCTTATTTACTCCCAACAATGGTCTTTTATTGAACTCTCTCAATAACACTAGCTCAGCTCGTCTCAAATAAATATCTCCGTCTCATAGGGATGGGACAAGTTACATTTAAAATGGGATGGGAAAGTTTCATATTGTGGCAAAAAATAATTGCGATCAACAAGATTATCGCAATAATCAAAGTGTGCTTAAAACTTAAAATGCCACTTTTGTTAACCTCATTAACTCTCTCAGTGCCAATGAAATAAAAAAATATGTTCATACTGTGCCAGCAATTCTTTAAAAAAAAGTTTTAAAAAAGTATTTTAAAAAAGTGCTTAGGGAGCGAGATACAGCCTTTTTCAGTTATAAGTTACACAAGGAGTGGATGGAGCTGCAAATCTTCAGATAATGATATCTTGGGTTCTGATTTTTTTTTTTTAACTCTTCCGTTTCGTTCTTGGCACTGAGGGCATTCAGAAAAAACTCGGGATGTCTCGTTGTGTGGCAGTGAGAGAGTTAACCCTCAGCATCCCTATTTTGGGGGGAACGTTCGCCAAAAATAGCCTATCGACAAGCTCACAACTTGTTGCAGCTTGTAGATCTCCTATTTTTGGCAGATCAATTTGTGCAGAGTGAAATAAGAGCGTACCAAATGCACGCTTTACAGGTCCGCTTTATCAAGTATAGAGGGTTTAAGTGGTGCTGAATTTGCAGCTCAACAAAAGGGCGGTGGACAATTTCAACAATTTAAACTCTGTGATATGATTATTGTGAGCGTTCTTTTGTTCACAATAATAGTGATTATCGTACCATCCCTACCGTCTCAGCCACAGTTCCACCTGAATCTAAATGACAATGCTATAGAAGCCATCTGAGTTGAGACATGATATCACACACATACAAATGTATGATCATTCATTGTAATCCAGGGTGACAATGACAAGTCAAAGATACTAAAGCAGAGGAATCACCTTATCTGACAATATCAACTGAATAAAATGAGCTCAACTCAACCCTGTTTATTCTCTTATTATCTTATATGCATGTTTTTAACAGTCAATGGATTTTACTGCTTACATTCATTATGATTGAAAACCAAATGCTTATGTTGCTTTCTTTAATTGCTGATTCAACTTCAATCTCCACATTAACCAAGTAAGTTGCTTCTGGAGACAGATATTGTCTTATTGAAAGAGGATAGTTCATTATTTGTTTTTGTCATTTAATTTTAAATGTCTTACATTGGAAAATTAATAATAATAATAAAATAAATTGAAAAATGAAGCCTCATTCAATAGAAGGACAGTATCAGAGATCAGTTAATTTGATGAATGTCAAGTATGAAGCCATACATAATGTACGCATGTTTCCTATAATTTGTATATTTAATGTGTGGAAATTGGTTATCTGAATTATTTGGGCTGAGAAGCTATTGAATGTAAGATACTACAATGGTATGAGAATATATCAATGAAGGTGAAGGTAATAATGTATGTGCAGAAAAGTCTAGTCACAGCTACGGACGGAGGAGATGCGATGTAGCTATGATTGTAAATCGGCTATATAACGAAAACCTTAATATCCGGTCAGCAGAGCAACAGAGTTACAGATATTAAGGAACAGGCCTCGAATGCTATCAATGCACTGTATGGGACATTATCACGTTTTATCAGACCATTGAATGGGCGAAGTAGGTGACATATTGACCTACCCGCGTTTTCATCTGACCATTCATTGGGTGTAATCAAGAAATACTGACCTACCCAGAGGCAGAGCAGTGCCTGCAGTCATTTAGATCTAAGTGCAGAGAAGATTTGATGTATCAGGTGTTACAGACACACAATAATCTAATTCAAATGGGTTGAAATACAATTCATGTGGGTCCCAGCACATGTTGGCATAGAAGGTAATGAAGAAGTAGATGTGTTGGCCAAGAAGGCTCTGTTAAATAATGACATCCAGCTGAATATAAGTCTTAGTAAGTCAGAGGCAAAATCAATTATATGGAAGAAAGCTGTGACAGAATGGCAACAATCATGGGAAGAAGAAGAAAGGGGAAGACCATATTTTAGATTCCACAACAGAGTGAATGCAGGAAGAAAGAGGAGAAACGGAAGTAGGAGAGAGGAGGTTATTATAACAAGACTAAAAATTGGACACAGCACATTAAATAGGACCTTGCATCTGATGGGGAAACACCCCACAGGTCTATGTGATAATTGCCAAGAGGAAGAGACTGTCGAACATGCTATGATGCATTGTAGGTTATATCAAGCTGAAAGAGAGGCCATGATTGAAGAGCTGAGGGAGGTGGGAATTGAAGAAATAACGTTTGAAAGGATAGTGGGGGCAGCAGAGGACAACTCAGGCAGAGGCACAGTGGTGACATTTATTAAAGAAACAGGACTGTGGGATAGAATTTAGTGAATTATGGATGAACAGAAGAGGGCGGTAATGCAACTATAAGGATGCCAACCGCCACAAAACACCATAAAGAAGAAGAAGAAGAAGGCAGAGCAGTCCCCACAACATGATTTACGATTCTGTGCCTATCTAGTTGGGTCATCTGTGGCACTTCCGTGACAGTGGAGAGCAAAGGTCCGTTTCTCAATGGATTTGTCATCTAGGAGGGTTATTGAACAAATTTAGCCGGGGTGTCTTTTTAAAAGGGCCGGAGAAAATGTGTGAGACCAAAATCCAAAATGGCTGCCGTGAAAATGAACTTTTTAATGGTTTGACCTACAAAGATGCACAATACATGGTTTCAGAGCATATTTTGGTCAAGGAATACATATTTGGTGTTTATATAATGATTTGACCTATTGTTGACCTTCAAATGCAAAATGGCTGCCAATTATGAGCTTCAAAGGGTTTTTTTTTTCCAATAATGATATAACATAATATAATAATAGAAAGTGTCCTATGCATATCATGTTGGAAAGTGCGTTTTGCCTCATACTTAGGATAAATATTAAAATAGTACATATTTATCTTAGTAGTGTTAAAATTGCAATAAAAGCACCATATGAAAACACAACATAAAAAGCCCATAAAAACACAACCAACAGGGGTCAGAAAATGCATGATAAAACTCATATTGAAAGTAATCAAAAATGCATTATAAAAACCCATATTAAAAGAGTCCAAGTCCATGTAAAAGAGGAATAAAATGGCTTTATTCATAAAAATCCCTTTTAATTAATGAGGTGGTGGATGAGTATGTTGGATATGTATGAATATATGCATGTGTGTGTGTGTGTGTGTGTGTGTGTGTGTGTGTGTGTGTGTGTGTGTGTGTGTGTGTGTGTGTGTGCGTGCGTGCGTGCGTGCGTGCGTGCGTGCGTGCGTGTGTGTATGGTGCAATGTGCATGTATTTCTATGTGAATGTCATGGTCTATCATTGAGCCCATTGGGTGCGACCGTCTTAAGTTTTGCAATCCATCTATGTTCGCTGAGTTTCCGCTGTCCACTGGTCCAGCGGACTCCGCATTCCAGACCTGAAATAATGAGGTTAGTGGTGGGATGGGACTGGAAGTGTGTTTATAGTGTTGTCTGTATGTCTGCACGTGTGATATGATATAGATGTTGTTTGAGTCTTATTTCTAATGCATGTGTGGTCTCTCCTATGTAGTGTTTGTGACAGAGTGTACAGGTGATGATGTAGACTACGTTGGGAGTGCTAAGTGATAATGAGTCCTGAATGGGGGATGAAGTATGACTATGAGGGTTGGTGATGAATTTACGGCATCTGAAGTGAAGTGTGTGTGGCTGTGGAGGCTGTTGGGGGAGGGAAGTGAAGCTAGAATGCACAAGGAGGTACCCTAAGTTTTTGTTCCTTTTGAGTGCTGATATGATTCTATGGGACTGTAATGGGGGGTATGATTGTTGTGTGGTGGTGAAGTTTTGTTTGAATGTGTGGTGCAGTGGTTGCAGTCTGTGTGAGAATGTGGTGATTAGAGGAATGAGTGTTGTAATGGTGAAATGTGATTGAAATGTTCTCTACCTGAAGAAATTGTAAAGCAACGGATGATTTGGGACTTAATGATGCCTGCAAATGTATGCTTTAGATGATAGCTGTGTTTATGGAGTAATGAATGTGTGGCTGTGTCCTTAAAATATACTTTGGTGAGTAGTTGTTTATGTGTGTGGTTTATGGGCTGTAGAAATACTCTGGTGTCCAGGAAATGAATCTCTGTTGGATGTATTGTGTGTTTGATGGTTATGGAAGTGTGGTGTGTGTTCAATATGTTTAAAAATGTGTCAAACTGTTGTAGTGTATGTGGCCAGAGTCCTATGATGTCGTCCAGATATCTGTAATACATGAGTGGTTTGAGTGGACACTTGGCCAAGGCCTCTCTCTCCCATTCACTCATGTAGATGTTTGCATAAGCGGGAGCAAATTTCTTGCCCATGGCCGTGCCCTTGATCTCTAAGTAGTGCTGGTCATTAAAGACAAAGTCATTACAGGTTAAGCTAAGTTATAAGAGTTGTAATAATGCTTGATCCTGTCGTGTGTTATCTGGGTGTGCTTGAAATAGTCTTCTAACTGTTTGTAGGCCTGTGGGTGTGTTAATATTGGTATACAGGCTATTTATGTCTATGGTAAAAATGTGGGTGTGTGAGGCCATGGCTATGGGCTTTATTTTCTCAAAAAAATCATAGGTATCTTTCAGGTAACTGGTAGTCTAGATGGAAAGGGGGGTCCACGCGCATAGGGTGGCCTTTTTGACGCCACCTGTTTTTTCGTAATCCTTGAAGGGTGTATTTTAAGATTCTGCCAGGTAACAGGCTGAAAAAATGTCCCATGGGGTTCTTTTTTAACCCTTTCTTACACAACTCCTACCCAAATTTGAAAATGTAAAAAAAGACAAAACAGCATAGCTATTCAAATAAACAACCTACAGGGACAAATGAACACATGTTTCCATACAATTAGGACCCAGGGAATTCATAAAAAATGTTATTATTAAGATTCAAGCACATCTTGACTCTGTTTTGGGGCAAAAACTGCACAAAAATAGCTGAAAATGGTCTTATCACATCTATTACTTCTCTTTTTTACTAAATTCTTAGATGGATTTTTCCTTGACACCTGTTTTTTCTTAATCCTTGAAGGGTGTATTTTAAGATTATGCCAGGTAACAGTTTGAAAAAAATGTCCCATGGGGTTCATTTTAACCCTTTCTTACAAAACTCCTACCCGACCCCGAAAATGGAAAAAAAGAGAAAACAGCATAACTATTCAAATAAACAACCTACAGGGACAAATGAACACATATTTCCAGAAAATTGGAACCCAATGAATTCATTGTCTCCGCCAGGAGACATTGTTTTCACTTTCCGTCCCCCCCCCTCGGCCAAGCTAACATTGGTCAAGCCTCACGTGACACGTGACAATACGGTGAAATAGTGTGATCTGATTGGCTAGTGACGTATAGCGGCCTATAAATACATGTGTCACTTTGAAAGAGTCTTAGCCTCTTTCAAAGTGAGGTAAGACAGGAATAATCACGAAATGGCTGAGAAATGGCGGATACTGTAACAATTGGATAGGACACTTACACAGACAGGACAGATAGGACACTTACACAGACAGGACGGATAGGACACTTACATAGACAGGACGGATAGGACACTTATACAGACAGGACGGATAGGACACTTATACAGACAGGACGGATAGGACACTTATACAGACAGGACGGATAGGACACTTATACAGACAGTAGTAACAGGACACTTGTGTCATGTTACTATGACACAGTAACATGTTCTATTTTTTGTAAGAATTAGAACATAAGAATTAGAACATTCCCAACATTCCCAACACAAGTCTGCTGGCGGAGACTTGTGCTCCGAGGAGCACTTTTTCTAGTTAAAATTGTTATTATTAATATTCTAGCATATCTTGACTCTATTACAGGACAGAAACTGCCCTCCCCCCTGTTTCCTATACTCACATCCAAGGCAAGCAATCATAGTAGTGTCGGAGATGGCCGATTTAAGCAGTCACACCTGGCCTGACTCTGAGCTGGATGTGACTGTACACCTGTTGTGTATTGATGTAATTGATGCACACAGGATAAATCAGTCATCCCCACACATACTCAAGGGGGAGTCAGTTTCATGTCTACACGGATACAGACAAATCATGAGAAAAAGAACATTTTGCAGCACCGCTGAAGGCCCTAAAAAGAAGATTCCACCTCTGTTATGCATTCTACATGTTCCAACACTCTCTGAGTATGGTAATTTTACAGCCTTTGCCACCTGCAAAGGGGAGCCAAAGGAGAAGCTAACATATCTACACAGCGTTCGTGATAAGAGACTCTCTGAAGATGCTACTTCACCCTACTGTATGAAGAACATTTGTGACCACATACCCTTCACATTGGAAGGCTTTAATTTGGATTCAACTGGCTATCATCAAAATTGTTACAAATCATTCACAGGGAATTTGCATCGTCTGCATGCTTCAAAGGCCTCTAACTCTGGTGAATCATCAGCGTCATCAAGAAAGGACTCTCTACGCCAGTCCAAATCTCAACCAGATCAGGATCGATCCAAAGGTCGAAGGTGTTCCTTCTTGTTCCCTAATCTGTGTATTTTCTGTGACAAGACAGAAATAAAGGTCAAAGGCAAGACTGAACGTCTTACACAGTTTCAACACAAAGAGCCAGCATGGAAAGTCATTGAGCCTAGGGCATAGGAATTGAACAGAGAGGCTATTTTCCGCAATGTGCAGGGAAAGGACCTATTTGCAATGGAAGCCAGGTACCATCCATCATGCAGGAGCAACTTCGACACTGATTATAAAACTCATGTGCGTGGGATGGAGAGGGCAGAGAAGGCAACAGGTAACTTGCAGGCCCAGAAGATGGAAGCACATCAGAAATCTTATTTGTTGGTAAAGGACTACATTCTTACAAATGTAATAGATCGTAATAAGATTATCCAGCTGAGATTCCTGTGCAGCTTGTACATCAATGAAATGGAGAGTCAAGGTTTTCCAAATCCAGATTACCGCAGTGAAAACGTATTAAGACATTTGCAAGGAGACAAAGACATCTCTCATGCACTTACCTTCTCCAAGGTACCACTCTACTGTTGTGTTGAACTCTACCTCGTCTACAGGTCAAGCATGACTGTAGCTGAAGCAGTTTCATGTGCTTACAAGCTCGGAACAGCAGACCAGCTCCATGATGCAGCCCTCACCCTCCATGCTCTTATTGTAAAGGCATTCAAAGAGTCAAAGGATCTGCCATGGCCCCCAACAACACAGGAGCTAGATGCTGTGAAATTGGAAGAGCTGCTGCCATATGATCTTGTAAGATTTCTAAATTTGGTGCTGACAGGAAAAGCAATACTTGATGGGGAAAAGTCTGAAAAGACCCAGAGATTGGTCTATTCAATCGCACAGGATGTGTGTCGTGCAGCAACAAACAGCCAGTGGAAACTGCCAAAGCACATCCTTCTCTGTGCCACAGTTCGACACCTCTATCGAAGTAAACAGGTGAGTAATCACTTAACATGTTCTGTCTATTACTCTTTGATACTGTAATTTGATATCTTTAATAAAGCAAATTGATCTTTTTGCAGCTCACTACCATCCTTGCGCGACTCGGACACTCAGAGTCATTATGACTTTGGTATGGAGCTTGAAACTGCAATGACCCAGGCTTTCGATGAGATGTCCACCTACCTGACCCCTCAAATTATAACAGGCGAGGGAAATGTTGTTTTTCACAGCGAGTGGGACAACCTGAACAGAATCACAACCAATGTTCATGGCTCAAATGTTGTAAACAGTGCTGGGAGTATCATGATTCAAGAGGTGAAGGAGGGACATCAGAGTACCAGTGAGAGGCTTCATTTCGAGCACAGGAAAAGTGCCTCCTAAAAGATCCACAATTTCCTTTTTTTTTAAAGATATTGTTTGGGCTTTAATGCTTTTATTTGGACAGGACAGTAGGCTGGCAGGAAACGGGGAGAGAGATGGGGGGAGACATACAGCAAAGGTTGTCGGGAACGGGAGTCGAACCCGCGACACGCTGTCATGCTGGATTACCAGTTTATGTGGTATGCGCCTGGACCGCTAGGCCAGCAGACGCCCCATTGACTTTCACACCCCCATCAACCAGCCCATTACAGACAATGCAGTGGTGTATGAGCTACTCAAGAGGTCTGAGGCAGCAACAGAGGAGGTTGGGCAGCCCTACACAATCAACACGTTTGACCTGGGGGTGGTCATGAAGGCCTGTCCTATAGTTTGGAAGTATGAGAAGGAATTTAAGAACCATGTCATCATCCCTGGAAAGTTCCACACAGCCATGAATTACATAGGCAAAGTCACATGGCACAAGTGTCGAGGTGCCGGTTACGCAGAAATACTAATTGAAGCTGGTCTCGCACCCAGTGGTTGCCTGAAATGTATACTTAGTGGGAAATCATATACAAAAGCTCTGTTCAATCTGGAGGTAGTCACAGAGGCACTTGAACGGTTGCTGATTAATGTTTTCCTGGATGAGGAGAACCTAGATATACCACAGGAGACCCTAGTCGGCCTTATCCACTGCTGCAGTCGTGAGAACCTTGATGCAGCTCTGAAGGACGCCTCGCTACTCAAGGTGATTCATCAATATATAGAATTTCAACAGAAGGTTTGCAAGGGCCACCTAGGCAAGACAGGCATGTTCTGGCTTTCTGTGATGGATCATGCAAGGCTGGTCTTCATGATGGATTTTGCCGTGAAAACAAACAACTTCGAGCTCTTCCATCACTGCAATGGTGCCATGGCAGATCTCTGCTTTGCATCCGATGGCCACAACTATGCAAGGTAATATACTCACAATTTACAATTAATTTAATAGAATTTACATGCAGTATAAATTTGTGTAGCATGAATTTCACTTGTATTTCATTGTCTCCAGGTACCTGACCTGGTTCGAGGCGTTTCTCACCAATATTGACCTCACCCACCCTGGTGCTCTTGATTACATCAAGCTAGGAGCCATTGCTGTCGCAAGATCTTTAATCCCAGGGACTCTCTCAGCGGTAGACAAGACCATGGAGGAGACTTTCATGAAGTTTGCCAAGTCTTCCGGTGCCTTATTGTGTGGACTCAATCATAAGCACCTCCATTTAATAATAGGTTCATAAATAAAAATAGGTGATTACATAAATTATGTTTAAGCGTTTGGTCACACAAACAGATGTTGTGACCAAAATCTAAAACAAACTATTATGTCCGTCTTTACATTGCAGGTGGTCTACTTGGCCTTTTCAACATGTTCGGTGCATACCAGAAGTGGTGCCGCACAACCTCTGCGTGTGCTCAGCTCTATGAGCTGACTCTGGAGATGTGTGGTATGATTGATGACCCTGACTGCCCAAAGGCAGGTAAGCACCGTGAGCTGGAACCTGCTCAGATCAAGAAGCAGGAAGAGGCAGTGCAGAGGGTCATCTCAGCGATCAATGGCTTCACCAACCCCTGGACAATCCCTGATAAACAACATCTCTACTCACTGGCATCTGGGGCTCCTATAGATCCAGAGGTGGAAAAGGATGTGCTGCAGGCCGAGGCTGCAGGCAGGGCTGCCAAACAGCAGTTTATAGATGACCGGTTTATCTCGAAGAAGAAGGAGTTCTTTGAGCGCCTTAAGAAGCAAAAGCTGAAGACGATGGAACATTGCAGCAAGAAGGTCAAGCTCACTTCTGCACAGGGAAAGGTGGATATTAATTCAACCGTATTCACACATTTCTATATCATACTATTAGTCTGAATCTTCACTCATTTCTTCTAATTTCATTGCAGCTCTTTATGTACCAGGAGCAGAGCAACCTTGCCTTCCAGCTGCTTGTTAAGTCTCAGATGCTGTTGTTCAATGGGCAGCACGGTAGCTCCAAGCTATGCCAATTTATATGTTGGTCTATTTGAAGAAAAGTTCGTGTATAATCCCACAGAGAACCCTTTCATTAACAAGGTTATTAAATGGTATCGTTACATTGATGACATCTACTGTCTGTTTGAAGGTACTGCAACTGAAGTGAGTGAGTTTGTTACTCTGCTCAATGAGAAAGACCCAAATCTGAAGTTTACAGCTGAATATGCTAGAGACAGAGTCCATTTCCTAGACATGTGGGTTGAGAAGAAGGCTGGTTCACTATGTACCACTTTGTATAGAAAAGATACAGATCGAAACACCTTACTAATGGCCAATAGTTATCATCCTATACCCCTCAAACGAGGCTTACCAAGAAGCCAATTTTTCAGACTTAGACGGATCTGTCACACCACTGAAGATTTTATGGCTAAATCACTTGACATGAAACAGAGGTTTATAGAACGAGGTTATCCTATTGAATGTGTTGAAGAAGCGTACCAAATGTCTCTGGATAAAACAAGAAAAAAAAGAAACATTCAATCATGTTCAGTACAACCTACACCCCTAACAGCTATATATTGGGGCCCATAATTAAAAAACATTGGCACATACTATCCTCAGACCCTACCATATCAACAGATTTAAAAGATCCACCTCTAATAGTGCATAGAAGAGGACACAATCTGAGAGATAGCCTAGTTCATGCACATATAAAAACAAAGAAAAGGGAAACACAATCATTGTTGGCACCTCTTCCGAATGGTTGCTATAAATGTAGAGGTTGTGCCCAGTGCAACAATATGGTCAAAGGTAACTACTTTACTCACCCCCACACTGGGAAGAAATATTCTATCAATGATGTCATTACTTGTACCACTACACATGTTATTTATTTGATTAAATGTCCATGCGGACTGGTGTATGTGGGGAAAACATCACGCCAGCTCAAACAAAGAATGAGTGAACATAAAAGCACAATAAGGAGAAATGACAGGAACTACCCAGTAGCAGTACATTTTAATGACTTCAAACATGACATCTCATCTTTCAAATTCCAAGGGATTGAAAAAATTAATCTACCTGAGAGATGGGGAAACATAGATGAAATACTAAACAAAAGAGAAGTTTATTGGATTTATACCCTACAAACATTATTCCCAAAAGGGTTGAACGATGAAATTCCATGGCATGTGATGTTGTAATTCATTGTGGGACTATACATTTGAAAACTCTGTAATACTATTTATATTAACTGTCTGGGCAAAACCAAAACCAAGCTCTAATGCAAAGTTAAGAGTGACTTGAAGCCGCAAGGCCGATGTTTTCATTTCTTAAATTTGTTTCTGTAAAAACATTTGTGAATATTTGTAAATAATGGATGTATATATGTTGAGTCTGGGCAAATTGACAAGCTCACACACTAGAGACAATCATTGAGTGACACTCCCATTGGGAGTGTGATCGTCTCACACCTGTGAACCAGATGGAGTGTTTGTATATAAGAGCACAAAGTGATCAGTATTGTAAGACACTATTGAAGAAGGTCCAGACGGACCGAAACGTTTGTCATCAAATAAAGAAAAGTGAGTTGCCACAGCAAGATACAGTGTGCGGGACTTCTTGTTTGATTCAGAAGTCTCAGATGCTGGAAATGCCCATCAGCCTGGAAGAACTGATGCATTACCCCCTCTCGCCGGTTCCTCATGCACTTGGCTCTCCTGATGGCTTTTTTTCCAAGACAAACAAGGCATCCATCCTTAAGTACCTGCTCAGGGACAGGGATGAGGTGGTGGCATACCCTACAAATGCACTCTTCATACAGGATGGCAATACCCTGTTCCATATGATGGCAAACCTCGCACCAACCTGTGGAGAGATCTGCATGCAGCTCTTGGACCAAATGATTCCCAAGCATGACTTCATCTTCTCCACAGATTGCTACCAGCCGGACTCTATCAAAGCGCAGGAAAGGCTTAGAAGAGGCTTCACTGAAAAGTACATCATCAACGGTCCACACACCCGCAAGCCCTACGACTTCAAGGCTTTCCTTGGGAATGAGCTTAACAAGAAACAACTCTGTGAGCTGCTTCTCAAGGTCTGGGGGAGCAATGAGGCAGCATCCCGGCTCAAGAAATGCAAGAAGGCAGTGGTGTGTGTTGATGGGAGAGCCTATGACCTAACTTCAACAAATGGAGAAGTAAGTTGATAATATACTGTCTTTATTAGTGCTTGAAATTAGTATTAATTATTATTATTGTTATTTATTTGGGATTCTCTTTACTTGTTACAGGTGCAGGCTTCTGAGATTCATGCCCTGCGGTCAAACCAGGAGGAGACAGACAGCCGTGTTGTCCTGTACCTCCATCAGGCTGTCAAGTGGGGCTACACGTCCAGCGTGGTAAGGACACCTGACACAGACATACTGATGATCCTCCTCTCCCATGCCAGCAGGATAAACCTCACCATATACCTCGACCATGGTACTAGCATGCATCGCAGGCTAATTAATGTGTCCCAACTGGCTGAGTCTCTGGGCCCTAACTACTGCAGTACCTTGCTGGGATTCTATGTCTTTTCTGGGGAGGACTGTATCAGCACCTTCAAAGGCAAGGGAAAGGTGAATCCCCTCAAGAAGCTGCAGAAGAACCCCAAGTACCAGAGTGCATTCAGTCAGCTTGGCGAATTGTGGCTGGTGACTGATGAGGTCCAACAAGAGATGGAGTCCTTCACATGCATTATGTATGGTCAAGCTCGTATGAAGTCAGTCGATGCTGTGTGGGCTAAAATGCTGAAAAAAATGGTGGGTGCTGATCAAGTTCTGGACTCCAGGTCCAAAGTAGACCTAGAATGCCTACCTCCCCCCAAGGTTTGTCTGATCCCACATGTACAGCGTGCCAACTTCAGAGTGGCCTGCTACAAGAGAGCAGACCAATCAATCTTTGAGAGGCCCAACCCCTATGAAGAGTGTATGGGCTGGGAGAAGACGATGGATGAGGGAGTGTTAGAGCCTGTCTGGACAATTGGACCCATCCTCCCTCCTTCTCTTATGGAGGTACTGGCCCAGTGTCACGATTAGTTCTACTGGCGGACCCAAAAGCAAACACAACACGAAGTCAAAGTCCAAGGGTTTTTAATGAACCAAAGCAGGAATTGAGGAGGTTGGTGGTGTCGGTTGAGAGTGGACGATTGGAGCAGGCAGGCACAGCAGGCAGGCAGGCGAGGCAGGTGAGGAAGGTCAATGAGGTTGTGAAACGATGTGGCATCGCGTGGAGAGAAGACCATGGCTTTATAGACTGGAGGTGATGAGCTGATGGCAAGCAGGTGAGGTGGATGAGGAAACTAGTAACAGGTGTGCCAAGCTGGGAGCTGGAGCCAAGCCTCTTAAAGACACAGACACTCTTAAAGACACAGACACCAACACATAGACAACACAAGGACACAGACAGCGACTGTGACACCCAGAAAGCAGAGGAAAATCAGGACGCTCTTGGGAAAGAAGCAGATTCCTCCAACAACAATGTTAGTCCATGGTCCAGACGAGATGTCGGTACCCGAAAGGTGGCAAAGGTTACTTATCATTTTTGAGAAGCTCTATGTCTGTAGATAACATTTTGGTATGATAACTCTTCCTGAGTCACAGCTAAATTAGTGTTATCAGCTGCTGCAGTTACCCTCCCCCATTGAAAAAAGCCATTTTAGATGCAGGTGCATATCTTGGTATTGGCTCCTGTTGAGTACATATTTCAATATCTTTCACTATAGTGTTTGGTATCATTTTTAAGGGGACACTTTAAGCTTTCATTCAAGCCCTTTTGTGTATACAGTATGTGGGACAAGTACAGTGGTTACTGGAGCTCTTCAAACTTCAAATAAAACATTTTTTACACAATATTTGCCTAAATCATGTATTTTCTTTTAGTCCTGTGCCATCAAGAAACATCAGTGGCACAAAACACAAAATCTGGAATGCTGACATGACCCTAAGGATTCAGGAAATGTGTAATTTACCCATATTATTTCATTCTAAGGGACAGATTTTCAGCCTTATATTAACCAAGCAGTTTTAATGCGAAACTAATCAGACCATAGTCAGTTACAACACAGACTCGTTTTAAGTATTTGTTCAATAGTAGCATTTTATAATAAAGCAGTTAATGAGTCACAGTAGTAGTGAAAACAACATGAAAGTATGTGCATGAAATGATGTGTCCTTTTATCTACATATACTGTATATCAGCAGTAACAACAGGGTAGTAACAGCAGTATATAGATATAGTATACATTGTGCAACATTGGGTTGATCGCACTATACAAGAGACTTCAGTCCCTTATGCCAACCCACTTTATTTTTTGTTACTTTTTTCCTTGTATGGCTTATTCTTTATTTCCTTTTTTCTCTTTTTGTCTCTTTTTTCCCAATGTCCTTGTTCGGTTTAGCTGCCGGGTAGATGTTTTTTCCAAGCCTAGGGCCATGTCACACATTAAAACTGTCATCAATTTCTTCATCTGACTCCCCAAGTTCAAATTCTGGTTGTGGATCATCTGCCTGTTTTTGGTTGCTGCAGGTCTGCAACCTGCACATGTCAGTGCAGGTCAGTCCATTTGACAGGCACGTGCAATCGGGCAGTTTGCACGAACGCACACACTTGCAGGACAACAGCTCCAAGACCACATCTGGTGCAGGTGGGGAACGCATCCAGTGAATGGCCAGCTTGCCATCGTTGTCAGTCCATCCATGGAGAATAGGGCTTGGCACAACAGGAGATGATTGTAGAGAGCAGTTCCAAATTGCTGCCTGGTAGTTTGCCCGTTCAATAACACGTTTCTTTGCAGGTTATGTACAGGACTTTGCCTTGCAGCAGGTGTGTGTACTCTGGGAGTTTCCACTCGACCGGAAATTTCACTTGACCGGAAATTTGATCAGACTTCTCTTAATTTCCGCCACTGCCTAAAATAGTGTCCACCAACAAGGTGCTTGTGCTTGAGTGTTGTGTCTGCACCCCGGTTGACTCGTTCTGCATGCTTGATGGAAGTCCTGCGGTAGACATCGAATACAGCATCAATACGTTCACTTTGTGTGCCTTCCTGGAGGACCCGGTTCAAAACTGACTTAGCCACTTGTTTAAATGTTATGTTTTTACCATTCAGTTTTTGAACTAGGCTCATTCCGTCGATGATGCAAGTAGATGGGGTTGGGATGTGTTCTACTGGAGACACATTATTTTCCAGTTCTCTGGCAAGTGCATCCTTGTTGGTTTTCCGTAAAGTCCCATCAGCATTTGCCAGTGCCCATGGCAATGGGCCAAGTGGGTGAGCAAGAACATCCTTCATATTGACCTTCCTACTTTCAGCCACCAGGATCATGTGATCGAACAGGTTCCTATCAGCCTTTAGAACAACATTCTGACCACTCTTTCCATGAGATCTTTTTGTGTAGATATTGGAGAATGTTTTTAGGCTTTGCTTGGTCATCTTGGAATTTAACAGTTGGTGGGCCCTCTTCTGGCCTTGTTTGTCTGAATACCTGGTAGGCCTCTTCGCCTATCTCAGGAGCTCTCAAGAGATCCCTGGTCACATCAGGCGGAGCAATGGAGCCAGTGGAGAGGCCAACCAGATCAATGCCATTTGGAGCCACAGGATTGAGCCAGTTATTCTCCATGAGGTCAATGAAAGCCTTGACATCTTGGAACTGCCTTGACCTATCGAGTCTCTCAGATGTCTGAGGAACACGGTTCTGTACTCGGGCTGTAAGGTAATATTTAGTCACAGTTCCTGGCTTCAAGCTGAATCCCTTTGTCCCTCCAGCTGTCTGGGTGTCTTTGTTCACCGTTTCTTCTATGGCTTGGTCAACAGGGATTCGGGCAAAGGGATTGGTGGAGCCCATTTGAACTGAGAAACCCCCTTCCATGAATTAACAGGTGCAACTAACTAACCCATGCCTAAACGTTATTTAATCATATTTACTCTATTATCCCTTTTAAAACTTTAATTTCACAAAAGTGTTTGCTGTTCTGTTTTCATGGGACTTAGTTAATTGTCATTTATGAATTACAATATTTATACCAGGATGAGTTAGAAATAAATTAATTTATATTATAAATGATATCAATAAATTGAATCAAATTAAATGATATCACTGTGTCACACATGCATGTGTCAAAATGAAATGTGACCTTTGGTCTGTTTAGCTTCTTAAAATTGTTCGTGTAATATAGGGCTGAAAATCACCCCCGCAGAATGACATTATAGGCAAATTATACATTTCCTGAATCCTTAGGGTCAGTATTCCAGGTTTTGTGTTTTGTGCCACTGATGTTTCTTGATGAAAAACAAAAAATATGATTTAGGCAAATAGTGTAAAAAATGTTGTATTGGAAGTTTGAAGAGCTCCAGTAACCACTGTACTTGTCCTACATATACACAAAAGGGCTTGAATGAAAGCTTAAAGTGTCCTCTTAAAAATGATACCAAACACTATAGTGAAAAATATTGAAATATGTACTCAACAGGAGCCAATGCCAAGATATGCACCTGCATCTAAAATGGCTTTTTTCAATGGGGGAGGGTAACTGCAGCAGCTGATAACACTAATTTAGCTGTGACTCAGGAAGGGTTATCATACCAAAATGTTATCTACAGACATAGAGCTTCTCAAAAATGATAAGTAACTTTTGCCACCTTTCGGGTACCGACATCTCGTCTGGCCCATGGACTATGTGGATGAGGAGGATGGAGAACAGCAGTATGAAGAGGAGGATGAAGAGATGGAGCTTGGGGAGATTGGGGAGACTTTGATGACCTCTTTAGTGATGATGATGATGATGATTAGGGAACATACTGCTTAATTTCATAAATGTAAAAGGTCAGAACTTGAATGATGTAATATCATTGTATTGCTGTCTTTTTTGTTCCGGTTTTTTGTCCTGACAACATTTTACTGTGAAAAGATTTTCTCACTGTAACGCAATAACTGCAATTTCATTTGTTTTTAATGAGATTTGTTTTTAAAATAGGGTTGGGCCTATATAATGCATAACAGCTTGTAGAGAATCTTGTTCAGATTAAAACAATGTGTTCATTTGTCCCTGTAGGTTGTTTATTTGAATAGTTATGCTGTTTTCTCTTTTTTTCCATTTTCGGGGTCGGGTAGGAGTTTTGTAAGAAAGGGTTAAAATGAACCCCATGGGACATTTTTTCAACCTGTTACCTGGCATAATCTTAAAATACACCCTTCAATGATTAAGAAAAAACAGTTGTCAAGGAAAAATCCATCTAAGAATTTAGTAAAAAAGAGAAGTAATAGATGTGATAAGACCATTTTCAGCTATTTTTGTGCAGTTTTCCCCCCGAAACAGAGTCAAGATGTGCTTGAATGTTAATAATAACTTTTTTTATGAATTCCTTGGGTCCTAATTGTATGGAAACATGTGTTCATTTGTCCCTGTAGGTTGTTTATTTGAATAGCTATGCTGTTTTGTCTTTTTTTACATTTTCAAATTTGGGTAGGAGTTGTGTAAGAAAGGGTTAAAAAAGAACCCCATGGGACATTTTTTCAGCCTGTTACCTGGCAGAATCTTAAAATACACCCTTCAAGGATTATGAAAAAACAGGTGGCGTCAAAAAGGCCACCCTATGCGCGTGGACCCCCCTTTCCATCTAGACTATGGGGTGTATGGTGGAGTGAGGGTTTAAATAGTGATCAATGTACTGTGCTATAGGGCTGGGTGTGGTAACCGCAATACCGCCATACTGCGGTACGGTATACCGCACCGCACATCAGGTTCAATACCGCGATAAAAAAAAATAAAAAAAATGATATTCCATTTTTTATATTTTATATCATGACATGTCTATTCTAGCCTGCTGTGATGTGACTGGTGTCGGCCGGGGTCGTGTCGGGGGCGGGGTTGGTCGGCTCTTTAACATTGCCTTGTGGCAAGTAGGAAAGGACAGATATAAACGAGCAGATCTACAAGCTCAGCGACAGCCCAAAGTGTTGCACTTTTGCTGTAGAAAGATGAGATTTACAACCCCTGATAAGAGGGTGGAGGCACCCTGGGGGTCGACAGGAGTCAGAGCAGGGCCAGTCCATTATTATTAAACTGGGGGTTTGCTTTTGTGTGTGTGCCTGATAATTAATTATTTCTTGGCTTTAGTATTACAGAAATTGTTAGATTGAATATATATATAGTCTACCCACACAACACAGATATATAAAAAGTAAGCATAAGCTGTTTGAGTTACAATATTTTCAAGTATTTAGCGAAAAACACCCATTTTGATGTGGTATGGTCCATTGGCCACAGCTGACCCCAATCAACTAACGCTATTTTTCATTCCTCAAAAAAACATGGCGAGTGAAGAAGGTGCGGACGCTGCTGTTAGTGTTGATACAGTGAATTTAATTGCTAAACCAAATGTCACATCGGCTATTTGGAAGTATTTTGGCCTTGAGCCAGACGACAATGGCAAGCCAAAGAATTTGGATCATTTGTGGCTATAAGGTTCCTGCTGCTCGTGGCAACACTAGCAATGCAAGGTCTCATAGGAAGCGGTGCCTTTGGGGCGGGCCTTAACTCATTTCAGTTCGTGCCTATTGGTGGTCTGTGTCCACTTACCAAATTTGTACTTGGTAGCATGCTGCAAACTGGAATGGTGGCTGTTCAAAGGCCAGCCAATGGGCAGACAGAGGGGGCGGGGCTTAAGTAATTACAGTTCGTCCTTATTGGTGGTTTTAGTCCATGTACAAAATGTGTACTCCGTAGCATGCTGCGAACTTGAGTTATGGCTGTTTAACACTTCCGTGACTAAGCAATCAATGGGACCGATTTTGAGAATTGAAAGTGGCTTAACTTCTCTCAGGAAGCTCTGAGAAAGTTCCCCTTTCATGACTTTTCCTAAATATATGTTTCAAACCATCTCCGTTTTTTTTTATTTTTTAAACTCATTATAAATATGAAATACATACCATGTATCCCATCCCAGCCGTTTTATTTCGGCTAAATTGATCGCTCTCCCCCTCTCTCCCCCTCCCTAGAGCACTTTACACCTCGAGACCCCCCACAGAGCGGCCCGTAGACAGCAGACTTGCTGCTGCGCAACTATTCTATGTTGCCATGTCTGCTTATTATAAGCGACTTTGGGCGTCTTTCTATTATTATTATTATTATAATGATATATATAATTACATTATAATGGTAATACTTTTCTACTCCACTACAACTCAGAGGCAAATCTTGCACTTTTACTCCACTACAATTATTTGAAAACTTTAGTTAGGCTACTAGTTACTTTGCAGATATAAATATATTTTCATACTTGTTTAGATTAGAGCTTCATGCATGTCCTTTTGTAGATAATTTTTATTAGGTAAATATTTATATAGAAAGGTCTAACCAGGGACTGGGGTTGCAAATTTGCCTCGGATATAAACCCCATTTACAATGCAATGGTTTCATGCCTCACTGTTTTCTTAGGGCACAATGCATGCAGTAACATTTTCATAGACCTGACTGCTTATTTTTCTCGCAAAATTTGGCAACCCTTTCACTGCAGTGTACAGAGTGTTTGCTACTGGATCGCGCTGTTTTAAAATGCTGTGCCAACAGATGTGATCTACAAGCATATGGCTCGGCAGGCAGCGACTGTTTTATGTTTGTAGATCAGATATTTAGCGCAGGAATGAGCACATTTGTGGAACATATAGCGATGTGTTCACTTGTTACGCTGACAAGGAGATGAGAGGGACAGGAGAGGAGACGCTTTCTCATCAGCGTGAACAGCTGATAGAATGAGAGCTTTACGCTCAGACAATAATGTGAATATTATATAATATAATATTGGTTTGTCAAGAGATATCCATGTGTTTTGCACAATGGAGATCACGTAATCTAACCCTAACCCTAACGTCACGTAACTAGACAGTGGCTTCAGTGGTTCATATAGGCTCCATGTTTCACTGAAGAGTTTAATGTGTGACGCTACAGATCGCGCTGTTTTATACGCTTTTTTTTAAATAAATATTTTACATACAGAATCTGCAGTTACCATTACAAGTTAGCCTAATTTTATAATGTTTGTGTCTGCCTACAACAACAACATTATGTGGGCTCACTGACTGCGCAGAGTGCAATTGAGATGTTAATGGCTATTTAGAAGACAATGGAACCCCCCACTGTGTGGGTGAGAAGGTGTCAGCTAGTCTGGAGCACAGAGGTGAGACAGTAACGAATAGGAGAGCTTGATTTCTTGTTCAAAATGACCGTTTTGCAGGCTGTGTGTTGGATAATGTAACCTCAGTCATGCCAGTGTTAAAGGCCAGCCAATGGGAAGACAGAGGGGGCGGGGCTTGAGCAATTCATGCTCATCCCGTATTGGTGGTCTAAGTCCACATACCAAATTTGGACTTGGTGGCATGCTGCAAACTGGAGTTGTAGCTGTTTAAAACCCTGTGCTCATACGGGCGGACGTCCCTGGGGGTCCCTGGACCCCTCTTTGATAACCGGTGGCACGTGTGGCCAATGAGAGGAGAGATGGCATAGGCAATCTCCAAGTCCGTGTGTGTGTGTGTGTGTGTGTGTGTGTGTGTGTGTGTGTGTGTGTGTGTGTGCATGTGTTTGTATGTGTTGCTTCTTTGCCGTGCTCATCCCAGGCTCATACGGACACACGGACACACAGACAGACACACAGACACAGAGTCAAAGCCAAGTGTAGAGCGGTTGGCACCGCTAAAATTAAACATCCGGAAAAGTTTGCTGAGATGAACCACGCCAGCAGTGCCACTGCTTCTACTTCAGGGGGACACACATCTAGTGGCAAGAGGCAGTTGGAGGTGTCCGAGGCCTATGCGAGGGTAGTAAAGTATCCGCGGGACAGCAACAAGTGGTGTGCACTCACTGACACAGTGACACGATATCTGGTAGAAGAAATGGTACCCTTTCGCACGGTGGAGAAACCGGCATTCAAAGCCATGTTCCAGGCGATGGACAAGCAGTACAGTCTACCAGATAGAAAATACTTTTCAGACAAAGCATTGAAGGCGATGTATAAAGACGTCAAGAACGACATCATGATGGAGCTGAAAGACATTGACCACTTCTCGGTGACAACAGATATGTGGTCAAGCGTCAACAGCGTCATACATGAGTCTAACAATACACTACTTGACCAAAGAGTGGGTGTTAAAAGCTAAGTGCCTGGAGGCTGAGTATCTACCAGAAAGTAAATTTGGCTGCTGCACTCAGGTCCGCTTTCCAAAATTGGAACCTGGATGAGAAGAAACTCGCTTGCATTACTTCGGATAATGGGTCCAATATCAAGGCTGCTGCAGTTGACGAGCTTGGGTGGCCTTGGCTAAACTGCTTTGGCCACAATTTGCATTTAGCTGTCACCAATGCACTGAAGGCGGAACATGAACGCACATCCCGAACCCTCGGCATGTGCACACTGGTGAAGAGCTTTTCCAAAAGCTGGGAAAAAAAGAAAAAGCTGGCGTACTGGCAGGAAGAACTCAAACTGCCAGAAGTTGCCTTAATTCTGGTGAGTTGTGCTGAAATGTAGATCAACAATAAAAAATAAATAAATCAGATCTACAAGTAGATCTAGAACATGCTGTGATGCGTTGTGGGCTTGTAGATTTCTTATGCTCGTCGCCTGGCCTGACGCATAACAAGTCTGGTATCCACCTGTTTCCTAGGCCTTTCACTGTGTTCCACTTCCTGTCTTTCGATCCAATGAAAACCAATGAAACCGGTCAGATGACCAATGACATCCAATGAAATCCGACAGGAAGTGGAACACCCAAGGCCTAGGAAACAGGTGGATAGTTTCAGCGTGTATTAAAAGAAGGTTAATTCACAGGCTCATAGCGCCCTCTACAGGCATTTTAACTCACAACATCATGAGCACTGGCCCCTGTTGTATGTATGATCAAACGGCTTGTCTGTAAAGTTAACAGGGATTGTTAGGGAATCGTACTAGTATACTTACTTAAAGTCTACTTTTGCTTTTACTAATGCTGTTGTGTGTTTTTTATGTATTCACAGGATTGCCCTACCAGGTGGGGTTCTAAACAGAAAATGGTTGAACGCATTTTGAAACAACTGCCAGCCATCGAAAAGGCGTTGGAGGGTGATGAGGCCAGCCTCAAATTGGTTCCTAAGTGGCAGGGCAGGGATGTACTGCAGTCAATACATGCAGCACTGAAGCCAGTCGCTGACTTTACAGATACACTGTCTTCAGAAACAATAGTCACAGCATCTTCTGTGCTACCAGTGTTGCAGCTGTTAACAGAGGAGACTTGACACGCATCTTAAAAAAGAAGATGTCTAGTGTCTTGACTGACAAGTACAAACCACCTGCCATACAGAAGCTGTTGGCAAAGGCAGCATCTGTTGATCCCAGATACAGGGACAGCGTCCCAGTTGATGAACTAAGAAATGTGATACTGGAGGAGATGCTCGCAATTCCTGAAGAGAGGTGTGATGATGATGGTGCTATGCCCAGTACCTCAGCGTCTGGGGAAGATAGAGGAGCATCACAAAGTGAACCACCTCCTCCCAAAAAGAGGAATTTGGCTGACCTGCTGAGCAAACAGAAAGATCAGACCTCCACTCCGGTCCCCAAGAGAATCCGTGTAGACACAGAGCTCACAAGATACCTCCAGGAGGAAGCCCTCGATTCCCATGCTGATCCCCTCATCTGGTGGGAACGCAATCAGGGTCGGTTCCCTCTCTTGTCCAAGGTTGCCAAGAAGTACATGACAGTATGTGCTACAAGCACTGCCTCCGAGCGTGTATTTAGTGCTGCTGGCAATGTTGTGACACCAATGAGGTCCTCCCTTAAGCCAGATAAGGTCAACATGTTGGTTTTCCTGGCAAGAAACCTGAAAAGTGAACGTTAGGCTAAAAGAGCAGCTGCCTAGTTAGATAGGTAGGAGATAGACAGACAGATTGCACATATATATTTGCCTATTATTATTTGTATTATTGTTATATTAATATGTTCCCTTTTCTTTGCACTGATATCATTATATTTTTTGAATAATTGTGTGACTTTTGCACATTGCTACTTGACAATTATTGTACTTTGTTATGTTCCCCTTTCTGCTGCATTTGCACTGCATTTGGCTCTTAGGCCAAACTAAACTATTAGCACTACTATTTTCATATTTCAGTATTGATACGTTTACTTAAGTACAAGATTTGAGTACTTTTTCCACCATTGCTTTAGAGTAAAACTTATTTTTGATTGAATTTTCTTTTTTGAATAATTGTTTGGCAATTATTGTTATGTTCCCCTTTCTGCTGCATTTGCACTGCAGTGCACCTTAACTAGTAGTTGGCAAGGCTACATTTCTGCACTATTGCCTAAACTGGTGGTTGTTTTTTTGTTTGTTTTTTCATTTTTATTATTATTTTGAATTCCGGATTTGTAACAGAGTATTTTCATATTTCAGTATTGACACTTTAAGTACAAGATTTGAGTACTTTTTCCACCACTACTGAGTAAAACTTATTTTTGATTGAATTTGCAGTGCCATTTGTGTGAATATATATATTTTTTGAATTGCTGCTTCATGTCAATTTACATACAAGCTGCATGCGTCCTAATTCTGATCTTGACATCGTTTTTTAAGTGCCTTGAGCAGGGGTCTTCAACATTTTCAGGCCAGGGACCCCCAAACTGATGGGGAGAACCAATGTCAATGCTATCAACAATCTGTCAATTGCTCAATAATCATGTATACAAGCTATTCAAAATGGACAGAATCATGATTTATTTCAAACATAAATGTGGAAAATGTTATAAAATATTTAAAGTCAAATGGATATTTTTGAAAAAATAAAAATACAAAATATATTAGAAATAGTGTGTGTGTGTATATATATATATAATATATATATATATACACACACAGTGTGTGTATATATATATATATAATATATATATATATATATATATATATATATATATATATATATATATATATATATATATATATATATATATATATATATACACACACACAGACAGTGTTCATTTAGCAGGTTTGTTCATTCTATGTTGAATTGATTGAATGTTTTTTAAATAGCTTGCGTCGGAGTCACCAGTGTAATTTCACACTCATATATATATACCTCGTCGTACGATAGTGTCTTACATCACGTGTCAAAAAGAGCAGATCTACAAGCTCACCGAGCTTGTAGATCTGCCATTTCCGGCAGCCGAGACCAATCGATTGACGGCATTCACGGCACTGACGCAAAACATACGACGGTTTCATTTCTTTCATAACAAACGGGGATAGATTCCCTACTTTACTTAATCCTAATAGTTTTGAGATATGGCTTTCCAATAATCTTTGACGGATTACGCTAACGTCATGGTCATGGAATATAAACATTAGGAACGATGCCACGGCCAGTCGGCCACGCAGACTGGTTAACTACGAGAGATGAGAGAAAACATCATCCAGGTATTTCTGTCTTTAACTTGTAACTGAGTATTTTCATATTTCAGTATTGATACTTTTACTTAAAGGGCAAGACCACTTTGGTAGAAGTTTGGGTTGTGTAGTTACCTTGCCATGATGTAACTCCAAAGGTGGGCAAGAAATCAAAAATAATTGCTCCATTGATTAGAAATTGATAATTCAAAATATGCTCCTCATTGACTTACATTGTACGGTAAAACAGCTCTCAAAGTCACTCTTTTAGCACGTAAATGAACCCAAACAAAGTTGATTCAGGCAATATAGAGCATCACCAAACCCAGTACTGTTTGTTTTTTTAATAAAAATGTCAACTTCCTGTTGATTTTACTATTTGAAGATCTGGATCCGGTTCCGCTGATCTAGTCAAGGTTTTCTACTTATTAAAATGTTTTATTTAAAAAAAAAACAGTACTGGGTTTGGTGATATTCTATATTGTCTGAATCAACTTTGTTTGCGTTCGTTTTTGTGCTAAAAGAGTGACTTTGAGGCTGTTTCACCGTACAATGTAAGTCAATGAGGAGCATATTTTGAATTATCAATTTCTAATCAATGGAGCAATTATTTTTGATTTCTTGCCCAACTTTGGAGTTACATCATGGCAAGGTAACTACACAACCCAAACCTCTACCAAAGTGGTCTTGCCCTTTAAGTACAAGATTTGAGTACTTTTTCCACCACTGCTTAAGAGCAAAACTTATTTTAGTTCGGCTTACTTCAGACAATGCAGCAGCATAGGTGATGATAATAATAATAATAATGACGACGGTGCAAAAGCCACCGTTGGTAACGGCGCGGTAACGGTAACGGCGCGGTAACGGTAACACCGCGGTAACGGTAACACCGCGGTAACGGTAACGGCGCGGTAACGGTAACGGCGCGGTTCTTTAAAATTGGCTGCGGTATTACAAAAAAAAATTGCGCGCGCTTCTGATACTATCGGCCTACCGGGAGGAACCTCGAAGGGAATCGTCCAAGTCTGAGGGTCTTTATGTATTTTCGTTAGAAGGCAAAATATCCTGTGTCTCGGGTTGTCCGGTCCATAGAGGAAGTCAAGTTGTTTAGAAGTGATATATTTGTCATGGTAGTGTGTTGTGATGATTTGTCTGAGTTTGACTTGTGTTTGTGGCTGTATGCTGGCTGCTATGTGTGTGTGTGTGTAATACCGGGTGTTTGAAAGTTGTCTATTGGCTTCATAAATGTATTGAAAGTTATCTAAAATGACTATTTTGGAACCTTTGTCTTCTGGTTTGATGACTTGATGTGTGGGTTATTGCGAAGCTGTGTAATGCTGTTTCGTTCGTCTACTGTATATAGTAAGGTTGTCAGGTCTGGTTATCTGAGTGGATGAGTCCACGTATTTGTGACAGGGTGGAAAACGAGGCATTCTTATTATTTTTTGTTATTTAATTGATGCACTGTACTCATCATCTTAACACCGCTTTTAACCTTGATTGTGATTGTGCACTGTGTATTTATTGAATGGACAATGTTTTCCCCCCGGTCCCCGAGCCACTTGGTACGGTCCAAAATGACAATGACAGTAACCAGCTGATAGATTGACTGACGCAAGGGCGCGGTCACCAGCAGCCAACCACGGCGGAGAAGGGCGCGGCCACACCAGAGCAATGAGAAGAACCGCTCAGTTTAAAAAGGGAGCAGAGAGAGTGAGGAGCAGTGAGGAGCAGTGAGGAGCAGAGAGGAGTGTGAGAGAGAGGACGAGGAAAGACGGGAGAGCGCGTGCTGCCAGCCATTGAAGGCCGAACAAACATTGTGGCAGACGGCTCCATTGTTACATTGACCCGTGGAAGACGTTGTGTGCAGAGGGGAAGGAGAGGAAAACAGCAGTAGAGACCAGACCATATAAGGAGCGGCGACAGAGGGCTAAAGTGTTGCACGCGCAACTCCATCAGTAGGCAGCGAAAGCTGCCTTCGGAGTAAGTTTTCGATCCATGCAACACTCGTATTGTGATAGCCACCTCTGCTAGCAGCCACAGTACCTTGTCTGTGAATAGATGAACTGGCCTATTGTTCTGTACTTCCAGACGGTGATAAAGAAACAGACGAACATTGAAGAGTCCTGGCTGGCTTCCCTCCACCTGTTTTCCCCCAGTATTAGCACACATGGTCTTAAGTATTTATTGCATTTTAATAGCACCTGCACTTTACTTGTCCATAAGTACTTGATGCACTATTGCTATTATTTGCACAATTGCTGAATTTGCACACTCTGCTATTGGCCGAAGAAAACCCCTGGTGTTGCGCTTGAATTGGCCTCATCCCATGTAGTACTGAATGCACTTTAGATAAGCACCGCACTTTACTTTTATAAAAGTATTGTTGCCTATTTTGCTATTTATTGTGTGTTCTTACTATTATTGTTGTTTGCCATTGTTTTGCATTTTAGTTAGTTAGAGGCGCCATAGGAGGTTAGGGTTTATATTTTAGGATTGTTTATTTTTGTATGTGTTTTAAAGGCACAGAGGCCTCTTGTATTAGGGAATTCTTTAATAAATGTATGTTCATCCCTTTTTATCCGTTGTGTGGTTTCAGTTCCTCCTTGGTTTTATTGGTGTTGTGTTCTCTTAAATGTACAAGTACTTACCCAGTTATCTCGAACCTGTAAAAAGCCTGTTGAAACAAAGAAGGTTAATCCAGGAGTTCTTAGGCTCCTATAATTCAAACCTAAGTGGCGTAGTCTGCATTTTTATTTTATTGTTGTTAAAGCCATTCGTGAACAAGTTAAGAGGTGTCATTATCCCATCAAACAAATTGACACAGTTAAATGTGACTCAGTCGGCAGTAGCTCACATATTCTCCCATCTACCTGGGAGAGTTTTGACTCCCAGGCGGATAGGAGAACAAAATGGTTGGTGAGCGTCTTATCTGTCTGTCTTGGAAGTAGTTGTAGTTTCAGTTTCCTATGATATTTGTGAGTGTCCCTCCGAAGTTCCTCTCAGTCCAGCTTTGCGGGGCGAGGAATGTATGTGAGGCCTCTCTCCAGCAACTGAGCCTGGGCAGCAGTGAGGCGGACAGACCTTGACCTTGGGATCTATCTGTGGGATGTGTTGGAAATGAGCAGAGACATAAGTGTTGATGAGTGTGAGATTGTTCTTCTGTAGGGGTGTTAAGAATTTTGAAAAGTTAATGAGTGGTACATATATGGTTGCATTTGGGAAAACTAGTTTGGCCTCCTTGTGCATTCGGTTCAACTGCTTACAGGAGGTCTGGTTTGCCTCATTGTCTTTACTGTTGATGCCCACTGAGAGAACTACTATCTACTAGACCATACCCGGTGAAGGGCGCAGACGAAAGTCGTTGCAAACGTGGGGTTAATGCACGTCCTGTCGCGCGGTTTCTCCCCCGCGCGCGTCCCGTCGTGGCACCCCCCCCCCCCCCCCCCCCCCCGGTCGCTCCCGTCGCGGCAAGAGCCATATGAAATCCGTTTTCTTTTTTTCCCAAATTCTGTTTTTTCCATTTTAATATTTCTGAATTCTGTATTTTGCTTTTTATGCTCATTTTTACCATAAAAAAAGTGTCTGGTAAGTGGAAATGAATAAATGTTCAAGATATAACAGTCCATACATGTCTCTGAAAGAAATCTACACAATTCCAAATCTTTAATATTTGCAAATTATATGCAAACATAGAACAGTATATAAGTACATTAAATAGCACCAATATAGGCTTGCTATTTTAATATAGCAAAATATAAATATAAAAACGGATATATAAATACTATGTTGTTATAGTTCTATATATAATTATATAATATAATATAATTGCTATATATAATTGCTATATAAAATAGCAAAATAGGCTTGCTATTTTCTGTTGCCCTGCAGCAGGCTTGAGTATATTTTTGATGGCATTTTACACCACTAACAACATTAATCAGAGAATCACACGTCTTTGTCACAACTCGTGTTTTGTCTTTTTGTAGTTTTATCTTTTAACCAACACAGTACAAAGTACTGGACACACAGATGACACACAGGTCATAGATGACACAGGTCATAAACCTGGAAATACAGGAAAATAAACATTGTATTACCATATATTCATAGCATATATGATTCACAATTAAACAGCAGGTAATGTAGCACAGTCTATCACAGTAGAACCGAAATAGCAGAAAATGACTACAATACCCATGAGGCATTCTGAACCATGAGCCAACAACGCGTCGCCCCAGCTACCATTAAGTTACAGTGTCCAAGTTACAATACACAAAATACACCAAAATAATACTTTTCAATGGACTACTTGGGTAGCACTGATAATATTAACCACAGTAAGGTTCATAAAGTTTGTTGATGAAATGTTTACATTGTTGATTAAGTCACGATGACGACGTTAGCATTAGCGTTAGCCGCATGCTAGCGCCAAACGTCCGTTAGCTTAGCATCACGCTAACGGCTCATATTAAGTTGGTTTGGCTAATAAACATTAATCCCAACTAACGCCAACACAGTAATGGATGTAAACATACACAGACATGCTTTGGACATTATTATCAGGTTGCATGTTGGTGGTATAGGGTTTGTTTTGTTTGGCCTCGTTTTCATAGACCTCGTTGCTTGTTTCTCTCGCGAAACCTGGCAACACGACACATGCGCAGTTTGATCGGAGACCCAGGACTCCATCCACCCACCCACCGTCAGGTTACTAGAATTATAGTATACCCTGGGGTGGGGCTCCGTCTTTTCAAACACCTTAGTCATGTGGTAGAAGACCGCCCCAGGGTAGCTATCAATCTGAATGTCAGTGTGGTGTGAGGGTGGGATTCTAGATACGTTGGAGTCCCCCAGCACGAGCACACGTTTCTGTGCCGAGATGTTCCAATCCAGAATCTTTTTCTGTGGCCTGGCCTTATGGTAAGTTGGTATACAGGGAAGTGATGGGATTGCGGTGAGGTGTCAAAATTGGAGGCGCCAGTGGTGGGAGGCTCTGGCAACGGCAGCCCAGTGGTGTTTTGTGTGGGTTCAGATGTGGCTGTTTAGCATGATTTTTATCATAGGAGTGCCTATTCATCATAACCCGGGGCTGCCGTATACCATGCCTCGACCTGGCGCCTCCTGTGGGACAAAGGGAAATGGAGTTAACCACCTGCCAACGCTGCAATAGTCTGGCTGGAATGCGCGGGCAGGTGGTTTGGGTGAGCTGGGGGGTTGTGGGCGTGGAAGGGGGTGATATGGAGCTAAAGCGAACGGCACTTGTGAGGGTGCACTCCTCAATAGTGGAGGTTCCTCCCAAGTCCCGGTGGCTTGTACAAAGGGGGGGAAGTGGCAGCATTACATGAAGCAGATTTGGGTGTAGAGGATGCCGCCGGGGGCACAGGGGCTTGGGGAGGATTGTCCTCCACCCTCTCCCCCCGCCCCCGCCCCCTCCCCACCAGGGGAGCTGGACACCGAAGTGGCAGACTCCGCCAGCTCCTCCGGGACGGGGGTGAGGGATGCTTTGTGTTGCGGTGAGTCTGTTGGCTTGTGTGTGGGTTTGTGTGTGTAGATGGTTGCGGTGTATTATGTTGTCTGACTGTAGGTATGTATTGTTGTGTGTTATGATGTGTAGATGTAGGCATGTGTTGTGTGTGGTGTTGATGTGTGGTTGTTTGTATGTGTTGGATAGGTGTCTGCAAATGTAATATGTCACAAACCCGGGTTAGGGTTGTGTGTGTAAGTCTGTGTGTGAAACGTTTGTGTGCCCAGCCGAGTGCTATATTGTATGCAGTGGGGTTATGTGTGTGTAGAGATGGTGTGAGTGTAGTAATGTACTGTACTGTATGTAGTGTGTCTGTAGTATTTCCATGTTGGTATGCATCCATGCGTGTGTGTTGTCCGCCACCTTGGTGGTGGTGGACTCGGTAGGGGAGGAGGGTTTAATGAAGGTGGTGAGTTTATTCACCTGTCTCATCATCCCAACAGGGAAACATCCAGTCTGGAGTGCCTTTTCGGCCACCTCCCTGTGATGGACAGCCTGTATTATTTTGAAATATAATGTGGCTGCCTGCCAGGTGGCATCATCAGGGGGGTGAACGAGTGGGGGCTGACTGTACGGGGTAGGGTGAGGGGTGGGCAGAGGAGGGGTATGTGCTAATCTCTGTCTACACTATAACTGCGGTATAGCTAGAAGAACCCCAGTGAGTCATACATTCATGTTCATGAGCTTTGCGGTACGATGGCCGCTGGTCTTGTTCTCAGAGGTACACGTCCATGGTGTTGAGGATCATATGTCTGCACAGAGGACAGTTCTGCTGGATGTTACCTTGTACAGCACTTTGGTCAGCTTCTGTTGTTTTAAATGTGCTCTATAAATAAAGTTTGATTTGATTTGATTTAGGGGGATAACTGTTGGTGAGGGGTGGCCTGGCTACTTGTGCATACGTGTGCTCCTACGGGGAAATGTAAGAGAGGAGGAGTGATGCATTATGAGGGTGCTGGCTAGAAAGTGGTTTTAGAAGAACAAAAAGACAAGCAGGAAAATACACTTATATCAATAAAATACAGTTCAAAATACAATAAAAATGGGGGGTGCGTGCAGCTGTAAAGAGTAAAGTCGTGCAGTGGTGGATGTTTGACCACAGCGCTGGTCCTGCTGTTGTTTCCAGGAATCTGGGGGCTCAGGTAGATGGTGGTCTGTGATGTCTCAGGTGATACTGATACTATTGGTGTAGTTATTGCAGTCTTTCTTGGGTTGGGCCCTCCATTATACTATACTTTAAAACCGATGTTATTGATTAAAAAGTGTTTCCGCTGCTTAAAATCAAAGAAAGAAATATAAAAAGATCGAAAACTATCTAAAAGGTCTAACATTTCCTGACGTTTCGCTGTTCTACAGCTTCATCAGAGGATTTGGTATTTATTTACAATATTTACTGTTCCGGGTCGTTTGTTTGGCCCAAGACAAATGCCATACTGGCATCTAGCCGCCTCTTTAGGAGACCGGACGTAGGTTGGAGTCTATGCATTCCGATGGGAGAAGTGAACGTGAACACAGCTCCTGAACAATTCTTTAGCCTCATGGTCACTGAACTAAATACTGGAGTTTTGGCTTTAAACAGTTACCAGTACAGGTATGTTTGTTTCTTGGTGTTATTTGAGCTATCATGAGCTGTATCATGGGTATTGGGAACTTGGTTTAGTTTCAGCCTCCAGGGGTTGCATTGATCAATGGCCGACTTGGACTGATCTGGGGTCTGAGTGTGGGTTAGCTAGCCATGTATGGCAGGTGGGTTTGTAATCCTCCCCCAAAAGGCTCTATGCACAGCAGCCATATTGGAAATACATTGGGCCTCTTCTTACTTCCTTCACAGCTGTCACCAATGATATTAATGAAGGCTCTGTTCCATTCTGGTCAGGTGCTGATATTGTGCATGTTGGCTCACTAGAAACACTCCATTTTGGTTCCGAAATGGCCCCTTATGGTGGGTGTGTAACTCTGAGAGTGTACAAATGCCACTATGCCACACTAAATGGAACAGAGCCTTAATTACTATCATTGGTAACACCTGCGAAGGAAGTAAGGAAGGGGCCTAATTCATTCCCAATATGGCTGCTGTGCATAGAGCCTATTCATTGCATGATAAATCCTTGCCTTGTAGGATCAGGTTGAAGTAAATTGCATGGTGTTGTTCTTGTTGTGACCTACCACACTGTGTACCATGTGACTGACGACGCTGCTGTGTTTGGGCTGAACCCATGTGCTGTAGGCCAGAACCATCATTGTGGCCTATTCACCTTAATCTTGGCCCTTCTCCGGGCGGCGCCATTGCCCTTTTCTGCTGCTTCATTCAATATCTGTCCACTTCCCCCCTAGTAGGCTACAGGTGTAATGCAGGTAATCAGTGTGGTGCCAGATTTAGCAAGAGAAACAAGCGGCCAGGTCTATGAAAACAAGCACCCAAAAAGGTGATAGGCTAAGTTTTACCACTATCAGCTATTTGAAAATAGCAGATCTACAAGCTCACAACGTGTCACATCGCATGCTGTGAACTTGTAGATCTGCTATTTTCCAAAGATATTGGGGGAAAACATGATATTTTTGTAATATTTAAAAAAAGCATTTTAACAACACAAATCTTGTATGGGGGTTCCTGGTACAAAATATTTTCAGATGGGGGTCTGCGGACCAAAAAATATTAGCAAGGCAAAATCAGCAACTACACTTAAGAATCAAGCCCAAAGTCGCTTATTATAAGCAGACATGACAACATTAGTAAACAGGAAACCAATTGATATGGGGCTCTGCTCCTCCCAGCTGTGTTCCGTCAGCAACTATAACGGAGCAACTATAAGACTTCCGGTGGACGATCTCTTCAGAATAAGAGTACCCTCTAAAAATAAAAATAAAGTAGAAAAACGGTTAATTTGCACATTAAAACTACAAATTAAGCATTTAAACGAAGCCATACAACACAAATTATGTTTCTGTGTAACAAAAAAGTTTTTTTAAACATTAATAATTTATCTAAATGGATAAATGGTCAGAATAGGTCAGAAAAGTGCCGTTCTCAGACAAAAGTGGACACCGGACAGGTGCCGGCGGACACTGCCGACACTTCTGACATACGCACGCGTGCGGGGACACCTCCCCTACAACGCCACACTCTCGGATAAGCCCGAGAGGTGTAAAAAAAAGTGTGGCGGACTGTCCAGTGAGGTCAGAGGTCAGAAAAGTGCCGTTTTCAGACAAAAATGGACACTGGACAGGCGCCGGCGGACACTGCCGACACTTCTGATACACACACACGCGCGGGGACACCTCCCCTACAAAGCCACACTCTCGGATAAGCCCGAGAGGTGTAAAAAAAAGTGTGGCGGACCGTCCAGTGAGGTCAGAGGTCAGAAAAGTGCCGTTCTCAGACAAAAGTGGACACTGGACAGGCGCCGGCGGACACTGCCGACACTTCTGACATACGCACACGTGCGGGGACACCTCCCCTACAACGCCACACTCTCCACTAATTGGGAGAGGTGTAAAAAAAAGTGTGGCGGACCGTCCAGTGAGGTCAGAGGTCAGAAAAGTGCCGTTCTCAGACAAAAGTGGACACTGGACAGGCGCCGGCAGACACTGCCGACACTTCTGACATACGCACGCGTGCGGGGACACTTCCCCTACAACGCCACACTCTCGGATAAGCCCGAGAGGCGTAAAAAATTGCAAAAAAACACATCCACACCATGGTCAATATCTTCCAAATTGTCCTCTATTGTGATGCATCATTACATTTCACATAGGAATACATTTACCCATGTGTTTTTGCCACTTGCAATGCATTTGCTGGTTGGAGGATGTTTATACTTGTACAGGCGGACGCTGCCAACACTTCTGACATCAAACCTACCCATTGGCTTTTTGGAAGAGGACGCAAGTCCCAGGAAGTGCCACAGAATCTCATCAGGAAGTTTTAAAGCATCTTCTGTGTATACAGTCCTGTTGCGTTGACCAGTTATTGATGGATATGTGTTGATACTCCCACCCAACAGACATGGCTATGGACAAGCCTTGCTTCTATTTCAGTTTCCCAGTTTGACATCAGTATAACATTTCAAGACCATTAATAAAGGCACACACCAACATCTCGTTCTGTGTCTCTCTCCGTTCCTGAGATAAGACGTATGTAACATTGACTGTGACCATGATTGTGCCATTTATCTAGGGCAGCCTGGATATCATTTCTACCAAGTTCCATGAAAATCTGCCACTCTCTTCTGGAGTTATTTTCTTCTCAACAGACTCGCACACAGGAGTATTATTATTATTTGTGTTATTGTGCTTGTCATAATTAGAAACAATTGCTGGCTGTAGGCTATTAAACGCTGACTCAAGTAACAGTCTTTCTCACTAAGAGTCAAATAAAGTCAAAGGACGGTGATAGGTATTAGGCCTACTGTATATAAACTAATGTGAGAACTGCAGTATATTTGATACAAACCCAGTTTGACTCCAGTATACAACACTATCATTTCACGTTGAAATAAGAGTATATGTTTTGTAAGTGACTATAGCAGAACCCCACAATTTTTAACATTCACAATTATAAAGAATATAAATAATGAATGAAATTAAACTTTTAAGTGCATACTTTTAGTGGCATGTCTATTACATCATGTGTACCTACCAGCTTAATATCAGGCAATGGATGTGGAGCCATTTCAAAATGTGAGACATTTTCAAAGAGAACTCTGGAACTAATCTGAACAAGAATCAAGAGGGATTTATTTGTCACTTACTCAAGTAGCAGTGAAATGTTGACACTTTTTTTTTACACCTCTCGGGCTTATCCGAGAGTGTGGCGTTGTAGGGGAGGTGTCCCTGCACGCGTGCGTATGTCAGAAGTGTCGGCAGTGTCCGCCGGCGCCTGTCCAGTGTCCACTTTTGTCTGAGAACGGCACTTTTCTGACCTCTGACCTCACTGGACGGCCCACCACTTTTCAAAATACACCTGTTTGGCTTAGCGGGGAGTGTGGCGTTGTAGGGGAGGTGTCCCCACACGCGTGCGTATGTCAGAAGTGTCGGCAGCGTCCGCCGGCGCCTTTCCAGTGTCCACTGTTGTCTGAAAACGGCACTTTCTTTTCTTACATCTGGCCGCACTGGACGGCCTGACAGTTGTTTTTTTTTTACAAATGATCTCTCAATTTTCACCAACATTCTGTCCTACTGGTCTGTATCAATTTTCTATCAAGTTCAGGGGCGCTCAGTTATGGAACAGTTCTCACGAACACACACACACACACACACACACACACACACACACACACACACACACACACACACACACACATACACACACTTTTATTTTCCTGATTACATTCTTATTTGTATTGTATTTTAGTTTTTAAATAGGTGAGATACACTTTATAAACCCCCCTTGCTTTATTTTTTTAAATCGCACCTGCACTGATCTACTATTATTATTTGTAGCATATTTTGTTGTTACTTTTATCACTGTTTATTTGCTTCTGCAATAAACAATATTATATCATGATAATTTTCCAAGAGTGTGACAAACACTGTGACAAAAATAATGGACAAACAGTTCAAAAACAATACATGTAACAAACACAAATGAATAGACCAATTAATTGTTTACTAACATTGAGACTGGATGCGCAGGTGATTGTTTCACGCAATCAATTTCCAACCTGTTGTTTCGGGGTGCGCTAGTTTCAGCACACCCCAACCCCCTCTTGTGTGTTGGCTAGTGTGGCACGTCCTGGCGAGACCTGATAGAATGGGTTTCATTTAGCGCATACTGGTTGCACGCATACTGGTTCTTATCAGTGTGACGTCGTCTGTTAAGGGGTCTATATCCAGTTAAAGTAAATGTATTTTTAAAATACATTTGTGTCTATAAAAATAAAATTGGCAATTAGAAGTGTTCTAGTATGCGCCATTTAAAAGACGTACATCATAAATGTATTTTTAAAATACATTTGTGTCTTTTAAAAAACATTACACATTCGTGATCTTATTTTGAAGGCAACCGGAAACCTTATATAGTTGCTAGCTCCAAAACCGGATGTCCTATAGTTGCTTACGGAACGGTGCTTTGTTGTTCCACCATGAAAAACAATAACACATTCCTTCCGGGTCAGTGTGTTTCGCGCATGCGCAATAAAGGATCCAGGCACCGTTTGCCCTCATGCCTTTCGCCCCCTGGTGGAGGAGCTGTGCTGTGTAACTGTGTCACTGAAGGATGGATGTATGGATAGATGGCAGTGGAGTGGTGGAGAAAGTACTTAAATATTTTACTTAACCCTTGCATTGTGTTTAAATCAGCCCAAAATACTCAAAAAAGAAGTATTTTCATTCTTTTTTTTCTCCCACCTCATAGTTGACTTGTAATGCATTCATATCCATGTAAACACTTTTTAAAATATTATGTTGGGTTAGGACTAGGGTTCAATATATCTCGTTTTCTATTATAAAAATGTTAAATTCACTCTTTAAATTTCCTATAATGAAGGCAATAGATAATGATGTTATCTAGCTATAATAGAATAATTAAGATGATAATAATTAGAACACACTTCCAAAAAAAAAAAAAGTCTCTCTCACTCTCAAACATGTAAACATTGAATATTGACAATTTGGAGGGGAATTGAGCCACACTTCTCTGCCGGGTAATTTCGGACCCTAACACCACTTTCGTAACTTTTTTTATAGAGACCATCAGAATTAATTAAAATGATGATAAATAGTTTTGTTAAAATGTCTATTTCTGAGGATATAATGAAGCCTCGTTCGAATAAAGAAATGTAAAGGGTACTTTTTACCTATTCAAACTTGAAAACGGGTCAATAACCCTAACCCTGGAAGGGTTAAGTAAAAGTAGCCTACCAATACTGCAATGTAGAAATACTCTGTTACAAGTGAATGTTCGGAATTCAAAATGTACGTATGTACATAAGTATTGGTATCAAAATGTACCTAAAGTATCAAAAGTAAAAGTAGTCGTTACGCAGGATGTCCCGTTTCGCAAGTTTTAAAATTCATAAAAATCCTTTGAAAATAGCAGATCTACTCGATTTTGAGCTTCTAGATCTGCTATTTTCTATTTTCAAATAGCCGGAAATTAATGTATACAGGGCTGAAGTGGTTAATGCATGTCTTGTAAAAATAATAAAAATCTACAAAGTAACTATCAACTAAAAAGCGATGCGACGCGTTGTGAGCTTGTAGATCTGCTATTTTCAAACATTTCAGTACTTTTACTTTTGGTACTTTTCAGTACATTTTGATAACAATAATTTTGTACTTATTATACTCAAGTAAATTTTGAACACCAGACGTTTATACTTGTAACAGAGTACTTCTTCATTGCAGTATTGATACTTTTACTTAAGTAAAACATTTGAGTACTTTCTCCACCCACCTATATGTGGTCTGTCTGTCTGTCTGTCTGTCTGTCTGTCTGTCTGTAGTGACAGTTTACACCTCTCCTCCACCAGGGGGCGAAAGGCATTAAGGCAAAGTGCCTGGATCCTTTATGGCGCATGCGTGAAACACAGTGACCTGGAAGCAATGCGGTATAGTTTTTCATGGTGGAACCTGTCGGATTAACGCATGCCTCCCGGGTGGAACAACAAAGCATCCAAATGTTATTCTAACTCTATGATCCAGACTGGATTTAAACAGCTCTTCATTGAACAACAACAGTAATAATATTCACAACACAAACGGTCTGCTTCCACGGATAAACATCTTGAAGGTAAAACTCTTTATATTTGATGTGTAAATGTGTGGAGAAAAACTAACACGAGCCACGGAGCCTCACTTGGAACAGGGAGGTTTACAAATAAGACACACATGGGAGATACAGAGCTTTAGATCAGGGGTCTTCAACAGGGGGTCCGGGACCCCTAGGGGGTCCTCAGAGTTACTACAGGGGGCCCGCCAAATGTTTGTGTGATATGATTTATTTTTTCGCATTAACCACTTGATAGCATCCCTATTCTGAGGATAGCTGTAGAATACAACCCTCGTAGACGTATTTATGATTCTGACGTTTTCAGATTGAAAACGTCAGAATCATAAATACGTCTACGAGGATTGTATACTACAGCTATTCTGAGGAGAACTTTAGCCAAAAATAGCAGATCTACAAGCTCACAACGCCTCGCACTGCGTGGCGTTGTGAGCTTGTAGATCTGCTATTTTTGGCCAAGTAAAATAAAAAGGTTAACCTGAAACACAATTTTATACAATATAGAGGGGGCCCCTGCTTCATCTCTCTCTCAGCTAGGGGGTCCTTGGCCTGAAAAGGTTGAAGATCCCTGCTTTAGATCAAGACTCGTAGATGTATTTGATCGAGTCTTGACTTTTACTTTCGTATCTACGAGAGTGTTAGCAACCACCCCGGCAGTTTTCCCTGGAATTTCACCAGTAATGCCTGTATTTCTCCTAACATGTATAAATGCAGAATATAAGGTGCGCATCCGGTGAAAGCCGGAATTACACTCAATGTAAACAGGGAGTAAACGAGGGAAGAAATGACGTTCGGCCACAGACCCGGGATTAAAACACTTCTTTATTGAAAGATATGGACTAATACATTGCTCAAACACGCCGGACACCTAGTTAACATTTGGGTTAAGCACCTTATATTTTGCATAAGTACATGTGTGGCACCGTCAAAAACACACCCAATACTTAAATAATATACTTATAAATTAAACAAATAAAATACAAGTGAAAGGTTTGTAAAAGTACAGGGTGCTTAAATGTTAAAAGGACCGACTACGCCACCAGTTTGAGAGGTCTGGTCCTCAATTAAAACTTCTTAAAAACAGCAACACAGGTTCGTATGACAACTTTGAATTTAAAAGGCAAAAACTGAAAACTGAGGCAAATGGCAAATATAAACAATGGACTTTTATTGAAAATTATCCTAAATACAGAGGCCTCTAAAATAGCCGACACAACAATAAAATGCCTATTTAAAACCTACTAAAAAGGGCCCGCTAACTAAAATAGAAAACAAAACAAGAACAAACAGCGAAATTAAAGATGAGCAGAGCACGGCAGGTAGGAGCCTTCAGTTCGCACACCTCCTGTGGAGGACAGAAAAAGACTGGGGCAGATCACTGTATAATGGCTTTTAAGCTGGTCGAAGTGGCATAGCCACACTATGTAGGCCAGGTGCTGTATGTCAAGAGACTTACCGACAAGGCAGAGTCAAAGACCCTGCCGCTGCGGTTGTTACGTTCACAGCACTGCCGTCTCCCCGTGGCACGGTGTCTGGCCGTCTGCTGGTCCGCTCTGCTTGCCGTCTGCTCACGCTGCCTGCTGCTCTCGTCGGCTTGTGGAGAAACGAACAGAAAGACTGGGCAGATCACTGGTATACTGGCTGTTTAAACTTCTCGTTGTGGCATAACCACACCACGTAGGTCAGGCGCTGTGTAGTTAGAGACCTACCGACGAGGCAGAGTCAAAGACCCTGCCGCTGCGGTTGTTGCGAATACAGCCTGACGTCTCCTGGTCTTGGTCTGCTCACACACACTGCTCGCTACTCCCCGTCGGCTTGTGGTCCTCTACTGCTGCCCGTCTTCTGCCCGTTTCTCACTCGGTCTCTGCTCACTGTCCACTCTCCCTGTGCTCTGTCCTTGTGCTGCGTGCCCGGTGCCCTCCTCTCTCGTGTCGCTACAAACATTTTAAACTTGGTCCACAGTCTCTCGTGGGAACCTCCCCTCGGCCTACTCGGCTCCCGATTGGCCGGGACTAGAGCTCCCAATGATCCTATATCACACGGCTGCTGTCTATTAGTGTCTGTGAGGGTGCCGTGGCAGAAACAAAAATTAACTCCACACAAAACCATTACAAACTGCAAATGTAGGAAAACAAAATATAGAAAAACAAACCATGCACAAAAATAACACTGCAAAAAATATCAAAACGCATCCAAACATCACAGCAAAATAATAGTCACGCAATAAAGAAAATAATAGTTTTCTGCCTACTGACACATGTTCGGAGAAATACGGGCTTTACTGGTGACATTCCAGGGCAAACTGGGGGGGGGGGGGGGGGGTCGCTAAGACTCTCGTAGATACGAAAGTAAAAGTCAGACTCGATAAAATACATCTACTATAGTCTTGATCTAAGGCTACTAAAATTCCATGCGGTAACCAGACAACCGTGTCGGTTTTTAATGAGATTAACTGGAGACCGTCTTCCGACTACGTCTGCTGTCCTAGTAACTGTAACAGGAAAGGTGGTCTCCAGTGGTGTAAAGTAACTAAGTACATTTACTCAAGTACTGTACTTAAGTCCAATTTTGATTTTTTTTTTTTTTTACTTAAAGGGGCTACACCATGAATTTCATTTTTTTTTTTGGTTTTTAGTATTTTTTAGGCTCCCCAGTGTCTCTTGTACCCAAATTTTTTTTTTTTTTTAACATTCAGTCATTCATGCTCATTTCATGCATTTCCTGAATGGGCGTGTCTGAACAGGCCATTTCAGAATGGCTGTGCAAGTGATGTCACTTGCACAGATTTTGCATTGACGATGGCCAGACAGAATTGCTCAGTAGCTCCCCCCTGCCCAATAGGACGTTTTGGTATTGCAGCTGAAAAAGCTTGGAATGACAGACAGTCAGATTGTGAGAAAAAATATCTGGATGTTTTTTAGGCTTACAACCTGTTTAAAACGTATTAGGGGGCAATATTTATATATAATATATATTTTTTTAATTCATGGTGTAGCCCCTTTAACTGGAGTTATTTCCAAGTTGCAGTACTTTTACTTCTACTCCACTACATCTCAGAGGCAAATATTGTACTTTTTACTCCACTACAATTATTATAACACTTAAGTTACTAGTTACTTTGTAGATTTTGATTATTATTACAAAACATGCATTAACCACTTCAACTTTGGTCGATCTACAAGCTCACAATGCGACGCCTTGTGTTGCTATTCTATTGCTGTTTTCAAAATATCTGTATACATGTTAAACATTTGAAAACGTGTGAAATGGGACATTCTGCATACTGATTACTTTCTACTTTTGGTACTCTAAGTACATTTTGATGGCACTACTTTTGTACTTTTAACCAAGTGAATTTTGTAACAGAGTATTGATATTTTTACTTAAGTGAAAAAAAATTGTACTTTTTATACTGGGCAACTTGGAAGAGTGGGTACTTTGGGGTGGAGTAGAGCACGAGGACGTAGCTGTCCTCGTCAATGCCTTAGTTAGTTTCCTATCACAATGTCAAAACACACCGATCTGATTCTTGTTTGAAGAAACGTCGTTGTGTTTTGGACGTCGGTTGTTGTTGATGACAAGAAACAGGAAGACAACCACTTTCTACTGTGACAGACAGTGTTGCCATGTCCGCTTCTTATAAGCGACTTTTTTATCTGTAAAGTTGCTTGTAAATATTGGTGGTTGCGGTATCTTGGCTTGTTTCTAATGTGTAGTTGCTTATTTGGGCTTGCTTCCAAATGTTTTAATTAGTATTTAAACCAGTGGTTGTCAAATATTTTCATGTCATGGACCCCCAAATTAATATGTATTTGTACCTAACCCCCATCTGACAATGTTTTGTGCCAGGGACCCCTGTACCAGATTTGTGTTTTTAGAATGTTATTTCCCCCCCCCAAATAATCCACATTTTATTTCAAGATTTTGTTTTTTTAAAATAGCAGATCTACAAGCTCACAATGTGTCACATCTTCTGTGGTGCACAAACAAGGAAGGACTTGAGGCTTCAGCTTAAATAGTGGAGCTGCTAAGAGAAAAATCGTTCACTTTGTGATGCAAGTATGAAATTTGGTACATTTACTCTTCAAACCCCACTCTTTTCAAAAATACCACTGGCCACGCAAAATTCCAAAATGGCAGCCCACAAATCCAAGATGTCTGTCCAAAAGTTAGGTTTTTCCTTTATAACTCGAAATGTATTGATTTTAAGCACCATAAATGTATTAAAGTTGAATATAAATTTGGGCATTGCGGATATTTTGGTACCAAGTACATGTCTGCATCTATTACGGTTCTTGAGATACAGCATATAGGTACTTTTACAGACTCAGGAGAGTAAGAAATGTGTAACATTGATTGTTAATAAGTGAATATGGTGATATTTGGTGTTATTTTCATAACCTGTTATTTTCAGTATGGTTATAACATACAATTCTAAATCCAAGATGGTGTCCAAGATGGCTGCCGTTAACTTGAAGTAATCATATCTTAGCAACTATGATTCTTTTGGCGTGCATACGTTTTTTGGGGGTGCATTTCGCCTTTCCGACATGTTGCCTTTCCGACGTTGACGAACCCTATACCTAACCCTAACCCTAACCCTAACCGCACGCGGAAGCCACTAGTCGGAGTGGCGAGATGTCGGAATGGAAGGAGAACCCCGTTTTTTGGTCTATGAATCCAATGGGGCCATTGCAGTACAGAATTTAGACGTTGATAAAAGTGGATATTTTGGTACCTAGTGCATGTCTATATTATTGCGGTTCTTGAGATACAGCTTATAGGTTATGTTACGGAATCGGGAGAGCATAAAAAAGAGGTTTGAGTTACACCTCACAGTTGCAACTGCACAGAGCTGTACACATGAGACCCAGTTTATAGCACTTGCACCTGCCACGACAGCCACATTTACAGCCACATTTGGTAAGCTGTTCGCACGTCTTGGCTATTGGAGAGTTGGCTGTCCAGAAGACCTGCCATTCCTCACCAACCTTCTGCCATCCCCAGTCTACAGGGTCCTCTGCTCCTGGCTGACACTGGGTTGCCTGGGCCCACACACAACCAGCCTGGTAGGCAGCACGCCTGGTGTGTTGGAGCAAAGCTGCTCTGGTTGGTGGGATTGACTCATAAGGCCTCTGCTTTCTGGCAAACATGTCAAACCTGGCCTCATCCACAGTAGCAGCTGTGCTGGATCTGTCATACATTAGGATGACAAACCTCTCCAGAATCTGTAGGTCACAATCCCCCACTGCTACCCAGTTTGGAGAATACAGACGAGACCTCTGGGCATATGTCCCATGTCTGCCAAGCAGTTTTCTTGCCTTTGTTGCGGAAGGCTGACACAGTGTCACATCCTGTAAAGGCATGAAAGAATAACATGCCTTTGACCTTTTCCTGGCCAACAAAATGAAATAGGTCATGCACACTGATCCAGCGCAGGCTCTGACCTTGTCCAAATGCAACCCACATCTGCTGTAGTCCAGCCTCTTGAAGAGCAGCGAAGACACTTAGTGCTAAGATGAGAACATCTGTGTCATTTGCCTTGATCAGGATGGATTGGCTACCATGTTCTGCAGCATATTTGGCGTGCACAAAGATGCAGCTATCAGCTTCCTCATGAGAGCATTCATCCAATCCATCAAGACCAGTTTCATGTGTGCTGAGGACAGCAGGTCCCTTTGTGGCAATCACAATATTTGGATCGAACATTTGTGCAACCTTGTCGGCAAGAAAGTGATACAACTCTGTCTTGTTGTCATTGTGCCTCAGGAAGTTATGTCAGTTAGATGGCATAGTGTTCTTATTTGTCACCTTGCGTCTTCCTCCATGGCCACGTTTGGACCTGGTTTCAGCTTTAAGACTTGATGGGCTGTACACATCAAAGACCAGATGTGTCATTGTGTACTTGCTGCTGTACATATATATCACTGGTAGGAAGTCAAGAGCTGCATAGTCCTCAAATGTCTTGGATCTTTTTGGTGGCAGGACATGGACCAAAGCTGACCCATCTACAATGAGAACATCTGCCTCAGGTTCTTTGTCAACTGGTGGGACATAAGTCTCAAGGATAGAGGTCAGCTTCCACCCTTGCTCAACGCAGCAGGAAAGGACTGGTTCTCATGCTGAAAGAACTCCTGCAGGTCACACTCTCGGCTCTGACAGGAGATGAAAAGCTTTGAGAACAGCTGACAGTCCTCCTTGAGAAGCTTCTGCTTTGAGGGTTCAGCAGAAGAGTAATCCTCTCTGAAGAAGTCAGCTTTGTTTTTCTTGATTGGCTCATAGAAGAAGGATGGATTGTCTTCCAGTGCCTTACAACTAGGTTCAGTTATTATCGGTTAACCTACACCTAGCCCGATCATTCATCCAATGCCATTTAAGTCCCTTGTGATCTGTACACCATCCGGGTAACTTAAGCCCTGTTACCCTTGGCTCGGCTCTCCCGCGCTGGCACACCCTGTCGATTCAGGTGCGGCTATCTAACTATATCTACTAACTACCAACTATGGTAACTAGCTAATGGATATGGGGCAGTCAGACAGCATTTGGGACACTAAACTAAACTATACTACAACTACAAGGCTAATAAAACATTAGTATATCTAGATCAGCCGACACTGAACCCCATGCTGAGTTACACAGCAGTGATGTGTGCCCTGGTTGTGTGCTGACATTCACTCTATTGCATTTGTAAGATTTTATCAATGTCTAAATTCTGTACTGCAATGGCCCCATTTGAACGCATAGACCAAAAACATGTGCACGCCAAAAAGAAAGTTTCATAGTTGTTAAGAGTTGTTAAGTTGTTTTAGTTTTTGATTTAGAATTTTATGTTACAGCCCTACTGAAAACAGGTTATGAAAATAACATTTTTATTTTGCCATATTCACTTAACAACAATCAGTGTTACAAGCAACAAATGTATTGCTCTCCCGCGTCTGTAAAAGTACCTATATGCTGTATCTGAAGAACCGTAATAGATACAGACATGTACTTGGTACCAAAATATCCGCAATGCCCACATTTATATTCACCTTTAATACATTTATGGTGCTTAAAATCAATACATTTCGAGTTATAAAGGAAAAACCTAACTTTTGGACGGACATCTTGGATTTGTGGGCCGCCATTTTGGAATTTTGCGTGGCTAGCGGTATTTTTGAAAAGAGTGGGGTTTGAAGAGTAAATGTACCAAATGTCATGCTTGCATCACAAAGTGAACGATTCTTGCTATATTCTGCTGTTAGCAGCTGCACTAAAAGGCCAATTAGGTAGCTTTTCAGATCTGTGTGTACACACACACACACACACACACACACACACACACACACACACACACACACACACACACACACACACACACACACACACTCCCCCCTCCCCTCTCTGACAGGTATCAAAGTGATTGCTGTCTTTGATGAATGAATTGATTAGAGAGCACTAACGAGCACATAACGAGTTTGACACTTTTCTGGCCCAAACGATCAACCCATTTGAAGTTCAGAGGGATCAATTAAGAGCTCCGACCGAGCGGGGGAGGGAAGCCGGGCGGGGAGGGTGATATTGGTCATTGCACGTACTCCCACGGGCTGGGGGCGGCACCTGTCAGCGGGGAGTGTTGGGCGGGAGGAGTAGGATGAAGGCTCTACGTCCTCTTGGTGGGTAGGATACGACAGCAGCGACAACACAGAAATGTGAGTGGGGAGGATTTTATTATTGGTATTGGCATAACTACTAAATTAGGGAGAAAAAGGGGTAAACAAAATAAGTGGCTACTCTATATTTAGAAAAGAGAGAAGAAAAAACGTTGGAACAAAACCAAAATACAGCCAGAGGGATGTGTCTTTCTGCAGGAAAACACACCCAGCATAATTATATAGTCGCTGAATCGGTGCCCGGAAACGCTTGCCCCAAAACACACTCACCCCCATTTAAGTTTGCGGACCGCTCGCCCCCCAGTGGTTCTTGTGTTATTGCACTCATTTCACTGAGGTTAAGGTTAGGAATAAGTTTAGGGTTAGGTGTAGTTTTCGTGTTGAGGTTACGTTTAGGATTAAGGTTAGATTTAGGCATGGTTTTACTGAAGTTAAGGTTAGGAATACCTGGTAGCTGCTGGTAGCCTATCTTAGCATTTAGATGCATGGGACATTCAGTTGCACAAGGCTTACTGATATTGGATTGTTGAGCCTTTTCTTTGAGGCTTCCTCACTTCTGCTGACACTCAGGACACTGTGCAACCTTAAAGGAGTAGTTCACCCAAAAAAAGGACTTATTTTCTATAAATTACACACACCGTGAAGCCATATTCGTGGAGATTTGTTTGTTTTTTGTTGCATTCCTGAGCCAATAATTTGATGACGGGGTGGCTTGTCGGTAGGAGACTCTACTGGAGACTCCGCCGGTCATCAAATGATTGGCTCAGGAATGCAACAAACTAACAAATCACCATGAATTCAAGTCTTAATGGGGTGTGTAATTGATGGAAAATAAGTCATGTTTTGGGTGAACTACTCCTTAAGTCAAATAATATTCACATTAGTGTATATCACAGGCCTTTGATCAAGCACACACAGTAAGTGAACACCTGTTTCGGATGCTATCAATGCATAGAATGGGAGATTATCACGTTCTATCAGACCATTGAATGGGCGAAGTAGGCGACCTACCGTCTACCCCGCGATTTATCAGACCATTCAGTGGGCGTAATCAGGAGCTACTGACCTACCGACGGAGATGACTTAAATACTTTAGTTTCGGTTTTGGTTTTGGTTGTTTCGGTTTCGGACCATGACGGAGGCGCGCAGTCTCAGGCGAGGTGGAGCCCCGCGACGGGCCACCGAAGGAGCTAAGGCGACTGAGTTGCCGTCCGGAGCGGTGCGACCCTCGCCTGTGCCTACTCAGCGCCGTTCGAGTTATGTACCGATATGGACAGAATCGTAAATATTGTTGTGGGGACTGCTCCGCCTCCGTCGGTAGGTCAGTAGCTCCTGATTACGCCCAATGAATGGTCTGACAAATCGCGGGGTAGACGGTAGCTCGCCTACTTCGCCCATTCAATGGTCTGATAAAACGTGATAATCTCCCATTCAATGCATTGATAGCATTCGAAGCCGGTGAAGTGAAGGGGATATATACGACCACATGCAGTGATGTTGCTAGGTTTTCAATGTAATGGGTCCTGGGATGCAAGGGTGGTCTTTTAGATGGGTCCCAGGGACATTTTATGGGTCCCCAATTACACGTCCCCCCCCTATCGTTTTCTTTGATCTCCAATCTCCATATCTTCTATGCGTGTGTGACTGTGTACATTATATCCTGATGCAGTGGATCTCCCAAAATAATCATATTTTAACTGGGGACCCCCCACCCTGAGGAATTAGGAGTTGAGGCACTTAATTTAGTTTGATTCAGTTCCACAGATACATATTGTGAAAATAGCAGATCTAGATCAGTGCGACCCGTTCCTGCTTTTCAAGACCGATACCGATATATATACATATATTAAAAAATCATAAATATATTTTTTCAAATGTATATGATTCTGTAGTATTAGCACACCTTATGGTAAGAAATACTAGTAGTGGGCAACAGGTGGATTTAACATACCTTTGACCAATAGAATACATTTAATCATAGAACCTTTTAATCATTATTATTATTTTATTTTGTATTATTTATGAATGTAGAATTTATTTTTACTATTTATTGTGTAGACTGAAAACACTGGCTTACAGTGGAAGTATTGGCAAATAAAGAAATAGGAATTCAAGAAATAATGAAGACAAATACTGACAATGCCTATGAACATTGGCTTGCAGTTATTGCACATAGTCAACATGCAATAATACTATTAGGCTTGTCATTGAGAAAGGAAAATAAAGTTGTCTTTTTGAGGAGAAGTGGAACCTTATAAGTCACTTTAAGTTTAGCATGAGGGAGAGGGTCTACCCTCTTCAGGGAATTAATTGTTATGATATCTCTAAGCTACAGAAAACATCCAGTTGCCTATTAAACATACACAAGACACAGACGATAGACAACCGGTTACTTACAGCTGCCATTAATTAGTGCTTTTGTTTGCCTTTGTGGTCAAATCAGGGTCAAATGCATAGGATCAACGAGCCATCGTTAACCTGCTAATGTTACACAGCTGATTGGCAACATGCGTTAATCCACCATCACTATGATCTCCAAGCAAGTGGGAGAACACTCTAAAATCGGGGATTTTACTTTGGCTGGTCAATTTAAGATGACAACAGCAACAAAGATTAGTAGTAGACCTGTATGTATGATGATCAGTTATTATTCCAGACAGTGGTCTATCCAAGACGTTTTAACACGTTTAAGAGCAGGTCCTCATGCCGTCTCTCTCTCTCTCTCTCTCTGTGTGTGTAGCGTAGACTAACAGCGAGGGGCTGTGCTGCTGCTTCTGCCACACAACGCCGTTTAACCGAGTTATACTTCTCCAGTACAACGGTGTCTAACCGGAGAGTTATACTTCTCCACCAACGGTGCCTAACCGAGAGAGTCCATGTAGATCACAGCTGACAAATATTATATATTATCGGAGCTAATCGGAGCTGCGTCCCATGGACGCACTAGAGTTGTCATGAATGCGTCCTTTCGCAATATGGTGCGTCAGCGACGCAGGACGCAGGCCTACGAGCATCTCTGCACATGAGTGTTTTAATTAATTAATTAAGTAGGCCTGCATGCAGAAAAAAATATATACATGTGGATGACCCAACTTACCCATATGTGGATATCCGCTTCCATTCATGGCCAGTAATATCGGCTGATCACTGCATGCTGGGTTTTCTCCACACCACAGTGACCGCCAATATTACTGGCATGGATTTAACCAAGAACAGCACTGGCCTCGGCAGCCGATTCCACTACCTACAGAGATAAGTGATATATAGGGATGAGATGCCTCTTTTTGACGGATTAAGAGAGCCCTGGGCCCATTTTCTTTGAGGGCCCCCCATGCTACCCAGAATGGGCATACAAATACAGTACTCGTTTGTGGGTGAAGGGAGAACCTGTGTTTGCATGATGCACAGTCTAAAACATATCTCTCTGGGGGCCACATGCGGCCCCCACCTTCACTTAATGCGGCCCGCAGGTTAATATTGGAATACTGATATGTTATTGATTTCAGCTGTAACAATTCCAAACATGCAAACATGACCCACTTTAATTAATTCAGTCTATATTAGTAGCTTAATAATAATAATGTTTATTGTCCCCAAGGGGAAAATTGTCTTCACAAGGTCTGTTCACAACAAAAACATTCATGACTAGTATTAAAATTCTACTGTCTTCTTTATATGTCCAATGTATTTGTATTTAATTTCAAAAAGTTAACATAAGTATAACTAAATGCATTTGAAATTAAATAAAAATGTTACTTTTCAGGATTCCGATAAAAAAAAGCCAAAAAAATCAGGAATCCAATTCAAAAATAGCAAAAACAGCAGATCTACAAGCTCAAAACGTGTCACACTAAGAAGCGTTTTGAGCTTGTAGATCGGCTATTTTTGCTACTATTGTGTGACAGAATGGCGAAGTATGGCATTCATTTATGAAAATTTTTAAATACAGAGATAAGAGGTCTCTGACAGTGTATGCAATGTGGCCCTCTGGAGTGAGTGTGGAAATATAGTGTCCCTCTCCATCATCATTTTTTACAGTCTAAAAGGGCCCTATAGGACGGCCTGGGGCCCTGTTACAGCCAGTACGGGGCCTTGTACTGTATAGGCTGAGAGGCCTATGTATTTGAGTGTTAGCCTCTGGGCACTGGCCCCATTGGGCTGGCCTATAGTCTTCTACCATGCATGGGGAAATTCAAGAGGTGTGTTTAGGCACCAAATGAAACACATTTACCTTGGCCAAATGCTGCTCTTGTTTCTTTCTTCAGGTGCAGATGAAGTGAAGCACTCCAAGTAAAATATATATTTAAAATAAATCTCAAATTACTCTTAAACCTGATGGCAAAATCTTAATGTCTAACTATAAGACAATGCATATTTTATGGGGATTCTTAATTCCACCTCTGCTGTTTAGTAGGGCTTCTATTATGGATTTTTTGAATCCTAAAACACTAAAATACCGTGGAACATAGTAATTGAGTCAATGTAACTGGTTTTAAATAGAGGTGGTCCGATCAGGCCGATAGCAATCACCGATCCAATCATTTTTTATTTATTATTATTTTTGTATTTATGCATGTAGAATGCATTATTACCATTAATGTTGTAGCAACACAAGACAATATGTCTCAAAACACTGGCTTACAGTTGAATTATTGGCGACTACAGAAATATGAATTAAAAGAAATTAAGACAACTACTGACAATGCCTCTGAACATTGGCTTGCAGTTATTGCACATAGCCAAATGCAATAATAATATTAGGCTTGTCATTCAGGATGGAAAATAATAAAGTTGTCCTTTTGAGGAGAAGTAGAACTTAGAAGTCACACTTTAAGTCTAACATGAGGGAGAGGGTCCCTCTACAGGGAATTACTTGATATCTAAGCTGCACGGACAGACACAAGAATCACAGCTGCCATTAATTAGTGCTGTTCAGTGTTGATTGCCTAGTGGTCAAATTGGGGTCAACGAGCCTATCGTTAACTTGCTTTGAAGTTTAGCTGTAGTTCTGCGCAGCACTCTCACTCTCTCCCCCTCTCTCTCTCTCTTTCTTTCTCTCTCTACGTGCCTGTGTGTGTGAGAGGAGGGGGGGGGAGTTTAGCAGCAGCTCGCACTGCCCTGACACAGAGAGAGAGAGAATACTTCTCCATACGGTGGTGTTTTACCGAGATTTTCTTGTTTTCTGCTCTATGCCTTGTAATCCGCGGATGGCTTTGAAATCCACGGATGGCCTTGAAATATGCGGTAATTTCCACGATCGCGGAATCGTGTTTTCTGGGGGACTAAGCAGGAGTCGTTCTGTGGATTCGTCCATAATAGTCACTTCTTTGCATAGTTGCAAATAAGATTTAATTTTTTTATTTAAATATATCATATTCTGGCTATTTTCTGTGTACCAATTAAGAAAATAAATGATAAGAAAACAAATATATACTATCGGACGGTCTATATATATAAGTCCACGTTGGGCAAAGAAAACTGAGTATAAAAAAGCCATTGGAAATGCTTAATAAAGTAAACAACAAAATAATAATGTAAAATAATTACATTTAATTTTGAATTCTCCATTTTCCTCCCATACATTCAACTAAACACTGAATGCGCTTTTCAAAGCGTGCTTTTCAAATCTCAAATGCGCAATTTCGCACAGATATAATAAAGTCCTTCATGGCAAGTACAAAGTGCCAAATAACACAATAATGTCCTTAAGTTGCACAAGCTTCTTTCGAACACCCGCCCACTTCAGCACCTTGGAGAAGAAAAAAGAAATGAAAATCTGGTGACGGCGCACCACAACAACAGATTCAAGTTCTTAGTTATTATTAAAATAAATGAAAGAGGCTCTGCCTTTGCTTACCTCATAGGTGAACCTTCCGGGATTTTCGCTCTGCAAACTCAGTTATGATGTCCTTTATATCCATCTGGCGTGCACGGGTATTCTCGATGGACAGTGTGGCCAGTCCACTGAGGCGTCCCTGTCCCATAGTACTCCTCAGATAACTTTTGATCAGCTTTAATTTCAAGAAGGAACGTTCGGCTGATGCCACTGTGACTGGTATGGTTAGGAAAAGCAGCAATACAGTGCAGACTTCGCCGAAACTAGAACTAATGCTGTTGTTCTCCACAATAAGAAATGTAATTAGCTCTGTGATGGTCTTAACCTTTGCAATGCTGTCTCGTAAGCACCCGCGGAATGACACCAGTTGTGTCGGAAAGTCCAGGGTTATGTCATTCTTGTACATTTCCACCAGTGTGTTTGCTTGTAGAACAATTTCATCATCTGTTGCATTACAAAGTGTTTCAGGCTGTATGACGTTGAACGTGTCCACTGTCGATCGTAACCCAGTGAATCTCTGGGTCAGCTTCGAGATCCCTATATCCAGACAGGCCTGGAACACATGCACGCGATAATAAGACTGTGCGTCCGCTAAACGTTTGTCTTGACAAAGTTCATCAAAGTGCCTCTTCACTTTCCTCTGCCGAATATTTTCAAACGTTTTGCTTACACCCCACTTGTCGGAAAGGCCCTCAGCTGTCAGCTTGGCATCCTCAAAACTTGCTCGAAATGTAGTCAGATCTTTGATGGTGCTGTCCAGCAGCTGAACTGCTGTGGCCAGGTCTGCGTCTTGGGATTGCAGAAGTTTTGAGACAACGTTGGTTCGTTCCAAAATTTTGCTTTGCAGAACAACAGTGCAGATGAAGTTGAATTTCTCAATATGATTTTTCAGTGCAATAGCCTCGTCTCTCATCTTTCTTTGGGCTCGTAAGTGACAGTTTAGTCAATGCTTTCATAACATCACTGTAGTGATATCTCAACGAGGCCACTGCTTCATAATAATAATAATAAATATAGCTGCAAGCAGCGATAATACGGGGCCAGGAGAGAGAAAGAGAAATGATAATTCCTTTAACAGGTCAGTTCATGAAAGTCCTTGCGGTCTTGTTTCCAATGAGGCTGTGAGCAATTAGGGGTTAAGAGTCTTGCTTGTGTCGATGACAAATTTCATCGACACATTTGCTGACCTGGCCTGGAATCGTACCTGGGGCAACCAGAGCCGCTGGCTCCCTAGGCGGACTCAGCTATGAGAGAGAGAGAGAGAGAGGAGAGAGAGAGAGAGAGAGAGAGAGAGAGAGAGAGAGAGAGAGAGAGAGAGGGAGAGAGAGAGAGAGAGAGAGGAGAGAGAGAGAGAGAGAGAGAGAGAGAGAGAGAGAGAGAGAGAGAGAGAGAGAGAGAGAGAGAGAGGCGGACTCAGCTATGAGAGAGAGAGAGAGAGAGAGAGAGAGAGAGAGAGAGAGAGAGAGAGAGAGAGAGAGAGAGAAGAGAGAGAGAGAGAGAGAGAGAGAGAGAGAGAGAGAGAGAGAGAGAGAGAGAGAGAGAGAGAGAGAGAGAGAGAAGAGACTGAATAGAATTGAAGGAAGAGACTGAATAGAGAAAGAGAGAGAGAGAGAGAGACATGGAAACGGAATAGAGTGGAGAGAGAGAGAAGGACGGAGAGAGAGAGAGAGAGAGAGACAGAACGGAATAGAGTGGAGAGAGAGAGAGAATGGAAAACGGAATAGAGTGAAGAGAGAGAAGAGAGACATGGAAACAGAATAGAGTGAAGAGAGAGAGAGAGACATGGAACGGAATAGATTGAAGAGAAAGACATGGAAACGGAATAGATTGAAGAGAGAGAGAGAGAGAGCCATGGAAACGGAATAGATTGAGTCATGTTTTTTGCAATTCAACTTAAATGAGTGTGCATCAAGTGAGGCTTGAACCAGCAACCTTGCGGTCGTGAGGCACTCTTAGGTAGCTGCAACACTACCAATAGTGCTATAGCTTTGTCCAGGCTGATGTTGTCTGTTGAGGATGACAAACGCTTGCCTTCTGTCATGACCCAAGCCCCTGTTTCACTAACACTAAGATCACTCGTTCACAAACCATTTACCAATGAAGAAATTGTACATCTCCTCAGAAGCAAAACTAGTGAAAGTAGCCGATCTACAAGCTCACAAACCATTAAAAGTTGTCAGATTGTACATCGGCTATTTTCACAATGAAGTATGTTATACATTGAAAAAACATACTCTCATTGCTATCTGAAAAGTTGTGAGATTGTAGATCAGCTGTATGTAAAAAATCACACCCTGTGTGAAGGTAGCGGCGCCTTTGAATACATTATGTCATCGATATGTGTTTATAATGTGTTTATAGCCATGTGTCATGTGAAGCTTGACCAATCACTTTGTTGACGGGTCTGACCAATCAGAGCGTCGACGACAGATAAAGTTAAATTGAGGATCTAACTTTAAATAACTTACCTAGAAGGAGACTTTAGCCAAATAAAAATATATACAAAAAAAAACATGAGGAAATAAAAAATAAACCTTGACATCATAGTGATGTCATGAATAGTCCCCTTGCCTGACAAATCACAACCTTGACGGGCCTGACCAATCAGAACCTTGACGGGCCTGACCAATCAGAACCTTAACGGACTCTTGGATTCTCGATCGTCTCTATCAAACCATTCTGTCATAACGGATGACTGGGTCCCGAACTCAGACTTTCTATACATTCACCCTTCATCTGTTCTTGTATCTTTCTCTTTCTATTCGTCATATTAACTTTAAATAACTTACCTAGACGGAGACTTTAGCCAAATGAATAATAAGATGAAGTCATTGTCATCGTTTATATAGACATCGAATTCTATATTCATGACATCATAGTGATGTCATGAATAGTGACCAATCACAACTTTGGCGCACCTGACCAATCAGAACGTTGACGCACCTGACCAATCAGAACGTTGACGCACCTGACCAATCAGAACGTTGGCGCACCTGACCAATCAGAACGTTGACGCAAAAGCCAGGCATAGAGGGCTAATATCCGCTCGGCTAGCGCCGCTAAAAACACTCAATTAAGTATTTCATGTTATCTTTAACAATTGCAGGTGTATTCATTGATAGTCATGTTGTGTGAAATGCAATTTAGATGAAATCTGCACCAAGTGAGGCTTGAACTGGTGACCTTCAGGTTGTGGGGCACACATTTAAGCGAGAAGCCACCAACAGACAAGAACCTGTGAAAGGAGATCACACAGATGATACAGTTTCACGCAAATAGCTGAAAAATCCTGGGTTTAAGTGTTTTTCAAACTGCTCAAGATTGCGGACAATCTAAGGGCGGTGCTTACTGGTCAACGTGATAGATGTGTTCCTCATTAGTCAAGGCACATGTGTAAGCAGGTCTAATGGCTGTCGGCCAAACGAGGCATGACTTTTGTCTGTTTAAAGTTTCAAATTTCAAAAAATTGCTATAGCGCCCCCGTTTGACCAATTGGAGTAAGATTGGTTTCAGTGATATTTGGAATGGCCCTTTACATTTCTGCAAAGTTTCAAAGAATGGTAAGTCTGCATGTATGTGTTAGGGGCAGATGAATAATTGTCATAAAACTGCAATATTCATTGGCTCATTAAAGCTTCATTTTTTCACTTATGGAAAATATTTTGCAAACGTTTTTTTGGCATAGGTCCAAAGTTCATGTGTAAAAGGTTTCGTGCAGATTACTCAAAAATCCCAGACTGTTTTTCATATAATTCCAAATGGTGGGAGATCTAAAGGTCAGAGGTCAAAAGTCAGAGTGTGAAAGTTGTTCAGCATGAGGAGACGCATGTGTGCATCGAAGTTTCATGGCTGTAGGTGAAACAGGGCATGAGTTGTACCTGTTCAAAGTTGGCATTTTTCAATTGAGTGCTATAGCGCCACCTTTTGACGAAAGATTGTGAGAATTATTACTTGATCGTTTTTCATGACCATCTATCATATGGCCGAGTTTCATAAAAAGCGACTGCACGGTTCAGCCAGAACTGCCAAAAGTGGCAGAAGAAGAAGAAATGGAATAATGCCAATAACAATACGGGTCCATGCTGGAAGCCTGGCCCCGTAATAATAATAGTACATTTTATTTGTAACGCACTTTATATTTGAAACAAATCTCAAAGTGCTACAGGTTAAAAACAAAAAAAGAAAGAATAAAACAACAATAACTAGAAAAAGTGCTCCTCGGAGCACAACTCTCCGCCAGAAGACTTGTGTTGGGAATGTTGGGAAAGTGTACTATCTGTCCTGTCTATATAAATGACCTATCCGTCCTGTCTGTGTAAGTGTAAAATTTATAGCGTTTTTTTTTAAAATGGTTGGGAAAAAAAAACTTAAAGAAAGTTTTTTTTGTATATGTAAGTGTCCTTACTTGTATATGTAAGTGTCCTATCCATCCTGTCTGGGTAAGTGTCCTCTTCCGTCCTGTCTGTGTAAGTGTCCTATCCCTCCTGTCCTATCCGTCCTGTCTATGTAAGTGTCATATCCCTCCTGTCTATATAAGTGTCCTATCTGTCCTATCTGTCCAATAAGACAGATAGGAACAATTGGACCGCGACTACTTGACTACTTCCGGTTCGAAGGTCTGGGAGTGAGCTAGTGGCCGGATTTTCGGTATTGGAATCTGGCTTATCACAGTGACACATGTATTTATAGGTCGCTATCCCTCTTGTATATGTAAGTGTCCTATCCAACCTGTCTGGGTAAGTGTCCTCTTCCGTTCTGTCTGTGTGAGTGTCCTATCCCTCCTGTCTGTATAAGTGTCCTATGTCATATCCCTCCTGTCTATATAAATGTCCTATCTGTCCTATCTGCCAATTATGTATCAGCCATGCAGCCATTTCATGGTTCCCGTCTTACCTCACTCTGACAGTGTCTCAGAGTGATGCCATGTATATATAGGCCCGGTGGCGTCACTAGCCAATCAGATCACAGTATTTCACGTGTCACGTGAGGCTTGACCAATCGGTGTGTCATGTTTAGAAAGTGAAAACGCAGTGATAACAATACTCTCCTGGCGGAGAGTAATAATAATAAACAGTGTAATGAATAAACTTCAAATCAAGTCAGCAAAACACAGTAGAACTTTAAAGAGATAAAAACAACTACATCTCTATCTAGGAAAATGCCTTGTTAAAAAGGAAGGCTTTTAGGCCCCTTTTAAAAATGTCAATGGACTGTGGTGCTCTCAGATGGTCCGGGAGGGCATTCCACAGTCTAGGTGCTGCTGAGCAGAAGGCCCGATCCCCCATGGTGCGGAGATTTGTTGTGCAGGGCTCAAGTGAGTTTGAGTTTCTTGAGCGTAGTGAGCGGGTGGAGCGGGTGGATTTTGGGGGTTTGAGGAGTTCCTTTAGGTAGGAGGGGGCATTGCTGTAGATGCACTGATGGGTGAGGAGGGAGACCTTGTACTCGATCCTGACGGAGATGGGAAGCCAGTGTAGTGAATGAAGGATGGGTGTGATGTGTTTGTATTTCCGCACTCTCATCAGGATCCTAGCAGTACTGTTCTGGATGTACTGGAGCTTCTGGATGCTCTTGCTAGGGATCCCGATGAGAAGTGCATTACAGTAGTCAAGCCTTGAGGAGACAAAGGCGTGGATTCGTTTTTCGGCATCTGGCAGGGTGAGTGTGGGGCGGAGTCTGGCTATATTTATGAGGTGGAAAAATTAGGTTTTGCAGAGGTGTTTGATATGGGAATCGAAAGTCAGGTGGGGGTCCATTTTAACACCGAGGTTAGTGACTACGGGTGAGAGGGAGAGGATCTGGTTGGAGAAAGTGATGCTAGTTATTGGGGAAGATTTGACCTGGTGTGGGGTGCCGATTAGAATGGCCTCTGTTTTTGCACTGTTTAACTGTAGGAAATTTTGAGTCATCCACGCCTTTATCTCCTCAAGGCAGGTGGTCAGTGTGGATGATGTAGTGTAGAAGCTTAACCCCATTTTTTTACATTATTGAAACGAAGCGGATAAAAGCGCCAAATTTTTTATGAGGCTTCTTTAGGACCTACTGATGGATTCTAGCCTTGGGTACCAAACTTTATTTTTAAAAGTATCCATACAATTATCCATATCAATATCCATTAAAAAAAACAGGCCAATTCACTTTTTGACCTATAACTCTTGAACCGTAGGTCATAGGATAAAAAGTCTTTTTTTCCCTGGACTCCTTGGATCATGATGCAACTTCCCATATAGGTCCCGCCCATTTCCGATTTCAAGATTTTCCGCCATTTTGCGTTCTCTTCAAAACACATATTTTGCTATTACTCCTACAAATTTGGTCCAAAACTCACACAAATCGGCACACACTCTTTGTCTTTACTTGCGCCTGTGAAGCAGCGCAAGTACCGTATTCAGGGTCGTCATGTCGAAAGGAGTACACAACATATTATATAGTAGTGTATTAGTTATATAGTAGTGTATTAGTTATATAGTAGTATATTAGTTATATAGTAGTATATTATTTATATAGTAGTATATTATTTATATAGTAGTATATTAGTTATATAGTAGTATATTAGTTATATAGTAGTATATTAGTTATATACTAGTGTATTAGTTATATACTAGTGTATTAGTTATATACTAGTATATTAGTTATATACTAGTATATTAGTTATATACTAGTATATTAGTTATATAGTAGTATAGTAGTTATATAGTAGTATATTAGTTATATAGTAGTATATTTGTTATATAGTAGTATAGTAGTTATATAGTAGTATATTTGTTATATGTATATATATATACAAAGATATAATTATTATATATATATAGTCTCATCCGCCGTCGTCCTAGTATGTTATAGGCACTATGCACATATGTCACGTGAAGTCCAACCAATCAAATTAAGCTTCGGCACTGGCATGAACAAATAGGCATAGGATTGATGACATCACTATTATGTCATGAATACAAAGAAAGATGATATATATACATTGTAAAATATATTAATTCACATTGATGACCAACGTTTAATACAGATAAGGTCAGATGCTCACACTGGACATCTGGGCACACGAGTTTCTAGACATCAGGGCACACCGGATAAGAGTTCATAAGAGTTCACAATACCACAGGCCAGGAGACCACCAGACTTGAAACTTCACATGTCCTGCCATCGCCAAGACAATACATTTTCAGGGGATTCCCAGGCAATAAGAGGGACAAAGAAGGGCATTTAAAATGCTGAATTATTTTGATGATCACTGCTTTTATGATGCTAATTAATCTGAGTAACTGGTCAAGGACCTCTTCAAATCACCTTTCGCCTCATAATGAGTGTGTAGTGACAACAACTTCTTTTCAGGGGCAAAACAGTGCCTTTTTAAGGGCAGAACAGGGAAGAAAAAATGCCTTTTCAGGGCGCTTTCAGGGAAACAACAGTTCAGTAACTACTACAGTTCAGTAACTACTACAGATGGTCACACTGGACATCTGGGCACACGAGTTTCTAGACATCAGAGCACACCGGATAAGTGGGCATACGAACATGTGGGGGCACGAGATGAATCGACACAAGGACATATGTCACACAAGATGAATGGGCACACGGCCAAGAGTTCACAATACCACAGGGCAGGAGACCACCAGACTTGATGTAGTCCTCCGATGAGTAAAGGTATTTACTTGCGCCTGTGTGTCTATTTGTGTCAGACCACCGTCCACATCCCACAGTAGAATCATACCCAAGTAGGCTGCAGCACTCATCATGCCATGGTCCTTGGCATGTCCATGTCCTTGGCATGTCCATTTCAAATTCACATGTCCTGCCATCGCCAAGACAGTAAATTTTCAGGGGATTAGTTCGGAGAACCTTTATTTCATCGGAGATTTCTGTAACGACACCTATCAAATCAACAGAAGAATCTATTTTCATGTGATGTAAGTCTGAAATTAAAACAAAATAAAACAGGGTATGATCTGTCACTCACCAACGCCCGTGGTCACCTCATGTCAGCGCAACAACAACGCCAACGGAAGCACTGGACTGAGCTTAGACTGCAAGGAAAGCTTGCCTGCCTCCTGGCCGCTGACCACTCTGTGTCTCATACAGTGTTTAAAGGTGTAGCTCTTGATGAGGCCATCATCACCTTCACCTTAAAAGCTAGGCTCCAGGTTTTACCATCTAAGCTTAACCTTTCCATCTGGCTCCCTGACAGCCATAGCCCACACTGTATACATCATGACCACGCACAGATTACTGAAACCATGGCCCACATCCTTAATGGTTGTCATGCGTACAGAGGGCTTTACAGATGTGCCACTTCAAAACTTCACACGTTACTGTTCTTTCCCTGAAAGTAGCCTGAAAATGCATGTTTTTCCTCCCTTTTCTGCCCTTAAAATGCACTGTTTTGCCCCTGAAAAGAAGTTGTCACTACACCCCCCCATTTTTCCCTTCAACAGACATCCATATACATGAGAACAAAAGAATGTGTGTTGAAGGTGGTGTGAGACTCATTATGAGGTGAAAGGTGATTTGACCAGTTGCTCAAATTAATTAGCATCATAAAAGCAGTGATCATCAAAATAATTCACCATTTTAAATGCCCTTCTTTGTCCCTCTTATTGCCATGGGAATCCCCTGAAAATGTACTGTCTTGGCGATGGCAGGACATGTGAAGTTTTGAAGTGGCACATCTGTACATTTGTAGACATGATAGAATTGTGGATCTGATTGCAGACAGTATCATTTCCACATTCAGGTCACCTGCACCAGTGCTGTATAAGCACTCCACTGTGAAGTCGAGTATGTTCAATCTGTGTAGTGATGTTTCAATGTTCTCTGATATAGCAGCAAATACCCCCGATATTGTTGTTGTTGATGAGAACAGTGGAGAGGTTCTCATTCTAGAGGTTGGCTGTACGTTTGACCACAGCCTAGAAGAAGCCTTTATAACTAAGGTGTTGAAATATCAACTGCTAGAGCAGACCATTTCGCAATTGGGCTACAATTGTAAACTTTTATTTTTCATATTTGGCAGCCTGGGCCATGTTCATAAGCTCGTAGTTAGAGGCCTTCAGATGGCTGGTCTCTCAAAGAGAAGAGCCAAACAGCTAGCAAAATATTGCTCAGTGTCAGCTATCATTGGCAGTCGCGCTATTTGGAGACGGCGCTGCTATCTGTACCCCTGAGCTGTATACTGCCTGTTTGGCCCTATGTGTGTGTGTATAACTGTATAAAGGTAACTGTGATTGCCTTTGTCGGCACTTATGTCATAGTAACCCACGGTGTCAAATTGCACTACCAGTATTTGTGTCCTTTAGACCTTGTATTTATGTGGACATAAATAAAGAATTCAAGTGTGTGTGTGTGTGTGTGTGTGTGTGTGTGTGTGTGTGTGTGTGTGTGTGTGTGTGTGTGTGTGTGTGTGTGTGTGTGTGTGTGTGTGTGTGTGTGTGTGTGTGTGTGTGTGTGTGTGTGTAGGTTGAATCGGTGGAAACTCTTACATTCTAACCCTAAACCCTAACTCTAACCTGGGTGGATGGTGATTATGTGGGTGAACTCAATGGAGGAGTGCCACAAAGTGCTTACACCATTACGTGTAAGCACTGGGGAGGGACGACTAGATTCAGTCAGTGGAAACTGTCACATCCTAGGTCTATACATAACTCTCATCCTAACCCTAAGAGGGTGATTATGCGGCTGTCTGAGGGGGGGAACTCATGAACGTCTGCTCAGGAACTCAGTGGCAGACAATTTACACCAGGGGTTCACTAATGTATGGATTTCAAAGAAAGGGGGGACACATCAAAGCGTCCCAACTGTCTTGTGTGCCCATTTGACAATGTGCACAGTTGTCTTGTGTGTCCAGTTGACAGTGTGCTCAGTTGACTGTGTACACAACTGTCTTGTGTCCCAGTTTACTGTGTGCCCAGTTGACCTTTGTGTCCAAACAACTGTGTGCCCAGTTGCCCGGTGTGCCCAATTGGTTTTTGTGCCCACTTACTGCCATGTATGCTGTGTAGTACACTTAGGTAAAATGGACTACCAAATATTGGTTGCCCAGATGTGATTGATAATAATGTAAAGTAATTTTATTTCACAACGTTATATAACAACGTTATATAACACATAAGAAATACATTTCAGTATATATGACATCATAAAAACACAAACTATAAACAAATAATTTAATTTGATGTTATATAGCTCATAACACAACCATCGCAAAGCATTAACAATAAATAGCACAAAGAACTTACCTAGAATGGGACGAACTAATCAAGGACGTCGAAAGAAGCTATTATACAACAGTCAATACAAGAAAGATAAAAGACGAAAGGAAACAATGGAAGACAAGGAATTTAGACAAATTAACAACAAAGCCTACCTGAAGATTCACAGAGAAAAAGAAACTCAGGACAAACGTGAATATCATCAGAGGAGAAAAAGACACTACCAAGACTTAAAAACTAAATGCTCACAAACAAGAAACCAACTTTACAACAGAACATCCCAACGAGAATGTAGAAACAGAAAGAAAATCAATGAGAAATCTAAGGAAATAAATTTAAGTCCAAGAGAACGAATGACACAACTGATTCTTCATTTCGAAATGACAGTAAAAGAAGGACCTGTTTTTATATGTACATGTTGTCATCGTCTATTATATAGACATAGTGTTTTATTTTTTGATGAAAGGAAATACATCAAAGTAGGTAGTATAATGTCTGTTTTTGACAAAAAGCACAGAAAAGTGAGTATTGACACCAATGAATGGATTTGTAAAAAGTGTCATAACATTTTGAAAAAACAAATGTTACCAAACCAGGCAGATGCAAATAATCTCATGCTTGATACTATACCAGATGAACTTAGTGGTTTGAATTGCATGGAAATCAGACTCATAGCTAAACGTAAAACCTTTTATGAAAATGGTTATACTTCCTAGAGGAAAACAGAGAAAAATTATTGGTCCAGCAGTAATATTCCAAGCAACCTAACATCAATATGTACATTACTGCCACATCTACCTGCAACTGTACAGATTATCGCTCTTAAATTGAAAAGGAAACTGGAATATAAAGGCCATTACATGTATCAATTCATTCGACCAGAGAAAATATTAGATGCATTACATTGGTTGAAGACCAACAATCGTCTATACTTTGACGTAGAAATCAATAAAGATTGGGAGATAGATTGGAATACGAATAATGCTGAAATGTGGAAAGCTCTTTCACATTCACCAACAGAAGATGCATATTATCATACTGGACCTACAGAAGTAACAGAAGGCACATGTTCAACATATGAAAGATTGTGGACCAATAATGACATTCGTGATGACCAACTTCTATCTAAATACTCAGCTGATAGTTCTTTCGATGATCGCTATAAACAACTGGAACTGGTAGCTAAATCCAAGAACTTTAAGATGATTAATGTTGAATCAGATGGAGATTGTTTATTTCATGCATTTTCTTTACAAATGTCTCAAATTGGAAAACCACAAAGTACAGCAAAAACCTTAAGAAAGGAACTAGCCGAATATATGGAACTAAATACTTCGAGAGATGGTTATGAATATAAAGATTTTATTAGTTCTACAGATATCAGTATGTCCACCGACTATCTATGGAATAAATATTTGAAAGGATTGAAGACTACTGACTGGGGTGATCATTTAGCAGTACAAGGCTTGTCAGATATGTATTTGTGTAACATAGAGGTTATTACAGATAATCCAGAATCTCCACCAACTACAATTCATCCACTAACAGGTAAATCAAATGTAACTATATATCTGGGACTTATACAAAATATTCATTACACTGCTTTACAACGAATAGAACAAGACATACCTTTATAGAAAATGAAGTAATAGATTCTTCTTTTTTCTATTGCTATTGGTGCTAAAGTTATGCTTACTGTAAACATTGATGTCACTGATGGTTTAGTAAATGGTGCTAGAGGATTTGTTGAACATATTGATTTCAATAGACAACTGCAAGATGTTCATGCCATACTTGTAAAGTTTGAAGATGTTTTTGTTGGAGTAAATGCCAAATCCAGAAGTGTTTACAAAAACAATTACCCAAATGCTGTTCCTATTTTCAAATATGAATCAATACTTTATCATGGAAGGTATAAGGCTGTATCAACTAGAAGAATTCAATTTCCTTTGTCATTAGCATGGGCTTTAACAATTCATAAAGTTCAAGGTCTGACTGTAAATAAAATTCTTGTATCTATGAAAGGATCACGTTTTAATACCGGACAAGCTTATGTAGCATTCAGTAGAGTGAAGAATTTGAATGACTTGTATATAACAGACTTCAACCAAGAGAAAATCAAGGTAAACATACATGTACAAAAGGCAATGAAGAAATTACGTGAAACATCCCTCAGAATATCATCTCCGACTTCATTTTCTCTACGTCCATTAATACAAACCTTGAAAATTGGACCATTAAATGTTAATAGTTACTTACAACATTTAGATGACATAAGGTCAGATCACAACATACACATGTTAGATATTATTGCTTTGACTGAAACACATTTAAAAAGTGATCATTGTTTTTCTACCATGGAATTATCAGGATTGAACTATAACATTTTGAGAAAAGATAGATTAAAAGCAAAAGGAGGTGGCTTAATGTTTTTAACTACAAAAAGTTATGAGATACACAAAGAAGAATTAATTTTGGATAATGATTGGTCTAAAACCTTAGAATATTTAAGCATTGTTTTACATTTTGGTATGAAACTTCGTATAATCCTTATTTACAGAGAATCAAAGATGAAATTAAACATTTTTAAGAAGACAATGACATTAATGTTAAAAAATATATCTACAACACAAACTCTCATTCTTGGAGATTTTAATGATGACCTTTTAAAGACCAAAGACGAACATATAGACACACTTTTTTCAACTTTTAATTTTAAACAATTAGTACATTCTCCAACAACAGATCAAGGAAGTCTTTTAGATCATGTGTACTACAACAATGATCAAGAAAATAATATAACTATTGAAGTCAAAGACACATATTATTCAGATCATGACTTAATTACAATAAATGTATCTACAAACCAAGAAAATGTTGTACTTGATATTAAATGAACTATTTTTTTTTGATAATTACTACATTACCATACTATACTTGAAACATTGTTTTTTTTTTTTTTTTTCAATATTTCTTTTTTGTACTAGCACTGCATTTTTTATTTTATTTAAGTTTTGACTATATTTTAAAAATAACATTTGTTTGTTTACTATCTTTATTTCTGTTTTTTTTCTCAAGGCGCAAGTTAGCAATTGACAGATTGCAGTCTTGTTGGTCATGTGATCAAGATTTATCAGTCAGATTTTTCATATTCCCTTCGGATTGGCTACGATTGGCTTCTGCAATTTGTGGGAGGGTCCGTTTAGCAAAAATGGCACAAATCATGAACACAGCATCTTATATGTCCCAAATGTTGATAATTGAGGGGCCACTAAAAAACGCAGAGCCAATGCGATTTCACTTCCACCCATAGGGGGCGCAACAAATTCTACAAATGTCACTGTTTTTGCACCAACTTAAGTACAAATGGTCTTGTGAGTCATGTGACAATGACCGTGCAACAGGCTTTTGATATTCCATACTGTTTTCTTGTAATTGGCTTCAAAGAAAAAGCATTTGATGAGTATGCAGATGACGTTTTCATCCCTTTTATCTGCTGAAGCAGCTGTAGGAAACCTGGCGGTTGGATGTTGCATGGGACATACGTCCCAGATAGTTTGAAGGAGTCCACCCACGAAAAGAGAGGACAAGGTGTTCGCAGGAAAGTTTCAGGTCAGACAAAGCTACCAGGCATTAGGCAATTGGATGGATTTTCTTCGTGACCCAGCAAATAAGAGGGAGCTGTTTGCCTTTTTGACTTCCAGAACTGAAAAGTTCAACTGGCCACCATCCAAAGCTGTCGTCTTTTGGATCCAGTAGTACCATGACCTGTTGCAATCATGAAGAGGCAGACACCAGGATTCTAGTTCATGTACGGCATGCCCTGGAGCAAGGAGCAAAAACGATCCTACTGCGTACTGAGGACACTGATGTCATAGTGATCCTTGCAGGCTTGTTCCATGATTTAGTTTCGATTCAATCTTTGGCTGACACCTGGGTAGCTTTTGGTATGGGCAAAAAAATACAGATTTTACTACATCAACATCATGTGTAAATCTCTGGGGGAGCCAAAATCTCGTGCTCTGCCTATGTTCCATGCATTGTCAGGTTGTGGCACAACATCTGCTTTCCACAGTAAGGGCAAAAAGTCAGTCTGGCCAAACATCCCTTCCAGCTGCTGAATGTTGACAGTCAGCAGTTCCAGAAGCTTGAGAGACTGACAGTTATCCTGTATGACAAATCCAGTCCTTTGATCTCCATCAACCAGACTAGAAAAGATCTCTTCTGTCATGGGAATAGGTCGATGGAGAAACTGCCACCCACCCAAGATGCACTACTTCAGCATGTTAAGCGGGCAGTTTATCAAGCAGGTATCTGGGCGACCAGCCAACAAACAGAACAAGTTATTCCTTCCTCACATGAATATGGATGGACAAAGAATCGGAGGCATGGGTGCCAGTTTGGATGACAATTCCAGAAGTCTCCAGAGCATGCAGAGAGCTGATCAAATGCTCTTGTAAAGGGGACTGTTCCACCTGCAAATGTGGCAAATCAAATTTGGACTGTTCACCACTTTGTAATTGCAAATGTTTGACTCACAAGACAATTTGTACTTAATTTGGTGCAAAAACAGTGATATTTGTAGAATGTGTTGCGCCCCCTATGGGTGGAAGTGAAATAGCATTGGCTCTGTGTTTATTAGTGGCCCATCAATGATACGAATTTGGGCAGATAGGAGGCCGTGTTCATGATTTGTGCCATTTTTTTCCAAACGGACCCTCCCACAAATTTTAGAAGCCAATCGTAGCCAATCTGGGGGGAATATGAGAAATCGGACTGATAAATCTACATCACATGACCAAAGACACAGTGTGTGCCGATTTGTGTGAATTTTGGATTTAATTTATAAGAGTAATTATAAAATATGTGTTTTGAAGATAACGCAAAATGGCGTAACATTTTAAATCAGAAAAGGGGCGGGACCTATATGGGAAGTTGCGTCGTGATCCAAGGAGTCCAGGAAAAATATATTTTTGATCCTATGACCTACGGTTCTAGAGTTATAGGCCAAAAAGTGAATCGGCCTGTTTTTTTTAATGAATATTGATATGGATAATTGTATGGATACTTTTCAAAATAAAGTTTGGTATCCAAGGCTAGAATCCATCAGTAGGTCTTAAAGAAGCCTCATAAAAAAATTGGCGCTTTTATCCGCTTCGTTTCGATTATCTTGTTGAGCTCTCCCACTAATGGTGTTGAAGGTGGTGACGGCAGGGAGGCAGAGTGGGTTGGTTTGGTCCTGATGTAAAGTTGGGTGTCATCAGCGTAGCAGTGGTAGGAAATCCCATGCCGGCTGATGACACGACCAAGGGGGAGTATGTACAGTGTGAAGAGGGTGGGGCCGAGAACAGAACCTTGGGGGACAACACAGGTGACAGGCTGTGTCCGGGAACTTGCACCTCCCAGGGAGACACGCTCGGTTCTGTCTGTGAGGTAGGAGGTGAACCAGTTTAGTGCAGAGTCGGAAAGTCCTATGGTGGAGTGGAGACGGTTGAGGAGGATGTTGTGGTCGACTGTATCGAAAGCCGCCGAGAGGTCCAGGAGGATGAGGAGGGAGGGGGAGCCATCATCAGCCGCCATCAAAAGGTCATTAGTGACTCTGACCAGCGCTGTTTCTGTGCTGTGGGCTGAGCGGAAACCTGATTGAAAGGTTTCAAAAAGTTTATTGTGTTGGAGGTGTTGTTGGAGTTGAGCGGCGACAACCTTTTCCAGCACCTTGGAGAGGAAGGGCAGGTTGGAGATGGGTCTGTAATTGGTGAAGATTTCCGGGTCAAGGGTGGGTTTTTTCAGGAGGGGTGTAATGATGGCTGTCTTTAAAGCAGGTGGGACGTGGCCGGCTTGGAGGGAGTGGTTAATGGCTGTGGTGATGAGAGGACTTATGGCAGTGATGTTGGTTTTTACCAGGGCTGTGGGGAAGGGATCAAGGGCGCAAGTGGAGGATTTCATCTTGCTGATGGTGTCCTCAACCTCTCGCTGTGAGATGTTAACAAAACAGCGGAGAGGCTGGGAGATCACTGGCTGTGGGGCTGCAATCAGGACAGGTAGAGTGGGGGAGGCAGAGAGAACAGAGCGGATGGTATTTACCTTTGATCTGAAGGAATCAAGGTAGCTGTTGCACTGATCCTCTGTGGTGGCAGTGTGGGTGGGTGATTGTGGTTTGAGGAAGCTATTTATGGTGGAGAAAAGTTGCTTGGAGTTACCGGAACTGTTATTTATGATGTTAGAATAGAATTTTGACCGTGCGTCTCTGAGGGCCGTTGAATAGGCCTTTCGATGCTCTCTGTAGATCAGCCTGTGGACAGTGAGCCCTGACGCCATGTAACGGCGCTCAAGGATACGGCCTGCTGCCTTCAATTTCCGCAGCTCACTGGTGAACCAGGGGGAGGAGCGTGAGAAAGAGACTGTTTTTGTTTTGACAGGGCCGTGAAGATCCAGGAGACAGCTCAGGGTGTTATTGTACAGGTCAACTCCCTCATCAGTGGCTGATGAGGGGGTTGCAGAGGAGAGGTGATGAAGGTCCAGGGCTATGGCGTCAGGATTTATGTTTTTTATGTTCTTGAAATGGATTTGGCGTTTCGGCTTGATGTGGGGGGAGGGGAGTGGGAGCTCCATTGAGATGACCCTGTGGTCCGACACACCCATGTCATACACCTGTAGGTTGCTCATCAGGGCAGAGTCACTGATGACAAGGTCCAATGTGTGACCTTTGTCGTGTGTTGGGACATCAACATGCTGTGTGAGGTGGAGGCAGTCCAGTAGTTGTAGTAGTTCGGATGCAGGGGGGGAGGAGGGGGAGTCCACATGAAAACGCCAGATCGCCTAAAATCAGGATATTGGAGGAAGTAGTACAGAGTGTTGTGAGGAGATCGTGCAGTTCAGAAATAAAAAGTGAGTTAGGTTTAGGTGGCCGGTAAATAAGTAGAACTGTCATAATGGAGGGTGGTTTGCATTTGAATCCAAGACATTCAAATGAAGAAGGTGCAGGCAGAGGGAGGGGGGACAGGTCCAAATCAGTCCTGTACAGGATGGCTAAACCACCACCTTGACCAGTGCTGCGTGCTTTCTCCAGGTATTTGTAACCTTTGGGGCAGGCTTTGTTGAGGGAGGAATAAACACCTGGCTGGTGCCATGTCTCAACAAGGCACATAAAGTCAAGTTTTTGTCTATAATGTGGTCATGAATGAGAGAGGATTTTTGTTTGAGGGTTTGTAAATTAAATAGTTCAATCTTGACTGTTGATGGGGTGGTGAATTTCTGCAGGGGCCGGAGTAAGCTGAAATCCACTCCACGTTTTGTATTCCGCCTGCAGTTCCCAGTGCTGCTGTTTGATCCAGCACTGAAATCCACTCCGCGTGTTGTATTCCACCTGCAGTTCCCAGTGCTGCTATTTGATCCAGCACGGGTTGCGCTCTGATGACGTGTCGCACATACGACGGAGCGTTCTGTTGACCAGATGGAATGAATGGAGTTACGAGACCGGGTGTAAACAAACTTACGACGGGAACTTTTGTGAATGTAGCGGGGACGGCGTAAGATTCCTAGTTGTTTGATGACTGAGATGTGTATTGGAGTGGTGGAGTTATTGAGTCCCAGCAGTTGTGAGGTGGAATATTGCAACATGCTGTCGGTGAGAGAGATCCTGTTAAGTATCATTCATAGTCGGACGTAAGGATACGTAACGAGCGCCGGCGCTCCTTGCGTTGTCGTTTTTTACTCCCCCTCCGTCACTTACGGCTCCAGTTGTTCCGTCCGTTCAGTCGACATTCACCGTCAGCCCGACGGACGTTTACTACGTTTTGCCTGTAGTTTCACTGGGCTACAATGCTAGTTTCATAGCATTGTAGCGTGACACAACCGGTTGCCAGATTTTGTGAGAGAAATAAGTAACCAGGTCTATGAAAACAAGCCCAAAAGAATCGACTAGGCCACATGAACAGTGGTGGAAAAAGTACTCAAATGTTTTACTTAAGTAAAAGTATCACTACTCCAATGCAGAAGTACTCTGTTACAAGTCAAAGTTTGGAATTAAAAATGTACTTGAGTAAAAGTACAAAAGTATTGGTATCAGAATGTACTTAAAGTACCAAAAGTAAAAGTACAAAAATGTTTGAAAATAGCCGATCTACAAGCTCACAAGGCGTCGCATCGGATCGGCTATTTTCAAATAGCCTATGTATAAAATTGGGCTAAAGTGGTTAATGTATGTTTCATATTATCATCATTTATATCTGAAAAGTAACTAGTAACTAAAGTTTTCAAATAATTGTAGTGGAGTAAAAGTACAATATTTGCCTCTGAGATGTAGTGGAGTAAAAGTAAAAGTATTGGAAATTGGAAATACTCAAGTAAAGTACAATTACCTCAAAATTTTACTTAAGTAAATGTACTTAGTTACTTTACACCACTGCATATGAAAATAGCAGATCTACAATATATATTTGAGAATCACTGGTTTAAATAATAATTGGCCCAAATAAGCAACTACACTTTAGAAACAAGACCAAATAAAACCGCAACCACGAACCACCAATAAAAAATTGCTTGTTTGTTTACAAGCAACTATACAGAAGAATAAGCCCAAAGACGCTTATAATAAGCAGACATGGCAACATTGGGTACGCGCAATCTCTCTCTCCTAAATAACGTGAGCGAACCATGTATGTGTCCGTAAAGAACGGACGGAATGCCTCACCCCATGACGTACGTTTAAGACACATCTAGGGACTATGAACGGGCCTTTAGCCGTTGGTAGGGCTAGCTGAGCTCCGTTCCGTGAGCAGAAATTGGACTTCCGGTTTTCGAGCTAGCAGAAATAAGGTTTCCGGCTGCCTTCAAAATAAGATCGTGAATTTTTTATGTTTTTTAAAAGACACAAATCTATTTTAAAAATACATTTATGATGTATGCCTTTTAAATGGCTCATACTAAAACACTTCTAAGTGGCAAGTTTATTTTTTTAAAAGACACAATTGTATTTAAAAAATACATTTATGATGTACAGTATGTCTTTTTAAATGGCTTATACTAGATCACTTCTAAGTGCCAGGTTGTTCCAGTTTGAAATTGGCTATTGACCCCCATTAAATGTGCACTTAGCACTGTTTTGCACTTTAACTGAATATTGATTTGTGTGTGTTACATATATGTATTGTTTTTTTTTTTGTTTGTCCATTGTTGTAATAATGCTGACTCTAGGCCAGGTCACTCTTGGAAAATGATGATGATATAATATTGTTTATTGCAGAAGCAAATAAACAATGATAAAAGAGACCACAAAATATGCTACAAATCATAATAGTAGATAGTGCAGGTGAGATTAAAAAAAAAAAAAAAGGATTTGGGGTTTATAAAGTTGATCTCACCTATTTAAAAACTAAAATACAATACAAATACAAATGTAATAAGAAAGAAATCATTAAAAATGTATATTATTTAACAACATATATACAACATGGAAACACAGCATAAAAAAAGATAGAGGACAGAAATATTAGTAGATTTGTAGTGTGTGTGTGTGTGTGTGTGTGTGTGTGTGTGTGTGTGTGTGTGTGTGTGTGTGTGTGTGTGTGTGTGTGTGTGTGTGTGTGTGTGTGTGTGTGTGTGTGTGTGTGTGTGTGTGTGTACTTCTCCATAACTGAGCGCCCCTAAACTTGATAGAAAATGGATACAAACCAGTACAGAATGTTGGTGAACATTTGAGAGATAATCTGTAAAAAAACGGAAAGTTGCAGGCCGCCCAGTGCTGCCTGAGGTAAGAAAAGTGCCATTTTCAGACAATACTGGACAGGAGACGGCTGTTGGTGCCAGCACTTTTGACATACGCACACGTTCAGGGAGACCCCCTCTACAACGCCACACTCTCCGCTAAGCCAGACAGGTGTATTTGGAAAAGTGGCGGGCCGTCCAGTGAGGTCAGGGGTCAGAAAAGGGCCTTTTTCAGTGCATAGACTTCACAAATTGGGCACTGGACACGAGACAGCTATTTGCCAGGGCACGTGTGACATACGTACGCGTTCAGGGAGACCCCCTCTACAACTCCACACTCTCCGCTAAGCGGCACAGGTGTAAAGAAAAGTGTGGCGGACCGTCCAGTGAGGTCAGAGGTCAGAAAAGTGCCGTTTTCAGACAATAGTGGACACTGGACCGGAGACGGACACGGGTGCCAACACTTGTGACATACTCACGCGTTCGGGGAGACCCCCTCTACAACGCCACACTCTCCGCTAAGCGGCACAGGTGTAAAAAAAAGTGTGGCGGACCGTCCAGTGAGGTCAGAGGTCAGAAAAGTGCCGTTTACAGTGCATAGCCTATACAAATTGAACACTGGACCGGAGACGGACACGTGTGCCAACACTTGTGACATACTCACGCGTTCAGGGAGACCCCCTCTACAACGCCACACTCTCCGCTAAGCGGCACAGGTGTAGAAAAAAGTGTGGCGGACCGTCCAGTGAGGTCAGAGGTCAGAAAAGTGCCGTTTTCAGACAATAGTGGACACTGGACTGGAGACGGACACGTGTGCCAACACTTGTGACATACTCACGCGTTCAGGGAGACCCCCTCTACAACACCACACTCTCCGCTAAGCGGGAGAGGTGTATTTTGAAAAGTGGCGGGCCGTCCAGTGAGGTCAGGGGTCAGAAAACAGCCATTTTCAGACCCCCTCTAAAACATTTTTGAAATAGTGAAAATAGACGATTTGCATACAGATATACGTCAGAATCACTTGTCAGTGCACATTGTGCAAATAAGTGTCAATTGGTCACCTGTTAGTACCAGGTGACACTTTGCCGACTGGGACTGTACGTGTGGGACTGGGACTATTTTAAAATAGTTAAAATAGGCGATACAAGCTCACAATGCGATTTACAATTTAGGCATTTAGGCATTTAGCAGACGCTCTTAATCCAGAGCGATTTACAGTAAGCAAGGTAATACATCAAATGCATAGAAATAGTAATCTAGGATCATATGTAAACCAAGAATCATCAGTCGAACAGCTTCCTATCCCCCCAAAAAATCTATAATCTCTACATTGAAACTATTCAAACTATAGGATGGCAGGTCAACAATGGCCTGGCATCTGTCTACATAACATGGTATCTAATTACATTTTAGCCTTTGCATAAGCCTGCAAGCCTGCAATGCGTTGCTGTCTTCTATTTTTGCACATTTGGCACTGCTGCTACAGATTATCATACATGTTTTAAGAGGTTTATCATACATACCATTCCATCTGTACTTTAATTTTATTTCTGTTATCTATAATTTTAAAAAGACATTGGTTGTGTTAGCACAATCTCTGTAGAAACAGGTCCCAACATTTCACTGCTTGTACCTGTATTGAGTAAGTGACAAATAAATCCCTCTTGAGTTCTCTTTGAAAATGTCACACATTTTGAAATGGCTCCACATCCATTACCTGATTGATATTAAGCTGGTACACATGTAATAGACATGCCACTAAAAGTATGCACTTAAAAAGTTTATTTTCATTCATTATTTATATTCTTTATAATTGTGAATGTTAAAAATTGTGGGGTTCTGCTATAGTCACTTACCTAACGTCACTACATAGTCACTTACAAAACGTATACACTATTGTAAAGGGATAGTTCACCCAAAAAATGACTTATTTTCTATCAATTACACACCCCATGAAGCCTTGAATTAATGTAGATTTTTTTGTTTTTGTTGCATTCCTAAGCCAATAATTTGATAACCGGCGTAAAGATGCTAATGGTAGGAGACGCCATTAGCTGCCGCCGGTCATCATATTATTGGCTTAGGAATGCGACAAAAACAAAAAAAATCTCCATGAATTCAAGTCACCATGGGGTGAATAAACAATAGAAAAAAAGTCATTTTGGGGGTGAACTATCCCTTTAATGTTAAATGACAGTGTTGTTTACTGGAGTCAAATTGGGGTTGTGTTAAATATACTGCAGTTCTCGCATTAGTTTATATAGTAATACCTATCACCGTCATTTGACTTTGACTCTGAGTGAGCAAGACTGTTACTTGAGTCAGCGTTTAATAGCCTATACAGCCAGCAATTGTTTCTAATTATGACAAGCACAATAACACAAAATAATAGTGTAAAAGAGAGTTGCAGATTTTCATGGAACTTGGTAGAAATGATCTCTAGGCTGCCCTATAAAAATGGCTCAAGTTCACAATCATGTTCACAGTCAATGTTACATCAGTCATATCTCAGGAACGGAGAGAGACACAGAACGAGATGTTGGTGTGTGCCTTTATTAATGGTATTGAAATTTTATACTGATGTCAAACTGGGAAACTGAAGTAGAAGCAAGGCTTGTCCATAGCCATGTCTGTTTTGTGGGAGTATCCACACATATCTATCAATAACTCCAGTGTCCAATTTGTATAGGCTATGCACTGAAAACGGCACTTTTCTGACCTCTGACCTCACTGGACGGTCCGCCACACTTTTTTTTACACCTGTGCCGCTTAGCGGAGAGTGTGGCGTTGTAGAGGGGGTCACCCCGAACGCGTGAGCATGTCACAAGTGTTGGCACACGTGTCCGTCTCCGGTCCAGTGTCCAATTTGTATAGGCTATGCACTGTAAACGGCACTTTCTGACCTCTTACCTCACTGGACGGTCCGCCACACTTTTTTCTACGCCTGTGCCGCTTAGCGGAGAGTGTGGCGTTGTAGAGGGGGTCTCCCCGAACGCGTGAGTATGTCACAAGTGTTGGCACACGTGTCCGTCTCCGGTCCAGTGTCCAATTTGTATAGGCTATGCACTGAAAACGGCACTTTTCTGACCTCTGACCTCACTGGACGGTCCGCCACACCTTTTTTTACACCTGTGCCGCTTAGCGGAGAGTGTGGCGTTGTAGAGGGGGTCTCCCCGAACGCGTGAGTATGTCACAAGTGTTGGCACACGTGTCCGTCTCCGGTCCAGTGTCCAATTTGTATAGGCTATGCACTGTAAACGGCACTTTTCTGACCTCTTACCTCACTGGACGGTCCGCCACACTTTTTTCTACGCCTGTGCCGCTTAGCGGAGAGTGTGGCGTTGTAGAGGGGCTCTCCCCGAACGCGTGAGTATGTCACAAGTGTTGGCACACGTGTCCGTCTCCGGTCCAGTGTCCAATTTGTATAGGCTATGCACTGAAAACGGCACTTTTCTGACCTCTGACCTCACTGGACGGTCCGCCACACCTTTTTTTACACCTGTGCCGCTTAGCGGAGAGTGTGGCATTGTAGAGGGGGTCTCCCCGAACGCGTGAGTATGTCACAAGTGTTGGCACACGTGTCCGTCTCCGGTCCAGTGTCCAATTTGTATAGGCTATGCACTGTAAACGGCACTTTTCTGACCTCTTACCTCACTGGACGGTCCGCCACACTTTTTTCTACGCCTGTGCCGCTTAGCGGAGAGTGTGGCGTTGTAGAGGGGGTCTCCCCGAACGCGTGAGTATGTCACAAGTGTTGGCACACGCGTCCGTCTCCGGTCCAGTGTTCAATTTGTATAGGCTATGTACTGTAAACGGCACTTTTCTGACCTCTGACCTCACTGGACGGTCCGCCACACTTTTTTTTACACCTGTGCCGCTTAGCGGAGAGTGTGGCGTTGTAGAGGGGGTCTCCCCGAACGCGTGAATATGTCACAAGTGTTGGCACACGTGTCCGTCTCCGGTCCAGTGTCCAATTTCTATAGGCTATGCACTCCTTTGAACAGCATTTATCCATTTAGATACATTTTTTATATTTTAAAAAACGTTTTTGTTACACAGAAACATAATATGTGTTGTATAGCTTCGTTTAAATGCTTAATTTATAGTTTTAATGTGCAAATGAACCGTTTTTCAATGGTTTTCAATAGTTTATTTTTACTCTAGAGGGTACTCTTATTCTGAAGAGATCGTCAACCGGAAGTCTTATTTCTGCTCCGTTATTTCTGCTCACGGAACACAGCTGGCTAGAGCTGTGTTCCGTCAGCAGAAATAACGGAGCAGAAATAAGACTTCCGGTTGACGATCTCTTCAGAATAAGAGTACCCTCTAGAGTAAAAAGAAACCATTGAAAACCATTGAAAAACGGTTCATTTGCACATTAAAACTATAAATTAAGCATTTAAACGAAGCTAGAAAACACATATTATGTATATTTGTAATAAAAAAAGTGTTTAACTGTTTTAATAACATAAAAAATGTATCTAAATGGATAAATGCTGTTCACTGGAGTGCATAGACTTCACAAATTGGGCGCTGGACACGAGACAGGAATTTGTGGCGGCACTTGTGACATACGCACGCGTTCAGGGAGACCCCCTCTACAACGCCACACTCTCCGCTAAGCCAGACAGGTGTATTTGGAAAAGTGGCGGGCCGTCCAGTGAGGTCAGGGGTCAGAAAACAGCCATTTTTAGTGCATAGACTTCACAAATTGGGCGCTGGACACGAGACAGGAATTTGTGGCGGCACTTGTGACATACGCACGCGTTCAGGGAGACCCCCTCTACAACGCCACACTCTCCGCTAAGCCAGACAGGTGTATTTGGAAAAGTGGCGGGCCGTCCAGTGAGGTCAGGGGTCAGAAAACAGCCATTTTTAGTGCATAGACTTCACAAATTGGGCGCTGGACACGAGACAGGAATTTGTGGCGGCACTTGTGACATACGCACGCGTTCAGGGAGACCCCCTCTACAACGCCACACTCTCCGCTAAGCCAGACAGGTGTATTTGGAAAAGTGGCGGGCCGTCCAGTGAGGTCAGGGGTCAGAAAACAGCCATTTTTAGTGCATAGACTTCACAAATTGGGCGCTGGACACGAGACAGGAATTTGTGGCGGCACTTGTGACATACGCACGCGTTCAGGGAGACCCCCTCTACAACGCCACACTCTCCGCTAAGCCAGACATGAGACAGCTATTTGCCGTGGCACTTACTATTACTTACTTACAATTATAACAATCTGTTCTTGCTTACAATTGGCTGCTGATCATTCAGGCTACAGTCACAATTTAACACAAAAAAATGTAGATTAATATCACAGACTGAGGTTACCTGTTGTTGTTTTTATTTCGTTTTAGTCATAGTCTTTTGAATAACATTTAATTTAGTTTTAGTCATATTTTATTCACCTTAAATGTTTGTTTTAGTGTAGTTTTAGTCGACTAAATATAATACGATTTTAGTCGACTAAATCTACAGTTGATTTTGTCGTCAAAAATGTATTTTGGCAGGCCTTGATGGCGTCGTAATGCTACATTTTACACTTGGTTGCATGCTAAAATTAGCCAATCTACTGCTGTGACTTCACCTATCAAATTAAATAAAATACCTTTTAAAAAGTTCTATTGATGTCACCTCCTTATGACTCCATAATAAATCAAACCTACTCATTGGCTTTTTGGAAGAGGATGCAAGTCCCAGGAAGTGCCACAGAATATCATCAGGAAGTTTTAAAGCATCTTCTGTGTATACAGTACTGTTGCGTTGACCAGTTATTGATAGATATGTGTGGATACTCCCACAAAACAGACATGGCTATGGACAAGCCTTGCTTCTATTTCAGTTTCCCAGTTTGACATCAGTATAAAATTTCAATACCATCATAAGGCACACACCAACATCTCGTTCTGTGTCTCTCTCCGTTCCTGAGATATGACTGATGTAACATTGACTGTGACTATGATTGTGACCTTGAGCCATTTTTATAGGGCAGCCTAGAGATCATTTCTACCAAGTTCCATGAAAATCTGAAACTCTCTTCTATCAGGTAATGGATGTGGAGCCATTTCAAAATGTGTGACATTTTCAAAGAGAACTCTGGAACTAATCTGAACAAGAATCAATAGGGATTTATTTGTCACTTACTCAATACAGGTACAAGCAGTGAAATGTTTGGGGCTGTTTCTACAGAGACTGTGCTAACACAACCAATATCTTTTTAGAATTATAGATAACAGAAATAAAATGAAAGTACAGATGGAATGGCATGTATGATAAACCTCTTAAAACATGTATGATAATCTGTAGCAGCAGTGGCAAATGTGCAAAAATACAAGATAGCAACGCATTGCAGGCTTGCAGGCTTATGCAAAGGCTAAAATGTAATTAGATACCATGTTATGTAGACAGATGCCAGGCCATTGTTGACCTGGCATCCTATAGTTTGAATAGTTTCAATGTAGAGATTATAGATTTTTTGGGGGGATAGGGAGCTGTTAGACTGATGATTCTTGGTTTACATACAGTATGATCCTAGATTACTATGCATTTGATGTATTACCTTGCTTACTGTAAATCGCTCTGGATTAAGAGCGTCTGCTAAATGCCTAAATGCCTAAATTGTAAATCACATTGTGAGCTTGTACAGTATATCGCCTATTTTAACTATTTTAAAATAGTCCCAGTCCCACACGTACAGTCCCAGTCGGCAAAGTGTCACCTGGTACTACCAGGTGACCAATTGACACTTATTTGCACAATATTATTTGCACAATGCACTGACAGACACATCTAAGAACTCTCAAACCCATAGAATCACTTTACAAACAGACATTAAAAACACTTGATCAAAAACCCAACCGTTACCACCATTGCCGTATAGTTCAAAAGTATAATTTATTTAATTTTGATAGCTTTAAACATTTTGCAGATGCCTGTCTCATTTTTAAGGTTTTAAATGGGCTTGCACCTCCACCACTAAAACAGTTCATAGAGCGAAGGGAGAGTGGTGACAGATCAACAAGGGCAACTACCAGAGGAGACTGTGAGGTACCATTCAGACGGAGTGTGTTGGTAAAACAGTCTTGTCTGTTAGAGCCCCCCATCACTGGAACAGTCTTCCTACCGAAGTAAGAGAGACCAACAACTTTCTAACCTTCAAATTCAACCTTAAAAGATGGCTAAAAGCTAACCAAATTTGTAATCATGAGTAAATTTCGCCTCCATTAATCACTGATGTGTCTCCTCCTATTTTACTGTATTGAACTATGTCTACTTGTTTTGTATAGTTGACAATGTCTCTTTTTGTATGGATAACTATACCACTTTTTTAACAGCCTGCCCAGGGACTACAGATGAAAATTAGCCAACTCTGGCTCATTTACATGGACGTGAATAACTGACATGTTGATCAATGTGCATTGTCCCTGTTAAATAAATAAATATAAATAAATGTGCACTGACAAGTGATTCTGACGTATATCTGCATGCTAATCGTCTATTTTCACTATTTCAAAAAAAAATGTTTTAGAGGGGGTCTGAAAATGGCTGTTTTCTGACCCCTGACCTCACTGGAAGGCCCGCCACTTTTCCAAATACACCTGTCTGGCTTAGCGGAGAGTGTGGCGTTGTAGAGGGGGTCTCCCTGAACGCGTGCGTATGTCACAAGTGCCGCCACAAATTCCTGTCTCGTGTCCAGCGCCCAATTTGTGAAGTCTATGCACTAAAAATGGCTGTTTTCTGACCCCTGACCTCACTGGACGGCCCGCCACTTTTCCAAATACACCTGTCTGGCTTAGCGGAGAGTGTGGCGTTGTAGAGGGGGTCTCCCTGAACGCGTGCGTATGTCACAAGTGCCGCCACAAATTCCTGTCTCGTGTCCAGCGCCCAATTTGTGAAGTCTATGCACTAAAAATGGCTGTTTTCTGACCCCTGACCTCACTGGACGGCCCGCCACTTTTCCAAATACACCTGTCTGGCTTAGCGGAGAGTGTGGCGTTGTAGAGGGGGTCTCCCTGAACGCGTGCGTATGTCACAAGTGCCGCCACAAATTCCTGTCTCGTGTCCAGCGCCCAATTTGTGAAGTCTATGCACTAAATATGGCTGTTTTCTGCCCCCTGACCTCACTGGACGGCCCGCCACTTTTCCAAATACACCTGTCTGGCTTAGCGGAGAGTGTGTCGTTGTAGAGGGGGTCTCCCTGAACGCGTGCGTATGTCACAAGTGCCGCCACAAATAGCTGTCTCGTGTCCAGCGCCCAATTTGTGAAGTCTATGCACTAAAAATGGCTGTTTTCTGACCCCTGACCTCACTGGAAGGCCCGCCACTTTTCCAAATACACCTGTCTGGCTTAGCGGAGAGTGTGGCGTTGTAGAGGGGGTCTCCCTGAACGCGTGCGTATGTCACAAGTGCCGCCACAAATTCCTGTCTCGTGTCCAGCGCCCAATTTGTGAAGTCTATGCACTAAAAATGGCTGTTTTCTGACCCCTGACCTCACTGGACGGCCCGCCACTTTTCCAAATACACCTGTCTGGCTTAGCGGAGAGTGTGGCGTTGTAGAGGGGGTCTCCCTGAACGCGTGCGTATGTCACAAGTGCCGCCACAAATTCCTGTCTCGTGTCCAGCGCCCAATTTGTGAAGTCTATGCACTAAAAATGGCTGTTTTCTGACCCCTGACCTCACTGGACGGCCCGCCACTTTTCCAAATACACCTGTCTGGCTTAGCGGAGAGTGTGGCGTTGTAGAGGGGGTCTCCCTGAACGCGTGCGTATGTCACAAGTGCCGCCACAAATTCCTGTCTCGTGTCCAGCGCCCAATTTGTGAAGTCTATGCACTAAATATGGCTGTTTTCTGCCCCCTGACCTCACTGGACGGCCCGCCACTTTTCCAAATACACCTGTCTGGCTTAGCGGAGAGTGTGTCGTTGTAGAGGGGGTCTCCCTGAACGCGTGCGTATGTCACAAGTGCCGCCACAAATAGCTGTCTCGTGTCCAGCGCCCAATTTGTGAAGTCTATGCACTAAAAATGGCTGTTTTCTGACCCCTGACCTCACTGGACGGCCCCGCCATTTTTCCAAATACACCTGTCTGGCTTAGCGGAGAGTGTGGCGTTGTAGAGGGGGTCTCCCTGAACGCGTGCGTATGTCACAAGTGCCGCCACAAATAGCTGTCTCGTGTCCAGCGCCCAATTTGTGAAGTCTATGCACTAAAAATGGCTGTTTTCTGACCCCTGACCTCACTGGACGGCCCGCCATTTTTCCAAATACACCTGTCTGGCTTAGCGGAGAGTGTGGCGTTGTAGAGGGGGTCTCCCTGAACGCGTGCGTATGTCACAAGTGCCGCCACAAATAGCTGTCTCGTGTCCAGCGCCCAATTTGTGAAGTCTATGCACTAAAAATGGCTGTTTTCTGACCCCTGACCTCACTGGACGGCCCGCCATTTTTCCAAATACACCTGTCTGGCTTAGCGGAGAGTGTGGCGTTGTAGAGGGGGTCTCCCTGAACGCGTGCGTATGTCACAAGTGCCGCCACAAATAGCTGTCTCGTGTCCAGCGCCCAATTTGTGAAGTCTATGCACTAAAAATGGCTGTTTTCTGACCCCTGACCTCACTGGACGGCCCGCCATTTTTCCAAATACACCTGTCTGGCTTAGCGGAGAGTGTGGCGTTGTAGAGGGGGTCTCCCTGAACGCGTGCGTATGTCACAAGTGCCGCCACAAATAGCTGTCTCGTGTCCAGCGCCCAATTTGTGAAGTCTATGCACTAAAAATGGCTGTTTTCTGCCCCCTGAGCTCACTGGACGGCCCGCCACTTTTCCAAATACACCTGTCTGGCTTAGCGGAGAGTGTGGCGTTGTAGAGGGGGTCTCCCTGAACGCGTGCGTATGTCACAAGTGCCGCCACAAATAGCTGTCTCGTGTCCAGCGCCCAATTTGTGAAGTCTATGCACTAAAAATGGCTGTTTTCTGACCCCTGACCTCACTGGACGGCCCGCCACTTTTCCAAATACACCTGTCTGGCTTAGCGGAGAGTGTGGCGTTGTAGAGGGGGTCTCCCTGAACGCGTGCGTATGTCACAAGTGCTGCCACAAATAGCTGTCTCGTGTCCAGCGCCCAATTTGTGAAGTCTATGCACTAAAAATGGCTGTTTTCTGACCCCTGACCTCACTGGACGGCCCGCCATTTTTCCAAATACACCTGTCTGGCTTAGCGGAGAGTGTGGCGTTGTAGAGGGGGTCTCCCTGAACGTGTGCGTATGTCAAAAGTGCTGGCGCCAACAGCCGTCTCCTGTCCAGTGTCCAGTATTGTCTGAAATTGGCACTTTTCTTACGTCAGGCCGCACTGGGCGGCCTGCCACTTTCTTTTTTTTTTTTTTACAAATTATCTCTCAAATGTTCACCAATATTCTCTACTGGTCTGTATCCATTTTCTATCAAGTTTAGGGGCGCTCAGTTATGGAGAAGTACACACACACACACACACACACACACACACACACACACACACACACACACACACACACACACACACACTAAAAATGTACTAATATTTCTCTATCTTTTTTTATGCTGTTTCCATGTTGTATATATGTTGTTAAATAATATAAATTTGTAATATTTTTTTTCTGATTACTTTTGTATTTGTATTGTATTTTAGTTTTTAAATACGTGAGATCAACTTTATAAACCCCAAATTCTTCTTTTTTTTTTATCTCGCTTGCACTATCTACTATTATTATTTGTAGCATATTTTGTGGTCTCTTTTATCATTGTTTATTTGCTTCTGCAATAAACAATATTATATCATCATCATTTTCCAAGAGTGACCTGGCCTAGAGTCATCATTATTACAACAATGGACAAACAATACAAAAACAATACATATATGTAACACACACAAATCAATATCCAGTTAAAGTGCAAAACAGTGCTAAGTGCACATTTAATGGGGGTCAATAGCCAATTTCAAACTGGAACAACCTGGCACTTAGAAGTGATCTAGTATAAGCCATTTAAAAAGACATAATGTACATCATAAATGTATTTTTTAAATACAATTGTGTCTTTCTTTTTTAAACTTGCCACTTAGAAGTGTTTTAGTATGAGCCATTTAAAAGGCATACATCATAAATGTATTTTTAAATTAGATTTGTGTCTTTTAAAAAACATAAAAAAATCACGCTCTTATTTTGAAGGCAACCGGAACCCTTATTTCTGCTAGCTCGAAAACCGGAAGTCCAATTTCTGCTGACGGAACGGAGCTGTGTGTGTGTGTGTGTGTGTGTGTGTGTGTGTGTGTGTGTGTGTGTGTGTGTGTGTGTGTGTGTGTGTGTGTGTGTGTGTGTGTGTGTGTGTGTGTGTGTGTGTGTGTGTGTGTGTGTGTGTGTGTGTGTGTGTGTGTGTGTGTGTGTGTGTGTGTGTGTGCGCGCGCGATGCGATACGTGTGCGCGCACTTCTCACACAGACAGTAGCTGCTCATTCCGCCTACCTGTAGGGTTGCCTCTTATTCCAAATAAATTACTAGGCGCCATCTGAAAAGTCCTTAATGCTGTACACAGCTTCCGACAACAACTCTAAAAGACGTTGTGATCCGCTGGTCCACTGGTTTAATTCATGTGCCGATACAGACGTCTTCGCATCTATCCAGCTGTAGCCTATTAAAGCTTGTTAAGACTCGTCCGAAAGTTTAACAAAGAGTAGTGTAACATTTTTAGTCAGAGGTTAAAACAAGCCAAAACAGTGACATAAGGTGAGCTGAGAGATGAAACAGGGACCCCCTTCTATATTGTATGACATTTTTACTTGGTCTGCTCTTTTTTCCCCTCTACACCTATATACCTCTTTGCCAAAAATAGCAGATCTACAAGCTTGTGAGCTTGTAGATCTGCTATTTTTGGCTTTAGTCCACCTCAGAAATGGGATGCTAGTGGTTAATGTAAAAAATATATCACACAAAGATTTGGTGGCCCCCCCTGTAGTAACTCTGAGGACCCCCTAGGGGTCCCGGACCCCCTGTTGAAGACCCCTGGACTAAAGTGACATAAGGTAAATTTCTCACCTTGAAAACAATTAAATGCAGACATGTCCTTCTATGTGTCTGAATGCGAAAACCTTATTTATTTGTTTTTGCTTTTAGTTCAAATAAGAAAATCATTTTGCATTAAGATAAGATTTTGTTAGTTAAAAAAGATTACCATTTTTAATAAATAATAATTTCAATAACTGATCTCAATATGGACCCATAATAAGTTTTGCCAAAATCATGCAGCTCTAACGGCTAACAGCAACAGCCATAACAGCAATGGTATTATGGTACAAATAAATAAATATAAATATAAATAAATGATATAGGCTACAGTAGTAGTATTCTTTTTAAAATTCTTCTTGTTTTTGTAATGACTTTAGGCCTTTCGTTGCATAGTTAGGGCATCAATATTATAGCTAGGGGTGTCACGATACGCCTAATCCACGATTCAATTCGACTTTCGATTTTAAGGTCACGATTCGATTCGATTTTCGATAAGATATATATTTTTAAAACATCCTTTTTTTCAGCTTTGAGGGCTATATGATTATTAATTTAGGCTATTGTCTTGATTTGTAAAGAAAAACACATGTTTCTCAATAAGTCCCTTTTATTTGAATAATATCAAATGAGAATGAGAATAACAAAAAGGGTTTTATGCACAACTGTCATTTTCAGATTCTTCTTTAAGATGAGTTAACAACAACATTCTTGTGAAGCTCTATAACTAAATAAAATCTAAGTACAAAGTTGAACATGTAAGAAAAAAGGATCCAAAGACAACTGTTATTTGGCTACATGTTCTTAAACATCTTAAAGTATGTTCACATTGTTTGAACAGATAAGAGCTTTAACAAACAAGAAATGTGAATAATAAGTTAAGCCAGGGGTCTTCAACAGGTTTTTTTTTTTTTTTTACCTTATCCCTCATCCCTTTTTTGAGGTGAACTTTAGCCAAAAATAGCAGATCTACAAGCTCACAACGCCTCGCGCTGTGAGGCGTTGTGAGCTTGTAGATCGGCTATTTTTGGCCGAGAGGTATTATAGAGGGGGAAAAGAGAAGACGGAGCAACTATCAATGTGCGCTGCGAGGCATTGTGAGCTTGCAGATCGGCTATTTTTGGCCGAGAGATATTAGGTGTGTAGAGGGGGAAAAGAGAAGACGGAGCAACTATCAATGTGGAGCATAATCGACAAACGGTAGCCGTTTTGTCAACAACGGCTCGGGTGCCCTCATAATTCACTGGGAAGCCAAAATATTGCCAGACTTTTGACTTAAAGGAAACGGGAGGGTTTTCCAATTCTTCCGTTTGTGTATCATCATTACCGTCGCTGGCTTCAGCAGTGGCCATGGTGAAATGTACAGACGCAACGCTACAGCGGTAACTCTCTCTGTCTCCTCCAAACTCCTCTGCGGTGTGCACTGTGTGTGGGTTTGTCGTGTCGTCTTTTTTTCCTCCCCCGTCGTAAGCACACATGCGCGATGCACAGAAAAACACAACAACAGCTCCAGCATGCATGGCTTCACCCGGACGTGCAATCGGATGTGCGCATGCGCGGGAGTATTTTTTTTTTTAACCCTTGAATCGCGATACGGCTTTTGATTTCGATACACTGTATCGTACGTCATTTTCGGTTCGGTTTCGATACGTATCGCGTATCGTGACACCCCTAATTATAGCCATATCATGATATTAGACTGGATATCGTCGTGATTGTGATTTTGGATATTGTACTATTATGATATGGCATAAGTGCTCTTTTCCTGGTTTAATCTTATTGGTACTCTGTATTGGCAAATACACAAAATTAAGTACTTGTACTTAGCCTGAAAAAAATCTAGTTAGAAAATAGAAAATCGGTAAAACCGGTATCGGCAGGTCAGACTTTAAAAAAAACTGAAATCGGTATCGCCAAGGATTTTCCAATCGGTGCATCTCTAACTCTACCTCTAAATGTGATATATGGCACTTTATTTTGTATCTTTTACTCAGCTGTTTGTTTCAGTTGTCTGAGTCAGAATGCAGGGATGCTTTGGCAGTGTTTCTGGCTAGATGGTTTTGAACCTCCCTGAAGCCGAATATACTGCATGCCTAAATGCAACGGATGTGCAATGATAGCGTTTTAAGCAGTAAAGATGTATACTGTATATCAGTAATAGAATGGGCTTCAATGTTAAAGCTCTTAGTTCTGAATTGAGCTCATCTCATACCCTGGGGTAAAATGTTTTGTTTCCTGGTTTAATTCATTCACCAGTCAGTATTCTTGGTTTTCCAGCTCCTCAGGCCATTGGTTAGCCAGTTTGATCCAGGGATAGCCAGTAGCTAAAATATCTGCATCAAAACACTTTATTACTTGAAGATGTTTGTTTTGTATTAATATTTTTGGTATGTGAGTGATACAGCACTTTACTTTGGTACTTTACTTAGAGTTGAATTAAAACTCAAAAGTATTCAACTAGTGTGTGGACATTCTATTCAAAGTTTTCAATTGTTTATTGTTTGTTGTTTTCAGACACTATTTTGTAAGTGCAGTGTACATGAACCATTTAATGATTTAGAAATTGGTAACTCAGGAAAACATAGAATATATTAAAAAAGAAGCATTATCGATCATTGCCATAGGGGAAAAAAAAAAACTACCTACCCATCCTTCCCACGAGGAAATAAAATAAAATAAAATTCCTTGCTACCCATCATTCCCACAAAAAAATTAAATAAAAAAAATCCCTACCTACTCAGCCCTAAAATGACAGCCAACCGGAAACCAAAGTTGTTGTTTTTTAGGCCTAACTGGTGGCTGGCTGACTGAAGGTTTTAGCGGTCCCAGGCGGCAAGGCCTAACCGCACCGGGAACAGCTGGGAGGCTGTCCGGGTACAACACCTTAGCAGCAGAAGATCAGGATGGAGGACTGGAACAGCGGCTCAGCTGGCAGGAAGAAGCGGTCCCAGGCAACAAGGCCTAACCGCACCGGGGAAGCTGGAGGCTTCCGGGTTGATTCTTCACAACAGCGCTGGACGGAGGTTGAGGTGTCCAGATCGAGGACTACCGATATCGGGAGGATCCATAACAGCCGTCAATATTGGCGTCCCAGTTCGTGCTAAAATGCACAAAAGTCCAAGAGTAGCACAGACAGTTGTAGTCTGTATTGGCCGCTGTGCATAAATCACAAGTTTAAAAAGATAAAATAGAATAAAAACTAATGGTGGAGAACGGAGAAGCGGCACACAACCAGCACCAGCGCCCTCTCACGTCCTCCCTCTCCTGACGTGATGACCATCTTGTGGGGCAAATCATTTTCAGTGTGATGTTGAGATCATTATCATTTGTTTGGGCAGACTTTGAGAGCATTGCCCATCTTTTTATACTGTGCCCAAAGAACACATAAACACGCTCTACAATGTCATAAAACTTTGATATCTCTTGTATCTCAACTGAATCATTAAGGGCCAGATTTAAGTTATGAGAAGCACAGTGTACATATACAGCTGTTGGCTCCTTTGCAGCTATCCGTGCTTGTACTCCTGAGTATATGCCACTCATGTTAGCGGCACCATCGTACCCCTGCCCTCTGCACTTTGACAGGTGTAATCCGTTGCTCTCAATAGACGATGTGATGTCATTAGTAAGCTGGGCTGCAGACGAGTCTGTGACTTCTCGAAATCCAAGGAATGATTCGTTGATCTTTACATTATTGGCAACACCGCGAGCGTCTCGCTCTATTGTGACATATCTATATACTTCACTCATTTGATCTATTTTTGCTATATCTTGGGTAGTGTCCATAATGACAGAAAAAAAATGGGGCTGCTCGAATTTCGTCCAGAATGTCATTTTTAACATGTTTTCCAAGGATGTCAATAATCTCATTTTGTATTGCTGGACTTAGGTACTTCAATGAGTGAGCTGGGCGATTTATTAGATCTTTTAGGACTGCATCATATTTTGCCATGAGCTCAATGATGGCCAGGAAATTCCCACTGTTTGCTTGGCCTATTGATTCCCGGTGTCCTCGAAAGGGCATGTTAGTTATTGCTAAACTAAGTGTAACATTTATCACACGGTCCAGTACCTGTCTCCAAAAGTTGGTCTCCAGTCTGATTTCTCTCTCCATGTCCTCGTCGATCGTTCCGTGCAAACGCCACCGGTCATATACTGTATCACACAAGCAGCGGTATGCATATCAGATGATTCATGTAGGTGAATTTTGTGGGATAAATTCTGCCATTTGTTTGTTCGCCATGTCTTGTTCTTAGCACCTAGTAATGAGCGATCTGCAAAGAGCCAACAGGTCTCACAGTAGGCTACATCTAGCTTGGATGAATAGCATAGCCAAGTCCGTGGTATCTCCAAACCAGACTTGGTTTTGCAGGTGTAATATGTGTAGAAAAAGACCGATTTTCCTGTTTGGGATCCCTCGGGAAAGGGCCAGTGGGCTTGCATGGCCCCATTGACATGGTATAACGTTTGACTTTTGAGTATACATTATCAGGGAAATGTCCCAAGTCAGTGGGGTATTTACTTGTAACTCGCTCTGGCGGCATGTCCTCCTCTTCAACTTCAACCCCTTCTTCCTCCATCTCCATCTCCTGGATCTCCATATCAATATCACGGGCTCCATCATCTGCATTGCCGTGGTTACCTGGCCCGCTGGTGCTAGCAGTCACAGTGGCAATCGGCTCATCTTCTGTCAAATCCACCACCACCGGGTCTGAGCTGCTAGTTGAGACAGGTGCCTCAGCCTCTGCTGTCTCTTCTTGTTCCCCCGCCTCGACCAGCTCATAACTGTCCTCTTTCTTTTTTAAGAAACCAAGTATTTTTGGAAGTTTAGCAATTTTTTTCTCTGCTTCTTTTAATTTACGCTTCTGAAAACCGCTTTTTTTGTTTCTGCTTCTCCATGTTGTTGTTGTTGTGTCTCTAGCCCATTTACACCTGTGAGTGACCACCTGTCTTACTCTTCCGTCTTCCGGTGTCTTTGTCCCCGCGGGGCGGTGTCTTTGTCCCCGCTGGGCGGGGCCTCCTCCCCTCATCCCATAAAATTAAGTGACAGTCATGGTCCGAATTTGAGATATTATGTTGCGACATAAAATCAACCTTGGTTAACAATTACAAATTTACAATGTTAAGGGGCCCACCCAGGTTTATTATTATTATTATTATTTTTTATTTTTATTTTATTTTTTCCATGGTGGGGATGTGCCCCTAACGTCATGGGCCCCAACGCAATCGCGTTGTCTGCGTGTCGGTAGTGACGCCCCTGTCTTGACTGTGCAACAACTGTACTGTTATGTACATAACAAAACGGTTAAAGTATTCAATCAAATAAAAAAGATACTGAATATAAAACATATTAAAAAAAATCTCTGTAAACAGTACACTGTAGGCAGAGTGCTGATATAAAATCAAAATGTGTTACATTTCCTGTAAACAAACTACAGTAGCAGCAACAATAAAGTTATCTCAATTAAAGAGCGTGCATTCTTTGAACACTGCACAGCATTCACTTTGTGGTCTACAGTGTAGACTCTACACAGACACACACAGCTCTGTTGCAACTTGCAACATTAGAGAGCCTAGTAGGCTACATAAATTCACAGTTTATTCAAAGTGAGGAAAGTTAGCATCTCCACATGCTCTGGTGTGAGGCTGGCTCTGAGAGCATATATTCCCTGCTGCAGAGAAGATTCGTTCAGCCGGGGTGGATGTTGCAGGAATGCACAGAATAGATCTTGCCACCTTTGACAGTGTGGGAAAACTCTTCTCATTTTCTCGCCACCATTTGAGAGGGTCTCCCTTTTTGGCTAGAGGTGGCTCTTTGAAGTACCGCTGAACTTCATTCCTCACCATTTGGATCTTTTCGTCGTCCTGGGTTTCCTCTTCATCCGAGTTCTCATTCTGACTGTCAAGTCTGTCAAATCCAAGTATTTTTTGCCCTTTGGCATGTCAGGATCAGATAGAGTTGCAGTGACTGGCCAGCGCTGTTCCAGGAGTCTCTATCATGTAGAATGTACTTTTCCATCTTGTACTGACATCCTGGATCATCTTGTGATCTGGTGTGTTCATCTGCTGCTGTTTCACCTTCAGTTTTGTTGAGGCTTGCTCGGATTTATGGAAGTATTCCACCACGCATCTTGAGGCACCTACAGCTCTGGCGATGCTGGTATCTTTGAGGGCACTGTTAACTATGACCTGGAGTGTGTGACCATCGCAGCGGATAGAGGCCCATCCATGTTTTGCTTCCAGCTTTTGCATTGCTGCTATCATGTTGGAGGCGTTGTCATGAACTACTGCTTTTATTTTGGTAGGCAAGATGTCTAATTTTTTCACCACCTCCTCCGTCCATGTCACGATGTTCTCAGCAGTATGCCTCTCCTCCAGAGGCATGGTGGCCAGGTTCCGAGTCTTCATTTGCCAATCTTTGGTGATGAAATGGCAGGAAACTCCAAGGTATGACTCTGTGGCACGGCTGGTCCACGCATCAGCTGTCAGTGCGAGGGAGCTGCTGACATATTCTAACATCTCCTTTACCTTAAAAGATAGAGGTGATTTTAGTTAACATTTCAAGGGCAGAGAGTGAGACATTAACCCAAACATTAAACATATGTTTTAGATGTGTTTACATTATTGCAGCCATGTTGTTATTTATTCTAAATACATTCATGAATCAGCAATCTTAATAGTGTTTCTTAATTCTGTTATGAAATATATAATTGCTTAAATTAAATATTTGTGTGTGTGTGTTATCAACTTCCTCCAGAAAGGTTGTGTTATATTTCTTCTCCATCAACTTGGTGAAGTTAGGTCTTGATGGCAGGTGTAGTCAGGGTTGAACTCATGAATAATTTTTTAAACCCTTCACCATCCACCATGGAGATGGGCCTCATGTCGTTGACCAACATGTTTAGTACTGACTGGGTGAGGACGGTTGCTTGTTGTGGAGTACATGTCTGCCTCTTTTGCACATAGGCATCCATGGCACCTTTACTCTTCTTGTGACTGCATACATTTGATTAAAAAAAGGAAAGACATTTGTCAAGCTAAATTGTAACATTTCTCTAGTACACTCAACTTGTATTATTATTATTGTCTCCGCCAGGCCGAAAGGCATGGCGAGAGAGTATGTTTTACCCTCCGTCCGTGTGTCCGTCCGTCCGTCCGTGTGTTACCAGCTAATCTCCGGCACCGTTGGCCCGGTCGCTGCGAAACTTTGCACACACACTCCCTGGATGCCAATTCAGAACCTCTGCCTCAAATTTTTCATATGGGCCTGTTATAGCGCCACCTGGAGGCCGATTTGTGCAAAACCCATTTTTTGTATATTACTCCTACAGATTTTATCCCTGGATGCCAATTCAGAAACTCTGCCTCAAATTTTTCACATGGGCCTGTTATAGCGCCACCAGGAGGCCGATTTGTGCAAAACCTATTTTTTCACATTACTCCTACAGTTTTTAACCAAACGTCATGCAAATCGGTACACAGTATCTCTATAGTCATGTGATCAACCCTGATCTGTCCGATTTCCCTTATTACATCCTCATTGGTTAAGGTTGCCATCCAAAGTTTGCAGGATTGGTCCGTTTTGAACAAACTGCCTCAAACCATGAACGCAGCTTGCGATTTCCGTGAAATTTCACACGCACATTCCCACTAGGCCGAGGAAGAAATGCCACCCTTTTCACATTGGCCTGTTATAGCGCCACCAGCAGGTCTAATTTAGCAAAACACATTTTTGGAACAAAATGCCTCAAATCATGAATGCAGTGTCCGATTGCTGTGAAAGACCTAAGAATAAATGGCACCATTTTCACATTGGCCTATTATAGCGCCACCAGGAGGCCAGAATAACGTACCTGACCTGGCGGAGACCTGTGCTCCGAGGAGCACTTTTTCTAGTTCATTCTCATTTTATTTTACATTAAAATACATTCTAGTCATTTCATATTGTTGATTCTATAATCCTGCACGCAGGTATAGAGGCAGAGAAGACGTAGATGTCTTGGCTTTAATGTGCAGGGCTGCGTGCTATACAGTGTAGCCAGATTCTGTGAGAGAAACAAGCAACCACGTCTAGGAAAACAAGCCCAAAAGAAGCGACTAATTCCCACATTGAGCACTTAATACGTAGTACTTAAACCTACTGTATATACATCGGCTATTTGAAAATAGCAGATCTACAAGCTCATAACGTGTCGCATCGTGAGCGACACGTTGTGAGCTTGTAGATCTGCTATTTTCAATAAAATCTTAAAAAGCTTATAATAAGCAGATCTGGCAACACTGATGCTAAAGCCTGGTTTCTATTTACTGCTTAGCGCTCGGATCCGGTCTAGAGCCCGCATACTGTATCCGGTAATTACACATACATATACACGCACGTAGTGTTTCCGCCTCAGACCGGATCAGCAGCCTGCTAAGTGAATTGATCACGTCCTAGCATTCATGTTTCTAATAGAGCAATAAATAGACTGACTGGACCTGAACCCTGACCAGTACTGAACGGTGAAAAGAAACCAGGCTTTTAGTCAGGGGATATTAAAAAAGTCTTGGAATAAATTCCTTACCAAAAAAAATCTTCACCAATGTGTTTGTAAAGGTGTCTAGTAACACATCTCACAAAGACTGAAATTCAGTATCCCTAGGAGAATTTTTGACAGCTCCTTAAAGTTGGGGTACCATCCATAACCTTGGTTAAAAAAAATCCCCCAAAAAAAAATCTAAATTTAATTCTGTTTTAAGTAGCATGTGAGGTGTCAAACTAGGGTGTTTTTATGATTCTGAACCCATTGCAAGCATTTGTTTTGCACCAAAACCACTCCTTGGGCTAAAAACGGCCCAATCTCAATGGGCTTTTTACACAAAAAGTATACCTGGCTATGGCCATTTTTAGCCCAAGGAGTGGTTTTGGTGCAAAACAAATGCTTACAATGGATTCAGAATCATAAAAACACCCTAGTTTGACCCCTCACATGCTACTTAAAACAGAATTAAATTTTGACTTTTTTTTTTTTTTTTTTTTTAACCAAGGTTATGGATGGTACCCTAACTTTAATGAGCTGTCGAAAATTCTCCTAGGGATACTGAATTTCAGTCTTTGTGAGATGTGTTACTAGACACCTTTACAAACACATTGGTGAAGATTTTTTTTGGTAAGGAATTTATTCCAAGATTGGAAAATATTCTGCTAATATCCCCTGACTATTTCCGCAGTGGAAAGTTAATTTTAAATGTTAAAAGCCAAGACAACTCTGTCTTATATAGGCAAGCCCACAAGCTAACTTACCGAGGCGATCTTCATCCGTCTCCAAAGCTCCTATATGCTTTCTCCTCAGATGCTCATTCATTGAGCTCGTGCTCCCGTGCCAAGCAAAGTCCGCCTTGCAAAGTTTGCAGGTCATTTTTTTCTTATCTTTGTTCAGAGTGAAATTCTCCCAGCCTTTTGATCTTTTGTTGCGATCGCAAGACGCTACTGTAGCAGCTGCACTAGTGGACGCCGCCATTATGCTAGCCGGCTTGTTGTCAGCTGCGGTCGCTATTGCGCAACTCTCAAGGAGGAATAGACTGCGCGTCTCCCCTTATGATTTGCAGCATTTACATTATATTACATTTAATGTCAGGAAACACTCGCGATTCGTTGTCGATTAATAATCGATGATCAAATTCGTTGGCAACAAATGTATTAATCGATTTTAAATTGATTTATCGATTAGTTGTTGCAGCCTTAGTGTGTGTGTGTGTGTGTGTGTGTGTGTGTGTGTGTGTGTGTGTGTAGTTGTTGCAGCGTGTGTGTGTGTGTGTGTGTGTGTGTGTGTGTGTGTGTGTGTGTGTGTGTGTGTGTGTGTGTGTGTGTGTGTGTGTGTGTGTGTGTGTGTGTGTGTGTGTGTGTGTGTGTGTGTTCAAACGCACACACATGTAACATGTCGACATAATGACTATCTGTTTCTGTAGCTGTAGTGCGTTGCAATTGCATGATGTTGGTGTTTGGTTTCTCCGTGACATGATGATTAGTTTGCATGAGAAAATAGTGCTTCTCCAGTCAACGTGTTGTTCGTAGCATTAGTTGCAGTCAACACACCAGTGGAATGCTTATGGCGCCGCAGCGTGACGAGATTAGTAAAAAGGGGTAAAAAAAAAAAGGGGGGGTTGTCATCAGCAGAAAAAAAAGGGGTTGTCGGTATCAGCAGAGTAGCATGCGGTACAGATGCACGGATTACGGTTTTAGCCGCGGTTGCCGCAGTGAACCGCAGTTTGGTTGGATTTGGGTCAATCAAATATAATAATGAATTAATATTGGATAAACCGCGGGTGAAATAATGCGGGAATGAAATTAATGATATCAATCTATAGGCCTATTATAGCTTTTAAAAAACACAAAATCTCAACGTGTGTGCGTTTGTAATATTTTAATATTACGTCATTTTACATCAGTCACAAATTAGCCGCCTACTGCACGTTGCTTTTCCGGCAAGGGGTCTTTGTACCGGCGGCAGCCAGTGTTGCCAGATTTTGCAAGAGAAATAAGAAGCCAGGTCTATGAAAACAAGCGCCAAATTACCCCAAAAGTCGCTTATAAAACACAGACATGGCAACAAAGTTGAAAGCGAAATTAAAGTAAATGAAACTTCAAGCTTCGTCTTGTTGTTACCATAGATATGGTGCAGTCACTACATTGTGACAGACAGTGGTGAGTAGCATTGTGTATAAAAAAAACTAACGTTAGGAAAATAATAATTTGAGGCGGTTGGTGCGGATTTAGAAATAGGATGGTATAATTAACGCGGGTGGATAATGAACATGTATATGCAGATTTGGGTGACGATAAACCCTATCCGTGCATCTCTAGCACACGGGAGTCTGTCCCCGTTCCAATGCGCTAGACCCCTGGGAGCGCCACACCTATCCTTAGCTCCCAGTACTGACCACACGACTTACCGCACCCAAGCCCTGCTACTCATGCGCTGAGTTGGCGGTGCATCGGCGGTGGATCGAACCCATGACCTTGTGGTCTGAAGGCGAGAGCTCTACCGACTGAGCTACCCAGACACTGTGAGCTTGTACACCTGTTTAGCCAAATCCTGACGATAATGTCATTGGAGCACATGCAGAAGTAAAAAAATATGGGGGGAAATTGCAAACATTTTGTGATTTATTTTGAAGTGGAGACACATGTGAAGGTGGAAAAGAAAGTAGATGATGCTGTAGGCAGAGCCATGAGCGATTTTTGTAGCAAGTTGGGAGAGAATTGGACATCTGCTTTGGGCGCTGATCTGTACCTAGTTTTTGTACAGACGGGTACATGCAGCAGGCTTGAATTAGGTAGCATGATTATAGTTTTTACACCAGCTCACAACACTCTACAACAGTTTGATTTGATTAAAATGTGATTTTGATTGAACAGAAAACTACCACTGCATTGTTGAAGCTCTTCAGTTATGTTCTCTGTGATATGTAAGGTAGCTGAATGATAACTAAAAGTTCTTTGTAATGGTGATTTCAGACCACTACATTATCAAGAGACGGACCCCCAAAAGCTATTCAACATTGTCAGAGGACCAGCGAGAAATGGACCAGGGATGTGGACTGCTTGATGCAAGGCTGAAACCTGTAGTAAAGTTGTACAGAATAGGTATGTATTATATCTTACCGGTTGTTTAAACCTGTTGCAAAGTTGTACCCCCCCCCCCCCCCCCCAAATTATCTACGTGATCTATGAATTTGAATGGTTCGGGCCAAAGACACATGCCTTTTAAAAAGGATAGATGTATGGATTAGGAATTAAGCATTTTATTTTCAGTGGAAGTTCCTCCATACACCACAGCTATAAAAGAGAGGAAACACTTAATACATTTAGTGTTAAGTGTTTCCTCTCTTTGGTTGTCTAGGAAGTGACAACCGGAAATGGTTGAATTTGGTGGAAGTACTGCCCATGGAAATGACGTTGATGCTTTACAAATCTGTTAACATTCTCTGTGAATGAAACGAGTGTTGTGATTGGTCAAAAAATGTTGTTTCCGGGGGAAAACGCGCACGACGGAAGTCGTAACCGCTCAGGACTTCCTAGACACTCGCTGCTTTAGGTCGTGACCAGGCTCTTCTCTTCGCAGATGAGTGAGGCTGGGACCGAGGCTACATTTAGCGGAGATATGGACCTTTTTCTCAAGATCCTATCATTGGAGTGGAGGAAGTGACTTTTTTTGACTGGATTCACATCCGTCCATTCCATTTTACAGGGTCCTAGGATCATTCCTAAGTTGCGTTAGAGCGCCCCTGTGGGACTTTTTTATAATTTTTGGAAAAAACGGCTATTGCCGTTTTTTTGCACTCAATGTGTTAACACATTGATTGCCAAGATCGCATATATGCGTTCTTTCAAATCCATCGCTTGATTGCCGCAATTCAAAAGATTGCATATATGCGTTCTTTTGAATTTTCATTGTTTAATCTGTGATCGCGCTGTTCTGTGAATTTTTCATCATCAGTTTCGCTTTCTGTTTAGTTCAGACTCACCGGATTCCGGATCCATGACGCAGATTCCGTTTCCGGTTCTCGGAAGGCCTTTTTTAGGCATTTTAGGCGAGAATAGGGAAAAACACGTTTTTTCACACGGTATAAAAAACTAACGGAGAGCTCCAGTTCTATTTTCTTTAGTCTGGATGACGAACAGCCATCGTCGTCGTGTATCACATCGAACTGAAGCCCGATCGCCGATCTGCAAAAACGTCACATCCGGATATGACGTATGGAATGTTTGAGCCTGTTTGGGGGGGGGGGCGTTGAGCGAGTGAGAGATTGATCGAGGTGTCGATATGCTGCTCTCTGCTGGTCGATCTGCCGTATGTGTTTAAAACCGCAGCCAGACAAACTATTTGAATGACAAATTACAAAATAACAACAAAAAAACACGAAAATCGCTGGCACAGGGGTGAGTACATTATGAATGTCTGACAGTCAATTTGTTAATATAACTTTTTTTTTTTCTCTCATTTTATCTTTTCTATAGACTTCCTGCACCTCCTTAATGTGTGTAAAGAGGAAGTTTCCCTTGAACAGCAGGAACCACAACCTCCACAGATCAAAGAGGAACAGGAGGAGCTTCTTCAAAGACCAGGGGAGGCTGGTGGGTCAAGACCGACATTAGTAGCAGTGAAAAGGGAAGATGATGATGATGATAACAGAGAGACAAAGCCTGTAGCCAGCACCTGCATTGAACACATGAAAACACAAGCTGATGTAGAGCACTGTGGAACATCACAATCAACTAGTGATGACCAGCTCCTCTCTTCACACTGTTCTGAATCTGACAATGAAGACAGTGATGAGTGGGAGGAACAAACTCACCCTGTTAGGAGTTGCACAGGGAAAAAAAGGTTTAGTTGTACAGAATGTGGCAAATGTTTTGTTTCTAAGAGGGATCTAGAGAGACACATGATGACCCATACAGGGGAAAAGCCCTTTGCCTGTACAGTTTGTGGCAAAGGCTTTAATCGTAAGAGTCACATTAAAGGACACATGCTGACTCATAGAGGGGACAAGCCCTTCACTTGTGCAGTTTGTGGCAAAGGTTGTACACACAATGCTGACCTAAAAGAACACATGAGGACTCATACAGCGGAAAAGCCTTTTACTTGTAAAGTTTGTGGAAAAGGCTGCGTTACCTCAAGTACTCTTGAAACCCACATGAGGACTCATACAGGGGAAAAACCTAATACTTGTTCAGAATGTGGTAAATGGTTTGTTTCTAAGAGGGATCTAAAAAGACACATGATGACTCATACAGGGGAGAAGCCCTTTAGCTGTTCACTTTGTGGCAAAGGCTTTAATCGCATGACTCATCTAAAATCACACATGAGAACTCATGCTGCAAAAAAGCTCTTCACTTGTACATTTTGTGGCAAAAACTGTCATAGAATCCATAATCTTAAACTACACATGATGACTCATACAGGTGAAAAAAACTTCACCTGTGAGGTTTGTGGCAAAGGCTGCAGTCATAATGGTATGCTGAAATTACATCTAATGACTCATACCGGGGAAAAGCCCTTCACTTGTGCAGTTTGTGGCAAAGGTTGTACACAAAGGGGTAATCTAAAAGACCACATGAGGACTCATACAGGGGAAAAGCCTTTTACTTGTAAAGTCTGTGACAAAGGATTTGGTACTTCAAGTAGTCTTGCAACACACATGAGGACTCATACAGGGGAAAAACCTTTTACTTGTTCAGTATGTGGCAAATGTTTTGTTTCTAAGAGGGATCTAAAGAGACACACAATGACCCATACAGGGGAAAAGCCCTTTAGCTGTTCACTTTGTGGCAAAGGCTTTAATCGCATGGCTCATCTAAAATTACACATGAGAACTCATGCAGTGAAAAAGCTCTTCACTTGTACATGTTGTGGCAAAGACTGTCATGGAATCCATAATCTTAAACTACACATGAGTATACATACAGGAAACCTCCCTGTGTGTAAGGAGCAGGTTTCCCCTGACCAGCAGGATAGGAGCCCCAGTCTGGTCCTAGAGGAACCAGAGACTCCACAGACTAAAGAGAATCAGGAGCAGGTACGTCAAACACCAGAGGAGGCTGGTGGGACATTACCAGCAGTAAAATGTAAAGATGATTGTGATGAAAACGGAGAGACCGAGCCTGTAGCCAGCACCTCCACTAAACACATGAAAACACAAGCTGATGTAGAGGACCGTGGAACATCACAACCAGCTAGCGATGACCAGCTCCCCTCTTCACACTGTTCTGAATCTGACACTGAAGACAGTGATGAGTGGGAGGAACAAACTCGCCCCGTAAGGAGTTGCACAGGGAAAAAAAGGTTTAGTTGTACAGAGTGTGGCAAAGTGTTTAATCGAAAGGAAAGTTTGAAGAGGCACACAATAATTCACAAAGGTCAAAAACCCTTTAATTGTACGGTTTGTGAAAAAGTCTGCATTGATAAGGGTGATCTTAAAACACACATGAGGACTCATTCAGATGGAAAACGTAATACCTGTTCAGAATGTGGCAAATGTTTTGTTTCTAAGAGGGATCAAAAGAGACACATGATGACGCATACAGGGGAAAAGCCCTTTAATTGTACACTTTGTGAAAAAGGCTTTAATCGCATGAGTAATCTAAAATCACACATGAGTATACATACAGGGCACCTCCCTGTGTGTAAGGAGCAGGTTTCCCCTGACCAGTGGGAGAGGAGCCCCAGTCTGGTCCAAGAAGAACCAGAGCCTCCACAGACTAAACAGAATCAGGAGGAGGTACGCCAAACACCAGAGGAGGCTGGTAGGATATTACTAGCAGGAAATAGTAAAGATGATGATGAAAACAGAGAGACAGAGCCTATAGCCAGCACCTCCACTAAACACATGAAAACACAGGCTGATGTAGAGGACCGTGGAACATCACAACCAGCTAGCGATGACCAGCTCCCCTCTTCACACTGCTCTGAATCTGACACTGAAGACAGTGATGAGTGGGAGGAACAAACTCGCCCCGTAAGGAGTTGCACAGGGAAAAAAAGGTTTAGTTGTACAGAGTGTGGCAAAGTGTTTAATCGAGAGGAAAGTTTGAAGAGGCACACAATAATTCACAAAGGTCAAAAACCCTTTAATTGTACGGTTTGTGAAAAAGTCTGCATTGATAAGGGTGATCTTGAAACACACATGAGGACTCATTCAGATGGAAAACGTAATACCTGTTCAGAATGTGGCAAATGTTTTGTTTCTAAGAGGGATCTAAAGAGACACATGATGACGCATACAGGGGAAAAGCCCTTTACCTTTACACTTTGTGAAAAAGGCTTTAATCGCATGAGTAATCTAAAATCACACATGAGTATACATACAGGGCACCTCCCTGTGTGTAAGGAGCAGGTTTCCCCTGACCAGTGGGAGAGGAGCCCCAGTCTGGTCCAAGAGGAACCAGAGCCTCGACAGACTAAACAGAATCAGGAGGAGGTACGCCAAACACCAGAGGAGGCTGGTGGGATATTACTAGCAGGAAATAGTAAAGATGATGATGAAAACAGAGAGACAGAGCCTATAGCCAGCACCTCCACTAAACACATGAAAACACAGGCTGATGTAGAGGACCGTGGAACATCACAACCAGCTAGCGATGACCAGCTCCCCTCTTCACACTGTTCTGAATCTGACACTGAAGACAGTGATGAGTGGGAGGAACAAACTCGCCCCGTTAGGAGTTGCACAGGGACAAAAAGGTTTAGTTGTACAGAGTGTGGCAAAGTGTTTAATCGAAAGGAAAGTTTGAAGAGGCACACAATAATTCACAAAGGTCAAAAACCCTTTAACTGTACGGTTTGTGAAAAAGTCTGCATTGATAAGGGTGATCTAAAAAAACATATGAGGACTCACTTTACTTGCAAGGTTTGTGGCAAAGCCTTTGATCACACTGGTATTCTAAATAGACACATGAGGACTCATACAGGGGAAAAGCCCTTCACTTGTGAGATTTGTGGAAAAGGTTGTAGTCAAAATGGAGATCTGAAACTTCACCTAATGACTCATACCGGGGAGAAGCCCTTTGCTTGTACAGTGTGTGGCAAAGGCTTTAATCGCAAGGGTCACATTAGAAGACACATGATGACTCATACAGGGGAAAAGCCCTTCACTTGTGAGGTTTGTGGCAAAGGCTGCAGTCGAAATGGTATGCTGAAATTACATCTAATGACTCATACCGGGGAAAAGCCCTTCACATGTGCAGTTTGTGGCAAAGTTTTTACACAAAGGGTTAATCTAAAAGACCACATGAGGACTCATACAGGGGAAAAGCCTTTTACTTGTAAAGTCTGTGACAAAGGATTTGGTACTTCAAGTAGTCTTGCAACACACATGAGGACTCATACAGGGGAAAAACCTTTTACTTGTTCAGTATGTGGCAAATGTTTTGTTTCTAAGAGGGATCTAAAGAGACACACAATGACTCATACAGGGGAAAAGCCCTTTAGCTGTTCACTTTGTGGCAAAGGCTTTAATCGCATGACTCATCTAAAATTACACATGAGAACTCATGCAGTGAAAAAGCTCTTCACTTGTACATGTTGTGGCAAAGACTGTCATGGAATCCATAATCTTAAACTACACATGAGTATACATACAGGAAACCTCCCTGTGTGTAAGGAGCAGGTTTCCCCTGACCAGCAGGATAGGAGCCCCAGTCTGGTCCTAGAGGAACCAGAGACTCCACAGACTAAAGAGAATCAGGAGCAGGTACGTCAAACACCAGAGGAGGCTGGTGGGACATTACCAGCAGTAAAATGTAAAGATGATGGTGATGAAAACGGAGAGACCGAGCCTGTAGCCAGCACCTCCACTAAACACATGAAAACACAAGCTGATTTAGAGGACCGTGGAACATCACAACCAGCTAGCGATGACCAGCTCCCCTCTTCACACTGTTCTGAATCTGACACTGAAGATAGTGATGAGTGGGAGGAACAAACTCGCCCCGTAAGGAGTTGCACAGGGAAAAAAAGGTTTAGTTGTACAGAGTGTGGCAAAGTGTTTAATCGAAAGGAAAGTTTGAAGAGGCACACAATAATTCACAAAGGTCAAAAACCCTTTAATTGTACGGTTTGTGAAAAAGTCTGCACTGATAAGGGTGATCTTGAAACACACATGAGGACTCATTCAGATGGAAAACGTAATACCTGTTCAGAATGTGGCAAATGTTTTGTTTCTAAGAGGGATCTAAAGAGACACATGATGACGCATACAGGGGAAAAGCCCTTTACCTGTACTTTTTGTGAAAAAGGCTTTAATCGCATGAGTAATCTAAAATCACACATGTGTATACATACAGGGCACCTCCCTGTGTGTAAGGAGCAGGTTTCCCCTGACCAGTGGGAGAGGAGCCCCAGTCTGGTCCAAGAGGAACCAGAGCCTCCACAGACTAAACAGAATCAGGAGGAGGTACGCCAAACACCAGAGGAGGCTGGTGGGATATTACTAGCAGGAAATAGTAAAGATGATGATGAAAACAGAGAGACAGAGCCTATAGCCAGCACCTCCACTAAACACATGAAAACACAGGCTGATGTAGAGGACCGTGGAACATCACAACCAGCTAGCGATGACCAGCTCCCCTCTTCACACTGTTCTGAATCTGACACTGAAGACAGTGATGAGTGGGAGGAACAAACTCGCCCCGTTAGGAGTTGCACAGGGACAAAAAGGTTTAGTTTTACAGAGTGTGGCAAAGTGTTTAATCGAAAGGAAAGTTTGAAGAGGCACACAATAATTCACAAAGGTCAAAAACCCTTTAACTGTACGGTTTGTGAAAAAGTCTGCATTGATAAGGGTGATCTAAAAAATCATATGAGGACTCATACAGGGGGAACGCCTTTTACTTGTAAAGTTTGTGGAAAAGGCTGTGTTACCCCGAGTACTCTTGAAACACACATGAGGACTCATTCAGGTGGAAAACGTAATATGTGTTCAGAATGTGGCAAATGTTTTGTTTCTAAGAGGGATCTAAAGAGACACATGATGACGCATACGGGGGAAAAGCCCTTTACCTGTACACTTTGTGGCAAAGGCTTTAATCGCACAAGTCATCTAAAATCACATATGAGAACTCATGCAGCGAAAAAGCTCTTCACTTGTACACTTTGTGGCAAAGACTGTCATAGAACCCAGAATCTTGAACTACACACGAGTATGCATTCAGGGCACCTCCCTGTGTGTAAGGAGCAGGTTTCCCCTGACCAGCAGGAGAGGAGCCCCAGTCTGGTCCAAGAGGAACTAGAGCCTCCACAGACTAAAGAGAATCAGGAGGAGGTGCGTCAAACACCAGAGGAGGCTGGTGGGAAATTACTAGCAGTAAATAGTAAAGATGATGATGAAAACAGAGAGACAGAGCCTATAGCCAGCACCTCCACTAAACACATGAAAACACAAGCTGGTGTAGAGGATTGTGGAACACCACAACCAACTAGTGATGACCAGCTCCCCTCTTCACACTGTTCTGAATCTGACACTGAAGACGGTGATGAGTGGGAGGAACAAACCCGCCCTGTTAGGAGTTGCACAGGGACACAAAGGTTTAGTTGTACAGAGGGTGGCAAAATGTTTAATCGAAAGGAGAGTTTGAAGGGGCACACAATAATTCATAAAAGCAAAAAAAACTTTACTTGTGCAGTTTGTGAAAAAGTCTGTATTGATAAGGGTGATCTAAAAAAACATATGAGGACTCACTTTACTTGCAAGGTTTGTGGCAAAGCCTTTGATCACACTGGTATTCTAAATAGACACATGAGGACTCATACAGGGGAAAAGCCCTTCACTTGTAAGATTTGTGGAAAAGGTTGTAGTCAAAATGGAGATCTGAAACTTCACCTAATGACTCATACCGGGGAGAAGCCCTTTGCTTGTACAGTGTGTGGCAAAGGCTTTAATCGCAAGGGTCACATTAGAAGACACATGATGACTCATACAGGGGAAAAGCCCTTCACTTGTGAAGTTTGTGGCAAAGGATTTATACTCAAAGCTGAACTTCAAACACACATGAGGACTCATACAGGGGAAAAGCCTTTTACCTGTAACATTTGTGGGAAAGGCTATGTTTCCTCAAGTATTCTTAAAACACACATGAGGACTCATACAGGGGAGAAGCCCTACACTTGTGATATTTGTGGCAAAGGCTGCAGTCAAAATAGTGATCTTAAACTACACCTAATGACACATACTGGGGAAAAGCCCTTCACTTGTACAGTTTGTGGCAAAGGCTTTAATCGTAAGGGTCACATTAAAAGACACATGATGACTCATACAGGGGATAAGCTCTTCACCTGTGCAGTTTGTGGCAAAGGCTGTAGACTCAATGCTGATCTTGAAGTACACATAAGGACTCATACAGGGGAAAAGCCATTTACTTGTAACGTTTGTGGCAGAGGCTGTGCTACCTCAGGTAGTCTTGCAACACACATGAGGACTCATACAGGTGAAAAACCCTTTACTTGTTTAGTGTGTGGTAAATGTTTTGGTCCTAAAAGGGATCTGAAGAGACACATGATGACTCACACAGGGGAAAGGCCCTTCACCTGTACAGTTTGTGGTAAAGGCTTTACAGAAAATAGTCACTTAAAAACACACTTGAAGATTCATACAAAGGGAAAGCTCTATAAAAGGACTAATATAGAGGAAAAACCTTTTACTTGTAAAGTTTGTGGCAAAAGCTTTATTTCCACAAGTATTCTAAAAACACATATGATGACTCATACTGGCGAAAAATGCTTTACATGTTTAGTTTGTGGCAAAGGTTTTGGTTCAAAGAGTGAACTAAAAAGACACACAATGACTCATTCAGGCGAAAAGCCCTTTACCTGTGCCGTTTGTGGCAAAGGCTGTCGTCGCATTACTCATCTAAAATCACATATGAGGACGCATAAAGAGACAAAGCTCTTTACTTGTGAAGTTTGTGGCACAAGCTTTGTTCACGATGATGAACTAAAAAAACACATGAGGACTCATGCAGGAGCGGGAATGCTTTAGTTGCAGTTTGCGGCAAATGCTTTGATTAAAAAGAAAATCGTAGATAATTTCGCGAGCCAAACTGCCTCCCATAATTTTGTGTGATACCTTTCTTGAAACTACATATAATGGGACTTTGTTCATTCAAAGAATTATACCCATTTGTTTACACCTGTACTTGTGATATGATAATAAAATTGAATCTGATGGACTATCAAATGTTTGAGTTTTTTTTTTCTTTTTTTCCCTGCTGCTCATGTTTTGTTATTACTTGCAGCTAATATGATTATTTTGTCTGTATTTCTTAGGATTGTAAATGTTATATTGACTAATTTAAATCACTGACTGAACTAAGAAAAACATGTATCCCGTAATGTGGGAGCTCTTCTGCATGAGAACACGAGGGGTTCAGGGAACACTCTTTTTAAAGGCGGGTCACTTTCAATAATAGCCCAGTTGGCTCAGATGATCGGTTGAATACGGTGTACTGCCATGCTGTGTTGGGTGACAAAGAAGGGCCAGGGTTGAGAAACGTTAGTGCGTTTCTTTTTAATTATCCCATTAAAATCAGGAAAGCATCTGTGTCATTTTAGATTTTAACCACTTTTATACTTTGGCAATTCAAAAATTGCAGAACTACAACATGTTTTTTTTTTTCCTTTTGGGGGTCCCTGGAACAAAAATATTTTGAGATGGGGTCTGTGGCCAAATACATCTAATTTTGGGGGTCCTTGACATGAAAAAGTTTGAGAACCACTGGCATAGAAACATGTCTCTGCTGTCGGGCAGAAAATCCAAAACATTTTTTTTTTTTTTTAGGAAATGGAAAACACAAAAGTTAGGGGATTTTGTCAGTGGTGGAAAAAGTAATCGATTCCTTTACTTGAGTGAAAGTACCAATACTGCAATGTAGAAGTACTCCATTACAAGTAAAAGTCTGGAATTCGAAATTTACTGGAGTAAAAGTGCAAAAGTATTGGCATCAAAAAAAGTAAAAGTACTGAAATATTTGAAAATAGCCGATCTACAAGCACACAAAGCGTCGCATCGTTGTGCGCTTGTAGATCTGCTATTTTCAAATAGCCTAGATATAAAATAAGTCTAAAGTGGTTAATGTGTGTTTTATAATATAAAAATGTATATCTGAAAAGTAACTAGTAACTAAAGTTTTCAAATAATTGTAGTGGAGTAAAAGTATAATATTTGCCTTTGAGATGTAGTGGAGTAGAATTAGAAGTATTGGAAATTTGAAATACTCAAGTAAAGTACAAATACCTCAAAATTGTACTTAAGTACAGTACTTAAGTAAATGTACTTCGTTACTTTCCACCACTGGATTTTGTCCATCCTTGATAAGAACAGCTGAATGGACCTCCAAGCTCGCAATGAGGTTGGATGTCAAAAGGGTGTGGAGCCTGGAGTCAGCACAACCAGCTAACTCCACCCCCATTTGGTGGAGTTAGCTGGTTGAGCAGACAGTTTGAGGATCCAATGGAGTTAGCTGTTTTTTTCCAGAGGCGCTTTTTTAATACTTCACATTGGTTCAATACTTTTTTTGACCAACACATATACGTAAAGGGTGTTCAATAGCAGTGATTTATGAAAAAAAAGAGAGTGTACTCTGAGAGTGTACACATGGAACCAAATGGACCCTTACGGGTCCATTTGGTTCCATTTGTACACTCTCAGAGTTACACACCTGTAAGGGTCCATTTGGAAGCCCATGAGGGTCCCTGGACCCCAACTGTAGACCCACTGGTGTAGCAGAGTGTTTCCAGTGAGTCAACATGCACAGTATCAGCACCCTGACCTCTGTTTGACCAGAAGGGAACAGAGCCTTCATTAGTATCATTGGTAACACCTGTGAATGTCTTCATAATATGGCTGCTGTGAATAGAGCCTATTGACGCCAAATGCCTCGTTGTGCGCCCATGAGACATGCACAGGGCTGCAACCCCTCTCATTGAATCTCTTTGTCATGTCGGCAGCTTTTTGATCAAAATCGCTATTATAAATGCAACATTTTGAATCAGGTGTGGTGGATGGAAAGAGTCGGCTCTAAGATGACTGTTCAAAGATTGTGAAGATTACCAGACTCATCTTTAAAGATGGGGTGCCGTGATTTTCAGTTACCCCCCCCCCCCTAAAACATAATCATCTGGTATTATGGTTATACTAGGAGGAAGATTTGTTTCAAAAAAATGTACAGAAATTGTTAAAATTATGTTTTTATGTGGACACGCCTCCAGTTCATTAACTCGTTAAAAATGCTTACTCAAGTAAAAAAAAAGTGCTTAGGAAGCGAGATACAGCCTTTTTAAGTTATTAGTTAAACAAGGAGTGGATGGAGCTGCAAATCTTCAGATAATGATATCTTGGGTTCTTTTTTTCTTTCTTTTTTTCAAAAACACGTGAAACACGTTAATGGCATGTTGCGCCATAGCGGTGAAACACGTTAATGGCATTCAATGAGTTAAGTATACCTGGTTCTCACCTTAGCATCTTCTAAACCGTGACAGTTTTCTGAAAAACTTATGTTGCTATCATTGCTGTCGGGCCGAAACCTGTTATCTCCATATTTTAACTTTAAGCGTTTTGTCTTAAATTAACACTCTACTGATCACACAGTGTCAAACAAAAGCATCAAAAGTAGCAGATCCACAAGCTCGAAACACGCCGTGTTTGTGTGTGTGTGTAACTATGAAGAGTTTTTATTATTTTGTGTATCGTCAGATGGCCAGCGCAGTGTCGTGTAGCCACGCCCACAGGCCCCATCTCTGCTACTACGTCAAAGAGGCCAGCTACTGAAGGTGGTCTATATAGGCTCTATGCACAGCAGCCATATTATCACTTCCTTCACAGGTGTTACCAATGATACTAATGAAGGCTCTGTTCCATTTAGTGTAGCACAGTGGTTTCCACGACCCCCATAACTCTGAGAGTGTACAAATGGAACCAAATGGACCCTTACGGGTCCATTTGGTTCTCTCAGAGTTACACACCTGTAAGGGGCCATTTGGAAGCCCATGATGGTCCCTGGACCCCAACTGTATATATGCACAATATCAGCACCCTGACTCTGTTTGACCAGAATGGAACAGAGCCTTCATTAGTATCATTGGTAACACCTGTGAATGTCTTCATAATATGGTTGCTGTGAATAGAGCCTATTGGGGGAAGGTGATAATTATATGTTCTTCTGAAGGTGGTCTTTATGGAGGGCAGGTGATGATTATGTCAACTTGCACACTCGCATACTGCGCCATCTGCCAGGCCCCACTTTTTCATAGATCATTTGAAGCAGCCAACCCCCAGTGCGTAACCAGTTCAACAAGGGTCCATTGCCGGCGTGGTAGGTCTTCAACTTTGACCCCATCTCCCGGGTCCCAGAGCCTGAGGTAGCGATGGACCCGCGCGTGTGGTCCCCAGCCATCGCCCACTCCTGCTTCCAAGATGCCACCAAGCCATGTGTTAATAAACAGGTCCTCAGGGATGGAACGGAGCATCTCTTGTGCCACCATACTGTACGGTAGGGCTGTCAGTTTCCCTCTATAATCGCATTTGAATTTCAATGCTTTATTGTTTTGATTTTTTTAAATAAATATTATAATTTGTGTAGTAGTTTTTATACAATATATATATTTAGCATATAAAATAGTTATTCAATAATAAACACGTGCACATATACAAATGTTGTACCCGATAGGATCCCTTCGGTACAACATGAAAAACATAATCGGAGGATCCTATAAAAAAAACAATACCATAACTAGAAAAAGAGCACAGGTCTCCGCCAGGTCAGGTAGGTTATTTTGGCCTGCTGGTGGAGCTATAACAGGCCAATGTTAAAAGGCTGGCATTTGTTCCTCAAGGTACTACAAATGTGCGTTCAAAGTTTCACCGCAATCGGACGCTGCGTTCATGATTTGCGGTATTTTGTTCAAAAAGGGCTACTCCTACAAACATTACATGTTAATCTTAGCCAATCAGGATGGAATATGAAAAATCAAACAGATCCGTCTTGATCACATGACTATAGAGCTCATGTGTACCGATTTGCGTGAAATTTGGATCAAATCTGAAGGCTTACTATCAAACAATTTGTTTTACATAAGTCTGGTGTCCTGGTGGCGCTATAAAAGGCAAATGTGAAAAATGCAGGGCAAAGGTTTTTCCTTGGCCTCTAGAGAGTGTGCATACAAAGTTTTACACTGATCGGTGCAGTTATAGGTAAAAACACGAATCAGCCTGTTACAGCGCCACCATGAGGCTGATTTGAAAATGTTCAAATGGCATTTTTTCCTCGGCCTAATGGGAATATGTGTGCACAAATATATGTGCACGACATTTGCATGCTGTGTTCATGATTTGAGGCATTTTGTTCGAAACGGAGCACTCCTGCAAACTTTGAAAGACAATTTTTGGCAATCAGGATAGAATATGAAAAATCTGAAATGAGACGTTTCTTTTAATGACTATAGAGATACTGTGTACCGATTTGCGGGATTTTTGGCCAAAATCTGTAGGAGTACTGTCCAAAAATGTGTTTTGCAGAAATCGGCCTCCTGGTGGCGCTATAAAAGGCCCATGTGAAAAATTTGGAGCAGAGGTTCTGCTCTGGCATCCAGGGACTGTGTGTGCACAGTTTTGCTTTCGGCCTGGCGGAGACAATAACAACAACATACTTATGTCACTACAATCAATAGTATTATTAGTGTTTGTACTAGTGCAGGGGGTCCTCAGAGTTACTACAGGGGGTCCGCCAAATGTTTGTGTGATATGATTTCTTTTTTCGCATTAACCACTTGATAGCATCCCTATTCTGAGGATAGCTGTAGAATACAACCCTCGTAGACATATTTATGATTCTGACGTTTTCAATCTACGAGAGTTGTAGGGTTCACGCCCCATTGAGACCTGGACTTTCTGCACTATGCCCCGCAAAGTACTCCAAACGTGTACAAATTGAAAATGAAGGTGCTTACCTCAAAGCCCCAAATGTACTAATGTAAACTACTTCTACGGGGTAGTAGTTTAATGCAATAATCAGATTTTGTCCAAACAGCATGCAAATCGGTACACAGTATCTCTATAGTCATTAAACAAAACGGGTCTTTCAGATTTTTCATATTCCTTCCTGATTGACTAAAATTGCCTTCCAAAATTTGCAGGAGTGCTTCGTTTTGAACAAAATGTCTCAAATCATGAAAACAGCATGCAATTTCCGTGAAATTTTGCACGCACATTTCCACTACGTCAAGGAAGAAATGCTACTTGAAAATGTTAAAATCAGCCTCATGGTGGCGCTATAACAGGCCGGTTTGTGTTTTTGCCTATAACTGTACCGATCTGTGTAAAACTCTCTAGAGGCCAAGGAAAAACCTTTGCAGTGCATTTTTCACATCTGCCTTTTATAGCGCCACCAGGAGGCCGACTTATGTAAAACACATTTTTTGATTGTAAGCCTTCAGATTTTATCCAAATTTCACGCAAATCGGTACACATGATCTCTATAGTCATGTTATCAAGAAGGATCTGTTAGATGTTTCATATTCCATCCTGATTGACTAAAATTTACATCTAAAGTTTGCAGGAGTGGCCCGTTTTGAACAAAATGCCGCAAATCATGAACGCAGCGTCCGATTGCAGTGAAACTTTGCTCGCACATTCGCACTACGTTGAGGAACAAATGCCACCATTTTAACATTGCCCTATTATAGCGCCACCGCGAGGCCAATTTTGGCAACAGTTTTCTTTTTTATATTACTCCTACAAATTGTGTCCAAACATCATGCAAATCGGTACCCATTATCTCTATAGTCAAGTGGTCAAGTAGGTTCCGTCCGATTTTTCATATTACATCCTGATTGCCGAATTCCGAACATTGCTGCCCCACAATAACCTACCTGACCTGGCGGAGACCTGTGCTCCGAAGAGCACTTTTTCTAGTTTCACCCTCATTTACTTCCTGTTTATGTTACGGGTCCCAGGGGTCCCAGGGCTGCTGGGTACCACAGTGACAAAGCTGCTCCTGAATTAAAACAGGAAAAGACACGGAACAATGAAAAGACTTGACTTGTTGTTTCTCTTTCCAGAATGTAACTGACAATCTGTTGGTTTTATTAACCCAACTATCAACAATCATGGCATCACAATACATTTCACTTCTTTGGTTCAGTAGTGTTCTTCATTTTCACATTAATCACAATTTCAGTTCACCAAAATACATGTTCAGATCACATTAATTCACCTTTGCATATATTCACTCTTATTCAATACTTTAAAGTAAATACCTGAATTGACCCTTTATGTTCAATAATACTCTTTAGCACTAAAGTATATTTTCCACAGCATATGACTGGCTTGGACACTGTTTAAAAGTGCATTATCAAAGTGCCATTTTAAGGTGCACTGTCCCTTTAACTACTGGCTACCAAACGCGACGATCCTTCTGTGCTGCTCACAGGACACTGAAATAAAGGTTTGGAATGCTTGTGTTCCACAACATTGACCAAATATAATATATAGACTATAACTTGAGGTGTCATCATAACAGTGCATGTTTTCATGAATCAAAGCATAAACAAAACAATAAAACCCCAAATCAAACTATTCATTGTGTACAGGAGCCCTTACAAACACCCCGCTCTGAACAACGTGCTGTTGGCACAAAATGGCGTCACCCATGGACAGTTTCAGTTTCATTCAAACTTTTCCTCCGGTAAAAGACGTCACTTTAAACACTCATTTACCCAATAACATTTAGTGAAAATATCTAATTACTAAAGCCTGCTCTTATGAGGTACATCATTGGTTTGTTTACATTGTACTGACCTGAATTAAAACAGGAAAAGACACGGAACAATGAAAAGACTTGACTTGTTGTTTCTCTTTCCAGAATGTAACTGAAGGAAACCGGAAGGGGTGCTCCCTTATATTGGGTCCCCAGAGAAACTGGGCTAAGAACAAACGTTCCGTTTAAGAACAAACGTTCCGTCCTCACTGCTCCACAGATGTTTAACATGAAAAGGAAACAGTAGTAAAACGAAAATAATGATCAGACTTTAGAATACATATAATTGGGGTCACACTCTCTTGGGGGGGCCACACGCTTCCCAACAACAAAAGTGGCTCCTGACACTTTCTTAAAATAAAGAATTTCTTTCAAAGAAAACTTTCAACATCCTTTTAAGGCAATCAAAATACAAAGTACAAAACCTTCACACCATAGAGTGTATGTTCCTGAGAACTGACTGTGTGTGCTGTGATCTTTCAATAATCACGTATTGGGTAAGTATCAGGTACTGGGTAGGTATATGGGAATTGGGGGAGAGAGGGTTGGACGAGAGGGGGCTGGAGAAGAGGGGCATATTGGACTGAGGGTAAGTATGGTTGCGGGTAGAACAGGTGGGGGTACGGCATGAGGTAAGTATCAACAGCATTGACTGAGGGGTGAGACTGGTATGTGGGGTGGCCAAGGGATGAATAGGTGAGCATACGGCCTGGACGTCTTTCCCTTTCAGACCGTCTCAGTGGGGTAGGGGAGTTTGTATCAGAGTCTTGGGCATCTTGAGGTAGCTCCTGCTCCTCGTCAGACTGAGGTACATTGCCGACTGTCTGAACATCATCCTCCTCTGATTCAGTTTGCTGAGGCCTGACCTGTTCCTCTTCAAACTGTATTTCAATCTCCATTGGCTCTGAGACTGTTTCAGGCAAGGTTCTGATCTCCACTTGTCCCTGACCATTATCATTTTCTCGGACTGGTTTGGGCAACACTGGTTCATGTTGGACTCTGACCTGTTTCCTAGAGGTCTGAATAGTCTTTCTTTTGGATGAGGACCGTGTTTCCAGTGCTGGCATTTGTTCTCTCTGGGACACGTTTGACTCAGACCAGCTTTCTGGTATCCTCAACCAGTAACTTTCTTCGGACTCATCTTCTGAGTCAGATGTTTCAGCACTTATAGCTTTGTCTCTCACATCGTTTACTGTTGTCTGATGGGGTCTTTGGCTTTGTGGTGGCCTAGAGGTTTGCTTGGTTGGATGTGATGGGAATTCTACTGGTAGGTCATTGACAAGCAAGAGCAGGTTTCTGTGCAGGGTTCTGGTTTTCTCTTTGTTACCGCTTTCTGGATGGAGGACATATACTGGATTATCTGAAATCTGTTCTTTCACCACATAGATTCTGTTCTGCCAGTAGTTACGCAATTTGCCAGGCCCACCGCGCTCACCCAAATTCCTTACCAACACTCTGTCCCCTGGTTGTAAGACCACTCCTCTAGCCTTCCGGTCATAATAGGACTTGCCCTTTGCACTAGATGACAGGCTGTTACTATTAGCAATACGGTATGCTTCAGTCATTCTTTTACGCCATTTCTCAGCATACTCTTTGTGTCTCACTGGATCCATATCTTCTGACAGACCGAACACAAGGTCAACAGGGAGTCGAGGGTGTCGACCATAGAGCAGGAAGTGAGGGGAATAACCGGTAGATTCATGTCGGGTGCAATTATAGGCATGGACAACCTGTGGGAGATGTTCTTTCCATCTTTCCTTTTCTTTGTCTGTCAATGTGCGTAGCATTTGTAACAAGGTGTGGTTGAACCGCTCAGCTGGATTTCCCTGGGGGTGATAAGGAGATGTTCGGGAATGAGCTACCCCTGAGAGTTGTCCAAGTGTTCTGAATAGTTCATTCTCGAACTCCCGTCCTTGGTCATGATGCAGTTTGTTTGGAAAACCGAACCTTGGCACAAAGTCACTGTAAATACGTTCTGCGGCCGTCCGGCCTGATTTATTTTTGGTTGGGTAGGCCTGTGCGAACCTTGTGAAATGGTCGATCACAACCAAAATGTACTCATAGCCCCCTTTGCTCTTTTCGAGATGCAGGTAATCGATGCAGACCAGTTCTAGAGGCGAGTTGGATTTCAGGCTGCTCATGGGGGCACGCACATGGATTGTGGGCTTTTTCTGTGCAATACAACAACATTTCTTGGTCACATAATCCTCTATACATCTTTTCATATAGGGCCAGTAGAACCTCTCTCTGGCTAGGTGTAGTACTCTCTCCGTACCCACATGCCCCATGTTATCGTGAAGGTGACTCAATACAAGGGACTGGTATTTGAAAGGAAGGACTAACTGTTTTCTCCCTGGTGTCCGTCGGTACAGGACTCCGTTATCCAGATGCAGCCGGTTCCACTCGTGGAGAAGCTTGCGAGCAGATCCCTTCACTGCCTTTCTAGCCTCCTCTGAGACTCTATCATTCGACTCTTTGAGCCTTAAGATCTCTCCAATTGTGGGGTCTTCTCTCTGGGCTTGACTCAACTCATCATGGCTGATTTCATTTAGGGGTGTACGAGGCTGTGGGATCACAGCACCAGAGGAGGCAAGGAGAGCAGCCACCCAGGCAACATCTTTTCTCTGAGCTACTTGACTTCCCTCCCAAGATGCGTTCACCACCTCCTGTGACAACTCCTCTGTACACCCTGACATGTAGCCATCAATATCAAGAGGGATTCGGGACAGGGTATCCGCATCAACGTTAGCTCTCCCAGGCCTGTATCTGATGTTAAAGCAGAAGTCTGACAATTCTCCCACCCAGCGGTGACCAACTGCATTAAGTTTGCATGTGTTCATGACATACGTGAGTGGGTTGTTGTCACTGAATATGGTGAAGTGTGGAGCGTAAAAGAGATAGTCCCTAAACTTTTCACACACTGCCCATTTCAGCGCAAAAAACTCCAACTTGCCGCTGTGTAAATGATAGTTCTTCTCTGCAGCCGTTAGGGTTCGTGACCCGTATCCAATAACACGCAGCTTTCCGTTCTGCTGCTGGTAGAGTACGGCTCTGAGGCCTTGTTCTGAGGCATCAGTATGAAGGACGAAAGGCAGTTCGAAATCTGGATACGCAAGGATGGGGGGGTGAGTTAACATGTCCACAAGTTCCTCAAGTACACTTTGGTGCATAGCCGTCCACTCTATAGGCACTCTCGATGACAGCTGTGGCCCCTTTGTTTTACTCTGACGGGGTTGGGCTTGCGTTGTTAGGAATCTACTCTGGAGTAACTCATACAGTGGCTTCGCTATCTTTGAGAAGTTCTGTATATACGAACGGTAGTAACTTAAGAAACCAAGAATCCTTCTCAGATCACCTACAGTGTGTGGGGTCTTGGTTTTCAAGGCCATTACGGCTTCTAGGTCTTTGGGGTCGACTCGAACACCCTCAGCAGACACCAGACGCCCTACATAACGAACTTCTCCCTTGAACAGTTCGCACTTCTCCGGCCGGAGTTTTACTCCCTGACACTGTAAAGCTTGGAGGACCTTGCGAACCACCTCCAGATGGTCTTCAAAAGATCCTGAGTAGCACAGTATGTCATCGAGATATGGTATGCAACACTCATCCCTCAGAGAACACAGCATCTCCTCCATGCTTCTCTGAAAGGCTGCCGGTGCATTAGACAGACCAAACGGAATCCTTATCCACTCATAGAGCCCCCAGGGTGTGATGAAGGCAGTAAGATGGCGTGAACCTTCAGCCACAAAACCCTGGTGGTACGCTTTACCCTGGTCAAGGATGCTAAACGAAGAGTAACCCCCCAAGGTGTCTAGGAGGTCCCGTATGCGAGGCAGCGGGTGTCTGTCTGGGATCGTTTTCTGATTAAGGAGACGGTAGTCTATGCAGAGACGTAGCGTACCGTCCTTCTTCCGCACACACACGACAGGGGCAGAGTAGGAGGACTTAGATCTGACTATCCATCCCTTCACCAGGAGGTCCTGGATATACTCTTTAACCTCTTTAAACAGCGGTTTTGGAATGGACGTGTACGTCCTCTGCACTGGAATGTCATCTTTTAAGTTAATCACCATCTGCAGACTAGGGTTACATCCGATGTCATCCACATCCCTTGCAAAAGCCCTTGACTCCTCATACAACATTCTCTCAGCCATCTCTTGGTGTTCTTCCTTTAGATGACTGAGGCTCACGGGTGGATGCCACAGGGATGGAGCTGGTTCCACAGGTGCAGCGGTGACCTCATTGACGGTTACTGTGGATGTCAATTCGTTGGAAGGATTAGCATCCAACACTCTTTCAATCTGCTGCAAGGTGCCCAAGGCTGTCTTTCGTGGTAGGGTGACATTATGCTTAGTGTTGTTGCCGACAGCAATCACAACATACGTTTTTTCGGGGTTGCGTATCTCCAAAAGGCCTGCCCCTACATCCAGCTGCTCTAGTGGCTGGCTGCCCTCCTCTGCCTCAAACAACACCCAACGGTCAGAAGAGTCTATGGTTAGCGGAACCCGGCACCTCACCCAGGCTACTTGACCAGCGAGAACGACCATGTCATTTACACCTGTTCTTAGGCGACCTTGTTGCACACTCTGCTTCGCTGTCTGAATAAAGTTCACAATCGCTTCTGCTTCCTCACTAGGAACAGAGATGGCATTATGAAGCAATTTCGTCAGAGTAGGCATCAATCTTTCTGGTTGTTCTTCAATGAGCTGCTCTAAGACATTAAAGCCAATCAGTGGTTGCTCCATGGCCAGCCTACTGATAAGGAATGGGACACTGATGGACAGATTGGGGTCCTCATTCCCTGGTAGATTGATCTTGATGGCTACCCAGCCCTCGAAAGGGATAAGATCTCCAGTAAGTGCATACACCTCTAGCTCTACCATCTCCTCAACAATCTCAGAGATGGGTCGCACGTGGACATCGGGCAAATGGCTGTCTTTCCAGGCACGGCTCATCAAACTGACCTGTGCACCTGTGTCAAGTAACGCGGTCACTGCCAAGCCATTTAGTTTGCATTGTATTAGGGCTTTCCTTCCTATCAAGTTGGCAACAGCTCCACGTCTAGTGCATGGCGGCTCAAGACTAGCCACTCCGAGGGCAGTGTGGGAGGGAGGGTTGGGTTTTCTGCCCTCATGTTTGGCCTTCACTCTCACCCCTCCAGGGTGCCCAGTCTGGGGATCTTTCTCAGATCCGATCACTCGCTGCCCCGCTGCAGTGACCGGTTCAAGTTTCCCTGGTTATTTTGTTTCTTTAAACAGCCCACAGCCCTGTGGCCTTCCTCCCCACAAGAGAAACAATGATTACAGTCTGACCGGTTTTGCTCTACACATTTTGCACAACCGTAAGGCCTCTCTCTCTTGCTTCTCTCCTTATTTTGAGAATACTGATTCCCCTGGTCCGAGGCTTGTGGCTGTCTTTGCCTTTGCATTGACTCAATCATGATTGTGAGCTCATCTACTTTGGCTGCAAGCTCCTTAATTTGGTCTGGCTTTGTTTTGACTGATGTGCTCTCTTGCTTGGTGCTAGGTTCTTGGGCGGTATTGACCTCAAGCTGTGCACTATGCGCATTTGTGGTCGGACGACGGGAAGAAGAACCTATCCTCTTCTGTCTCTCACTTTCCTCACTAGTGATCTTCATTACATGACGGAGTATTGTATCATCACCTACATCACTCTTTGACAGGAGAGGTTTTAGTTCTCTGCGTATGTCACCGTGTTTGTAACCTAGCCCCTGGTAGACTGTGTGTAGGAAGACATCTTGAACAGTAGCTGCACTGTACTGTATGCCTGCATCTGACAGTTTGGATGTGAATAGGATGCGCTGTTTCAACCCTATCACACGGTAGAGGAACTGTTGTGGTGTCTCGTTCTCATCCTGTTTGGCACACATTAATTCTTGGAATAACTCTGTGCTGTTTTTCTCTCTTAGGTGGGCCTGGAGGAACCCCTTGAGTTCAATTACAGTGAGGTCATCTTTATTGATTAGCATATCTTTAAACGTTCCAGGTTTTATCATTCGGAGCACACCACAGACAATTTCTGTGTCAGAGAAGCCTTCTCTGATCCCTTCCTCTATCTGCTTACAGACATTATTGTAACTGATGTCAGATGATTGGTCCCCAATCTGACCCCCTTGTACTTTGAACTCCCTCCTCTGGAGGTAGGCCAGTTCTCTTAAGGAGATCATCCCCTCACGGACCGGCTGGACAACCGACGGACTTGGACTATGAAACAGACTAGCCTGTGGGGGTAAGGGTGGGGAGTACGGCGGCTGTACTGTAGGTAGCATAATGCTTTGTCTAAGCCTCTTGCCAAGCTCTTCATAGCTAGTGAGCATATCCATTAAATCCATATTTGTGGCACCAGTAGGGTTAACAGTGCCTTCGACTTGAGACATTTGGTTCATGGCATCACCTGTGGTGACAGCAGGGACAGATTGGTGTGGTGCAGTGACACTGCCATCTGAACTGTGAGCAATATTTACAGTGTGAGTACCGGTCTCTGTGTTGTGTGATTTTAACCCACCTGTGTCATCTGATGAACATGGTACATCACGGTTATGAATAATTTTAGCAATAGCATCATTCAAAATCAACAGTTCAGACATACCATGATCTTCTAATTCAAGCAAGAGCTTACTATTCAGAAATGCACTCACATAGTCAAAGCAGGCCTCGTGGTCTCCTTCGATGTGCTCAGATATTTTCGGGTCAAGCCCCGTACCTAAGTTCTGGGCGAGTTGGAAGAGGTCTTCTGCTGACAAGGTGAGTAGTTTTTTTCGAATGTCCCACACAAGACGCTTTCTCTCACTGTCAGCCATGGCAGTAGCTCCTCTTTATGCTTCACGCCTAGTTATACAGTTCAACAGCGTCTTGATATGTACTCCACCCTGGGTGTGACACTGTTTAACAACTCAGTTCCTGTTCTTCACGCTGGGTGTTATACAGTTCAACAGCGTCTTATTGCCTGACTCTCTGACAACGGCTCTGCTCCAGCAGCCGATGCTCTGCTCCAGCTGATGACAACGACACCAGCTGAGGACAATAACTCCAGCTGACGACAACAACTCCAGCTGGTGATGACGACTTCAGCTGACAGTGACGACTTCAGCTGACAGTGACGACTCCAGCTGGCGACGACGATTCCAGCTGACGGCTCCGCTTCCGCTGGCAGCTCTGCTCTAGCTGACGGCTCTGCTCCAGCTGACGGTAACTTTGCTTCAGTCGCCAGCTCTCTGCTCTAGCTGACGACGTTCTGCCTTTACCGACAACGCTCTGCTTTAACCGACAGCTCTGTGTCTTTAGCTGACAGCGCTCTGCTGGCATCAGTTGGTTCCAGGTGTCATTGGGAGATCAGCGACAGACCAGTAGGTGGCGCCGATCCCGGACGAGCCCCCAAGATTTGTTACGGGTCCCAGGGCTGCTGGGTACCACAGTGACAAAGCTGCTCCTGAATTAAAACAGGAAAAGACACGGAACAATGAAAAGACTTGACTTGTTGTTTCTCTTTCCAGAATGTAACTGACAATCTATTGGTTTTATTAACCCAACTATCAACAATCATGGCATCACAATACATTTCACTTCTTTGGTTCAGTAGTGTTCTTCATTTTCACATTAATCACAATTTCACTTCACCAAAATACATGTTCGGATCACATTAATTCACCTTTGCATATATTCACTCTTATTCAATACTTTAAAGTAAATACCTGAATTGACCCTTTATGTTCAATAATACTCTTTAGCACTAAAGTATATTTTCCACAGCATATGACTGGCTTGGACACTGTTTAAAAGTGCATTATCAAAGTGCCATTTTAAGGTGCACTGTCCCTTTAACTACTGGCTACCAAACGCGACGATCCGTCTGTGCTGCTCACAGGACACTGAAATAAAGGTTTGGAATGCTTTTGTTCCACAACATTGACCAAATATAATATATAGACTATAACTTGAAGTGTCATCATAACAGTGCATGTTTTCATGAATCAAAGCATAAACAAAACAATAAAACCCCAAATCAAACTATTCATTGTGTATAGGAGCCCTTACAAACACCCCGCTCTGAACAACGTGCTGTTGGCACAAAATGGCGTCACCCATGGACAGTTTCAGTTTCATTCAAACTTTTCCTCCGGTAAAAGACGTCACTTTAAACACTCATTTACCCAATAACATTTAGTGAAAATATCTAATTACTAAAGCCTGCTCTTATGAGGTACATCATTGGTTTGTTTACATTGTACTGACCTGAATTAAAACAGGAAAAGACACGGAACAATGAAAAGACTTGACTTGTTGTTTCTCTTTCCAGAATGTAACTGAAGGAAACCGGAAGGGGTGCTCCTTTATATTGGGTCCCCAGAGAAACTGGGCTAAGAACAAACGTTCCGTTTAAGAACAAACGTTCCGTCCTCACTGCTCCACGGATGTTTAACATGAAAAGGAAACAGTAGTAAAACGAAAATAATGATCAGACTTTAGAATACATATAATTGGGGTCACACTCTCTTGGGGGGGCCACATTTACATTTAGTGTAATTCCGGGTTTCACCGGATGCGCCCCCCTGACTACCCGTCACTACCGCCCATTGGGAACTTCCGACAGAATCGGCCACAGACGACATTAAAACACTTCTTTATTGAAAGATATGGATTATTACATTAAACTACTACCCCGTAGAAGTAGTTAACATTTGGGGATTTGAGGTAAGCACCTTTATTTTCAATTTGTAGACGTTTGGAGTACTTTGCAGGGCATAGTGCAGAATGTCCAGGTCTCCATGGGGCGTGAACCCTACAACTCTCGTAGATTGAAAACGTCAGAATCAGAGGGTTGTATACTACAGCTATTCTGAGGAGAACTTTAGCCAAAAATAGCAGATCTACAAGCTCACAACGCCTTGCACTGCGAGGCATTGTGAGCTTGTAGATCTGCTATTTTTGGCCTAACCTGAAACACAATTTTATACAATATAGAGGGGGTCCCTGCTTCATCTCTCTCTCAGCTAGGGGGTCCTTGGCCTGAAAAGGTTGAAGATCCCTGTACTAGTGATTGTAGTATTCATAGTAACAGTAATATTTGTAGCACTTCTAATAATCTGCCTGTTCTTACCTCAGTAGAAATTGTATCAGTCTGTCTGTCTGTATGTCTGCCTGTCAGTCTTGTTTACACTGTACATTTAGTTTTTATGCAGCACATATCTGGATAATTGTCTCCACCAGATCGAAAGGCATGGCGAGAGTATGTTTTACCCCCTGCCAGTCCGTCCGCGTGTCTTTCTTTCCTTTCTTTATTCAGGGGAGACCATTGAGAGCAAAGCTCTCTTTTTCAAGGACACCCTGATAACAGCATTTAAAACAAATAAAATACATACATAATGAAAAACCATGACAAACATTTGAATCAAATTACGATCATCACAGATACAAATAAATATAGTGTTAAATGAAACAGGAGCAGTTACTATGCAATGTGTCCTCAAGAAGTACCCTAAATGTTTCTATTGAGACCAATCGCTCCAGTTTCAGAGAGTCCTGAAGTTTGTTCCATTTGTGTGGAGCATAATACATGAAAGCAGTCTTTCCTTGTTCACTGTTCTTCCGTGGACTTGTAAATCTAATGTGTGATTGTGAACGCGTTGCATGTTCAGTAACTTTTGGCTCTAAAAGCGAAGATAGGTACAGAGGAAGCTTACCACACAAGGCCTTATAAATAAATAACATACAATGCTGCTCTCTCCGTACTGCGAGAGAAGGCCAACCCACTTTATCATATAAAATACAGTGATGGGTGAGATAATCATCGCCAGTGATAAAACGTAGGGCACTGTGGTAGACTGCATCGAGAGGCTTAAGTGTGGAGGTTGAAGCATGTGTGACAGGGTCAAAGCAGGGGGGTGAAACCAAATTGTAACATTTTTTATTGATGATGAAAAACCTGTATTACGCACTTAAAAACATCATTCTCTTAACTATATTTCTGCACTGCATGTTTTATGGTTGACAATGTATTTCCCCCCGGTCCCCGAGCCACTTGACATTGGACTCCCCTATAGGCTGTGTGACATTGGCCTTGTGACAGCGGACGGCCAATGTCCCCAGGTCACGCTGGTGGCAGAGCGAATGAGGGCGGAGTAGGGTGTGGCCCACCTTATTCAAAAGTGAGCGCGAGCCACTTGGACAGCAGAGAGACAGGCATACAGGGCAGTGTGGAAGTGACAGCCAGAAGGGACGGTTGTGCACAGGAGGAGCAGACATACCACGGAGCAGAGGTGGGGAATACAGTGATCGCGGCACGTACCAAGCCACCAGCAGCAGACGGCGCAGTAGCAGCAGAGACGGGGAGGACAGACAGACGAACCAAGGAACGGAGGAGAGGTCCAGTGGCGATAACGTTGCGCGCTTCACACCCTCAAAGCCAGACGTACAGTCTGGCGGGCGAGTAAGTGTCCTTCTATGCAACGTTACCTTTATAAACCCACGGTCCTAAACCTCATATGTGAAATATACCTGAACAGATGAACTGGTTCTAGTTTCTATGATTGCAGGCAATACGCACGAAGACAAGAAGAGACAGTGATTCCTGGCCTAAACCCCCGCTCCAGTTAAACCCCATATAAGGACATTCCCACCTTTTGCATTGAACCGTGATGAGTATATGACATATAGCAATTGAATTGGCACTTGGCACTTTACTGCTTCAGTAATAGTTGGCACTTTAACGCTAAATTCATTATTTATTTGCTATAGTTTGCACAAGCCCTGTCTGTTTTTAGTGTTTGGTGATTGTCTGTATTCCTGTATTTTAGTTAGTTAGTGGGCGCATTAGGAGGTTGAGGTTTTAGAATTAGTGTTATATTTTGTTTATGCTTTTCAATATTTTATGGCTTATAGACGCCACTGTATTAGCTTAATAAAATAGATTACCTTTTTATACAAACCTGTTTCCGTCCAGCTTTCTCCAAGGGATATGTGTTGAAGTGTTGTTCTCATTTAAAAGTATTGTACTTACCTGGGTAAACTCGAACCTGTGAATAGCCTAAGAAAGAGTGTTACAGAGGACCCTACCTCTTAAATAAAAAGGTGGCGTAGTCTTGCAGTACCTAACAAACAGTATTATTCTCACAGTAATTACGCACCCCGCACTTTACCGTGCAACTGATATTTTATTGTTGTGAGTTTAATGTGTATTGTTATTTATTTATTATTGAGACAAAGTAAAGAGTGTCAGCATTCTAAAAAGAAGTGGCAAGTTACATGTGACAACCTGGCCACCGTCACATATTTGGCGTAGCGCGGCAGGACTGGGTAGAGAACAACACAAAATCCCTAAGAGAAACTGTATTGAAATTTTGCTGTTTTGCTGCTTTTTGTTTTGTTTTGTTTGGTTGAATCAAGAAAGTAATGATGATGATGCCAGTGTATCCAGGGGCACCGTGGCTACCTAAGTTTTCGGGCATAGAAGGTGAGGAGAAATACAGGGAATGGAGAGAACAGATTAAAGGATTATTGGGCACTCAGGATTTAACAGAGGAGAAAAAAGTTGCTTTTGTAGTACAGACCCTTACTGAGGAAGCTAAGCGACAAATTAGTGTAATTGACAAGGAAGATCGCAATACAGTGGCCAAAGTCTTTAAATGTTTAGACACGTTGTATAAAACATCTGTTTCTGCTTCCCAAGCTCGTGCCTTGTTCTATGGCTGTGCGCAACGCGCAGGCGAAAGTGTGCAGGCTTATATTTTGAGGCTTAGAGAGTTGTTCTGCGGGCTGCGGCGGCTCGACCCAGACACCGCTCCCTCCGATGCCATTCTGCGAGAGCAGTTACTTGTAGGACTGTCTGAAGGCCCTCTGGGTCAAGCCTTAAGAATATATGCCCGTCGAAACCCCACAGAAGACTTCGCCGCCCTAAAAAATGAGGCCTTCCTACTAGACACTGAACATAGAAGAGAAGGGACTGCTGAAATCTTGTGCCATGCTGTTAAACCTGTCTCTATCCCAACACCCTCACAGGAATCTGAATGGAGAGAGAAACTGAAACAGGAGATTATGGAAGACGTCAAATCGCAAATGCAGGGGTTTACGCAGGAGCTCATGAAAGAGATCAGACCGCTCCTTCGACCCAACACCACCGATACACGACCTCGCGGTTCGCCTCCATCTGAACGACGCCGGGAGCCGTACCAACGCAACGAGTGGGATGAGGGAGGTAGGCCGATCTGTAGGAGCTGTAGGCAGTCTGGGCACATTGCTCGCTTTTGTAAATCTGACCCCAATCATTTAAACTAGTACGCCCTGTCGCCGAGGTCCGGGAGACAGGGGTGCAGCGCGCACTCGCCAGATCAAGGGCTAATGAAGTGTTTATTGGGGACTGTCCGACTATTGGGATCACTATGGGAGGAGTCCACTTAAGGGGGTTACTGGATACTGGGTCACAAGTCACATTAATGCAGCAAAGCTTATTTGAGGAAAAATTCTCACACCTAACGTTGGGAAATGGGCCCCTTGTTTTTAAATTACGCGCCGCTAATGGTCTTGACTTACCGTACACTGGCTATGCCATATTGGACCTAGAGCTGGAGGGAATGAAGATCCCAGGGAGAGGAGTTGTAATCGTGAAAGATGAACATTGTACTCAACCGCTGATTATTGGGATGAATGTCGTGAACGCTGTATGGCATGCCCTCTTTAAATGGCCTGGGAGGCCTGTGTTTCCATGTCAGCAGGGAAGGACGCTGTGGAAGGACGCATTCGCCACCTGTAGGAGGGTGGAGGCAGTGACGAACGAAGATGGGTCCATCGGTTATGTGTGGCCGGTCGGCCGGCGGAAGATTCGAATCCCCGCGCAGAGTGAAGTGATGATCTGGGGCCGCGCTTGGAGAGGACCAAATGGAGCGGACTACGAGGCCTTGATGGAAGCCTTGCCGGATGGAAAAGATTTGGGAGTGGCCCGTGCCCTCGTCACGGTGCGCCACGGACGTGTTCCCATACGAGTGTGCAACCCACACGCATATAGTCTGGTCCTGGACCGCCACCAGAAGCTGGGGAGGCTGTACCCGGTGGAAGAAGCGGATGTCCGAGGCGGCAGGGACCTGAGCCTGTCCCTGGGGACCGACGGAGAGGTGGAAGTGGCCGTAATCAGTGTGGAAGATGATGGACCACTGAAGACCCTGCCCGAAGAGATGGAAGTGTTGACGGAGCGTGATGACCTGCCGGAGGCGCAGAAGAGAGAGTTACACGAGATGTTGTGTCGGTGGAAGAAGGTGTTCGCCATCCATGACGAGGATTTCGGACGGACGGACGTCGTGCAACACCAGATACCGACCGGAGACGCGGCACCCATACGAGAGCGACACCGGCCGTTGCCGCCCTCCATGTACCGGGAGATGAAGACCCTCCTGAATGAGATGCTGGAGAAGGGAGTCATCAAGGAGAGTTGCAGTCCGTGGGCGGCACCTATCGTACTGGTCAAGAAGAAAGATGGCAGCTGGAGGTTCTGCGTCGACTACAGGAAACTTAACGCCGTGACGCACAAGGACGCCTTCCCCCTACCCAGGATAGAAGAGACGCTCACCAGCCTGACGAAGGCGCAATGGTTCTCCACGTTAGACCTGGCCAGCGGGTATTGGCAAGTAGGAATGGATCCCCGGGACCGGGAGAAGACCGCCTTTACGACCCCGCTGGGCCTGTTCGAGTTTCAACGCATGCCGTTCGGGCTTTGTAATGCGCCCGCGACGTTCCAGAGGCTGATGCAGCAGTGTCTGAGTGGTCAGGTGACAGAATCCTTGCTGGTATATCTTGATGACATTATAGTATATTCACCTGACTTCTCCTCTCATCTACAGCACCTCGAGCTCGTCTTCCAACGCCTGTGGAGACATGGACTGAAGCTGCGGTTAGACAAATGCAAACTTCTGCGGAGGGAAGTGCAATTTCTGGGCCATGTCGTGGACAAAGAGGGAGTGCGGCCCGATCCGGAGAAAGTGGTGGCAGTGCGGGACTGGACACCACCCTCAACGGTCCGCGAGGTCCGCGCGTTTCTAGGTCTAGCGGGTTACTATAGGCGTTTCGTGTCCTCTTTTGCTGCTATAGCACGACCCTTAAACAACTTATTGATAGGAATCCCAAATGACGTAAAATCCCACCAGTGTAAAGTCGAGTGGACTTCGGAGTGCCAGCGGGCGTTTGATGCGTTAAAGAGTGCCCTCACACAAGCCCCGGTGTTAGCATATGCGGATTATACACAGCCTTTTGTGGTTTACACTGATGCGAGTGGCCGTGGGTTGGGAGCGGTTCTAGCCCAGGTCCAAGACGGTCACGAACGTGTAATAGCTTATGCAAGCCGCAGTCTCCACCCGACCGAGCAGAATGACGCAAATTATAGCTCGTTCAAATTGGAGCTTTTGGCCCTTAAATGGGCCGTGACCGAGAAGTTTAAAGATTATCTCACTGGCGCTCGATTCACAATATTCACGGACAATAACCCTGTTGCGCATCTCCAAACGGCTAGATTGGGAGCTGTGGAACAACGGTGGGCTGCTCAACTTGCGTCGTTTACTTTCGACATCAAGTATCGACCGGGCAAAAACAACGCCAACGCTGATGCCCTATCGCGGTTCCCAGTGCAGCCTGTAGATGTGGCGGCTGTACAATCGACGCCAGCAGCCCGGGAGGATGAGTGGAGAGAGACGCAGGATCGGGATCCAGATGTGCAGGTGGTGAAGAGGTGCGTGGAACGGGGGAGAGCCCCTAATATGGTGGAGAGGAAGAATTGGACTCGGGGAGCGCGGCAACTGTTACGCCAGTGGAACAAACTGATTATACGAAATCATGTGTTATATAGGAAGGTGACCGATCCTTATACCAAAGAACAATACTCACAGATCATTTGTCCAGGTTCACGCAGAGAGGAGGTATGGAGAGGAATCCACACGGCCGCGGCGCATGCTGGGTTGGAGAGGACCTTGGCCCAGCTACGACGTTGGTTCTATTGGCCAGGCATGGAGGGAGCGGTGCGTCAGTTACAACAGGGTTGTGTCGCCTGCAGCCTGCAGAGGAACAGGTCAGAGCCTCGGGCCCCCTTACAACCCTTTGAAGTCTCATATCCACTAGAAGTAATAGCCATTGATTTCCTCACATTAGGTAGGCCTGCTGATGCGTGGCAAAACATTCTGGTAGCTACTGACTTATTCACCCGTTATAGTTGGGCTATTGCCACCCGAGACCAGACTGCGCACACCACTGTCCGTGCGTTATGGACGCATATTATCCAGCCGTTCGGCTGTCCGGCCCGGTTCCACTCAGATCGAGGCCCCAACTTCGAGTCCGAGTTAATGCACCATTTATGTCAGACTTATGGTATTGCAAAAAGTCGCACCACTCCGTACCACCCGGCTGGGAACGGTGGAGTGGAACGATTTAATCAGACATTACTGAACATGTTGCGATCACTAGACACTGATAAACAAGGAAGATGGAATGAGCACTTACCCGAGTTAGTTCATGCTTATAACAACACGATCCATAGTGCTACGGGTTATGCCCCCGCCTACTTAATGTTTGGCCGACATTTGAGGCGCCCTATAGATGTCCAGTTAGGAGTGCAGTCAGCGCAAGAGCGCATGGGAGTGGGTGGCTGGGTACAGGACCACCAACAGAGAATGGCGACAGCTTATAGGACCGCAGGGGAGAGGATGGGAGAAACGGCCAAGAGGAGAAAGCAGGTTTATGACCGTAGGGCCGGTATTACACCCCTATTACCAGGAGAGAGAGTGTGGATTCGAAATAGGAAGAGAGATGGCCAGGGGAAATTGAGTACGTGGTGGGACCCCGAGCCTTACGCAGTGATGGAACAGGTGGGAGCTACGGGGTTGGTGTACCGAGTCAGACCCGAGAAGGGGGGGCGAGAAAAGACCATACATAGAAATGCGTTGAAAGTGTGTGTAGCCCCCAGGTCGCCCCACGAGGACCCCCCAGCTGTAGTGCAGCCCGAGCAGGTAGAAGCAACAACGCCGCAGTATTATGGGTTTCTCTCCGTCCCGAGAGCACCAGATGAGCCACGGCGCTCGGGAAGAGCAAATATAGGCCAGCCACCCCAGAGGTATGGACATGATTAGGGACAGTTGCAGGGACTGGCAACGGAAAAGTGGGGGGGGATGTGACAGGGTCAAAGCAGGGGGGTGAAACCAAATTGTAACATTTTTTATTGATGATGAAAAACCTGTATTACGCACTTAAAAACATCATTCTCTTAACTATATTTCTGCACTGCATGTTTTATGGTTGACAATGTATTTCCCCCCGGTCCCCGAGCCACTTGACATTGGACTCCCCTATAGGCTGTGTGACATTGGCCTTGTGACAGCGGACGGCCAATGTCCCCAGGTCACGCTGGTGGCAGAGCGAATGAGGGCGGAGTAGGGTGTGGCCCACCTTATTCAAAAGTGAGCGCGAGCCACTTGGACAGCAGAGAGACAGGCATACAGGGCAGTGTGGAAGTGACAGCCAGAAGGGACGGTTGTGCACAGGAGGAGCAGACATACCACGGAGCAGAGGTGGGGAATACAGTGATCGCGGCACGTACCAAGCCACCAGCAGCAGACGGCGCAGTAGCAGCAGAGACGGGGAGGACAGACAGACGAACCAAGGAACGGAGGAGAGGTCCAGTGGCGATAACGTTGCGCGCTTCACACCCTCAAAGCCAGACGTACAGTCTGGCGGGCGAGTAAGTGTCCTTCTATGCAACGTTACCTTTATAAACCCACGGTCCTAAACCTCATATGTGAAATATACCTGAACAGATGAACTGGTTCTAGTTTCTATGATTGCAGGCAATACGCACGAAGACAAGAAGAGACAGTGATTCCTGGCCTAAACCCCCGCTCCAGTTAAACCCCATATAAGGACATTCCCACCTTTTGCATTGAACCGTGATGAGTATATGACATATAGCAATTGAATTGGCACTTGGCACTTTACTGCTTCAGTAATAGTTGGCACTTTAACGCTAAATTCATTATTTATTTGCTATAGTTTGCACAAGCCCTGTCTGTTTTTAGTGTTTGGTGATTGTCTGTATTCCTGTATTTTAGTTAGTTAGTGGGCGCATTAGGAGGTTGAGGTTTTAGAATTAGTGTTATATTTTGTTTATGCTTTTCAATATTTTATGGCTTATAGACGCCACTGTATTAGCTTAATAAAATAGATTACCTTTTTATACAAACCTGTTTCCGTCCAGCTTTCTCCAAGGGATATGTGTTGAAGTGTTGTTCTCATTTAAAAGTATTGTACTTACCTGGGTAAACTCGAACCTGTGAATAGCCTAAGAAAGAGTGTTACAGAGGACCCTACCTCTTAAATAAAAAGGTGGCGTAGTCTTGCAGTACCTAACAAACAGTATTATTCTCACAGTAATTACGCACCCCGCACTTTACCGTGCAACTGATATTTTATTGTTGTGAGTTTAATGTGTATTGTTATTTATTTATTATTGAGACAAAGTAAAGAGTGTCAGCATTCTAAAAAGAAGTGGCAAGTTACATGTGACAACCTGGCCACCGTCACACATGCATGTACAGCACATCACCATAGTCAAACACAGACATTATGACAGATTGAATAACAGTTTTTCTGCTGGTAAAGGAAAAGCAGGACCTGTTTCTGTAGAGGAAACCAATCTGTCCTCTTAGTTTTTTGATAAGGTTCGCCACATGAATCTTAAATGAGAGCTTGGAATCTAGCCAAATGCCCAGGGGCCTGTTCCTCGAAAGGTGAATTAAATAAGCCTGGCCTTAAGCCAAATCCAGGCTTGACAAAGTCGGGTCCGTATAGCCTTGTTTATTCCATTCCACGAACGCCAAGCCAGGCTGAAAAGGAGCGACTTTGTCGAGCTAGGCCTTGTCAAGCCAGGCTGTGTCGAGCCAGGATAATGAAGCCAGGCTTCACATATTTCTATAAAAGACCACGAAAGTCAATAGCAGAATCCTTGAACTTGACCAATCATGGAGTCCAAAACCAGAGCGGCGTTCTTCTCTGTGGCTGAACAGCAGCACTGCAGCAGCTCATGAAATCATCATACAAGGAAGTAAAATGTATTATAAGCGAGAAAGGAAACGCGACCGCAATAAATAGATCCAGGGAGAAAGCGTGGCAAAGTATTGCAAGCACACACAGAGCACACACGGGCGGGACACGCAATAACCCCACATTTACAAGACCACTTTGGTAGAGGTTTGGGTTGTGTAGTTACCTTGCCATCATGATGTAACTCCAAAGGTGGACAAGAAATTAAAAAAAAATGTCTCCATTGACTAGAAATTGATAATTTAAAATATGCTCCTCATTGACTTACATTCAGTGAAGAGGCTCTTTTAAACCCGTAACTAATAATATATATATATATATATATATATATATATATATATATATATATATATATATATATATATATATATATATATATATATACATACATATACATATATATATATATATATGTGTGTGTGTGTGTGTGTGTGTGTGTCAGACATTTTGTATAATATTTTAACATAATTAACAGAGTGACAATGACATATCACATGAGTCATTGTGAAACAATTATGATTCATGGTCACACACTATTTCAGTAATATAATTAATTTGATTATATCTTATTGTATTTATTTCATTTTATTTGAATGCAAGGTCATTAAAATGAGTCCATATTCAAACACATGTGTTACATTACATTACATTACAGTCATTTAGCAGACGCTTTTATCCTAAGCGACTTACAATAAGTGCAATCAACAAAGGTAGGGAACGAAAGCTACTAATCACCAGAGGTTATAAGTGCATTTTCTGCAATAACAAGCAACCAAGAGCATACCTAGCGCTAAGGTAAAAGTGCAATATATCAGCTACCTATTTCCTTAAACAGATGAGACAAAGTAGTCAAATGAGCAGGAGCTAAAAACAAATAATTGTATTGACTAAACAAGATCCAATAAACAATTCAACAATAAAACAAGCATTCGTACAACTAGTTAACAACAAGTAGGCCAGGCAAAGAGGAAGGGTAGTGTTTCCTGAAGAGGTGGGTTTTCAGCCTGCGGCGAAAGATGGGCAGTGACTCTGCTGTCCTGACATCAGTGGGAAGTTCATTCCACCACTGTGGGGCCAGAACAGAAAAAAGTCGTGACCGTGTCGATCGACCAGAAGGACCGTTGAGTGGCGGGGGAGTCAGTCGCCCCTTGGTGGCCGACCGGAGTGGTCGGGAAGGGTTGTGGGCATTGACCAATACCCGGAGGTAAGAGGGAGCTGTTCCTTTCGCTGCCCTATAGGCTAGCACCAGGGTTTTAAACTGAATGCGAGCCGCTACGGGGAGCCAGTGCAGGGAACGGAGAAGGATAGTTGTGTGAGAGAACTTGGGGCGGTTGAACACCAGACGAGCCGCAGCTTTCTGAACAAGCTCCAGGGGTCTGATGGCAGATGCCGGAGAGCCAGCCAGGAGGGAGTTGCAGTAGTCCAGGCGGGAGATGACAAGAGCCTGGATGAGCACCTGGGCTGCCTTCTCCGTGAGGAAGGGCCGAATTCTCCTGATGTTGTAGAGGAGGAATCTGCAGGACCGTGTCACTGATGCGATGTTAGCCGAGAACGACAGTTGATCGTCCAGGGTCACACCCAGATTCTTCGCAGTCCGAGTTGACGTCACCACAGCGTTCTCAATGGTGATGGCCATGTCTCGGTGAGGACAGCCCTTCCCCGGGATGAACATCAGCTCGGTCTTGTCCAGGTTGAGCTTCAGGTGGTTCGTCGACATCCACTCCGAGATGTCAGCCAGACAAGCAGCAATGCGTGCCTCCACGTGTGTGTCAGAGGGGGGGAATGATAGGATCAGCTGGGTGTCATCGGCATAGCAGTGGTAGGAAAAGCCATGGGAGCGGATGACAGCACCAAGAGATGTAGTGTAGAGAGAGAAGAGAAGAGGACCCAGAACCGAGCCTTGGGGAACCCCAGTAGTGAGCCTGTGTGGTTCTGACACAGACCCTCCCAGCTTCACCTGGTAGGAGCGACCCGTCAGGTAGGATGCAAACAGGGAGAGTGCAGAGCCTGAGACACCCATCCCCTCGAGGGTGGAGAGGAGGATCTGATGGTTCACTGTGTCGAACGCTGCAGACAGGTCCAGGAGTATCAGGACAGAGGAGAGAGAGTTCGCTCTAGCGGCATGGAGTGACTCCGCCACTGCCAGGAGGGCAGTCTCTGTCGAGTGACCCACTTTGAACCCAGACTGGTTGGAGTCCAGGAGGTTGTTCTGGTGGAGATACGAGGACAGTTGTTTGAACACAGCACGTTCGAGAGTTTTAGATAGGAAGGATAGAAGGGAAACCGGCCTGTAGTTCTTGACTTCAGAGGGGTCAAGTGTCGGTTTCTTGAGGAGGGGGGTGACTCTGGCAGTCTTGAAAGTAGAGGGAAAGTAACCAGATGTCAGAGAGGTGTTAATAAGGTGGGTTAAGAAGGGAAGAAGTTCAGGTGCAGTGGACTGCAGCAGAGGGGATGGGACAGGGTCCAGAGAGCATGAGGTGGGGCGGCTAGAGGTAACAAGGAGAAGGACCTCGTTAGGAGAAAGGGGAGAAAAGTGGGATAGAGAGGTGGAGGGGGGGGAGAGAGGAGTAGATGAAGCTAGAGAGGGGAGGGTGGAAGAGGGACGGGTGTGGGTAGTGCGCAGGGCACCAGCCGGGGGAGGAGGGAATGAGGATCGGATATCGTTCACCTTCTTGTCAAAGAAGTTGGCGAAATCGTCAGGGACGAGGGACGAGGAGGGAGGAGGGGGAGGTGGTTGCAGGAGAGAGGAGAAAGTTTCAAAGAGTTTTTTAGGGTTAGAAGCAGAAGCCTGAATTTTAGTGCAGAAGAAAGCAGCTTTAGCAGCTGATAGAGAGGAGGAAAAGGTAGAAAGGAGAGATTGGAAGGTAAGAAGGTCCTCCGGGAGGTTGCCATTTCTCCATTTACGCTCAGCTGCTCTTAGGCTTGACTGGATGAGAAACCGTGACCATGTGATATTCAAAAGAGTTAGGAGAGAATTGTGACAGTGAGACAGGAGAGTATTTCCATTTTCTGGAAATTAGCAGACCAGCACCACCACCTATCCGCACGCCTCTGGGAGTGTGAGAGAAAGAGAACACATCTGACAGAGCCGCGGGTGTAGCAGTGTTTTCTGGTGGGATCCAGGTCTCAGTCAGGGCAAGGAAGTTAAGGGAGAGCCCGGATGCGTAGCCTGTGATGAAAGCAGCTTTGCCTTCCACCACAGCCGATCGGCAATTCCAGAGCCCCCCTGTTACCACTTGCTCGACGTGAGTTGAAATAGTAGGATATATTAGATTAGCGGTCTCGCGACATCTGGGTGTAACCCAGTGTTTTTGCGACCGCCAGAAAGAGGAGAGGACAGGAATAGGAAGAAAGCCCATTGTAGATCACTAAACATATACACACTACTATATCTAGAAGAAGCACTCAATGGTCCAGGTCTTACATTGACTAAGTCGCGCTTTGACAAAGTCGCCTGCAGCTGCCTTTGTTCGTTCGGCTGGCCGCTTTGCAAGCTGCCGCTTTCAGCGCTGGTTTAAAACCACTTAGCTTGATTGCTAATTGTCTGCCGGGGAGTGCTGCCCCACCCAGCCACTTAGCACAGGGCTATTAAGTGGCCTGTTCTACCTGAAATTGCCTCAAGTGCTCTGTGAGGCACACACAGAGTATCAATGGCCTACAGCTTATAGCACAAATACAAAAATAGAAACTACAGACTAACACAAGCTGAGAATACAGCACCAGTAACAAAGCACTTAAACTACACTGCTAGTAACTTGCTAGATAAGAAATATGCTATACTCACTACCCAGCAGCCAGGAGCTATGTTCACTCCAGATGTTGAAACGCACACTGAGGTGAAACTATAGCAGCCTGACTTTTAAATCCTTGGAGCTGTGCTGCCCCACCCAGCCACTTAGCACAGGGCTATTAAGTGGCCTGTTCTACCTGAAATTGCCTCAAGTGCTCTGTGAGGCACACACAGAGTATCAGTGGCCTACAGCTTATAGCACAAATACAAAAATAGAAACTACAGACTAACACAAGCTGAGAATACAGCACCAGTAACAAAGCACTTAAACTACACTGCTAGTAACTTGCTAGATAAGAAATATGCTATACTCACTACCCAGCAGCCAGGAGCTATGAGCTATGTTCACTCCAGATGTTGAAACGCACATGTGTTGAATTAACTGTGGAAAAACGTGAAGAACAAGGCACTGGATTAAGTAAGCTTGGCTGTTAGCCTGCTCCTGACCAGGCTAACTTCACAGCTAAATTGCCATGGTAACTAAGGTAGGCTTGCTTCAATTCTCTTTCGTGGAATCGGATTAGGCTAAACTTAGCCAGGGTGAACTGGCTAAACTAATCTTCAAGATAATTCAGCTTTTGTGGAACCGATTCAGCCCTAATCCTGGCTAAATTAAGCCAGGATAGGTGGTAAAGCCAGGCTTTAGCTCTAATTCACCTTTTGAGGAACAGGCCCCAGGTATTTATAAGAGGAGACCAGCTCAATTTGTTCACCTTTAAGAGTGTAAACACCCGATGAGGGATTTATGTTTGGAGACCTAGTAAATACCATACATTTTGTTTTTTTAGAGTTCAGAACAAGCTTAAGTTTAATTAAAGCCCACTGAAACCTATTAAAGGCAGTCTGCAAATGTGCAGTGGCCACTTCTAGCGTTGGGCCAATGCAGTATAAAATTGTGTCGTCCGCATAGAAATGGACATCACAGTGCGGGGTGGGGATTGCAATATTATTAACATAGAGAGTAAATAAAAGGGGGCCCAAAATTGAGCCCTGCGGGACACCTTTACCGACAGACAGAGAACTAGATTTACAACCATCAGCTACAACAGCCTGTGTCCTATCCGTCAGATAACTGGAAAACCATCTGACAGATAAAGCATCCAAGCCAATGGAGGATCGCTTCTGCAATAACATATGATGATCCACGGTATCAAATGCTCTTGAAAGATCAATAAAAAGGGGTGCACAGTGTTGGTGTTGGTGCCGTTTAGTATATTGTTTGTGACAAGGGTTGTAGCTGTAACAGTGCTATGACATGGTCTGAAGCCTGACTGTTGAGGTTGGAGTATATTATGTGTGTTCAGGAATGCACGTAGCTGTGAGCTGACTAGTGACTCAAGGATCTTGGCAAGACAGCACAATTTTGATATAGGTCGATAATTGTTTAAATCTGACTTATTCCGTGTCCATGTGTGTCCGTCCGTCCGTCCGTCCGTCCGTCCGTCCGTGTGTGTGTCATTCTGTCATTCTGTGTACAGCTAATCTCCGCCACCGTTGGCTTGATTGCAGCGAAACTGTGCACACAGACTCCCTGGATGCCAGAGCAGAACCTCTACCCCAAATGTTTCACATGGGCCTGTTATAGCGCCACCATGAGGCCACTTTTTGCAAAACACATTTTTGGACAGTACTCCTACAGATTTTATGCATACATCACGCATATCAGTACACAGTATCTCTATAGTCATGTGATCAACACGGATCTGTCTGATTTTCCATATTCCATCCTGATCGGCTAAGGTTGGCTTCCAAAGTTTGCAGGATTGGTCCGTTTTGAACTAAATGCATCGTGAGATTTCACACGCACATTCCCACTAGGCCGAGGAAGAAATGCCACTTGAAATTTTCAAATCAGCCTCATGGTGGCGCTATAAAAGGTCAATTTGCGTTTTTAACTATAACTGAACCTATATGCGTGAAATTTTGCACGCACACTCCCTAGAGGCCAAGGAAAAACATCTGCCCTGCTTTTTTCACATTTGCCTTTCATAGCGCCACCAGGAGGCCGACTTATGTAAAACACATTTTTTGATATTAACCCTGCAAGACCCGCTGTTGTAAACATTTGTATTTTATCAGTATAAATCATTTGTTTTCCTGTTATCTTTTCACTTAAGCATCATCATTGGATCCTATTGCTTAGTCTTGCTATGTCATTGGCCAGGATATTTGCATATAAATATGTCTTGCAGGGTTAAGCCTTCATATTTTATCCAAGTTTCACGCAAATCGGTACACGTCATGTCTATAGTCATGTGATCAAGATGGATTTGTTAATTTTTCATATTCCATCCTGATTGGCTAACATTGACATCTAAAGTTTGCCGGAGTGGCCTGTTTTGAACAAAATGCCGCAAATCCTGAACGCAGCGTCCGATTGCGGTGACACTTTGCACGCACATTGGCACTTCGTTGAAGAACAAATGCCACCATTTTAACATTGCCCTATTATAGCTCCACCAGGAGGCCAATCTTTGTAAAACTTTTCTTTTTTTTATTACTCCTACAAATTTTGTCCAAACATCATTCAAATCGGTACCCATTAGCTGTATAGTCAAGTGATCAAGATGGTTCTGTCCGATATTTCATATTCCATCCTGATTGGCGAATTCCAAACATTGCTGGCCCACAATAACCTACCTGACCTGGCGGAGACCTGTGCTCTGAGGAGCATTTTTTCTAGTTTCTAGTATTTCCTTTGCTTGATGTTCTGTGTTGAAATGTGCTCTACAAATAAAACCTTGACTTGTCTTGCCTGTACAGTGAATGTGTGTGATTACTGCAGGCCCTGACTGGCCCTGTAAAGATATGCAGCATTAGGGCTATGTCATCTCTTTGAGTATTAATATGCATGTAATGAAATATACTGGTGTAACACGTATGTGTGTATGTTGCTGTATGTTGCCTGTTATTGTAGATCTGCTATTTTTACTGTTAATGATATGTTTCAAAGTTTCTGGAAAATCTTTAGATTTCTTTGGAAACTGTTTACATTTCAATACAGCAATGCATTGATGTTAAAACTGAAATAAATTGTTTTGAATACTTAAGTATTATTATTAAGTATTAGTTGTTTGATCAAGTACTCCAGTACTTTACCTCAAGTATTAATTTGACAGGGTAACTTTCACTATTAATATTTGACCAGCAGTATTTATACTTTGACTAAACTACTGGGGTTGATTTAGTACTAAAAGTTGATTTTACTTTTAATAAATCTTCTAGTGTATGATCTGCTGAATGCTGACTGTAACACCCCCACCCTTAAAAACAAACTCAGTTTGTTAATAGACCCACTTCTGAAAACTACTATTACACACGGTCAGACACATACGATGCAAAGACTGATACTGACATACCTAGTGCCCGACATTCTGAATGAGTAGTGAAACATCACCACATCCTAATGAGAAAAAACATCACATGGATGCAACTGGGACGTATCATCAGTGTTGTAGCCTTGGGTCATAGG